>NW_024070190.1:9651635-10272116 GCF_014754425.2 Oryx dammah
TAGGGTGGTGTCATCTCCATATCTGAGGTTATTGATATTTCTCCCAGCAATCTTGATTCCAGCTTGTGCTTCTTCCAGCCCAGTGTTTCTCATGATGTACTCTGCATATAAGCTAAATAAGCAGGGTGACAATATACAGCCTTGATGTACTCCTTTTCCTATTTGGAACCAGTCTGTTGTTCCATGTCCAGTTCTAACTGTTGCTTCCTGACCTGCATATAGGTTTCTCAAGAGGCAGGTCAGGTGGTCTAGTATTCCCATCTCTTTCAGAATTTTCCACAGTTTCTTGTGATCCACACAGTCAAAGGCTTTGGCATAGTCAATAAAGCAGAATGGATGTTTTTCTGGAACTCTCTTGCTTTTTGATGATCTAGCAGATGTTGGCAATTTGATTTCTGGTTCCTCTGCCTTTTCTAAAACCAGCTTGAACATCTGGAAATTCACAGTTCATGTATTGCTAAAGCTTGGAGAATTTTGATCATTACTTTATTAGCGTGTGAGATTAGCACAATTGTGTGGTAGTTTGAGCATTCTTTGGCATTGCCTTCTTTTGGGATTGGAATGAAAACTGACCTTTTCCAGTCCTGTGGTCACTGCTGAGTTTTCCAAATTTGCTGGCATATTGAGTGCAGCACTTTCACAGCATCATCTTTCAGGATTTGAAATAGCTCTTCTGGAATTCCATCACCTCCACTAGCTTTGTTTGTAGTGATGCTTTCTAAGGCCCACTTGACTACACTTTCCAGGATGCCTGGCTCTAGATGAGTGATCACACCATCGTGATTATCTGGGTCATGATCTTTTCTGTACATTTCTTCTGTGTATTCTTGCCACCTCTTCTTAATATCTTCTGCTTCTGTTAGGTCCAGACCATTTCTGTCCTTTATCGAGCGCATCTTTACATGAAATGTTCCCCTGGTATCTCTAATTTTCTTGAAGAGATCTCTAGTCTTTCCCATTCTGTTGTTTTTCCCTATTTCTTTGCATTAATCGCTGAGGAAGTCTTTCTTATCTCTCTTTGCTATTCTTTGGAACTCTGCATTCAGATGCTTATATCTTTCCTTTTCTCCTTTGCTTTTCACTTCTCTTTTTTTCACAGCTATTTGTAAGGCCTCCCCAGACAGCCATTTTGCTTTTTTGCATTTCTTTTCCATGGGGATGGTCTTGATCCCTGTCTCCTGCACAGTGTCACGAACCTCATTCTATAGTTCATCAGGCACTCTGTCTATCAGATCTAGGCCCTTAAATCTATTTCTCACTTCCACTGTATAATCATAAGGGATTTGATTTAGGTCATACCTGAATGGTCTAGTGGTTTTCTCCACTTTCTTCAATTTAAGTCTGTATTTGGCAATAAGGAAGATGAATCTGTATTCATGTAGTAATTTACTCAACTACATCAGGGATTAAAACCCATTACTAAAGTAAAAACCTAAAGAAAGAGTTTTGAAGACCTCTGCTTAATTAGGATGTAGAAAATCATGTAATGCTGGGACATGATAACAAGAAACCCCCAGAAAAGCAAAAATATGCTTTTATAACATCCTCTAACTAAGAGTGTTAGACACGGATGGTGCTGGATGAATGGGATTCTGAAGAAAACCAAGCCCTTTGTAGCTGAACAAAGAGACAGAGCAGCATCCTTTCCTGAAGGTGGCAGAGAGAGAAGCAGGCCTCCCATAGATAACAAGGTCTAGGGAGGACAAGGAGAAATTAGGGGAGCCTTAGATAACAACGTAGGCTAGCAGGACATGTTGGGATCTGGAAGAGCCCCAAAGGCAGAAACACATCACTCAGTCCAAAAATTCTCCCCTGCTACCAAAAATTATGCCAAGAACGTGGCAGTGATGTGTAGTTCTGCACATTTTCATGTTGCGGCAACTTAAGTTTCACTCAGCCATGGTGAAGAGAGCTTGGAAAACTGGGGCACTGAATAGAGAGACCCAGGGCATTATACCTCAGTAGCAGGACAAATCTACTCCTAGAATAATGTCTAGGCAGGAATTACAATAACAAAGGATTAAAAATAAGCCTTGAAAAGATTAAGCTGCTCTCTCTACCCCTAGCAACTGAACTCACAGCCCAACAACATAATAAAGGTCATATATGAAAAGCTTATGGGGCTTCCCTCATAGCTCAATTGGCAAAGAATCCTCCTGCAATGACCCTGGTTTGATTCCTGGGTCAGGAGGATTGCCTGGAGAAGGGATAGGCTACTCACTCCAATATTCTTGGGCTTCCCTGTGGCTCAGCTGGTAAAGAATCCGCCAGTAATTCGGAAGACCTGGGTTCAATCCCTGGGTTGGGAAGATTCCCTGGAGAAAGGAAAGGCTACCCACTCCAGTATTCTGGCCTGGAGAATTCCATGGACTGTATAGGTCACAGAGAGTCGGACACCACTGAGCGGTTATCACGTTTTTTTTTTTTTTTTTTTTTGTGAAAAGCTTACAGTAGTATTCATACTCAATGGTGAAAGACTGAAGTGTTTCCCTCCAAGATCAGAAAAAAAGGCAAAGATGGCTGCTTTCACCACTTCTAAATAAACAGAGTCCTGCAAATTCTAGTCAGAGCCATTAGTCAAGAGAACGAAATAAAAGACATCTCAATTAGAAAGGAAAAAGATATACAAATAACCAACAAGCACATGAAAAGATGCTCAATGTCACTAATTACTAGGGAAATGCAAATCAAAACCAAAACGCGATGCCATCTCACATCCCTAGGAGGACTCTATCACAAAATAGAAAATACTGTGGTGACAAGGATAGGCAGAAATTAGAATCTTTATGTACTCTTGGTAAGAATGTAAAATGGCACAGCTGCTGTGAAATACAGTATTCTGTTCTCAAAACATTAAAAATAGAGTTACCGTAGGATTCAGTAAATCCAATTTTGGGTATATATCTCTAAGAATTGAAAGCAAAGTCTTAAATATCTGTACACCCATTATTCACAATAGGTAATATGTGGAAGCAACCCAACTGTGTGTCAATGGATGAATGGATAAGCAAAATGTGGAGACAGAAATTGTACATTGTGCTACAGTATGGATGAACACTGAGGACACTATGCTAAGTGAAACAAGCCAGTCACAAAAGGACAAATATGAGCTATTTAGAGGAGTAAAAATTGTAGACAGAGAAAGTAGGATGGTTGCAGGGACAGGGGAGGGGAAAATGCAGAGGTATAGTTTGAGTGGCACAGAGTTTCTGTTTTAATACATGAAGCTAGTTCTTGAGACAGTGGACATGGTTATACAATGTTATGAATGTATTTAATACCATTGAACTGTACATTCAAAAATGGTTGAGATGGTAAATTTTCTGTTACGGGTACTATACTACAATTTAAAAAACTGAAAAGAAAAAATCATCATGAATAAAGAAAAAAACAGAACTGTGACAGATTTTTAAGCATAGACCCATGATCTTTGAAAGCCTAAACATATTCACATGTTGCATGCATCCTAAGTCACTTCAGTCGTGTCCAACTCTTTTTGACCCCTTGGACTGTAGCCCACCAGGCTCCTCTGTCCATGGGAATCTCCAGGCAAGAATACTGGAGTGGGTTGCCATGCCCTCCTCCAGGGGATCTTCCTGACCCAGGGATCAAACCCATGTCTCTCACATCCCCTGAATTGGCAAAAGGGTTCTTTACCAGCAGCGCCATCTGGTAAACCCCAGGGAAACCCACACACATTACTATATGGTAGGTAACTAATAAAAACCTGTGGTATACCAGAAGGAACTGTACTCAATACTGTGTAATGGCCTATGTGGGTAAAGAATCTACCGAAAAAAAAAAAAAAAAGAGAGAGAGAGAAAGAGTGGATACATGTATAAATATAATTGATTCACTCAGATATACACCTGAAAATAATACAACATTGTAAGTCAACTATACTCCAATAAAAATACTTTTTAAAAAGAACCAAAACATATGCAATAATAGCTCAACAGTCCATAGAAGCAAACAAAAGTGTCAGGAATCTGATGATTAAACACCACCTTTTTCTCTTCTATAAAATTAAAACTGAAAATTTATAATATTTGAATAGGAAATCTAAATATGTGGAAACTAGCTTTCATTATCATTCAGGTTTGTTTCAAGATTTGATAGAAACCTAGCTTTATAAAGCTATAGGTTTATAAAGCCTAGTGTTGATGTGTTATGAAGCTAAAAAGTAATTCCAAATTCTTTTTCCCAAATCGAGATGAATTTACAAAATGATGGTGAGTAAGGTTGAGTTTAGGGTCTTCCCAAATATCTCAGTGGTGAAGAATCTGACTGCAATGCAGGAGACCCAGGTTTGATCCTGGATCAGGGAGATCCCTTGGAAAAGGAAATGGCAACCCACATCAGTGTTCTTGCCTGGGAAATCCCATGGACGGAGGAGCCTGGCGGGCTATAGTCCATGGGGTCACAGAAGAGTGGGACACTCCTTAGCAGCTAAACAACGACAAAGGATGAGTTTTACCTAATCTGTATGCAGACTTGTATCACTTCACACTAGAATGCATTTTGTTGACACTGCTAGTCCTTAAAGTTAACTTACAAAGTAAAATCCGCCTTGTATATCAAGAGTTTGATATGTTGTATCTGGGGATAATATGCAGACACACCTCAGGAAGGGTGCTGACGGCATCTAGCCCACTCCCATTACAGAACTGTGTCTTCTTCTAAAAGGGTCCATCATTTTTCATGTCTCAATAAATATCACTTTCTCAGTCTGTCCTAAAAACTACACCTTTCAACTCTGATGGCCTAATCGGTATCAAGTTACAAAATCACAGAGTGTATCCGGTTATGTGTTATGCTTTTGCTGTTTTTTAACTCATATATGGAGATGAGGTAAGAAAGAAAAATACTGAATGAAATAGTTGGTTCATAAACAGTATGCAAAAATGACTAACAACCATGATAAAATGTTTACATCCCTAATAGTCAAGGGAATGCAAAGAAAAAAATTAGATATTTTTACCAATGTCAGAGAGTTTTAAAAAAAATTATTAAAGCTGCTTGAGTTTTTGTGAGATGGGCCCCTTATATACTACTGGGAGTGAGGGAGTCTAAATTTGTGTCATTCTTTTAGGAATCAATTGGGAAATATCTTGCAGCATCTAACAAGTATCTCTAAAAATGTTTATTTCCTCAATATCCATTTGGCTTAGTACTTATATTTGGGGGCATTTGTCCTGAGAAAATAAAACAAAAGCATTGATAAGTTCATCATAATATAGCTTTTATAAAAGCAAAGATTGGAAACAATTTAAACCCTTCATACTCAAAATTCTCCTCCAAAAAGCACCTGTAACTAACCTTGTCTTCTCATCTTTTGTCTTCTGGAGCTTAGGCACTCTGGTAAAGTGTTGCTGGCTGATACTGTTGCCCCACAAAAATTATTCAGTTATTTCTTCTCTGTGCCTTCTGGTTATCTTTCTCACTCAACAGATCATAAGCAATTTGAAGGCGAGATCTTTGTACTTCTCCCCTCACAAGATCTAATAGAGAGCAATCAGAACCCTCTGTGGGACCCATACAACCCTGATCATGTTCGATTTCTATTCTTCGTTTCAGTGGGCACAAGGCCAGCAGAGCCCCCAGACTTCCTCCAGGGCCTATGCTGAGAAATGTAGAGGGCTCTGCTTCCCAGGTGGGCGAGGGTAAAGAACCAGCCTGACAATGCAGGACACCTAAGGGACTCAAGTTCCGTCCCTGGGTTGGGAAGATGGCCTGGAGGAGGCCATAGCAATCCACTCCAGTATCCTGCCTGGAAAATCCCCAAGAGGAGCCTGACAGGGTCCAGAGTCACAAAGAATCAGACATGACAGAGCAACTGCGCATGCGCACACTGCTGGCTCGGCAGGGGCTCACCGCCTCTGATGAGCATGGTGCAAGTGGGCTGTACGGGGAGTCAGCAGCTCATGCACGGCGGCTGTGTCACCCCCCGTCCCTGTGGTGGACTGCAAGAATGCCCCACAGCCTGGCTCTATCACCCAGCCTGGCGTGTGCCCAGTTTATAGACACTGGTGTCTACAGTCCATCAAGAAGAAAACCAGTTGACCCCAGTGTCAGTGGCTCCTATTTTTTATCTTCAGATTTTTATTTAATTTATTTGGCTGCATTGGATAAATAAATTATTTATGTATTTGGCTTGTTGCAGCTCACGGGCTTAATTGCCTCTCAGCATGTGGGCTGTGAGTTTCCCGACCAGGGAACCTATGTCCCCTGCATTGCAAGGTGGATTCCTGACCACTGGACCACCAGGGAAGTCCCAGCTTGTTTAGATGTTTATCTTCTTGCTTCTCTGGACTGTGCGCTTCTGGAAGGCAAGACTTAGATCTTCATGATGATATCTTCTGTATGTAGAACAGTGTGGTCCAAAGGGGGAGCTGAAGATCTATTAAATTCATTTCATCAGCGCTACCAGGGCAGCACATGGGGCCATCAAGTCAGGAACATGAGACAGGAGAGGAGGATATAGGATAGGAGGAGACAGAGTGGAAATGGGAAAAAATAATTTCCAACAGATGTTATTCTTAGACTGATGAGAAAATATGCATTTAGGAAAAGCAAAACCATAAAAGGAAGTTTAAGAAGTCTAAGAGGAGTCATTACGGAGGTCACAAAGGAAATTATTTGAAATGGAGCAGGATTAAGAAAAGTTTGCTTGCTAAGGATGAGAGGGAGTAGCAGAGAGGAAAGTCAAAAATGTCAGTCTGGGTGTTGACCACACTGATCTCTCGGGGCCAAAGCTGGGGTCAACTAAAGAAACAACAGCAAATGCTTCTATCCTAGAAAAGCAAGAGAGACTTCAACTACATTAAAAAAAAATTCATTATTTTGTGCAACACTAGAATGCACTCTAGAATGTGCAAAGTATTTGAATTTTGCCAAGAATGTGGCAAGCTGAGACTAGCACAAAATCAATTGCCCTTGATGAACTACAACTGTATTTTTTCATTCCCGAATCTTCTTCATTCTTAAACTTACTGACCCACAGAATAAAATCTGGAGATACACAGAGAGTTTCATGGGAGATTAAGTGGAGCTCTCATCATACTCAAGACTCAGTGGCTCAGATGTAAAACTGAGACAAAGAAGCCTCAATTGCCCTGCATTCTCAGAACTGCCAGCTCTGGACACATGTGTGGTAGGGCTTATTGAGTGAGCTCCCATAAGTTTTGCTCCCTTCACTGAACCTCCCTCCTGCCCTGCTCCTCCACAGTCAAGACAGGCAGAAACCCTGGAGTGGGGATGCAGGGAGAGAATGGTGTCAGAAGAGAAAAGAGGAGCGTCTGGCTCTAAGTCCACCATTTGGTGTGGACAGCTGGACTTTACGCAATCCTCTCCCTGGGATGTTGACACAGCAAACCAAATGGGGGATGCTCTGGGGAAGGGGTTCGGTCCACCACCTGTCTCTGTAAGTGGAGTAGTGTTGGAACACAGCAATGCTCATTCATTTTCACATCTTTGATGGGTGCTTTCTGACCACTAGTCTTCCCTAGTGGCTCAGATGGTAAAGAATCTGCCTGCGGTGGCGGGAGACCCACGTTTGACCCCTGAGTTGGGAAGAGTCCCCCGGAGAAGGGAATGGCTACCCACTCCAGTGTTCTTGCCTGGAGAATTCCATGGACAGAGGAGCCTGGTGAGCTACAGTCCATGAGGTTGCAAGGAGTCTGACGCAACTGAGCAGCTAACACTTTTCTCACTACAATGGTGGAGCTGAAAACACTAAGCAGAAACTATATGGCTCACAAAGTGGAAAAATGTTTATTCTCTGGCCCTTTACAGAAAGTCTGCTGACCCCTGTTCTGGGAGATTCACATACAGTGGGTGACTGGGAAAGGGGAGACTGGCTCCCACTTGGGTTGGATGCCTGCTGATGCTGCTGGCACCTGTCTGGATAGGAAAGGAGGAGTTGAAGAAAATGGTGGAGGGTTGATAGGTATGGCCAAGCACTAACTTCCTGGCCTGGTGAGAATGGGAGAGTTTCCCATGGACCAGGTGGAATGATGGAAGACTGTGGAGTTGAGGCATCCTGGCCCAATCTAAGGGCTCTGTCATCTGGCAAGAGCAGGTGGGGTGTCCCACCAAAGGGGGTTATTGGAAAACGATGAATGACCTCAGGAATGTGTGCACTGGGAAGGTCCCTTTCATCCAACAAGGCTCCTCAAAGAACTCATACACACATGCCTGGGGAGCTAACTTTGCACATCTGCTATGCATGGGCCCTGGTGGCCACCGAGCACTCGAGAAGCAAACAGGGACAGCCAAAGTAGGATGGTGGTGGCACCAAGCACTAAAGGGATGCTGTGCTTTTCTGTAAGCCCTCTCCACCCCCAACTGTTCTAACACTTCAAAAGAAGTGAGCCCTCTGCATCTCACTTCAGATAGATGCCTGGTCAGTGCCAGGGGAGGAGAGAGCTGACTAGAGATTTGGTGATGGGATTGGATCATTTGCGGAACAGGGCTGAGCCATCACCCGACTCATAAACAGAGGGCTTGACAAAGCACAGATGAGCACAAGGATTGGAAAATGCAAAGTTGTTTGTTGTTTATACTCACTCACCCAACTCTTCCCTCCAGGGATTTAGAATCTAAATGTACTGGTGACATTAGCCTGGATTTTGTTGAATGATTTAATATAATTTTTTATTTCCCCTATTAGTTTTCTTGGTTTGCTAACTGGATTAAAAAGAATTTGTTTTTAGACTTCCCTGATGGTCCAGTGGTTAAGACTCTTTCTACTGCAGGGTTTGAGGGATGGTACGGGGAGGGAGGTGGGAGGGGGGTTCAGGATGAGGAACACGTGTACACCCATGGTGGACTCATGTTGATGTATGGCAAAACCAATACAATATTGTAAAGTAAAAAATAATAATAATAATAAATAAATAAATGATAATTGGTTAAAAAAATTTAAAAAGTAAAATGACAGAAAAAGAAAAAGTAATAATAAAGTTAAGGTAAAAATAAATCTCGCGATGCCTCCAAAAAATAATAGTTGGTAGCTGAGGCATCATACCACCAAATGCTGCGCGGAATATTGTTGTACCTGGCTTTCATCTAGGACTCCTAGAACAAGCAAATACATATTAGATTTCTTTCATATTAATAAGTATCCAGAACAAGTAGGCAACTCTTCAAAACTTCAGGCAGTTTTTTTTTTTCTTTTTACTATTAAAGAAAGTGATTTAAGCTTTTAGAAGGTGGAAGTCAGAGAAATTTACCATCTTCTTAGAAAATATATAGCTAAACCCCCTAATGCAGAAAAATCTCTTTGAGGAAGGTCATTTTGTGCTTAGCTTCTTGAAATGGATTTTTCAAACTTAAACAAGATAGGAGGTCATGTTGACCCTTTATTCTTTCTTTCTTGGCCACGGTCTTGCAAAATTAAAATCACACACTATGACACAAGGGGAAGGCCACAGCCTTTATAAATGGGCTGGGTCCTGCACCCCGGTAAGCCCTCTGATCCAGAGGGTGCTACCTAGACACGTGTTATCTCTAAGAGATACTATGCTTCACTCTCTACATTCCCCCAAAGCAATGCAAAATAATAATAATAATAGTGAAATAAAGAAACATTTTCTTCTAACTTGTGGTGCTTTCTTGTAACTCTCTAATGTTACAGAAGTAGCTATCACTAGAAGCTGAAATTTCAGTGAGGGATACTCAGCATATTATTCTAATCACTTCCTTAATTACCTGTATCTTATAGTCAATATAAACCATGAGTGAGCAGGGACAGCAAGTTACTGACTTCGTGTATATCCAGAGTGCCTTTCACAGCATCTGATAATGTGGGAAACACTTCACATTCATTGAATGAATGAGTGATGATGAGCAGTTTTGAGAGTAAGTACCTTGCCTACTGGAACATTTAAAAACTCACAATTCACCCCACATTGCTTAAGCATCAGGATATATAAATAATTTATAACATGTGACTATACATCTTTTTGAATTGATCTTTCAGGAGAAAGAGTCCTCATATTCAAAATAGGATATTTGGATTTTTCATATCTAGGGTTTTGTTTTTCCTTCTGAGTGACTTTTTACTAAGCATGTCATTCCTCTCCAAAATAAAAATAGTCAACTCCAGTATTTCAGCATTAGACAAATGTTCAGGGAAAAATCTCAAAGGAAATTTTCTGGATATATTGCCAGGAAAATTCAATTGACGAAGAATTTTTTTCCCGCTGGGCAATATATATATTGCTATCAGAAATTACAAAATAATAAGTACTATGCATTTGAATGGGAAAAAGTTACTCTTTTTCAGTAATTCTAACTATAAAAATGTGTATAGGAAGACATTCAGAGCTAATAGATTGATTTTAACGAGCTAGGCAAAAACTGATTTGAAAAAAACTGCACGTCATTTAACCTGAAATGCAGGAAAAGGATGCAGCTAATAGAAGACATCAAACTGTTGCTTTTATTAACCCAAGAAACAGAGAAATAAATCTACCCTTCACATTCAGAAAAAAAACCTGAATATTTTCCAAAATAAAATTTGTTTCATTTGCAATTTTTTAAGGAATCTCCACACTGTTCTCCATAGTGGCTGTACTAGTTTGCATTCCCACCAACAGTGTAGGAGGGTTCCCTTCTCTCCACACCCTCTCCAGCATTTATTGCTTGCAGATTTTTGGATCGCAGACATTCTGACTGGTGTGAAGTGGTACCTCATTGTGGTTTTGATTTGCATTTCTCTAATAATGAGTGATATTGAGCATCTTTTCATGTGTTTGTTAGCCATCCGTATGTCTTCTTTGGAGAAATGTCTATTTAGTTCTTTGGCCCATTTTTTGATTGGGTCGTTTATTTTTCTGGAATTGAGCTGCAGGAGTTGCTTGTATATTTTTGAGATTAGTTGTTTGTCAGTTGCTTCATTTGCAATTATTTTCTCCCATTCGGAAGGCTGTCTTTTCATTTTGCTTATATTTTCCTTTGTTGTGCAGAAGCTTAATCCCACTGCTGGGCATACACACGGAGGAAACCAGAATTGAAAGAGACACATGTACCCCAACGTTCATCACAGCACTGTTTATAATAGCCAGGACATGGAAACAACCTAGATGTCCATCAGCAGATGAATGGATAAGAAAGCTGTGGTACATATACACAATGGAGTATTACTCAGCTGTTAAAAAGAATACATTTGAATCAGTTCTGATGAGATAGATGAAGCTGGAGCCGATTATACAGAGTGAAGTAAGCCAGAAAGAAAAACACCAATACAGTATACTAACACATATATATGGAATTTAGAAAGATGACAATGATGACCCTGTATGCAGGACAGCAAAAAAAGACACAGATGTATATAGTGGACTTTTGGACTCAGTGGGAGAGGGAGAGGGTGAGATGATTTGGGAGAATGGCATTGAAACATGTATAATATCATGTAAGAATCGAATTGCCAGTCTATGTCCGATGCAGGATATGGCACGCTTGGGGCTGGTACGCGGGGATGACCCAGAGAGATGTTGTGGGGAAGGGGGTTCATGTTTGGGAACGCATGTTCACCGTGGTGGATTCATGTCAATGTATGCCAAAACCAATACAGAATTGTAAAGTAAAAAAAATAAATTTAAAAAAGAGATACAGAAACAAACAAACAAACAAATTTGTTTCAAAAGAGCTAAATGGAGGTTTTAGTCTTACTATGTTTATATTTTTAAAAAAGCAGGGTATATCATTTGAAAAGACAACTGCAGTTTTGCTCTCCCTGTGTTCACACCCCTTTTGCAATGTAAGTTTGTAGCTTTTTGTGTAAGTGGTAAAGTCCCTTTTCCTACCCCTTGAATTTGCTTTGACCAAAGAATGCGGCAAATGTAATGTGTCAGTTTCAAGTCTAGTGTCATGAGGTTTGGATAATTCCATTCATTCTCCTGGAACCTCACTGCCACTGTGTGAACTAGGTTGGAATTTCCTGCTGAAATGTTGGGAGATAATGTGAAAGAAAGTCAAGATGCCCCAGCTTCACTGACATCAGGCCCGGAAGCAAAGTCATCCAGCCCATCTGCAAGTCCGCACAGACTTGGGACTGAACCCAGCCACTCCAGTCAAGTCAGAGCCACCCACCTGGAGTCGCGAGCCCCATAAGTTTTGAGGTGGCTGTTCACACAGCAATAAAAAACTGATCATTCATCCACTAACAAAGGCTTCACCCCCTTAGGTATCAAAGAAATTCAAGCTAAAACAGCAAAGTATGACCAGTTATCACCTTTGACATAGGTAGAGATAAGCATGCATGCATGTGAAGTCACTTCAGTCGTGTCTCACTCTGTGCGACCCCATGGACAGCAGCCCACCAGGCCCCTCTGACCACGGGATTCTCTAGGCAAGAATCCTGGAGCAGTTGCTATTTCCTTCTCCAAGAGATAAGCAAGACTCTTCATTAGACAGCTGAATCATGCAACCTTTTTGGAAGATGATTTGGCAATATGAATCAAATTTTCAAAGGTGCCAGCTATTACACTTTGTGAATTTTACTCTTAAAAAATTATGTACATATCTACAAATGACCCAATTTTGTTCTTTTTTATGGTTGAGTAATATTCCATTGTACATATGTACCTTTCATCTGTCCATGGACATTTAGGTGGCTTCCATGCCCCTGGCTACTGTAAAGAGTGCTGCAATGGACATTGGGCTGCATGGGTCCCTTTGAAATATGGGTTTCTCAGTAGTGGGATTGCTGAGTCATATAATAGTTCTGGTTTTAGTTTTTGGACCTAGAGTCATACAAAGTGAAGTAAGTTAGAATAAGAAAGACAAATATTATATATTAGTGCGTGTATGTGAATGTAGAAAAATGGTACAGATGAACCTTTTTGCAGGGCAGGAATAGAGGTGTAGACAATGGGGAACAAATATATACACAGGGGAGTGGGGGTGTGAATTGGGAGAGAAGCACTGACATACCTACAGTGCCATGTGTGAAAGAGATGGCTATTAGGAACTTGTCATATAACACAGAGAGCTCAGCTCAGTGCTCTCTGGTGACCTAGAGACGTGGGACGGTGGGGTGGGAGGGAGATCCAAGACAGAAGGGATATATGTGTACATTTGGCTGACTCACTTCATTGTGTAGCAGAAAACAAATGCAACATGGTAAAACAACTATACCTCAATTTTAAAGCTGCACATGTGATGATTTATCAACCTCACTTATAATACTAAAGTTAGAGAACCAATTGGGATGTTCTTTAGTAAGGGAGGAGTTTTAAAAATATACTATGGTATATCCACACAGTGGAATACTAAGTAGTCATTCAAAATTATAATAATTATATATGTTGACATGGAAATACTGTCACATTATTATCATTATTAAATGAAAAAAGAATACAGAGAATACGAGAATGATTTCATTTTTCAACCACACAAAACTAACCAAACTGATTACATGGACCACAGCCTTGTCTAACTCAATGAAACTATGAGCCATGCTGTGTAGGGCTACCCAAGACAGACGGGTCATGGTGGGGAGTTCTGACAAAATGTGGTCCACTGGAGAAGGGAATAGCAAACCACTTCAGTATTCTTGCCTTGAGAACCCCATGAACAATATGAAGAGACAAAATAATCAGACACTGAAAGAGGAACTCCCCAGGTCAGTAGGTGCCCAATATGCTACTGGAGATTGGTAGAGAAATAACTCCAGAAAGAATGAAGAGACGGAGCCAAAGCAAAAACAGCACCCAGCTGTGGATGTGACTGGTGATGGGAAGTAAAGTCCGATACTATAAAGAACAATATTGCATAGGAACCTGGAATGTTAGGTCCATGAATCAAGGTAAATTGGAAGCGGTCAAAGAGGAGATGGCAAGAGTGAACATTGACATTTTAGGAATCAATGAACTAAAATGGACTGCAATGGGTGAATTTAACTCAAATGACCATTGTATCTACTACTGTGGGCAAGAAACCCTTAGAAGAAGTGGAGTAGCCCTCATAGTCAACAAAAGAGACTGAAATGCAGTACTTTAGTGTGATCCCAAAAAAGAGAATGATGTCTGTTCCTTTCCAAGGCAAACCATTTAGTATCACAGTAATCCAAGTCTATGCCCTAACCACTAATGTTGAAGAAGCTGAAGTTGAATGGTTCTATGAGGACCTATAAGAACTTCTAGAACTAACACCAAAAAATGGTGTGCTTCTCATCATAGGGGACTGGAATGCAAAAGTAGGAAGTCAAGAGATACCTGGAGAAACAGACAAGTTTGGCTGTGGTGTACAAAATGAAGCAGGGCAAAGGCTAACAGAGTTTTGCCAAAAGAATGCACTGGTCATAGAAAATACTCTCTTCCAACAACACAAGAGAAGACTCTAACATGGACATCACCAGATGGTCAACACCAAAATCAGATTGATTATATTCTTTGCAGCCAAAGATGGAGAACTCTGTACAGTCAGCATAAACAAGACCAGGAGCTGACTGTAGCTCAGACCATGAACTCCTTATTGCCAAATTCAGACTGAAATTGAAGAAAGAAGGGAAAACCACTAGACCATTCAGGTATGGCCTAAATCAAATCCCTTATGATTATACAGTGGAAGTGAGAAATAGATTTAAGGGACTAGATCTGAAAGACAGAGTGCCTGGTGAACTATGGATAGAGGTTCGTGACACTGTACAGGAGACAGGGATCAAGACCATCCCCAAGAAAAAGAAATGCAAAAAGGCAAAATGGTTGTCTGAGGAGGCCCTACAAATAGCTGAGAAAAGAAGAGAGGCTAAAGGCAGAGGAGACAAGGAAAGATATACCTCTGAATACAGAGTTCCAAAGAATAGCAAGGAGAGATAAGAACGCCTTCCTCAATGATCAATGCAAAGAAATTGAGGAAAACAATAGAATGGGAAAGACTAGAGATCTCTTCAAGAAAATTAGAGATACCAGGGGAACATTTCATGCAAAGATGGGCACAATAAAGGATAGAAATGGTAAAGGACTGAAAAAGACAGGCCTAACACTGGTTCCAAATAGGAAAAGGAGTACGTCAAGGCTGTCTATTGTCACCCTGCTTATTTAACTTCTATTCAGAGTACATCATGAGAAATGCTGGGCTGGAAAAGCACAAGCTGGAATCAAGAGTGCTGGGAGAAATATCAATAACCTCAGATATGCAGATGACACCACCCTTATGGCAGAAAGTGAAGAAGAACTAAAGAGCCTCTGGATGAAAGTGAAAGAGGAGAGTTGAAAAAGTTGACTTAAAGCTCAACATTCAGAAAACTAAGATCATGGCATCTGGTCCCATCACTTCATGGGAAATAGATGGGGAAACAGTGGAAACAGTTTCTTTAAAACAGCTGACTTTATTTGGGGGGGCTCCAAAATCACTGCAAATGGTGACTGCAGCCATGAAGTTAAAAGAACGCTTACTCCTTGAAAGGAAAGTTATGATCAACCTAGACAGCATATTAAAAAGCAGAAACATTACATTGTCAACAAAGGTCCATCTAGTCAAGGCTATGGTCTTTCCAGTGGTCATGTATGGCTGTGAGAGTTGCACTACAAGGAAAGCTCACCACTGAAGAATTGATGCTTTTGAGCTGTGGTGTTGGAGAAGACTCTTGAGAGTCCCTTGGACTGCAAGGAGATCCAACCAGTCCATCCTAAAGGAGATCAGTCCTGGGTGTTCACTGGAAGGACTGATGTTGAAGCTGAAACTCCAAACTTTTGGGCCACCTGATGTGAAGAGCTGACTCATTTGAAAAGACCCTGATGTTGGGAAAGATTGAAGGCAGGAGGGGAAGGGGACAACAGAGGAGGAGATGGTTGGATGGCATCACCGACTCAATGGACATGAGTTTGAGTAAACTCTGGGAGCTGGTGATGGAAAAGGAGGCCTCGTGTGCTGTGGTCCATGGGGTCACAAAGAGTCGGACTCAACTGAACGACTGTATTGAACTGAACAGAAGCAGAAGATATTAATAAAAAATTATTTCATAGCCTCAGACCTGGGTCTAAGACCTGAAGACTAATCACTTAATAATGTGGCCCAAAAGTCAAGAATAAAAACAGAACAACTTGATTTTGGCAAGAATATTTTAAGCCACCAAGCTCTTACTAGATGAAGGGATGATGTCTGACTAAACACACAGCAATGTCTCCTCCTCCGAGACCCATCTGTTGCTCGTAGGACTAACTTACCACTTAGTAGGCTCAGTCTTTAATTGCAGCTATTTTTTCATGTGTCTGAGATTTATTCCCACTGCTCTTGTTATAAATTTTGTGGCTAAAGATGTGTTTTAAACTTCTTTTTGTTGTTTAAATAATCTTCCGGAGGGCTGTAGTGAACATCTATTAATCTTGCTACCCTGAATGATTCACTTTTCTTTGGATAAAATATTTGCCACAAGTTTCCTCTGGGGAAACCCCTCAACCCCAGCTCTTGAGCAATGAGGTTTGATGAGCTTAATCCCACTGCTAGTTTAAAACAACAAGCGTATTTCCTCTCCCAGGCAACAGTAATTGGACAGGCATATGATTCCACATCAGGAAGTGTTTTAAAATTGTTCTGGGAAAAACCCTCTCTTTTTCCCACTGGGTCTGAATTACAAAATGTATTGTAGGTTATCTTGGAAGCAATCAGGAGAGAGCTGCCTGGAGATGGAGCCAGTGCTCAGATAAACAAGGAAACTGGCTGCTACTCAATCAGTTGAAAAGAGTTAATTCTTGGACTCTAAAAATACATACGCAGGTAAATTCACCTCTAAAAAATCAAGACAGTTTTGGATTGGTAGGTCTATCCATTGCAACCAAAACAATTCTTGTACATTATGGGTACTTTATTATTGGTTTTGATTAATTTTTACCAGTTCCCTCCTCAATTCCAGGACTCTCACAAAGATCCAAAAAAATTCTGTTGAACTTCCCTGGTGGCACAGTGGATAAGAACCCACCTGCCAATACAGGGGACATGGGTTCAATCCCTGGTTTGGGAAGATTCCACATGCTGTGCAGCAGCTTACCCCATGTGCCACCACTACTGAGGCTGTGCACTGTGACCACTGAAGCCCTTTGCCTAGAGCCTGTGCTGCACAAGAGAAGCCACCCAGTGAGAAGGCCACACACCGCAACCTGCCACAGCTAGAGAAAGTCTATGAAGACCCAGGGAGGCCAAAAATGACTCAAGTTATCTTTTAAAAATTCTGTTGATTTGGTTAAAATAGACAATTAAATCTCTGCCACAATGAGTGTTCTTTAGTCCTTCCAGAACAAACACCCCTGTTTGAAGACCAAAACGTTTCCAGGCCATTCCTGGTGTCTCAAAAACTATTTCTCTGATACTTCTGAAAAGAAAAAAAAAAAAAAAGGAAATCTCTGAATTTTATAACTGTTTACAAAAAGGAGGTATTTCTTAGTTATGAGGAATCCAGAAAATTAGAAACACATTTCTTTAGTTTTGTCAACAACTATGATTGCAAGCAATCAGGTCAATGCAGTTTGATGGTGTGCATCGATAGATCAATGCAGTTTGACAGTGAAGTCACTCAGCGTGTCCCACTCTTTGCAACCCCATGGACTGTAGCCTAACAGACTCCTCTGTCCAAGGAATTTGCCATTTCCTTCTCCAGGGTACTTCCTGACCCAGGGATTGAACCCCCATTTCCACATTGCATGCAGAAGCTTTACTGTCTAAGCCACCACGGAAGCCCCTTATAAGTTAAAAGAGTAAAAAGCTATATAAAAACCAGAATGGATTTTTCAGAATTGAAAAGCAGTAAATACTTTTGTCTAATATTAAATAAGTTAAATGTGTAAATGGAAAATGAAAATCTCTTGGATTTCTATCTCCAGAGAGAATCACTGAAATTTCCACATATAACTTTCTAGACAAATTTTTACATGTAAAGATTTTGCTGTTAGTTAACAAAAATGAGCACAGTTCAGTTCAGTTGCTCAGTCATGTCTGACTCTGTGACCCCATGGACTGCAGCGCACCAGACTTTCCTATCCATCATCAATTCCTGGATCTTGCTCAAACTCATGTCCATTGAGTTGGTGATGCCATACAACCATCTCATTTTCTGTCATCCCCTTCTCTTTCTGCCTTTAATCTTTCTCAGCATCAGGGTCTTTTCCAATGAGTCAGTTTTTACATCAGGTGGCCAAAGCATTGGAGTTTCAGCTTCAGCATCAGTCGTTCCAATGAATATTGAGGACTGATTTCCATTAGGATTGACTGCTTGGGTTTCCATGCAGTCTTGAGGGACTCTCAAGAGTCTTCTCCAACCCCACAGTTTAAAAGCATCAATTCTTCAGTGCTCAGCTTCCCTTATATTCCAACTCTCACATCCATACATGACTACTGGAAAAACCATAACCTTGACTAGACGGACCTTTGTTGGCAAAGTAATGTCTCCGCTTTTCAATATGCTATCTAGGTTGGTCATAACTTTTCTTCCAGGGAGTAAGCATCTTTTAATTTCATGGCTATAATAACCATCTGCAGTGATTTTGGAGCCCAAAAAAATAAAGTCAGCCACTGTTTCCCCATCTGTTTGCCATGAAGTGATGGGACTGGATGCCATGATCTTAGTTTTCTGAATGTTGAGCTTTAAGCCAACTTTTTCATTCCCCTCTTTCATTTTCATCAGAGGCTCTTTAGTTCTTCTTCACTTTCTGCCATAAGGGTGGTGTCATCTCCATATCTGAGGTGATTGATATTTCTCCTGTCAATCTTGATTCCAGCCTGTGATTCTTCCAGCCCAGCATTTCTCATGATGTACTCTGCATAGAAGTTAAAGAAGCAGGGTGACAATATACAGCCTTGACATATTCCTTTTCCTATTTGGAACCAGTCTGTTGTTCCATGTCCAGTTCTAACTGTTGTTTCCTGACCTGCATACAGGTATCTTAAGAGGCAGGTCAAGTGGTCTGGTATTCCCATCTCTCTCAGAATTTTCCACAGTTTATTGTGATCCACACAGTCAAAGACTTTGGCATAGTCAATAAAGCAGAAATAGATGGTTTTTTTGGATCTCTCTTGCTTTTTCCATGATCCAGCGGATGTTGGCAATTTGATCTCTGGTTCCTCTGCATTTTCTAAAACCAGTTTGAACATCTGGAAGTTCACCATGCATGTATTGCTGAAGCCTGGCTTGGAGCATTTTGAGCATTATTTTACTAGCGTGTGAGATGAATGCAACTGTGCGGTAGTTTGAACATTCTTTGGCATCACCTTTCTTTGGGATTGGAATGAAAACTTTTTCCAGTCCTGTGGCCACTGCTGACTTTTCCAAATTTGCTGGCATATTGAGTGCAGCACTTTCACAGCATCATCTTTCAGGATTTAAAACAGCTCAACTGGAATTCCATCACCTCCACTAGCTTTGTCCGTAGTGATGCTTTCTAAGGCCCACTTGACTTCACATTCCAGGATGTCTGGCTCTAGGTGAGTGATCACACCATCATGATTATATGGGTCATGGAGATCTTTTTTGTACCATTCTTCTGTGTATTCTTGCCACCTCTTCTTAATATCTTCTGCTTCTGTTAGGTCCATACCATTTCTGTCCTTTATCGAGCCCATCTTTGTATGAAATATTCCCTTGGTATCTCTAATTTCTTGAAGAGATCTCTAGTCTTTCCCATTCTATTGTTTTCCTCTATTTCTTTGCATTGATTGCTGAGGAAGGCTTTCTTGTCTCTCTTTGCTATTCTTTGGAACTCTGCATTCAAATTGATATATCTTTCCTGTTCTCCTTTGCTTTTCACTTCTCTTATTTTCACAGCTATTTGTAAGGCCTATTCAGACAGCCATTTTGCTTTTTTGCATTTCTTTTCCATGGGGATGGTCTTGATCCCTGTTTTCTGTACAATGTCATGAACCTCCATCCATAGTTCATCAGGCACTCTGTCTATCAAATCTAGTCCCTTAAATCTATTTCTCATTTCCACTATATAGTCATAAGGGATTTGATTTAGGTCATACCTGAATGGTCTAGTGATTTTCCCTACTTTCTTCAATTTAAGCCTGAATTTGGCAATAAGTAGTTCATGATCTGACCCACAGTGAGCTCCCAGTCTTGTTTATCCTGACTGTATAGAGCTTCTCCATCTTTGGCTACAAAGAATATAATCAATCTGATTTCGGTGTTGACCGTCTGGTGATGTCCATGTGTAGAGTCTTCTCTTGTGTATTCTGTATTCCAAGGCCAAATTTGTCTGTTATTCCAGGTGTTTCTTGACTTCCTACTTTTGCATTTCAGTCCCCTATAATGAAAAGGACATATTTTTTGGGTGTTAGTACTAAAAGGTCTTGTAGGTCTTCATAGAACCGTTCAACTTCAGCTTCTTTAGTGTTACTGGTCAGGGCATAGACTTGGATTACCATGATATTGCCTGGTTTGCCTTGGAAAGCAACAGAGATCAATCTGTTTTTGAGATCACATCCAAGTACTGCATTTTGGACTCTTGTTGACCATCATTGCTACTCCATTTCTTCTAAGGGATTCCTGCCCACAGTAGTAGATATAATGGTCATCTGAGTTAAATTCACCCATTCCAGTCAATTTTAGTTCACTGATTCCTAGAATGCTGATGTTTACTCTTGCCATCTCCTGTTTGACCACTTCCAATTTGCCTTGATTCATGGACCTAACATTCCAGGTTCCTATGCAATATTGCTCTTTACAGCATCAGACCTTGCTTCTATCACCAGTCACATCCACAGCTGGTGTCATTTTTGCTTTGGTTCCATCCTTCATCTTTCTGGAGTTATTCTCCACTGATCTCCAGAAGCATATTGGGCATCTACCGACCTCTGAGTTCCTCTTTCAGTATCCTATCTTTTTGCCTTTTCATACTGTTCATGGGGCTCTCAAGGCAAGAATACTGAAGTGGTTTGCCATTCCTTTCTCCAATGGACTACATTCTGTCAGACCCCTCCACCATGACCCATCCATCGTGGTTGGCCCTACATGGCATGGCTTACTTTCATTGAGTTAGACAAGCTGTGGTCCGTGTGATCAGATTGGCTAGTTGTCTGTGATTGTGGTTTTAGTGTGTCTGCCCTCTGATGCCCTCTCTCAGCACCTGCCATCTTACTTGGGTTTCTCTTTCCTTGGATGTGGGGTATCTCTTCACAGCTGCTGACCGGTTCCAAATAGGGAAAAGAGTACATCAAGGCTGTATATTGTCACCCTGCTTATTCAACTTATATGCAGAGTACATCATGCAAAATGCCAGCTAGATGAAGCACAAGCTGGAATCAATATTGCTGGGAGAAACATCAATAACCTCAGATATGCAGATGACACCACCCTTATGGTAGAAAGTGAAGAAGAACTAAAGAGCCTCTTGATGAAAGTGAAAGAAGAGAGTGAAAAACCTGGCTTAAAACTCAACATTCAAAAAATGAAGATCATGGCATTCAGTCCCATCACTTCATGGCAAATAGATGGGGAAACAATGACAGACTATGTTTTCGGGCCCCAAGATCACAGCAGATGGTGACAGCAACCATGAAATTAAAAGACACTTGTTCTTTGGAAGAAAAGCTATGACAAACCTAGATAGCATATTAATAGGCAGAGACATTACTTTGCCAACAAATGTCCATCTAGTCAAAGCTCTGATTTTTCCAGTAGTCGTGTATGGATGTGAGAGTTGGACTATAAAGAAAACTGAATGCCTACATATTGATGCTTTGAATTGTGCTATTGGAGAAGACTCTTGAGAGTCCCTTGGACTGCAAGGAGACCCAACCAGTCCATCCGAAAGGAAATCAGTCTTGGGTTTTCACTGGAAGGACTGATGTTGAAGCTGAAACTCTAATCCTCTGGCCACCTGATGCAAAGAGCTGACTCATTTGAAAAGACCCTGATGCTGTCTGGGAAAGATTGAAGGCAGCAGGAGAAGGGTGTGACAGAGGATGAGACGGCTGGATGGCATCATTGACTCAATGGACATGAGTTTGAGTAAGCTCCAGGAATTGGTGATGGACAGGGTCGCCTGGCATGCTGCAGTCCATGGGGTTACAAAATGTCGGACACGACTGAACAACTGAACTGAACTTTGTGAGATGAGTATAATTGTGTGGTAGTTTGAACATTCTTTGGCGTTGCCTTTGGCAATGGAATGAAAACTGATCTTTTCCAGTCCTGTGGCCACTGCTGACTTTTCCAAATTTGCTGGCATATTGAGTGCAGCACTTTCACTGCATCATCTTTCAGGATTTGAAATAACTCAACTGGAATTCCATCACCTCCACTAGCTTTGTTCGTAGTGATGTTTCCTAAGGCCCATTTTGCATTCCAGATGTCTGGCTCTAGGTGAATGATCACACCATCATGGTTATGTGGGTCATTGAGATCTTTTTTGTAGTTATGTGGGTCATTGAGATCTTTTTTGTACAGTTCTGTGTATTCTTGCTACCTCTTCTTAATATCTTCTGCTTCTGTTAGGTCCCTACCATTTCTGTCCTTTATTTTGCCCATCTTTGCATGCAATATTCCCTTGGTATCTCTAATTTTCTTGAAGAGATCTCTAGTCTTTCCCATTCTATTGTTTTCCTCTATTTCTTTGCAGTGATCAATGATTTATATGCATTGATTTCTTTGCATACAGACACTACTATATAAAAAATAGGTAACTAAGAAGCACCTACTGTACAGCACAGGGAACTCAATACTCTATAATGACCTGTATGTGAATAGAATCTAAGAAAGACTGGATACTTGTATATGCATAACTGATACACTTTGCTGTACACCCAAAACTAATGCAACACTGATAACTATAGTCCAGTAAAAAATTTTTAAGGCATATATGTAGAGCAGAGTAATTGTTTTCTACGGAGGGGATCCTGAGTTTCCTCTACAAAGAAAAGGAGAAAGAAAAGGTCCTGTGGTGTAGATGAGCTTGGAACAACTGGGAGGACAGTGTGCTGGAAGCAAAGTGTGCCAGCCAGCGGCCATGTGTGATGGCTTCAGTGAGGCATGCAGAGATCTGATCATGCAAGACGTTGTGGGCTTGTGAGGAGGAACTTGGATTTAACGCAAAATGTAAGACAACACCATTAGTGAGGTTTAAGCAGTGAAGAAATATGTAGCTTATGTTTTGAAAAGATTCTGCAGTGAATAGATTGAAAGAAGCAAAAGTATAAATGGGGAGATTGGGAAAGAGGCTGCTACTCAGTTGCGGGGAGAGAAGGGTGTGTGCAGGAAGCGGCATCTACAGGGCGGGAAGGGTGGGGAGGGCAGTGGGGGCAGATGGGAGGAGGAGATGGAGGTTTTCTGTCTGAAGCAGCCAGAGAGGCGGTGGTGACTAATCCTGGGCAGTCCCAGCAGTCAGCATCTCGGCGCTCAAACAGAGTGACTGAGGAAAGCTGAATGAAGGAAGTACTTAGGAAGACTGGCCGAGTTCAAGGGGACCACAGCGATGGTGCAGGCCCTGGTGCCACAAGGAACGAGCCACCAGCATCCGCAGCTGAAAAGATCCTGGGACTCAGAGAGGGCAGAGTGGGAGCCATGACTGCAGAGGAGTGACCCGGGATCCCACCGTCCCTCTCCTCCCCCCAGCCCATCTCCTTCGGTGCAGCTACTGAAGGACCCCAATTTCAGTTTGTCTGCAAAGGCAGTAGAGCTGGCGGGTGGATGCTACGGTGCAGGCCTAGAAAGAGCAACACAGAAATACTGGAACTGTGTTGTAGGTAGAAATCAGGTTACATTTTGTACCTGTTAAATTGGGGTTACTCTTCTGGGACTGGAACTGGAGATTAAAATCTCAGTGTCATCACTGTCTAGATGGTACTGGAAGCAATGGAGAGATGAGATACCTGGAAAATTTGGGACGGACTGAAAAGACAGGCAGGGGTGAGAGCTGGAAATTTGGGGTTTTAGATGCAGAGTGAAAGGAGCCTAAAAAGAAGAGCGGTTTAAACCAGTGGTTACCAGAGGGGAGGGGGCGGTGGGGAGGTACAAGATAGGGGTGCAGCGTGGGAGGCACAAACTACTGGATGTGAGATCAGCTACAAGGATGTTCTGTAAGCACAAGGAATATAGTCAGTATTTTGTAATAATTGTAAATAGAGTGTATTAAAATTATTTTTTTAATTTAATAAACAAAAGAAGATTGTTTCTGAGTCCAGAAAAGGAGAATACCCCAAAGAATGTGACATGGAGGAATTCAAGAGACGAGAGCAGAGTGGGAGAAGGAAAGTGGGCGGATACCCTCTGTGCACCGGGGAGGTCAGTCAGGGGAGTCTGTCAATCCTCAACCCCTTTTTACCTTTCAAAATTGCATAAAAGCTTTAATTAAACACTTTTATACATTTTTTGCAGTATAAAAGGTATACTAAATTGTTTAAACAACAAATCCATTGGGCTTTTCTAATCACATAACATCAGGACCCCCAAAGAGTCTAAGCAAAACAGTCTACCACAAAGAAACTCGAGGCTTAAATAGTTTTACAAGCAAATTGTTACTGACCCTTAAAAGTCAGATCACTCCTATCTCATCCGAACCAGTCCATAGAACAGAAATAGAAAGTTCCGTGATTTATTTTGTCAGTGGAAAGTAGACTAAAATAGTATGAGAAAGGGCAATTACTGATCAAATATTGGCAAACTAAATACAGCAATGTATAGAAAAGAATGTATCAGGACCAAGAAAGGAATACAAGGGTGATTCAACACTGGTAAAATCAAGATGAGAGAAGAAAGCATATAATTCATCAATAGATATAGAAAAGTGCTTGATAAAACTCAAGACATATATATGATTAAGAAATAAAATGCAGTAATAGCAACCAAAGTGCTAGAGGAAACTTCCATCTAAAGGTGTAGCTGGGCTTCCCTCACAGCTCAGTCGGTAAATCATCTGCCTGCAATGCAGGAGACCCGGGTTTGATTCCTGGCTGGGGAAAATCCCCTGGAGAAGGAGATGGCAACCTACTCCAGTATTCTTGCCTGGAAAATCCCATGGACAGAGGAGCCTGACAGGGTACAGTCCACAGGATCGCAAGAGTCAGACACAACTTAGAGACCAAACCACCACCTAAGCATATCTATCACGACCCTAAAATGAATGCCATATATCATGGTGAACTACTTGAAACGTTCCTTCTCAAGTCAGGAATAAGAGAAGGGCGCTCATAATCATAGCTTCATTTAACCTTGAGGAATCCAGCTCTTGGCCAAAATCTTATGTGGGGTCTTTCAGCCCTCACCCATCTCCCCCAGGGGCGACAACCAAGGCCTTATATGGCAGGATTCCTGAGGCAGAGCTGCCCTCCCCACAGCAGACGTGGTGCACAGTCTGGAGGGAGAAAGTCGCAGTTAAGCACTGAGCCCCCACCCGGCCCTGCACAGTACAGGTATGCCTATCAGAGGCCATCTTATTGGGGGGCCCTAGGCAAGGTGCTTCTTGGGTACCTCTGCCAAGACTTCCTGGGTGTGGGAGTGGCTTGGAGACACTTCCCTCCACTCTGACACAGTATTCGGTGCTGTCTCAGCCTCTTCCCCATCTCCCCTCCCCTAGCTGTCCTGGGTCCATAAATGGCAGGAAGCTTTTGGGGGGAAGGGGAAGCATCCCCTGCAATGAAAGGGTCCTTCCTCTTGGCTGGTCCCTCACTCAATATCATTCTGTAGGGAAAATCAACCACTGGTGAAAGCAGCCCCCAGACTCTTGCTTATATTGTCAGTAAGGCCTGTTACTGTAATTTTATTTTGTTTTAATTGACCATCTTGTCACCCGGCTGTTCAGATCAGCTCTTGACAACATTGGACAAGAAGAGGTCCTTACCAACATAAGGTAGCCCTTATCCTTCTCCACCTAAAAAAATAGAGACATAAGCGTTTCAAAACTGTTATTCCTAGACAATGAGATCACCTACATAGAAACGTCAAGAAAATCTATGGACAGATCGTAGGAAAAAAGAAGAGTTTAGGAAGGTTGCTGGAATCGACATCAATGTACAAAAATCAACATGATTCTGATTATATGCCAGCAACCAGCCAATTTCAAAGACACATTTAAAATGGCCCGTTCACAATAGCAGCAAACACATAAATTACCTAATTAAAGCACAGTGTATGAATATAAGGCCTGACAAAGAAAATGTTAAAATGTGATTGAAGGACACTCAACAGGGCTTAAAGTTATAAGATAATTTAGTGTATTTATGAATCCCAAGTGGTGTAGTGGTAGAGAATCTGCCTGCCAGTGCAGGAGATATCAGACACGGGTTTGATCTCTGGGTCAAGAAGATCCTCTGGAGAAGGGAATGGCTACCTACTCCAGTATTCTTGCCTGGAAAATTCCATGGACAGAGGAGTCTGGGGGGCTACAGTCCACGGGGCCACAAAGAGGTGAACATGACTGAGAAAACACACACACACACACTACCATATATATGCCAGTTCTAGCAAATTAATCTATAAATTCCACACACCTGCCTACTTTGTGGAACTTCATAAGCTGATCCTAAAACTAACTCATGGCAGTAACAGAACCAAGAATAGTTCAGAACAGCATTTTCAAAGGATGGACCCAAGGACTCTGGGGGATCCTGGAGACCCTTGTGGGTGTTGGGGGTGGGGTGGGGTGGTAGTCTAAGAGATCAGAATTATTTGCCACTTTCATTCTCATTCCCTCACTCTGGAATTGTCCAGAGGCTATGTGATAGTTAATATTACAACAGACGGAATGCTGGAGCAGCTCTGGGAATTAAACCAGATATTAAAGACACTGCAGAAATATAAAACAGTGCCATCCTAATCTTCTTGTTTTGGAATATTAGTTATTTTTTTATGAAACGTGTTATTCATGCTCACATGTAGTAGGTTTATAGTGTCACTTTTAAATGGATTTGTAACTACACATTTAAAAAAACTTTGCACTTTTGGGACTTCTCTGGTGGTCTAGTGGTTGAGACTTCACCTTCCGATGTAGGGGGTGCAGGTTCGAGCCCTACTGGGGAGCTAAGATCTCACGTGCCTCGTGACCAAAAAATCAAAACATAAAACAGAAGTAATACTGCAACAAACTCAATAAAGACTTTAAAATGGTCCACCTCAAAAACAAAAACAAAAATAACCTCTCATTTTCGATTGTGAGTAAATATTGATAGAAATAATCCACATAAACAAAAGCTCTTTGGAGGACTCAATTTCTGAGTGTAAAGGGCTCAAAAAGTCAGAACAGTTGGCTTAGACAACACAAAAACAGAAGGGAGGGAAGTTGCCTTTCTAGATAGCAATACTTACTATAAAGCTACAATAGTTAAACAGAGCAGCTACATTAAAATGTTGAGTCTTTGCTGAGTTTTGTGATAGAATATGAAGAAAGAGGAGCTCTCACATGCTGCTGGCAGCACAGTAAACTTGTTCGACTACTTTGGAGAGCGATCTGGCAGTGTTGAAGACGCGTACACCATAGCACCTGGCAATTCCAGTTCCAGGTACAAAATCCTGAGGAAATTTGAGCACATGGGCACACAGGGATAAGAATGTTAATTACTGCATTATTGGTAACAAAAAAAAAAAATCTGGAAACAATCTACATGCCCTCCCCGATGAGAATGGGAAGAGTCTACAGTAACCTAGAGTGACAGTTGCTCTTCGGAAGGGAGGGCAAAGGAGTGGGAGAGGACACACAAGGGGCTTTCAGAGGCAGCTGGGTGTTTGTTTATGAGAGAGAGAGAGAAAGCGTGGCATAATGCCAGCATGAGGTTAAGAGGTTTACACAGGACTCTTGTCATAATTATTCCCAATCTTTAAAATGCTACACGATAAAAACAAGTGAATGGGTCCACAGACTGGAGACCAAGCACATTCATTTGCATTGCTGTTCTTTACCATGCATACGGTGAAACTGCTTGCCTCTAAAGAGAACGTTAAAAATTTAAATTCAGGTACAAAGTGGTCTAAATACACACCACAGTCTAGCTCTTCCTCACACCCTGAGTGTCAAAGGAAGTGTTATTTGTTGTGAGGTTTATAACCAAGCTATTTCAAGAACTGCAGTCGAAGCCTGGAGATCAGAATATTTCAGTCTTCTGGTGCTTCTTAGGAGGTGCCATATGTTGGAATAGTTGTCAGCCAGAAAAACATCCGCTACACAAGTGCACCGGGAATTCTGGGGAGTCGGCTTGCATAACCTGAGAGTAAATTTGAAGAACAAAAGTGACATCAAGGATGTGCAGAGTATCTCTCTGGTCTGTGGTCATCTCATTCTTAATCCAAGTGGACCTAAGGATTATCAGCCAAATGAATTGGATGGCAGAATCAACGGAAGAGTTTAGATCTTGATTTATTCTTTAGAATCAAAAGGGATGAAGTTAGTTTCATGGGTCACTATTCCCAGAGCCCCAGCACCCAGATTTCTGCGTGGCAGAGCTAAGCGGTGAGGCAGACAGAGTATAGAAGACCTTAATTTATACACTATGAATAGATTGTGAGCTATGTGCTAAGTCCCTTTAGCCATGTCCGACTCTTTGTGACCCCATCAGGCTCTTCTGTCCGTGGGGTTCTCCACGCAAGAATACTGGAGTGGGTTGCCATTTCCTCCTGACGATTTTCCCCACCCAGAGAGTGAACCAGCGTTTCCTTTCCTGCATTGGCAGACGTGTTCTTTACCACTAGCGCCACCTGGGAAGCCCCAAGAATAGATGCTAGTTTTAATTATTGTTTCTATTCAACTCCGCCAGCACCCATTAAATGTATACTTTGTGAAATGAGCTGCAGGAATCCTTTAGAAGAAATGGAGTAGCCATTATGGTCAAAAAACGAGTCTGAAATGCAGTACTTGGATGCAATCTAAAAAATGACAAAATGACCTCTGTTCGTTTCCAAGGCAAACCATTCAATATCACGGTGATCCAAGCCTATTCCCCAACCAGTAATGCTGAAGAAGCTGAAGTTGAACAGTTCTATGAAGACCTACAAGACCTTTTAGAACTAACACCCCTAAAAAGATGTCCTTTTCATTATAGGGGACTGGAATGCAAAAGTTGGAAGTCAAAAAACACCTGGAGTAACAGGCAAATTTGGCCTTGGAATATGGAATGAAGCAGGGCAGAGGCTAATAGAATTTTCCAAGAGAACGCACTGGTCATAGCAAACATCCTCTTCCAACAACACAGGAGAAGACGCTACACATGGACATCACCAGATGGTCAACAGCGAAATCAGATTGATTATATTGTTTGCAGCCAAAGATGGAGAAGCTCTATATGGTCAGCAAAACCAAGACTGGGAGCTCACTGTGGGTCAGATCATGAACTCCTTATTGCCAAATTCAGACTGAAATTGAATAAAGTAGGGAAAACCACTAGACCATTTAGGTATGACCTAAATCAAATCCTTTATGACTATACAGTGGAAGTGAGAAATAGATTTCCGGGACTAGATCTGATAGATAGAGTGCCTCATGAACTATGGAATGAGGTTTGTGACATTGTACAGGAGACAGGGATCAAGATCATCCCCATGGAAAAGAAATGCAAAAAAGCAAAATGGCTGTCTGGGGAGGCCTTCAAATAGCTGTGAAAAGAAGAGAAGTGAAAAGCAAAGGAGAACAGGAAAGATGTTCCCTTTAGAATGCAGAGTTCCAAAGAATAGCAAGGAGAGATAAGAAAGCCTTCCTCAGTGATCAATGCAAAGAAATAGAGGAAAACAACAGAATGGGAAAGACTAGAGATCTCTTCAAGAAAATTAGAGATACCAAGGGAATATTTCATGCAAATATGCGCTCGATAAAGGACAGAAATGGTATGGACCTAACAGAAGCAGAAGATATTAAGAAGAGGTGGCAAGAATACACAGAAGAAATGTACAAAAAAGATCTTCACGACCCAGATAATCACGATGGTGTGATCACTCACCTAGAGCCAGACATCCTGGAATGTGAAGTCAAGTGGGCCTTAAAAAGCATCACTATGAACAAAGCTAGTGGAGGTGATGGAATTCCAGTTGAGCTGTTTCAAATCCTGAAAGATGATGCTGTGAAAGTGCTGCACTCAATATGCTAGCAAATGTGGAAAACTCAGCAGTGGCCACAGGACTGGAAAAGGTCAGTTTTCATTCCAATCACAAAGAAAGGCTATTCCAAAGAATACTCAAACTACCACACAATTGCACTCGCACGTTAGTAAAATAATGGTCAAAATTCTCCAAGCCAGGCTTCAGCAATACACGAACCGTGAACTTCCAGATGTTCAAGCTCGTTCTAGGAAAGGCAGAGGAACCAGAGATCAAATTGCCAACATCCGCTAGATCATCAAAAAGCAAGAGAGTTCCAGAAAAACATCTATTTCTCCTTTATTGACTATGGCAGAGCCTTTGACAGTGTGGATCACAATACACTGCGGAGAATTCTAAAAGAGATAGGAATCCCAGACCACCTGACCTGCCTCTTGAGAAACCTATATGCAGGTCAGGAAGCAACAGTTAGAACTGGACATGGAACAACAGACTGGTTCCAAATAGGAAAAGGAGTACGTCAAGGCTGTCTATTGTCACTGCTTATTTAACTTATATGCAGAGTACATCATGAGAAATGCTGGGCTGGATGAAGCACAAACTGGAACCAAGATTGCCGGGAGAAATATCAATGACCTCATTTATGCAGATGACACCACCCTTATGGCAGAAAGTGAAGAGGAACTAAAGAGCCTCTTGATGAAAGTGAAAGAGGAGAGTGAAAAAGTTGGCTTAAAGCTCAACATTCAGAAAATGAAGATCATGGCATCTGCTCCCATCACTTCATGGGAAATAGATGGGGAAACAGTGGCAGACTTTATTTTTTGAGCTCCAAAATCACTGTACATGGTGACTGCAACCACGAAATTAAAAGACGCTTACTCCTTGGAAGGAAAGTTATGACCAACCTAGATAGCATATTGAAAAGCGGAGACATTACTTTGTCAACAAATTTCCATCTAGTCAAAGCTATGGTTTTTCCAGTAGTCATGTATGGATGTGAGAGTTGGACTGTGAAGAAAGCTGAGCACCAAAGAATTGATGCTTTTGAACTGTGGTGCTGGAGAAAACTCTTGAGAGTTCCCTGGACTGCAAGGGAATCCAACCAGTCCATCCTAAAGGAGACCAGTCCTTGGTGTTCATTGGAAAGATTGATGCTAAAGCTAAAACTCCAATACTTTGGCTGTCTCATGTGAAGAGTTGACTCATTGAAAAGACCTTGATGCTGGAAGGGATTGGGGGCAGGAGGAAAAGGGGATGACAGAGGATCAGATGGTTGGATGGCATCACCGACTGACGCACATGAGTTTGGGTGAACTCTGGAAGTTGGTGATGGACAGGGAGGCCTGGCGTGCTGCAATTCATGGGGTCACGAAGAGTCAGACACGACCTAGTGACTGCACTGCACTGAACTCCACCAGCATCCATTAAATGTATACTTTGTGAAAGGGGCTGCAGTAGGCTCCTTGCTAAGGATGAGGGAGGAAAACAAAACTGAATAAGAATTCTCAACACATACACATGTAGGAGGTGCCTGGCACAGGGAAAGTGAGTTTTCCTTATTATTTTAAGCCAGTACTGCCAACTGCTTTTCCAAAACAGGACATAGAACACTCTGCAGAAATGTTCTTGGACTCTGCTCACAACATCATGAAGGTCTCTCTGGGGCTTCCCTGATGGTTCAGATGGTAAAGAATCTGCCAATCAATGCGGAAGACACTAGTTCAATCCCTGGTCTGGGAAGATCTCGTGGAAAAGGAAATGGCAACCCACTCCAGTATTCTTGCCTGGAGAATCCCATGGACAGAGGAGCCTGGTGGGGTACAGTCCATAGGGTAGCAAAGAGTTGGAGATGACTGAGGGACTAACACACACACACACGGGCTTTAGGAATCAAGTCATTTTTGTGATTTGATGGAAAATGAGAATAGATTTGTGTGGGGTTCAGTAGGCTTCAGAGAAGAGCAGAAGCCAGGCCATGCATGACTCCTTCCCTTTAGATGTTGGAAATAATTAGGAACTCTGATGTCTTAGGCTGGTTTCAGTCAAAACTCTCTGGGAGGAAAAGACCCCAAAGCAGACAAGAGAAGTAAGCACCTGTTCTAGTGGTCCTTGCTCTGTGCAGAGTGCTCATCAGGAGCAAAGGCTTTAAGACAACTCCAGATCCAGCCACTCTGTGCATTTGAACTCATGAACAAAAACCAAAGTAACTTGCACCCTCACAAACTGTGCTGGAGTCAAGACCAGGGAGGGGACCGGTCTTCAAACACCACACTTTTCCACAGCAACAGAAATCACAACAGTTGAAAACCAGGGCCACTTAGTTAGCAGGTTGGTCTGGCATTTGTAAGCAGGAGCGGTCTTACTTAAGTAAGATGAAGTAAGCTTCTCAGGACCTTGGTCCTTTGGGATGGCAGTTCATTAAAGTTTGATGTTGAGTTTCTTGTTAACACAAATACATGGAGCTGGCACTATCTACTGGAATAGAATAGGAGAATCATGATATTTGTTCTCCAAACCAGGGAAGTGGGTCAGAGTGGTTACACACACATATACCCAGAACATCCACAAAACTAACCATTTTGAGGAAACAGCACTATTGCAGAAGGCTTCAACTAGTGCTAAAAAAGCCTTATCGAGAAAGTCAGTCCTTTAAAAAAAAAAAAAAAACTGCAGAAATTAACTGTCAAGAATAAATAGGACACGGTTCCTAAATGGTTATGTATTGTTCAATCATTTTGTTATGCAATAAAAATATTGTATTCAGCATAACATTAGTTCTACCCCCACAGAATTGCTATGAGTAATTTTATATAAAAGTTTCAGAAGCCAAATTTATCATTAGTGTGAAATGTAGGCATTTGAGTTCAGACTGTAAAATTAAAAATTTAAAGATGGTGTTCCGATTCTACAGAGGAAACGTGTAGCCAGCCCCCCGCCCCGTATTCACAAGTATGATACACAACACCCATGCCAGAAAAGCTGTGCCAAAGCCCGTGTGCACTGGATAGTCAAGCAGAAAGCCTGTCAGTCCTTGGATGTGCCTCACTAAGCTTGGAGTAACAGCCAGGGCCAGCTACAGAATCTGGAGGGCTCAGTGAAAAGGAAAAATGCAGGACCTAGTCACAAATAGGGAGTGCCTAAAATCTAAAACTTTTTCCTTTCTTCCAAGGTCTTTTTCTCAACTTGTCATGGTGCTTTTATTGGCTGTTTGCACTAACTTCCTATGGCTGCATAACAAATTACCCCCAAACTTAGCAACTTCTAGCAACACCATGTAGTGTCCCATAGTCTTTGTGGGTCAAGAGTTCAGGAATGTGTAGCTGGGTGCTCTGCCCAGGGTCTCACAGGCTTCAGTCTTGGTGTTGGTCAGGGCTCGTATCTCATCTGAGGCTTGGAGTCCGCTTTCAAGCTCATGCTGTTGTTGGCAGAACTTTTTTTTCCAGCTGCAGGACTCATGGTGCTCATTTCTTCAAGGTCAACAGAAGAAAAGTCTCACTTCTATATGCTTTTAAAGAGCTTGCCTGATTAGGTATGGCCCACCCAGGATAATGTCACTTTGATTTATTGAGTCTTTCAAGTTAACTAATTAGAGGCTTTAATTACCTCTGCCAAACTCTATCACCTCTGCCATAGTCTATAGTTAGAAGCAAACTTCAGGTCCTGCCAATTTGCTAAGGGAGGATTGTACAAGGGCATAAGTCATCGAGGGATCATTTTAGAATGCTGTCTCACTGTTCAATGTATTTCGATGTAAAGAAAAATTAAAATCTTTAACCTAATTTTGACTGTTCATGTTTACGTTGTGAAATGTCGGTTTCAAGTATGAATAGAATATTTACTTGTAGGTGGAAATCAAAATTACACAGTTGGCATCTTGTAATATTTATGTAACATGTAATATTTATCTGGTATGCAGACAGTGGAAATGTGGTCTCAACTAAACTAACTCTTCTGTTCCACTTCTTGATGCCTGCACATCCCACTAACACCATCTACCATCAGCTTCCTGATGACTAAGGAAGAGCTGGAAGGACAAGGAACCCTAGGTTGCTCTCTTTTCTCCTGTATTATCATTTTGAATGTCAGTGGTTGACTAACATAGGGAAGTAACACAAGCCAGTCAAAATATGATGGAGTTCCTCAGTCATTCATACTTTTAGGAATAGCACTGCCTTCTTTCTGCATGTGAAACCAGTTCTGGCACCCACAGAGAGCCCAGCCTCGCAGAATGCCCAGGTGTAGATGGAATGTACTCACCTGTGCTAGGCTGAGTTGCACTGAGCTACCACACACTGTGCATCCCTGGAATTCTGTGCCCTTGGATATCGTGAACACTGTATGCACATAGGGCAGCAAAGAGATAAATATGCATGTTGTACCTGTTTACTCAGGCACACGCTACATGGTCCCATCAGACTTGAATTGGTATTTTTGTTGTTGTTTTTGTTCAGTCGCTCAACCTTGTCTGACTCTTTGTGACCCCATGGACTGCACCATGCCAGGTTTCTCTGTCCTTCACTACCTCCCAGACTTTGCTCAAACTCATGTCCATTGAGTTGGTGAGGCCAGCCAATCAACTAATCCTCTGTCGTCCCTTCTCCTACATCAAGGTCCCAGCATCAGGGTCTTTTCCAGTGAGTCGGCCCTTCACGTCAAGTGGCCATAGTTTAGAGCTTCATCTCCAGCATCAGTCCTTCCAATGAATATTCAGGACTGATTTCCTTTCGGATGGATTGGTTGGATGTCCTTGCAGTCCAAGGGACTCTCAAGAGTCTTCTCAACACCACAGCTCAAAAGTATCAACTCTTCAGCTCACATCCTTCTTTACGGGCCAACTCTTACATCCATACATGACTACTGGAAAAATCATAGCTTTGACTATACAGATGTTTGTCGTCAAAGTAATGTCTCTGCTTTTTAATATGCTGTCTAGGTTTGTCATAGCTTTTCTTCCAAGGAGCAAGCATCTTTTAATTTCATGGCGGCAGTCACTGTCCACAGTGATTTTGGAGCCCAAGAAAATAAAGCCTGTCACTGATTCCATTGTTTCCCCATCTATTTGCCATGAAGTGATGGGACCGGATCCCATGATCTTAGTTTTTTGATGAGGTGGATGAATCTCGAACCTATTATACAGAGTGAAGTGAGTTAGAAAGAGAAAGAGAAATACTGTATTCTAACACATATATACAGAATCTAGACAAATGGTACTGAAGTTTTTTGAATGCTGACTTTCAAGCCAGCTTTTTCACTTTTCTCTTTCACGCTCATCAGGAGGCTCTTTAGTTCCTCTTCACTTTCTGCCATAAGGGTGGTGTCATCTGCATACTTGAGGTTATTGATATTTCTCTCGGTAATCTTGATTCCAGCTTGTGCTTCATTCAGCCTGACATTTCGCATGATGTACTCTGCATTTGGACTTCCCTGGTGGCTCAGACGGTAAAGTGTCTGTCTACAATCTGGGAGGCCTGGCTTCAATCCCTGGGTCGGGAAGATTCCCTGGAGAAAGAGATGGCAACCCACTCCAGTACTCTTGCCTAGAAAATCCCATGGATGGAGGAGTCTGGTGTCCATGGGGTCACAAAGAGTCGGACACGACTGAACGACTTCACCTCACTTTGACTCTGCATACAAGCTAAATAAGCAAAGTGACAATATACAACCTTGACACACTCCTTTCCCAATTTGGAACCAGTCTGTTGTTCCATGTCCAGTTCCAACTGTTGCTCCCTGAACTGTATACAGGTTTCTCAGGAAGCAGGTAAGATGGTCTGATATTTCCATCTCTTTAAGAATTTTCCACAGTTTATTGTGATCCACATAGTCAAAGGCTTTAGCATAGTCAGTGAAGCAGATGTTTTTCTGGAATTCATTTGCTTTTTCTATGATCCAGTCGATGTTGGCAATTTGATCTCTGGTTCCTCTGCCTTTTCTAAAACCAGCTTGAACATCTGGAAGTTCATGCTTCATGTATTGCTGAAGCCTGGCTTGGAGAATTCTGAGCATTACTTTACTAGTGTGTGAGATGAGGGCAATTGTGTGGTTTGAGCATTCTTTGGCATTGCCTTTTTTTGGGGATTGGAATGAAAACTGTCCCTTTTCCAGTCCTGTGGCCACTGCTGAGTGTTCCAAATTTGCTGGCATATTGAGTGCAGCACTTTCACAGCATCATCTTTTAGGATTTGAAATAGCTCAACTGGAATTCTATCACTTCCACTAGCTTTGTTCATAGTGATGTTTTCTAGGGCCCACTTGTATGTTTACACAACACAAATTCAAAGATAAAATTGTTAAGAATTTTAAGACAGTGATAACAGAACTTGAAACCGTGAACTGTGCTTTTCTTGGTGGGGCCCTGAGTGGAAGCTAGTTGTCTATGAAAGCTGTATGTGATTCGGATGGGAAGAAACAAGACTGGACACACACATGGCACACACCTCCCCCACCAATGTGGAGGTACTGTTGTCCCATTAGACTTCACTCAAAAACCCAAGCTCAGAGGGAAAGTAATGAACAATTTCAAGGTGACAACAGCAGAGCATTACACCCAATGTGAGGCTCTTCTGAGTACAGGGTTTACACAACTGCACAGGCTGCATTTCCGTGAAACCAGCCCTACGAACACTTTTCTGAGCCCCTCCTCTTTAGGGGGATATCAAGTATGGTTGGAGCATTCCTTAGGTCACCCACCCACGAACCCACAGCAATTCATGTACATGTTTCAGGGTGCAGAAGCACATGAGACAGCTCCTCTGATGTATTCTGCTTCTGATGAGCCATACCTGTTGCTACTCCATAGCTGTCAAGAATCTTCTTTTCTGTAACTTAATTGGGTTCCTCACATCTAGTTGAGGACCAGGCAATAGGGCCTGGAATGGAAGGAGGGGTTTCAATGGCAAAGTTCATTAAGGAGGGAGAAGTAGAGCGCTGGAACTGATGTGGAGATGAGCAGTTCAGTTCAGGAGGCCAGCAGTTCATGATCTCTTTAGTTACAAGGACTCACGTGTCAGTCTTCCAGTTTTTGGCAAAAGTAGGCGGTACCCATGCATCAGCAAGACTGAGGTGGTTGTTTCTCACCATCAGAATCACCTCTTCTGGTACACACCCCCTACCTGGGCTTGACCTATACAGTAGTAGTAGAAAGGTTGTGAATATTATTTTTAAAGTCACATTGGACTTTCAGCATGATGATTCACTTCTCCATCTCATCGCTGTGAAAACTGAGCTCGAGAGAGACTTGCCAAGGTTAACAGGTAAGTGGTGAAGCCAGGACTCCAACAGGTCTGATCCCAAACACAAATGCCTTCCCTGTGACAAAGAGTATGATTCCCACATCTCTAAGTCATTTATTTTTGGTTAGTGTTCTTAATATGAATGTTATAGAAAGCCTGCCAGACACAGACTGGGTTTGCAATGATCCCAGTTTAACACATGAGGTGGCATTTTCTAATGGAAAGAGGAGGTAAGAAACTGACAAACTTCATTATTCAGGGCCACAGTCCTTATTTATAAAGTGTAAGGAACTGAACTAAATGATTTCCAAAGTATTTTCTGGCTCCACATTCCTATGTATTCAAGCTTTCTTTTCTGACTTGTCTGAAGTTTCAGCTGCTTTTTATTTTTATTTCGGGGAGGCTGCAGCATGTGGGATCTCAGCTCCTTGACCAGGGATCAAACCCATGACCACTGCAGTGAAAGCATGGCGTCCAAACCATTGGACCACTGGGAAGTCCTTCAGCTACTTTTTAATACCACACCAGGATTCAGTATAATCATATTCTCAGCATAGAGATGGGAACTTCTTTGTTGATGCAGGAGAGCATACCTAGTTTAGTAAAAATAGCTAAGTTAGAAGATAAAATTAAAATACATAAAAATAATAGGGAGGCCTAAAATACAACACAGCTTTATAACGTTTCAAATTGGAATTTTATAGATAATTGCTATCCACTCTGATTCTGGAAATGATAGAAGTATTGAAGAAACATTAACTTCCCGAGATTTAGACCAACAGTCTTTTGGTTTTTCTAGAAAGTGAGAAAGGCAATGAATACGAAAAATAGCTTCCGTTTTCTCATCTATACTAATAACTCATGGGTTGCTCGTGAAGATGAAGTGAGACAGTGGAAGTCCTTCACCAGCTATAAGGTGCTAATCAGTGTCAGGAAGCATTAGGATTAAATTAATGAAAATAATGGAGACCAAAATACTCTGTTTCTCCCAGCAATCCTATTTTCCAGGGAAAAGGCCATTCTTTGAGTGAAATCTCTCACATAGATTCTTAGATGCTGACAGTATGAGCTCACGCTGTGATCACTGAAGTAGCAAGAGAGTAGCGAGAAATCATAGACTCAGAAAAGGTGCGCTAGAATGTAAGGCAGTGCCATCTGAAAAGAAAAAATGTGCCTCCCTAAACACCTGGCTTCTGGCCACTATAGAGGGAGTCAAGGATATGGAGAACTTTGCTGACACAATGCCAGCATTCATGCCTTGAACCTTTCCAGAAGATTAGAAAGATCTCCCTTAGGTTAACAAAACTGTCCAAAGTACATGGAAATACCCTTAAGAATTCTGGATATGCAAGCAACCATTTTCAGACCTACACTGCTGACAACAGGCTCTTCCACATATAAAGCAATCCATTATTTATGTCCTTCGGAATCCAAATTCTTACCCAATTCTCTTCTCAGCATTAACATCAAAATCACAATTAAGGAAATACAGACCTCCAGGCCACTGTTGGGTGTGAAACTTTGAAACTGAGCAGTTTCCCTTAATGAAACAAAAAGCAAAACCCTCCAAGGTTTCTTGGGGAGAAGAGCTGCAGGATAAATCTCTGGACAGAAGAGGGGCTGGATCTTTTTTCTGTCCTTCACTATGTAGACCCTGGGGGTTTACTGCGCCTCCGTTAGGGTTTCAGCTCAATTATGAGCCACAGCCAAATCCAACACCTATTGCTCCTACAAGATCCTTTTGTTCTTATGGCTCAACTACAATATAGTTCAAAGAGAACTACATTAAAACCAAGAAGAAGACAAAACAAAAAATAAACAAATAAAACAAAGTATCCTGAATAGTCAAGTTGGCAAGTATAGGTTTCTGAACCTGTAATAACTGACTCATTTAGTGATTTGTGGACCGGTTCCCTGGCACATGCCTTCTTTCTACCTTATGGCCTTCAGCTGCTATCTTGTACTGTTACTCAAGAGCTTGTCTGATCTCCCACCCTTGCCTGATGCTGGATAAACACAAACATTCTTTATTAAAGCCCAAAACTTTCCATGGATTCCTGTTGCCAAGGGTCCTCCTACTCAGTTACAATGTCAAATGGAACGTTTGCCTTAACCTTTGGAAGAAAGAGCTGACTTCTTGACTGAGATTTTATTGAAAATGTATCCCCTGAAGGGCAAGAATACAGATACATAGTGTATTTTCTGTGCTATTAAATACACCAACAGTCCAGGAGCATTCACTGTTATATATGCTAGATAAATGTTATTTGATTCAACCCCCCAGCTAATCTTATAATGAAGAAATAATCTCAAAAAAATCCATAACATGATCAAAGATGTAATCACCATCCATCCACCTGTCTCCAAAGACCAGGGCTTTAACACTTTGCCACTAGGATTAGTGGTGTTTCCAATAAAATTCAGAAAGACATTGCTAACATGTTTTGCGATCCAAAGCAAAAATATTTTTTCTCTTTGGTCCCAACACCTCTTCTAGTAGCTCTCTCTTCTAGTAGATATCTTCTAGTAGATAACCTTTAGCCCAGCCCCAGCTTCTCCACCACAGTGTTCAGTTTCTAACCCCTGCGTCCCATAACCTGCTCCTTCTTAAGGTTTGCTCACTGAATTTGATTGTTTATCCCTGGGCTTTGTTAGAAAATATCATCTTTTCATCTCTCCAGCAGCACCTCCCTGAGCTATGTTGAAGAATGGATTTCTAGCCCAGTTTTCAGCAACCTAATTCCATCTGCTTTGTCTCTTCTGGAAGTTCCTCCAAGTATCTTGTACATCCCCAGCATTTTCCTTATTCTCTGGGACTGCTATGGGCTAACTCTTATTTTTATATCTCTTCTCTCATTTCAGTGGGATTTTTGAAAGGAAAGGACCATAACCTTCCCTTAGTACACAATTTTTAAGCAAAGAAAATTTTTTCTTATCTGAATTTTCTATTTTTTTTTCTAGAATTGATACACATATTACTTGTATAACAGAGATATGAGAAATATTTGGAAAATAAGAAAATATTTCTAATACTATGACTTGGCACTCCAACCTAATAAAGCTCATTCTGAAGTCTAATATTTCCTGGCATGACAGTTAGATCTCTGGAGAAAAACGCTAAAAATGTTTTGGTCCTTGACCAAGTAAATTACCCTCATATTGTTTTAGGTTAGAAATGAGAAGGATCCAGCAAGTCTTGGCTCACAAGCTGTCATTCTGTACAAGGATCCAGATATTTTAAATCCAAATTAAAACATAAATAGCCCAAAGGATGGCTGTATCTCTAGGTCCAAGGACAGTTTATGACTAGGCAAATATAAATATTATGTATCTAATAGATGGATATAAATATTATTTATCTTATTTAGATGTTGCTTTGTTATGAATTTTTTTGCCTTGCCAACAACACAATGTGATAATCAAAACCTTGTTTTTTTTAATTGATAGTCTTGACCTGTATGTTTGTAACAAATAAAATTTGGTTCATAAGTGTGATTGCATAATAAACGCACTGCTTGTACAGGCAGAAAAATTAATTTAATCAAGATGTGAACAGGTGGCTCTCAAGAGAGCCACAAGTGCATAAGAGGTCAGTATCACTGTTCTTTGTATCTAGAATGTCATGAATAGCATGCAGATGACTCCAGAAAAAAAAAAAAAATTGGACGTGTGCATCTGCACCGTCCTCTTCGAATCTGCTTTAGTAACAGTTCAAAGAACTTGTCATTGTTGACAGTTGCCTCTTAACATTACAGAGAGGTAGCCCTAACACAGCAGTTTAGATACCTAAGCTGCTCAGAAAAGCTAGATTGCAGCAGCTCAGTTTTACAATTAAGTGATACTCTTCCCTATTTATGACCTTGAAAGTTCAGGACTATCAGGTAAAGACTATCAATTTTAAAAAAACAAGGTTTTAATTATCACATTGTGTTGTTGGCAAGGCAAAAAAATGTCATAACAAAGCAGCATCTAAGTAAGATAAATAATATTTACATCTATTAGATACATAATATTCATATTTGTCTAATCATAAACTGTCCTTGGACCGAGAGATATAGCCATCCTTCAGGCTATTTATGTTTTAATTTGGATTAAAATATCTGGATCCTTGTACAGAATGACAGTTTGTGAGCCAAGACTTCCTGGATCCTTCTCTTCTCATTTTTAATCTAAAACAACTATTTCATGTTTCAATGATTTTAAGTAATTTAAGGAGATAATTAAGGCTTCAGGGGTAGTATCTATTATGACATTGTTAAAGTACTAAGTTTACAGGTTTTAGAAGTAAAACATGAAGTACAATTTGAATATAGGATTCAAACAGGAAGTACTAAATACATGAAACAGGTATTTCGTTAGAATTAAGCTAGGAAAACCACCACCTTCACAATTCTAGAAATAGGTGTTCATGGAATAACTCAGAGAGCAGCTTATTTAGCTGCTCAATTTTGTAATTTAAAGTTCTTTAGTCTTTGTTGTACCTTAAATATGCTGAATTCATCATTTTCCTTACCCGTTCTCATCATACACAACGATTTACTTACAAATAGTTTTTAAAGAATTATTTCCCTGATTATTCTAATATTGCTTATACTTTCTGTTTCCTCCATGGTAATGAAAACTTGCCAACAATTTACAGGCCAAAGTGATTCATCTGAATAGTCAGCTACAGCATCTAGCAGTAAATTAGCTTGACTTTGTGAAATGAAACACTATATGCTTTATATTTACCAAAAAAGTAAGATCATAGCCATTAAAAACATTTCCTACTCCAAAATTCTCACTGGTATAATTTCTGGACCTCTAAAAATTTATTTCAATAATTTCAAATATTCAAAATGTCATGACTACTTACTGGTGTTCAACTTATACATTAAAATACTGTTCTTACTGCTTAGGACTGTATGACTATGCTTGACATTTGAAGCTCCTATGATCTGGGACTTTTTCTTACTCAACAAATTTTTCTTCTATCACTCTGTAGTGTGACACTACCATTTTAATAAAGATAACATAATGTCTTCTCAGTCCTATGTGTACATTGTAACACTGTGTTCATTCCCATCACTATTCTTTATTCATACTGCTCCTCAAAATATAGTCTCTTTATCTCACCATCTGACTAAATTCTATTATTATGATCAGTCAAGATAATACCTACATAATTATTTAATTACTTAGGAAAATTAGGGCCTCACCTCATATATCCAAAAGTATTAGCTATATTAAAAATTGTGTAAAGTTTAAATATAACACAGAAGAAAACACATGTAAATATCTGCACACAGAATAAGATCTAACTATAAAACCAATGGAAGAAATTATAAATGATCACTAGATTTCATAGAAATAAACTATCATACATTAAAAATAACTTGAACAAGCTGAAATGACAATAAACTGAATTTCTATACAATAAACTGTATAGGAAGACACCTTTTTTAGCTCCCTTCTCCAGTACTTCAGAGAACACCAAAAGGTGTTTCAGCAAAACGAAAATACTATAGTTAAATAAGCAGTATCCAAGAAGGATATTTTTTAGGTTTCTGCTTGTTTTACTGCTTAATTCTAATCTCTCTCGTTAGGTATGTTAAGTGTACGGCCATCACTTATTTGTTCAACATATGCTTTTATTGCACCCCAGCCATATGCCAGAGACTGTGCCAGACACTAAGACCATATTGCTGCTCAAAACAGACATGGTCCCTTCAATCACAGAACTTAAGTCTAGCATAAGATAAACATTAATCAAGTAGCCACACAAATTGTGGTTTTAAAAAAAGCACACAGAGCACTATGACAGCATATAAAAAGGATTTCACCTATTAGAGATATGGAATGTGTATGGTTCTTGGAAGAATTCATGTCTAAATAAAACATTAATCCCTTATAACTGCAGTAGCTACACCCTAAATTCTTTTGTACCTTTCTGCATCTCATACAGTAAGTCTTCTATATCCATTAAATGATTTATTCCCATTAAAATTTGAAGGTATCTTTGTTATCTAGCCTTCTGTTTTCAATGGTGTGAATTAAGTCAGCTTTAGGATACTTTAATAGGGGCAGTTTAGGAAGATAATTTTATAAGATTAAACAACTTAAATCTTACTTATAAGATCATCTCATGATCAATCTTGTCAGATTTAGTGGCAGAATCTTACTTAGACCCCAAAGGAATGAAAAACACTTATATTCTGAAAAAGAATTATTTACATAAATTTATGTACTAAAAATTATATACAGCTATTAAAATTATTTCACTAACAGTACACATAGATTATAAAACAAATGTTATTTAAAAGCACATATTTTTTACACTGTATATCCTGGAAGTTTGTTTATTACTAATTCACAAATATCTTTGCATTGCTTGGAAATGTTTAGTGAACCAAGGTCATCACTGTCTTCTTCAAAGTGATCTAAGGTACTGATATCCAGGACATTAAGTTCTAGTTCCGACAGATTAGAAGGCAGGTAAGAACTCACTTGAGATGTCCGAGGTGACTGGCTTTTTTCTGAGGACTTGCATCCTCTTCTTGCTTTAGGTTTAGCAGAGCTGTCACAATCCTGCTTTAGAACTTTAGAATTATGCATACTGTTTTGGTCTCTCTGGTTTTCTTTTTCCTCAGTCCAGTGTGATGAAGAGAAATCACTGGAAGATGATTCCTCCAAACTTTTATCTTGAGTCTTTGAAACAGGAAATCTTTTATATGAGAGTACTGGAGATCCAGCTGAAAAAGGTGGGCTAAGAATAGAACTCTTTTCACTGCTGTTTTTCCTTGTGGACAATCTTGTTTCACTGGATTTGCTTGTACATTGACTGTGTTTTGGATTTTCTGTCCCTGGACTGCTATCACAAGCTCGTAAAATTCTGCTGGTGTCTTCAGAACTGCAAGGACTGGTGAAGTCATCTGAATACTTTAGTTCCGAGATGCTTTCAGAGCAACTACTTGTACTTGGATTCTTTTCATTGATATCAGCCGTTAGAATGTCGTCACCAGTGATTTTGACCTGCTTGTCATTTATTTCTTTATCTACTACAATGCTACCAACTATTGCAACCTGCTGGAAAACACCTGGACTTTGGACTTTCACTTTTCCTTCCAAAATATTTGTACAAATAAACCTTTCTGAGACAACAGAATTTGCAGGACTCAAAATTTCTCCCCCCAAACCATTATTGCTTCTATTTTCATCACAATCAACTGTCTTTTCAGTTGCACATTTCAGTTTAGTTTCTTTGGTTGTGCTAGGGTCATCAACAACTACACTAATTTGCTTTGAGGTATTGCTATTTTCAGCGAAAGATGCATCTGATTCTAAACACTTATCTTTAGGCAGTTCATGTGGCTTCTGATACAGTTCAGCAAAGCTTAGTATCTTAACTTTGGATGATGGAATTCTGAGTTTTGCACCTAACATTTGTGTTTGCATTTCTCTAGACTGTTCTCTCTTTTCATATTCTACTAACATATCAGGATTTGTTTGTTTTAAACGTAGTTTAAGTGTGTTTGTTAAGCCATAAAGTAGTTTTCCCCTTGAAACTCTTTTTTGGGGGGCACCACCTTTCTTTTCAAAATATTTACCTTTCTTAAGGTTTTCAGTTTGGTTCTTTTTATACTGAAGACTCACTGACTTCTCATTTCCCCCCACAGAAAGCTTATCCTTTTTAGATTCAGATTTATAGGTGGATTTCACTGAAGATTCTGGTGACTTCTTATCCTCAGTTCTATATAACCAGGCTAAGTGAGGATGTATATGAGTAGGGTTTGCCATGGGTTGGTTGTATAACAAGGACAACTCAACCAACAAAGCATTTAACAAAGGCAGTTGCCTTATAGTATTAATTCTATTTTGTTCAGTTGGAGGATGGTCTGTAGTTTGATTACTTGCTCCTGTATCCTGAACGCGTGCAGGATTTATAAGCACTGGACGACTCTCACCTGTTACAGAATTTGTATGTTCTGGAGGATTAGTATGTGTTGGGGAATTTACAAGGTTTTCTTTCAGAAAAGTACCATCATCCCATTCCTCAGGTGCATTAATTTGAGGCTCAATGGTAATTTTACCCTGTTTAGGGGGTATCTTTTCTTGAGTCAAATGAGTGTAATACAGAGGAGGAGGGCAAATTATGTTAGTTTCAAGTTCCACCTCTGTGCCTTCCTGATTTGGGGGGCTAATACTCCTCTCACTGCTACCCTCTGAACACATAACGGAGTTGGTTTTGCCATTTTCCATAGAATCCGTGTAATCAGAGTCAGCCTTGCTATGGAAAGCTCTTCCCTTCAAATCTTTCCCTCCCCTTGAGATTTTTACATCCACCAGAGGCTTATCAGGACCTCCTGGGCTTGGCTCTGAGTCTGGCTGCTGCAGCTGCTGGTTTCCCTGCCAGGTTTGGGAGCTGACCTCCACTGACTTCTGCACCTCCATACCCTCCACTCCACCTCCTGTAGAAGCGATTGGCCGCTCCAGATGGCCCAACAAGCTGCTTCCCAGATCACTCAGGCGGTAGCCTAGGGCAATGTCCCCAATCCGCTCCCCGTCTCGGTTACACAGCGGGAAACTCCCCCGATGACTCTGGGAGCTGCCGGGGGCGGCGGACCCCAGGACCTTGTGGACTGCCGCGGCCAGAGAGATGCTGCAGGCCCCCAGGAGCTGCGGGGCAGGGGTCGGGTGCCCCGGGGGCAGCTGGAGCAGCAAGGTGTAAAGCGGGGTCCGAAGGAGCAGGCGGTGCAGGGTGGCGGGCTGCAGGCGGAAGAGACAGGACTTGCCGCGACGGAAGCTAACCAGGCCAGGCCGAGATTCCGGGGCGGGGGCGGCGGGGCCGGCGGGAGGGTAAATCAGCAGCGTGGGGAAGTCCAGCAGGCGGAAGGCCACCGCGGGGCACAGGCTGCGCGAGGGCCGCGGCGGCGATACTTCCTCTCCCTCCTCCTTTTGCTCCTTTTCGGCAACCACGGGTGGCTGCGGCAGCGCGGCTTCAAGGCATACCCAGTCTACCAGTAGCTCCAGCGAGAAGAGCCGCTCAGACACGGAGGACGCCATTGCTGTTGCCCCGGAGACGCTACGAGCTGAAACCTGATGTCCTTCGTTCTCGCGAGAAACACGGAAAACCCGGCGTCTGTCTTGTTCTCTCGCGAGACTTGAGAGGGCGCCTCCCCCCCCGCCCCGCCACAGGTCGGAGATGCGGCTGCTGTGGGAATTTTGGCTTCTCACTGTACCTCTTTGGTTTCCAGATTTGTATTGACACAATGCTTATGATAATACCGAAGCTATTAATGAGGCGGGGTGGGGAGCGCAGTAAAAGCATGTTTTTTTTGTTCGAGTCACGTTTTATCACTACAGGTCCCATGCAATTTTGGAGGCCTGTCAAATCTATCACAGGAATATTAAAAGTAAACCACGGCTTCCTTTCCAATCTCCAGGCTAAAGAAAGTCAGCTAATTGTCCACAACCGGCCTTCTGTGCTGCTGGTTACCCAAAAGATAAGGATATGGGGCTAAAGTGGCATGGAGGTCTCTGTCTTAGTGAAGAGGCGCTGAGACACACACAGTGAGTGTGGGCACATCGCCAATGAGGCATCCAGGTGTAGGAGAGTTATGTTAATGATTTCGGTACATCAGAACTAAGGCAGCACTCGTTATTAGAGCAATGCAAGTCAAAACCACAATGAGGTGTCATCTCAAACTGGTCAGAAAGACCATCATCAAAAAAATCTAGACAATAAATTCTGGAGCGTGTCGAGAAAAGGGAACCCTCTTACACTGTTGGTGGGAATGCAAACTGATACAACTACTATGGAGAACAGCATGGAGATTCCTTAAAAACAAACAAACAAAAAAAAAAACTAGGACTAAAACTATCATTCAGTTCAGGTCCATAGCTCAGTTGTCTCCAACTGTTTGCGACCCCATGGACTGCAGCACGCCAGGCTCCCCTGTCCATCAGCAACTCCCGGAGCTTACCCAAACTCATGTCCATCCAGGCATGATGGTGTCCAGCCATCTCACCCTCTGTCGTCCCCTTCTCCTCCTGCCTTCAGTCTTTCCCGGCATCAGACCACTCACCATCTACAGTGATTTTGGAGCACCCCCCAAATGAAGTCTGTCACACTGTTTTCCCATCTACTTGCCATGAAGTGATGGGACCAGATGCCGCGATCTTAGTTTTCTGAATGTTGAGTTTTAAGCCAGGTTTTTCACTCCGCTTTTTCACTTTCATCAAGAGGCTCTTAAGTTCTTCTTCACTTTCTGCCATAAGGGTGGTGTCATCAGCATATCTGAGGTAATTGATATTTCTCCCAGCAATCTTGATTCCAGCTTGTGCTTCATCCAGCCTGGCATTTCACATGATGTACTCTGCATAGAAGTTAAATAAGCAGGGTGATAATATACAGCCTAAACATATTCCTTTCCTAATTAGGAACCAGTCCATTGTCCCATGTCCGATTCTAGCTGTTGCTTCTTGACCTGCATACAGATTTCTCAGTAGGCAGGTCAGGTGGTCTGGTATTTCCATCTCTTGAAGACTTTTCCACAGTTTGTTGTGATCCACACAGTCAAAGACTTTGGTATAGTCAATAAAGAAGTAGATGTTTTTCTGGAACTCTCTTGCTTTTTCGATGATCCAGTGGATGTTGGCAATTTGATCTCTGGTTGCTCTGCATTTTTGAATCCAGTTTAAACATCTGGAAGTTCATGGTTCATGTACTGTTGAAGCCTGGCTTACAGAATTTTGAGGATTAATTTGCTAGCGTGTGAGATGGGTGCAATTGTGTGGTAGTTTGAACATGCTTTGGCATTGCCTTTCTTAGGGATTGGAATGAAAACTGACATTTTCCAGTCCTGTGGCCACTGCTGAGTTTTCCAAATTTGTTGGCATATTAAGTGCAGCACTTTCACAGCATCATCTTTAAGGATTTGAAATAGCTCAACTGGAATTCCATCACCTCCACTAGGTTTGTTCATAGTGATGCTTCCTAAGGCCCACTTGACTTCACATTCCAAGATGTCTGGCTCTAGGTGAGTGATCACACCATCATGGTTATCTATCTGTCTCATGAATATCTCTTTTGTACAGGTTTTCTGTATATTCTTGCCACCTCTTCTTAATATCTTCTACTTCTGTTAGATCCATAACATTTCTGTCCTTTATTGAGCCCATCTTTGCATGAAATGTTCTCTAATTTTTTGAAGAGATCTCTAGTCTTTCCCATTCTATTGTTTTTCTCTATTTCTTTGTACTGATCACTGAGGAAGGCTTTCTTATCTTTCCTTGTTATTCCTTGGAACTCTGCATTCAGATGGGTGTATCTTTCCTTTTCTCCTTTGCCTTTAGCTTCTCTTCTTTTCTCAGCTATTTGTAAGGCTGCCTCAGACGACCATTTTGCTTTTTTGCATTTCTTTTTCTTGGAGATGGTCTTGATCACTGCCTCCTGTACAATGTCATAAACCTCCATCCTTGTTCTTCAGGCACTCTGTCTATCAGATCTAATCCCTTGAATCTATTAATCTTCACTTCCACTGTATAATCATAAGGGATTTGATTTAGATCATACCTGAATGGTCTAGTGCTTTTCCCTACCTTCTTCAATTTAAGTCTGAATTTGGCAATAAGCAGTTCATGATCTAAGCCACAGTCAACTCCCGGTCTTGTTTTTGCTGATTGTATAGAGCTTTTCCACCTTTGGCTGCAAAGAATATAATCAATCTGATTTTGGTATTGACCATCTAGTGATGTCCTTGTGAAGAGTGGTCTCTTGTGTTGTTGGAAGACAGTGTTTGCTATGACCAGTGCATTCTCTTGGCAAAACTCTATTAGCCTTTGCCCTGCTTCATTTTGTACTACAAGGCCAAATTTGTCTGTTTCTCCAGGCATCGCTTGACTTCCTACTTTTCCATTCCAGTCCCCTATGATGAGAAGTACATCTTTTGGGAGTGTTCTAGAAGGTCTTGTAGGTCTTCATAGTGAAAGTGAAAGTGAAATTGACGTCGCTCAGTCCTGTCCAACTCTTTGCGACCCCATGGACTGTAGCCTACCAGGCTCCTCCCTCCATGGGATTCTCCAGGTAGGTCTTAATAGAACCATTCAAATTCAGCTTCTTCAGCATTAGTGGTTGGAACATAGACTTGGATTACTGTGATATTGAATTGTTTGCCTTGGAAACGGACAGAGATCACTGTCATTTTTGAGACTGCATCCAAGTACTGCATTTTGGACTCTTTTGTTGATTATGAGGGCTACTCCACTTTTTTTAAAAGGGATTCTTACCCACAGTATTAGATATAATGGTCATCTGAATTAAATTCACCCATTCCAGTCTACTTTAGTTCACTGATTCCTAAAATGTCTTTGTTTACTCTTGCCATCTCCTGTTTGACTATTTCCAATTCTAGTTTTTGGTAGTTCCAAAGCTGGAATCAAGATTGCTGGGAGAAATATCAGTCACCTCAGATATGCAGATGACACCACCCTTATGGCCGAAAGTGAAGAGGAACTAAAAAGCCTCTTGATGAAAATGAAAGTGGAGAGTGAAAAGGTTGGCTTAAAGCTCAACATTCAGAAAACTAAGATCATGGCATCTGGTCCCATCACTTCATGGGAAATAGATGGGGACACAGTGGAAATAGTGTCAGGCTTTATTTTGGGGGTGCTCCAAAATCACTGCAGATGGTGACTGCAGCCATGAAATTAAAAGACGCTTACTCCTTGGAAGAAAAGTTATGACCTACCTAGATAGCATATTGAAAATCAGAGACATTACTTTGTTGACTAAGGTCCATCTAATCAAGGCTATGGTTTTTCCAGTAGTCATGTATGGATGTGAGAGTTGGACTGTGAAGAAGGCTGAGCACCAAAGAACTGATGCTTTTGAACTGTGGTGTTGGAGAAGACTCTTGAGAGTCCCTTGGACTGCAAGGAGATCCAACCAGTCCATTCTGCAGGAGATCAGCCTTGGGATTTCTTTGGAAGGAATGATGCTAAAGCTGAAACTCCAGTACTTTGGCCACCTCATGTGAAGAGTTGACTCATTGGAAAAGACTCTGATGCTGGGAGGGGTTGGGGGCAGGAGGAGAAGGGGATGACAGGATGAGATGGCTGGATGGCATCACTGACTCAATGGACGTGAATCTGAGTGAACTCTGGGAGTTGGTGATGGACAGGGAGGCCTGGCGTGCTGCGATTCATGGGGTTGCAAAGAGTCAGACACGACTGAGCGACTGAACTGAACTGAAAACTACCTAATGGCCCAGCAATCCCACTACTGGGCATATACTCTAAGGAAATGGACTTGAAGAAGACACATGTACCACAATGTTTCTTTCAATGCTACTTATAATGGGAAATGGAAGCAACCTAGATGTCCATTGGTGGATGAATGGATAAGGAAGTTGTGGTACATATACACAATGGAATATTACTCAGCTATAAAAAGGAACACCATTTGAGTCAGTTCTAATGAGGTGGATATACCTAGAGCCTATTATATAGACTGTCAGAAAGAGAAAGACAACTATCACATATTAATGCATATATATGGAATCTAGAAAAGTGCTACTGATGATCCTACATGCAAGGCAGAAAAGGAGACACAGATATAAAGATAGACATTTGGACTCAGTGAGGGAAAGAGAAAGTGAGATGTTTTGAAAGAATAGCAATGAAACCTATACATTACCATATGTGAAACAGATAGCCAGTGTGAGTTTGATGTATGACACAGGGAACCCACAGTAGGTGTTCTGTGACAACTTGGAGGGATAGCAGGGGGAGGGAGGTGGTGGGGGGTTCAGGAGGGAGGGGACATGTGTATGCCTGTGGCCACTTCATGCTGATGAATTTACATCACAATATTGTAAAGTAACTATCCTCCAATTAAAATAAATAAAATTAAAAAACTAATGTATCTACATAAATGCTGGGGTGAGGGAGATTTATAGCTCTATCCTAGTTTCAAGGAGACATACTTCTAGCCTCAAAAAGCTAGCCAGCCAGGTTGAAACCAAGGTCCACAAGTATCCTTGAATGCCATAGCAAGAAATTATTTGGTATACGTTATTTTGAGTGAATTGTTACTGGGTAGGGGGAGGTCAAAGAAGACCCTCACCTCCATTCTTGGCTCTAGGTCTTACCTATGGCAAAAACAAGCTTATTAAGGGAAGAAGACAAAGAGCACCTCAAGGGAGAGGTGGGCCAAGCCACAGAGCCACTGGCACCGGAATGATGAGGTATGGCAATTTTTAAAACAGGGCTTTTACATATTCATTTAGGTGGGCATGGACTGACAGTTTGATTGACACTTGTAAGTTACTTAACAACAGGCTCTATTGCCCATGTCTTTCCCATAATTCAGACCGTTATAATCAGATGTATGTATGTATGTATAGAATATGTATGAGCCCTCCAACCAGTCTATCCTAAAGGAGATCAGTCCTGGGTGTTCACTGGAAGAACTGATGCTGAGGCTGAAACTCCAATACTTTGGCCACCTCATGCGAAGAGTTGACTCATTGGAAAAGACTCTGATGCTGGGAGGGATTGGGGGCAGGAGGAGAAGGGGATGACAGAGGATGAGATGGCTGGATGGCATCACCGACTCGATGCACATGAATTTGGGTGAATTCCAGGAGTTGGTGATGGACAGGGAGGCCTGGCATGCTGCGGTTCATGGGGTCTCAAAGAGTCGGACACGACTGAGTGACTGAACTGATTGACTGACTGACTGACTGAATGGGCTCCTGGCTGCTTAAGATCACTTGTGCTGAGGACACAGCTGTGTACCAAGGGCACGTGTGCAGAGTTGGAGATGCCCCTGTGGTTAGTTTGTACCCACTGTGTAGGTACAGAGCTTGTGCTGGAGTTGGAAAAGTGTGGTTATTTTGTAGCATATTTGTGAGCTATCCTGGGCCAGCACTGGGGCATGTCTGGGGTGGGATTCAGAGATCAGGTTTCTTCCTTTTCTGCTAGGCCACCCTTTGTTGCTCATGCCTAACTTTCTAACTAACATTAATGAATGTGATTATATTGATGTTTGGAAACCTACCAGTACAAATATCAATACAAAGGATGGGTTCTACTAATAAGAAATTCAATTCAGTGCAATATTTTGGGGAGGCTATTGCAGTGGTCTAATGAAAGAATTGTGACCTGAATGTGGTTAGGGTTGGTGGAGTTTAAAAGGAAATGACAGATATGAGAAATTTGTGAGGGCAGACTTTTTAAATAGAACTTGATTAGAGAGAAGTTTATATTTCCAAAGAATAGCAAGGAGAGATAAGAAAGCCTTCCTCAGTGACCAATGCAAAGAAGTAGAGGAAAACAACAGAATGGGAAAGACTAGAGATCTCTTCAAGAAAATTAGAAATACCAAGGGAACATTTCATGCAAAGATAGGCTCAATGAAGGACAGAAATGGTATGGACCTAACAGAAGCAGAAGATATTAAGAAGAGGGGGCAAGAATACACAGAACTGTACAAAATAATCACGATGGTGTGATCATTCAACTAGAGCCAGACATCTTGGAATGTGATGTCAAGTGAGCCTTATGAACAAAGCTAGTGGGGGTGATGGAATTCCTGTGGAGCTATTTCAAATCCTTAAAGATGATGCTGTGAAAATGCTGCTGCACTCAATATTCCAACAAATTTGGAAAACTCAGCAATGGCCACAGGACTGGAAAAGGTCAGTTTTCATTCCAATTCCTAAGAAAAACAATGCCAAAGAATCCTCAAACTACCACACAATTGCACTCATCCCACATGCTAGTAAAGTAATGCTCAAAATTCTCCAAGCCAGACTTTAGCAATATGTGAACCGTGAACTTCCAGATGTTCAAGCTGGTTTTAGAAAAGGCAGAGGAACCAGAGATCAAATTGCCAACATCTGCTGGATCATCCAAAAAGCAAGAGAGTTCCAGAAAAACATCTATTTCTGCTTTATGGACTATACCAAAGCCTTTGACTGTGTGGATCACAATACACTATGGAGAATTCTGAAAGAGATGGGAATCCCAGACCACCTGACCTGCCTCTTGAGAAACCTATATGCAGGTCAGGAAGCAACAGTTAGAACTGGACATGGAACAACAGACTGGTTCCAAATAGGAAAAAGGAGTACGTCAAGGCTGTATAGTCTCACCCTGCTTATTTAACTTCTATGCAGAGAGCATCATGAGAAACACTGGACTGGAAGAAGCACAAGCTGGAATCAAGATTGCTGGGAGAAATCTCAATAACCTCAGATATGCAGATGACACCACCCTTATGGCAGAAAGTGAAGAAGAACTAAAGAGCCTCTAGATGAAAGTGAAAGAGGAAAGTGAAAAAGTTGGCTTAAAGCTTAACATTCAGAAAACAAAGATCATGGCATCTGGTCCCATCACTTCATGGCAAATAGATGGGGAAGCAATGGAATCAGTGTGAGACTTTATTTTTGGGGGCTCCAAAATCACTGCAAATGTTGATTGCAGCCATGAAATTAAAAGATGCTTACTCCTTGGAAGGAAAGTTATGACCAACCTATCAGCCAAAAAGTAGAGACATTAACAATAAAGGTCCATCTAGTCAAGGCTATGGTTTTTCCAGTAGTCATGTGTGGATGTGAGAGTTGAACTATAAAGAAAGCTGAGCGCTGAAGAATTGATGCTTTTGAACTGTGGTGTTGGAGAAGACTCTTGAGAGTCCCTTGGACTGCAAGGAGATCCAACCAGTCCACCCTAAAGGAGATCAGTCCTGGGTGTTCATTGGAAGGATTTATGTTGAAGGTGAGACTCCAATATTTTGCCCACCTGGTGCGAAGAGCTGACTCATTGGAAAAGACCCTGATGCTGGGAAAGATTGAAGGCGAGAGGAGAAGGGAACGACAGAGGATGAGATGGTTGGAGGGCATCACCGACTCAATGGACATGAGTTTTGAGTAAACTCTGGGAGTTGGTGATGGACAGGGAGACCTGGCGTGCTGTAGTCCATGGGGTCGCAAAGAGTCGGACACGAGAACAACTAAAGTGAGTGAGTGAGTGAGAGGGAAGTTATAGGTGAAAATTTTCTGCTATTAAGAGAGAAAAAATTGTAGAGGTACAGAGTGGATTTTTAAAAAAAATATTTATTTTTGGTTTTGAAGAGTCCGTTTCTGCATCAGGATCTTCCTTGTCTCATGACAGGTCTTTCCATGTGGGCTTCACTCTAGCTGTAGCGCGGGCTCAGTTGTTGCTATCTGTGGGCTTAATTGTCTGCGAGATCTTGGTTCTTCAACAAGGGATTGAACCCCCCACCCTTGTATTGGAAGCCTTTCTTTACCACTGGACCACCAGCTAAGTCTCCCACAGATTTGATTTTTTTTTTTCAGATTTAATTTTTAAAGGTTACTTTGGGTTTGTTGTCTAGATAGAGTTTGAGATACCTGCCAGACATTATGTATGTTCAACTTGAGACAACTTTATAATTGATGGTTAAACTATATGACATTGAACACAAAAGAACCTTGTGAAACTCAAAAACAAGTCAGGACTAGAGGGACTTGGTGCTTTAGTGTGAACTCATGAGGGAGATTTCATTGCAGTATGTAAATAGAAGATACTGCTCTCGGCCTTCAGAATCTTACTGTCTACTTACAGAGGAAGCTTATCTAGTGACATGCTTAATAGATGGGTGACATAGAGCAATAAATCACAACATGTTCACAAGTGAAAAGCAATGAGGTATTGAGCTCATGTGTGCTAGACAAACAGCAGATAAAATTCCTCATTGAAGATACCTGTGGTATGTCTTTTGAGTAAGGTTAATAATGTGGAATATTAGCACTTAGTTTATGGACAAGGAAACCAGTGTTCCTCCTTCATAAGAACATTATTCCCATAATATATAAAGTTTCTACATGGATAATCAATTCTCTACTCAGACACTTCTACATCACTGACATTACAATATAGAGTAAGATTTTATCATTGTGTTTACAATTATTTTAATGTAAAATGTTGCAAGTAAATGTCTTGTTGTTGTTTGTTGCTGTTGTTTAGTCATTAAGTCATGTCCGGCTTTTATATTAGGAATCTAAAAAGAATGATACCAATAATTTAGAAAATAGAAATAACAGCCATAGAAAACAAACTTACAGTTACCAAAAAGGAATGAAATGAGGATGATAAATTTGGAATTTGGATTAACAGATACAGACTACTATCTAAAATAGATAAACAACAGAGACTTACTGTATAGCACAGAGAACTGTATTAAATACCTTATAATAACCCATAATGAAAAGGAATCTGAAAATGAATATATATATGTACACCTGAAACTAACAAATCATTATTAATCTACTATACTGAAATTTTAAAAGTGCCTGCTGTTTGGCAAATAATAAATAAAATAACATTTGTTTTAATAAGAATTTACTAAGTGCCAGGCACTCTTCTAAGAATTTTGTGAATATGAATTCACTTAATACTTACATTTATGAAGTTGACACTATAACGACCTCATTTTTTTGGATGAGGAAAATAATTCACAAACTGTTAAGAAACTAGTACATGACCACAGAGCCAGGATTTGAGCTGGTAGTTTGCTACAGAATCCGGGCTCTAAGCAACTGCTCTGTGCTATTTTTCTGTTTGGCTCTATGAACTTGGAAAATTTTTAAATGTCATAGCTGAACCTTTACTTAGGGCTTCCCTGGTGCTTCAGCGGTTAAAAATCTACCTGCCAATGCAAGGAGCCGTGGGTTTGATCCCTGGGTGGGGAAGATCCCCTGGAGTAGGAAATGGCAACCCACTCCAGTGTTCTTGCCTGGGAAATTCCATGGACAGGGGAGCCTAGAGAACTATAGTCCATGGGGTTGCAAAGAGTCAGACACGACTTAAAACTTTAATTACATTTTCCTTGACATATTCTACTATTTGTAAAGATGGCATAACTTTTATGCTCAGAATGTGTGTAGTATTTGAACATGGCTCTCCTGTTCTTTGTTTCTTTTTGTTTTTTCATCCCTTCCTATTAGCATAGATACTTTTGGATGGGGCGGGGTGCACCATAGCTTTTCCATCTTACTGTCATTAAATCAGGGACAGACTTATGATCAGAATCATGGTTACCACTTCCCATATCATACACATGGAAGAGCTGCTGTTAGTAAGCACAAATAATCCAAAAGAAATTCTATAATTTTTTTTCAAGTACCAAGGCTGTGCATTGCCTTTTCAGTTTGTATGTTGAACTTGCCAGAATCTGATATGGGAAAGTCCTTCACTTAAGGAGGACAGGAACTTACTTCCCTGGTGGTCCAGGGATTAAGACTTTGCCTTCCAATGCAGAAGGTGTGGGATTGATCCCTGGCTGAGGAGCTAAGATCCACACACACTTTGGCCAAAAAAAACAAAACAAAAAACAGAAGCAATATTGTAACAATTCAATAAAGACTTTGAAAATGGTCCACATCAAAAAAAAAAAAAAAAAAAACTTAAAAAAAAAAGAAGGATAAAAAGGAAAACTGGCCAGTAGAGGGGAAGGGGTTAAGGGGGGTGGATTATAAACAAAGGCATCACTAATCACTAGTGATAAAGGGAATGAATGACTGAAACCCCACTCTTGAAAAATCTGTTTCTGGAAAGGAGTGGGCATTGGAAAGATGGAGCATCTTAAGGCATTCAAGATGGTTGTTATTGTTTAGTCACTAAGTTGTGTCTGACTCTTGCAATTCCATAGATTGTAGCCCACCAGGCTCCTCTGTCCATGGGTTTTCCTAGGCAAGAATACTGGAGTGGGTTACCGTTTTCTTCTCCAGGGGGTCTTCCCAACCCAGGGATCGAACCCATGTCTCCTGCTTGCCAGGTGGATTCTTTACCACTATGAGCCACCTCAGAAGACCATTGAAGACGGACGGGTTCATGAATAAGCTAAATGATACACATGGTTGATCGGAATGGTTTGGTGAGACTTACATGCCAGTCCTTGGCAATTAGAAATGTGGCAGAGGTCAATGGGCATAGGCTTTAAGTCCAGGAGTCCTGGATTAAAATATCAGTTTCTCCATTTCATAACCATGTAACTCTGGCTCGAGTTCATCACCTCTGGGAGATTTCGTCCCAGACTATCTCATACATTCTCAAGCTGTAGTGTGCATGTTAACATGCAAATTCTTGTGTTCTACTTCCAGGGATTTTGATTTACTAAGTCTGAAAATGGGCCCATAGATAACACATTTGTAACTTGTGTCCAGACGACTCTGAGAACCATCACCCTAATTTCTAGCACATTGAGGACAGACGGATTACTTTCTGTGATGTTTGTAATAATAAGAATGTTATTATCATTAAGCCAATAGAATAGCAGAATGACTCATGCAATCAAAGCTCCCTCTCTCATGCTTTCCAAGTGAAATGGAGGGAAAGAAATGGGTAGCCTTTAGTGATGAAGCATTGCTGTCAACATGCCCCAAGCCAAGAAAACAAATACAGCAGCAACAGCAGCCCAACTTACAGACTGTAAGAAACCCCCTCAATAGACTGAACCCTGGATCGAAGACTCCAAGGCCATTGTACTGACCTAGGGAAGACTGGCTATAGGTTCCTTAGCCTGGGTACCCTTTTGCCTTCAGCAATAGGGAAGGGTTAAAAAACATAATTTAATTCATGGATTATTTCTTTCACGTGCAGATCAACACTGTTGGGCCTTTTGAGCTAGACCATCTTGTCAAGACTAATGTAAATAGCTACTCTTTTTAATGGAACTGGGTTTTAAGTTGGGTTTATTTTAAATGACTATCTGTATAATTTAGACTTCTCCAAGACAAAGGTGAATATAGTCAAAGCTATGGTTTTTCCAGTAGCCATGTACAGATATGAGAATTGGACTGTAAAGAAACGCTGAGTGCTGAAGAATTGATGCTTTCAAACTGTAGTGCTAAAGTTGAGTCTTGAGAGTCCCTTGGACTGCAAGGAGATCCAACCAGTCAATCCTAAAGGAAATCAGTCCTGAATATTCATTGGAAGGACTGACACTTAAACTGAAGCTCCAATACTTTGGCCACGTGATACAAAGAGCTGACTCATTGGAAAAGCCCCTGATGCTGGGAAGGAATGAGGGCGGGAGGAGAAGGGCCAGTAGAAGATGAGATGGTTAGATGGCATCATCAACTTAATGGACATGAGTCTGAGCAAACTACTCTGGGAGACAGTGAAGGACAGGGACGCCTGTCGTGCTACAGTCCATGGGATCACAAAGCATTGGATACAACTGAGCAACTGAGCAACAACAAAAATGTAGCCAGCTGTTGTTTCCATAATTAGTAAGATACTTATCTTTTGAAATCTGGGAATTAAACCAAGCCTTTATAACTTCATGAAGCAGCCCATCCTTCAGGAGATTCTGACCATAAATAAGCTATTGGATACTAAAATAACTGTCTAGAAAGTCTCATTTCACAGTGTTAGGTAGAATAGGAAACAGGAGTCCAAAATGGCGGTGGATAAAAGACAACGAAGGGGAAAGTCTGTGAAAATAGAACAAAGGAAAGTCCAAGGACTAGAGTGAGGACCTCAGAACAAACAGCACTCCTGGCTAGCCCAATTTACATCAGGCAGGCCCAGGGAGGAGGAAAAAGCATATGAAAAGAAGAGCCAGAGGGCTGGGGCTCTCTCTTCTCTGCGTCTTTGGGTTGGCATTCCCTCACGCCTCAAGGATGTATTTTCCTGCTATTTTCTAAATAAAACTGAGCTGTAACACGGAGTGGTAAAACTGATCTGTCTAAGAGCTCTAGCACGGTCTGTCCAAGAGCTGTGGTGCACCGAGGGTTTAATGTCCGACACTTGAAATCTTTGTTGTGATGGGACAGAACTGAGGAGATTACCCTAGCCTGACAACAGTGCCTCTTCTATGTGCTTGCCACTGGATTAGGTCCTTTACAGATTCTCTTCCTTTAACCCTCACAGCAACTCCATGAAATTATTGATAATAAAACTAACTTGGAGAAATTAAAACATATGCAAGTATGAATTTATACAACAATTAAGTGGAGAAGCTGGCATTAAAATTCAGTGCTGCTTCTCTGAGAGAGAAAATAAAAGCTTATCTTCATCCCAATAAATCCTTTTAGCTCATTCATCTCTGCTGGAAGAGGGTATTAATATAACAGAAAACTGACACTATCCAATTCAGAAATGCATTTTGATACACAGAAACAGTTAAATAATACCACATGGAAACGAAGAGGCAAATGCAGGATGTGGTACATTATATGAGAAAACTGACCTTGTATAAATAAGTCAAGGGCACAGAGCAAGGAGGAAGAAAAGGAAGCTGTCACGCAACGTGGATGGACCTAGAGATTCCTATACTTAGTGAAGTAAGTCAGACAGAGAAGGAGAAATATCTTATGACATCGCTTAAATGTGGAATCTAAGAAGACTTGATACAAATGAACTTATTTACAAAACAGACACACAGACTTAGAGAATGGACTTAATGGTTACAGTGGCTAGGGAGGGCAGGTGGGAGGAGGGGTAGTGAGGAAGTTTGGGGTGGACATGTACCAACTGCTATATTTATAATGGATAACCAACCTACTGCATGGCACAGGGACCTCTACTCAATGTTTTGTGGCAGTCTGGGTGGGTGGGGAGTTTGGGGGGAGAATGAATACATGTGTATTTATGGTTGTGTCACTCTGCTGTGCACCTCATACTATCACAACATTGCTAACTGGCGATACTCCAATATAGAATAAAAAGTTTAAAAAGAGAGAGAAAGAAGGTGGCTGCTCCAAATTAAGAGTTTAAGAGACGTAACCACCAATGTCGAGACTGGACCTTCTTTAGATTCTTATTTAGGCTATCTAAGAAATAGATATCTTCCCTGGTAGCTCAGACGGTAAAGCGTCTGCCTACAATGTGGGAGACCCAGGTTCAATCCCTGGGTTGGGAAGATCCTCTGGAGAAAGAAATGGCAATCCACTCCAGTATTCTTGCCTGGAAAATCCCATGGATGGAAGAGCATGGTAGGCTACAGTCCATGGGGTCGCAAAGAGTCAGATATGATATGAAATAGATATGTTGGAGAAGACTCTTGAGGGTCCCTTGGACTGCAAGGAGATCCAACCAGTCCATTCTAAAGGAGATCAGTCCTGGGTGTTCATTGGAAGGACTGATGCTAAAACTGAAACTCCAATACTTTGGCCACCTCATCTGAAGAGTTCACTCATTGGAAAAGACCCTGATGCTGGGGCTGTTGGGGACAGGAGGAGAAGGGGACGACAGAGGATGAGATGGCTGGATGGCATCACCGACTCGATGCACATGAGTCTGGGTGAACTCTGGGAGTTGGTGATGGACAGGGAGGCCTGGTGTGCTGCAATTCATGGGGTCGCAAAGAGTTGGACACGACTGAGCAACTGAACTGAACTGAAGAAATAGCATGTTTAACACAATAGGGGCAATTTGAATATAAACGTCTATCATTTAGATGAAACGAATGTTTGTTAACATTGTGTGAATCTCATTACGATTATTTAAGAAAATATTCCTGTGCATGAGAGATGCCAACTGAATTGTAAGAATGAAAGACTGATGCCTGGAACACTTTACAATCCTGCAGGACTTTTTCTAAAAAATGGAATAGGCAAAGCCAATGTGCCAGTCTTGATCATTAGTGAATCTATGTGAGAAATGTGTGTGGGGTCATTATTTTTGATACTTTGTGTATGTTTGGAACCTTTTGTAATAAAAAAGATTAGTGAGTTTTTCCCCATGTTTCTTATCAGATCAGCCCTGTGATCTATGAGCCTCTGACAGTGTAGTAGTGGGTCTTCAGGACTGTAGGAATTAACCACGATGTATAATAATGTTTCTGGGGGGAACGTCTCTTCCTTGCTGCAGTTGTGAGCTTCTGGACAGCTCAGAATTAAGTTGTGATGGCTGTCCCAAGTAGTGATTAAACTAAGGAGTATTTGTAAGTAGGTTATGTATAAATAGCAGGCTTCCTATTTATAGATCTTAAAGGCCAAACGTGTGTGCAATTCCTTCTGACCTTGCCTTATTTCTCAATGCCAGCTGCATAACTACAACAAGAAATCCCTTCCCCACCTTTCCTGTGTATGTATATATTATATCTTAATTTACTGCTGTAACTTTCCACCAGCTATCAATATTTTAAGGTAACAAGCACAATTTACATTTAAAAGTTTATTTTTCCTTAAAATATGGATGTGTTTATCATGTCTTGAACTGGAACTTCAAAAGGGAAATTTCACTCTGTAAGTAGGTGTATATGTATCAATCATAAAATGCTGAGTGCACAGTGACATTTCCAAATTTTAGATGAAAACATGGGAACCTCTAAGACGAGATCCCAACCAACTTCTCACCTTTATTTCTGCCATCCAAATTGAGCCATTTGTGGTTACTCTTTTATACACAAAGTTTCCTATTCTCAATGCTGGATTTATGGTCTGCTTTCCTTCTGCCTGGAATATTCTCTCCTTCTCCACAAGCCTCAAACTTGAGCTCTCTTTAAGTCTAACTCAAATACCATGTCCTTTTTGAAGTTCTTTTCTGGTGGTGCTGGCTGGATGTGATCTTTCTTATTCCAAAGGCTGGATTTCTTTTGCAAACTCTTTCTATCTTGGAGTGATCATCTGACCCACATGAGTTGCTGACCCTCATTCCCCACACGCTGCTCCATAATGGTCTTTCTTTCAGTGAGCATAGAGCTTGTTTCTGTACATTGGACCTGGATATATTTGACACATGTCTAAATGGAGAATATAGTTTTTTAAAGTTTTTAAAATAACATTTATTTCTTAAAAGTTAACATGTGCATAATAAGAAACCAAAAAAACACAAACAAAAAACAGTCATTCATACTCACAAGCAGTTGATGGTTTGATGTGTCCTTCTAGATCTCATTTGTGTATTTTCACAACCAAGCTTCTATTTTTATGTAATTAAGATCATACAGTTATGTATCATGCTCTTTCACACATCGTGAATGTTTACCATTTCAAAGTCCCAAAGATATGAGAATTTTTATAACCAAGTGTATACTATATCTGTATGACTTACTTGTGCAGAGGACTAAGTCTGGAAAATATCCTGAGCTAAAAACTTAAAAAGCAAATATTTAAAAGAAAGCTCCGATTCCTCTCAATTTGCAGTGTTCTTTTGTATGGAATAGTGTTTTCTTGAAACTAAGGACAACCTCACAGAATGTGTGGACCTTTTCAAAGAGACCCTACTGCGTTCAATTTGCCTTAGATTTTGAAGTCATGGTTGACTGAATCCAAGGCCCTAGGTTTTAAATGAAAGTAAACAGGATTAAGCACTCTTCTCTCCTTGCCAGTTTTATGATACCCGGGCTTCTCTGCAGGTTTCTTTTCTGTCGAGGCACCGGGTGTGAACCTTCTCTGAAGACTGCTCAGTGCCTGCCTGACAGCAGGAGGGCCAGGACTCCTGCTACAACTGCTGCTGAGGCTATAAATGATACCAGGCACGGGTGAGCTCTGCCTTTTTTGATAGGACTACTCGATGTATGCAACGACGTAAGGAAACTGTAATCCAGCCCAGCTAGAAACAGGCTCCGTGTTCAGTTAGTTCAGATTTTCTTAAATTATTCCTCGCTTTCATGGAAATATCAGTCTTCTCCTTTGTTTCTCCACTCCCACCTTCAAAGCCTGACATATCAGGGAAATACTACCTGCCATAAATGCAAAGAATTCAATATATAAGTGTGGCTACTTGGCTTATCTTCCTCAGGCCCCACATAAAAGGGCATGGTCACACCTCACATCCATGGCTACAGTCAAAAAAAAAAAAAAAAGAAGAAGAAGAAGAAGGAAAAGAGCAAATGTCTGCCAGGACATGTAGAAATTAGAACCCTGTGCACTGTGGGTGGGATTGTAAAATGGTGCAACCATTATGGAAAAAGGTATGGCAGTATTATATGGACTGAATTGTGTCCTGCCAAAATTCATATGTGGTAGACAAAACCCCCAAAGTCACTGCTTGAGACAGGGCTTTTTAGGGGGTAATTAATGTTAAATGATGTCATTAAGGTAGAGCCAAAATCCAATAGGATTGTTGTCCTTTTAAGAAAAAGAAGAGACACCAGAAGTGTGTACACACAGACAAAAACCCTTAAGAAGACACTGTGAGAAGATGGCCATTTGCAAGCCAAGGAGATAGGCCTCACTGTTACTGAGTCCAAGCTTGCTGTGGTCGGTGCAGGTCAATAAATCCAAGAGACAAGGTGTTGAGGCAAGGAATATGATTTTACATGAAGAGCCATCTGACTGAGAAGATGGCAGACTAACGTCTTAAAATAACCATCTTGTCGGGGCATGGATGCCAGGTTCTTTTATGGATCAGAGATGGGGGGAAGTGAGGAAACAAATCAAAAAGCCCATTTAATATTTTGCAAATGTCTCCTAGAATGGCAAGCCTCAGGCAGGGGATGTGCTAGTAACTCAAGAATGTGACAGTCATTCACAGGTGGGCAGGGTCAGGGTATCTCCCCATAAGCTAAACAAAGGCACTTTAGTTTAAGGGTCTTGCAGAGGGGGACAGGGTTCCCTGATGCAGACCACTGTGTATGCTTAATAACAAAAGTGAGAAAACAAAACAAGGATTAAAGTGGACATGAGTTTGAACAAATTCCGGGAGATAGTGAAGGACAGGGAAGCCTGGAATGCTGCAGTCCATGGGGTCTCAAAGAGTTGTACACAACTGAGCAACTGAACTGAACTGAAAGTCACAGAAACAGATCCAATATGGTACTTGATAAAGGAAAAATTGTCATATGGCAAGACGTATAAGCCCTCTCATCCTCCATGTCCCCACAGCATGCAGAGTTCACTTACTATGATGTATCATCCTAACCACCCTCCCTGACCCACACTGCACCTCCATGCTGCCTCCTTTTTTTCCCTTTTTTTCTTTGTCTCACTCAGAGCTCATTAGCTCTGCCAAGCCTTTAGATTTTTAGAGTAACTAACATTTAATTTGGGGTGCTTATGAATGATGACTATTATTATAGTTGCAGGAAGGGGGGCCCTTTCCAGAGCCCAAGAATGGACTTTCATCTAGCACTCAGAAATAAATTGTCCAAGGAGACACCCATGCTGACAAAGCAAGAGACTACTGAAAGGGATGCCCAGGTGGAGTGCAGGAGGGTGAGGGAAACTAGGAGAATGGCTCTGCCACATGGCTCACAATCTCAGGTTTTATGGTGATGGGATTAGTTTCCAGGTTGTCTTTGGCCAATCATGCAAACTCAGGGTCTTTCCTGGTGAGGCATATATTGCTCATCCAAGATGGATGCCAGCAAGAAGGATTCTGGAAAGTAGTAGGACATGTGGTGTCTCCTTTTGACCTTTCCCAAATTCTTCTGGTTGGTGGTGGCTTGTCAGTTCTGTGTTCCTTACTAGGACTTCCTGTTGTAAAATAACTCATGCAAATGATTACTATGGTACCTGGCCAAGGTCGGCAGTTTCAGTATGTTTCCCTAACATTATTATTATTACTATTAAAATAGACACACAAGGTATTTCAAAAATGTCTTAATAAAGGAGTAAAACTGTTTCTCATTGACTAGAACATGAATTTGAAAAGTCTTCACTCTTGAAATTGCATTGTTAGTAAATATTAATCTTGTCCTGCAAACCTAGATGCTTTTGCTTTGATTTCTGACCTCATGATTTTTCATAAAGAAAACTTGATGCTCCATTTTGTGGGGCTTTGTTATATATAGAGCTTCTCAGGTGGCACTAGTGGTAAAGAACCAGTCTGCCAATGTATGAGAAGTAAGAGATGTGGGCTGATCCCTGGGTTGGGAAGATTCCCCTGGAGGAGGGCACAGCAACCCACTCCAGTATTCTTGCCTGGAGAATCCCATGAACAGAGGACCCTGGTGGGCCAGGGTTGCACAGAGTCGGACACGACTGAAGTGTCTTAGCATGCATGTTATACGTATGTCATTACAAAAACTTTGGGCTTACCTTGTGGCTCAGCTGATAAAGAATCCACCTGCAATGCAGGAGACCTGGGTCCGATCCCTGGGTTGTTAAGATCCCCTGGAGGAGGGAAAGGCTACCCACTCCAGTATTCTGGCCTGGAGAATTCTTTGGGGTCACAAAGAGTCGAACACGACTAAACGACTTGCACTTTACTTTCACTTTCATGAAAACTTCGCTGTAAATCTGTTTTATAATTTATATTTCTCATGATTTTAGATTTTATGTTACAACTAACACCTAAAGCCTGATGACTTAAAGAGCATTAACTTAATGTGTACTTAGAGGGAAGGGGAAAGATATAATTTAGGTTCTTTTTCTTTGTAAATGTTAGCAATTCAACTATCAAATACTTAGTTGAATAAAAATCACAGTCTGAGTTTACATTGATTGATGCTTACTTGGATAAAAACCAGGAAGCCTGAGTCCTTTCATGTTGTCATTTCTCTTAATGATTTAGTGTATATTGATAGACAAAATTGTCCCAAAGACTTTCCCCAAATAGTAACTCTATTAGGGTTTAAGATATAAATGACAATGCAAAAATCATTTAACTTGACACTTTTTGCATATTAAATGAGTATTTAGTATTCTGGAAAGACACCCTCATAATATCTAAATTTGTAAAGTGAACATATTTGTGAAACCTGGGGGTTGTAAACATATAAAGAACTTCACATTTTATAATTGAATCGTTCTCCTTTATTCTAAATTACCAGCTCCTTTCCTGTCATCTTCTATTGATCAGAGCCTGTGGGTTTCTGATCTGTGTGTATGCAACATCACAGCCCGTGACAGTACTTTGATTGTTTTTTATTCTGAAATGAGGTGAGGTTCCATCATCATTTTGTAGGAATGTTAGAAATAATAACAATAGTTTTTTGTTTGCTTGTTTGTTTTATACATATGTGGAATCAGTTCAATTTAGTTCAGTCGCTCAGTCATGTCTGACTCTTTGCTACCCCACGAACTGCAGCACACCAGGCCTCCCTGTCCATCATCAACTCCCAGAGTTCACCAAAACTCATGTGCATCGAGTTGGTGATGCCATCCAGCCATCTCATCCTATGTCGTCCCCTTCTCCTCCTGCCTCCAATCCCTCCCAGCATCAGAGTCTTTTCCAATCTTGATTTCCTTCGCATGAGGTGGCCAAAGTATTGGAGTTTCAGCCTCAGCATCAGTCCTTCCAATGAACACCCAGTACTGGTCTCCTTTAGGATGGACTGGTTGGATCTCCTTGCAGTCCAAGGGACTCTCAAGAGTCTTCTCCAACACCACAGTTCAAAAGCATCAATTCTTTGGTGCTCAGCCTTCTTCACAGTCCAACTCTCACATCCATACATGACCACTGGAAAAACCATAGCCTTGGCTAGATGGACCTTTGTTGCCAAAGTAATATCTTTGCTTTTTAATACACTATCTAGGTTGGTCATAACTTTCCTTCCAAGGAGTAAGCGTCTTTTAATTTCATGGCTGCAATCACCATCTGCAGTAATTTTGGAGCCCCGAAAAATAAAGTCTGACACTGTTTTCACTGTTTCCCAATCTATTTCCCATGAAGTGATGGGACCAGATGCCATGATCTTTGTTTTCTGAATGTTGAGCTTTAAGCCAACTTTTTCACTCTCCACTTTCACTTTCATCAAGAGGCTTTCTAGTTCCTCTTCACTTTCTGCCATAAGGGTGGTGTCATCTGCATATCTGAGGTTATGGATATTTCTCCCGGCAATCTTGATTCCAGCTTGTGTTTCTTCCAGTCCAGGGTTTCGCATGATGTACTCTGCATAGAAGTTAAATAAGCAGGGTGACAATATACAGCTTGATGTACTCCTTTCCCTATTTGAAACCAGTCTATTGTTCCATGTCCAGTTCTAACTGTTGCTTCCTGACCTGCATATAGGTTTCTCAAGAGGCAGGTCAGGTGGTCTGGTATTCTCATCTCTTTCAGAATTCTCCACAGTTTATTGTGATCCACACAGTCAAAGGCTTTGGCATAGTCAATAAAGCAGAAATAGATGTTTTTCTGGAACTCTCTTGCTTTTTCCAGGATCCAGCCGATGTTGGCAATTTGATCTCTGGTTCCTCTGCCTTTTCTAAAACCAGCTTGAACATCTGGAAGTTCACGGTTCACGTATTGCTGAAGCCTGGCTTATATGTGGAATAGATTCTGATTAATAGGACACCTGGGTCAAAAGATATTTACATATTTAGTTTTGGTGCATACATCAAAAATTTTAATTTCTTTAAAAATATTTAAAATTTTTACTGAAGTATAGTTGATTTACAATGTTGTGTTAGTTTCAGATGTACAACAAAGTGAAACAGTTATTCACACATACATACACATATAAATAAATTCTTTTTCAGATTCATTTTTGTTATAGGTTATTACAAGATATTGAATATATTATATATAAAATAAGATATATAATCTGATATATATATATATATATATATATATATATATATCAGATATATATGTCTGACCCACTACAGTGGTCTTAGATTGGTGCAAAAGTAATTGCGGGTTTGCATTCTTTAACTTTGCTGTTTGACATTGGAATACATTCTTAAATGTGCTTATGTTATGCATCGTTTTGATACATACTTCTCACTTTATGTTTTTTGCTAATGACATTACTTGCTGTTTATTTTATATTTATTTTAGACTAGGGAAATGATGTTAGACAAAAAGCAAATTTGAGCGATTTTCTTATTTGAGTTCAAAATGGGTTGTAAAGCAGCGGGGACAACTCACATCAACAACTTATTTGGCCCAAGAACTGCTAATGAATGTACAGTGCAGTGGTGGTTCAAGAAGTTTCACAAAAAGACAAGAACCTTGAAGATGAGAAGCATAGTGGCTGGCCAGTGGAAGTTGACAATGACCAGCTGAGAGGATCATGGAAGCTGATCCTCTTATAACTACATGAGAAGCTGCTGAAGAACTCAATGTCAACCATCCTAAGGTCATTTGGTGTTTGAAGTAAATTGGAAAGGTGAAAATGCTTGACAAGTGGGTGCCTCATGTGTGCTAGTCGTGATCCCATGAACTGTAGCCTGCCAGGCTCCTCTGTCCATGGGGATTCTCCAGGCAAGAATATTGGAGTGGGCTGCCATATCCTCCTCCAGGGGAATCTTCCCAACCCAGGGATCTAACCCAGGTCTCCCACATTGAAGGCAGACTCTTTACCATGTGAGCCACCAGACGACCACAAATTTAAAAAATCATTGTTCCAAAGTGTCGTCTTCTCTTATTCTATGCAAAAACAGCAAACCATTTCTTTCTTTTTTAATTTTTTTATTGAAGGATAATTGCTTTACAGAGTTTTGTTGTTTTCTATCAAACCTCAACATGAATCAGTCATAGATATACATATATCCCCTCCCCTTTGAAACTCCCTCCCATCTCCCTTCCCATCCCAATCTTCTAGGTTGATACAGAGCCCCTATATGAGTTTCCTGAGCCATACAGCAAATTCCCATTGGCTCTCTATTTTACATATGGTAATGTAAGTTTCCACATTACTCTTTTCATACATCTCACCCTCTCCTGCCCTCTCTCCAGGTGCATAAGTCTATTCTATATGTCTTTTTCTCCATTGCTGCCCTGTAAGTAAATTCTTCAGTACCACTTTTTCTATATTCTGTATATGTGCATTAGAATACGATATTTGTCTTTCTCTTTCTGATTTACTTCACTCTGTATAATAGGTTCTAGGTTCATCCACCTCATTAGAACTGACTCAAATGTGTTATTTTTATGGCTGAGTAATATTCCACTGTGTATATGTACCACAACTTCTTTATCCATTTATCTGTCAATGGACATTTAGGTTACTTCCAAGTTCTAACTATTGTAAATAGTGCTGCAGTGAACAATGGGAAACATGTGTCTCTTTTAATTTTGGTTTCCTCAGGGTATAAGCCTAGCAGTGGGGTTACTGGGTCATATGATGATTTTATTCCTGTTTTTTAAGCAATTTCCATACCATCTTCCATAGTGGCTGTTTCAATTTACATTCCCACCAACAGCACAAGAGTGTTCCCTTTTCTCTACACCCTGTCCAGCATTTATTGATTGTAGACTTTTTGATGATGGCTATTCTGAGTGGTAGAGCCTGGCTGAGTGGAGCTATCCCATGTCCGAGGTCAGGGGCGGCAGCTGAGAGGAGCTGACCACGCCCGAGGCCAGGGGCGGTGGTCAGGAGGAGCGACCCCACGTCCAAGGAGTGGTGGCTGAGAGGGCGCCGGAGAGCCTAGAGGAGCTATTCCACGTTCACGGTCGGGAGGGGCAACAGTAAGGAGATACCCCTCATCCAAGGTAAGGAGAAGCGGCTGTGCTTTGCTGGAGCAGCAGTGAAGAGATACCCCACGTCCAAGGTAAGAGAAACCCAAGTAAGATGGTAGGTGTTGCAAGAGGGCATCAGAGGGCAGACACACTGAAACCATAATCACAGAAAACTAGTCAGTCTAATCACACTAGGACCACAGCCTTGTCTAACTCAATGAAACTAAGCCATGCCCTGTGGGGCCACCAAAGATGGGCGGGGCACGGTGGAGTGGTCTGACAGAATGTGGTCCACTGGAGAAGGGAATGGCAAACCACTTCAGTATTCTTGCCTTGAGAACCCCATGAACAGTATGAAAAGGCAAAATGATAGCATACTGAAAGAGGAACTCCCCAGGTCATTAGGTGCCCAATATGCTACTGGAGATCAGTGGAGAAATAACTCCAGAAAGAATGAAGGGATGGAGCCAAAGCAAAAACAATACATAGCTGTGGATGTGACTGGTGATAGAAGCAAGGTCCGATGCTGTAAAGAGAGATATTGCATAGGAAACTGGAATGTTAGGTCCATGAATCAAGGCAAATTGGAAGTGGTCAAACAGGAGATGGCAAGAGTGAACGTCGATTTTCTAGGAATCAGCAAACTAAAATGGACTGGAATGGGTGAATTTAACTCAGATGACCATTATATTTACTACTGCAGGCAGGAATCCCCCAGAAAAAATGGAGTAGCCATCACGGTCAACAAAAGAGTCCGAAATGCAGTACTTGGATGCAAAACGACAGAACGATCTCCGTTCGTTTCCAAGGCAAACCATTCAATATCACAGTAATCCACGTCTATGCCCCAACCAGTAACACTGAAGAAGCTAAAGTTAAACGGTTCTAAGAAGACGTACAAGACCTTTTAGGACTAACACTCTAAAAATATGTCCTTTTCATTATAGGGGACTGGAATGCAAAAGTAGGAAGTCAAGAAACACCTGGAGTAACAGGCAAATTTGGCCTTGGAATGTGGGATGAATGACTGATAGAGTTTTGCCAAGAAAATGCACTGGTCATAGCGAACACCCTCTTCCAACAACACAAGAGAAGACTCTACACATGGACATCACCAGATAGTCAACACCGAAATCAGACTGATTATATTCTTTGCAGCAAAAGAAGGAGAAGCTCCATACAGTAAACAAAAAAAAGACCGGGAACTGAGTGTGGCTCAGATCATGAACTCCTTATTTCCAAATTCAGACTTAATTGAAGAAAGTAGGGAAAACCACTAGGTCATTCAGGTATGACCTAAATCAAATCCGTTATGTTTGTACAGTGGAAGTGAGAAATAGATTTAAGGGACTAGATCTGATAGATAGAGTGCCTGATGAACTACGGATGGAGGTTCATGACATTGTACAGGAGATAGGGATCAAGACCATCCCCATGGAAAAGAAATGCAATAAAGCAAAATGACTGTCTGAGGAGGACTTACAAATACCTGTGAAAAGAAGAGAAGCGAAAAGCAAAGGAGAAAAGGAAAGATATAAGCATCTGAATGCAGAGTTCCAAAGAATAGCAAGAACAGATAAGAAATCCTTCCTCAGCCTTCAATGCAAAGAAATAGAGGAAAAGAACAGAATGGGAAGGACTAGAAATCTCTTCAAGAAAATTAGAGATACCAAGGGAAGATTTTATGCAAAGATGGGCACAATAAAGGAAAGAAATGGTATGGATCTAACAGAAGCAGAAGATATTAAGAAGAGGTGGCAAGAATACACAGAAGAACTGTACAAAAAAGATCTTCACGACCCAGATAATCACGATGGTGGGATCACTCACCTAGAGCAAGACATCCTGGAATGTGAAGTCAAGTGGGACTTAGAAAGCATCACTATGAACAAAGCTAGTGGAGGTGATGGAATTCCAGTTGGGATATTTCAAATCCTGAAAGATGATGCTGTGAAAGTGCTACACTCAATATGCCAGCAAATGTGGAAAACTCAGCAGTGGCCACAGGACTGGAAAAGGTCAGTTTTCATTCCAATTCCAAAGAAAGGCAATGCCAAAGAATGCTCAAACTACCGCACAACTGCCCTCATCTCACACGCTAGTAAAGTAATGCTCAAAATTCTCCAAGCCAGGTTTCAGCAATACATGAACTGTGAACTTCCAGATGTTCAAGCTGGTTTTAGAAAAGGCAGAGGAAGCAGAGATCAAATTGCCAACACCCGCTGGATCATGGAAAAAGCAAGAGAGTTCCAGAAAAACATCTATTTCTGCTTTATTGACTATGCCAAAGCCTTTGACTGTGTGGATCACAATAAACTGTGGAGAATTCTGTGGAGATGGGAATACCACCTGACCTGCCTCTTGAGAAACCTATATGCAGGTCAGGAAGCAACACTTAAAACGGGTCATGGAACAACAGACTGGTTCCAAACAGGAAAAGGAGTGCGTCAAGGTTGTATATTGTCACCCTGCTTATTTAACTTCTACGCAGAGTACATCATGAGAAACGCTGGGCTGGAAGAAGCACAAGCTGGAATCAAGATTGACAGGAGAAATATCAATAACCTCAGATATGCAGATGACACCACCCTTATGGCAGAAAGTGAAGAGGGACTAAAAAGCCTCTTGATGAAAGTGAAAATGGAGAGTGAAAAAGTTGGCTTAAAGCTCAACATTCAGAAAACGAAGATCATGGCATCCGGTCCCATCACTGCATGGGAAATAGATGGGGAAACAGTGGAAGCAGTGTCAGACTTTATTTCTGGGGGCTCCAAAATCATTACAGATGGTGATTGCAGCCGTGAAATTAAAAGACACTTACTCCTTGGAAGAAAAATTATGACCAACCTAGATTGCATATTCAAAAGCAAAGACATTACTTTGCCAGAAAGGTCTGTCTAGTCAAGGCTATGGTTTTTCCAGTGGTCATGTATGGATGTGAGAGTTGGACTCTGAAGAAAGCTGAGCACTGAAGAATTGATGCTTTTGAACTGTGGTGTTGGAGAAGACTCTTGAGAGTCCCTTGGACTGCAAGGAGATCCAACCAGTCCATTCTGCAGGAGATCAGCCTTGGGATTTCTTTGGAAGGAATGATGCTAAAGCTGAAACTCCAGTACTTAGGCCACCTCATGCAAAGAGTTGACTCATTGGAAAAGACTCTGATGCTGGGAGGGGTTGGGGGCAGGAGTAGAAGGGAATGACAGAGGATGAGATGGCTGGATGGCATCATGGACTCGATGGACGTGAATCTGAGTGAACTCCGGGAGTTGGTGATGGACACGGAGGGCTGGCATGCTGCGATTCATGGGGTCGCAAAGAGTCGGACACGACTGAGTGACTGAACTGAACTGAACTGATTTGAGCGATGTGAGGTGATATCTCATTGTAGTTTTTATTTGCATTTCTCTAATAAAGAGCAATATTGAGCATCTTTCCACGTGTTTGTTAGCCATCTGTATGTCTTTGGAGAAATGTCTGTTCAGGTCTTTTCCCCACTTTATGATTGGGTTGTTTTTCTGGTATTAAGTTGAATGAGCTGCTTGTATATTTTGGTAATTAATCCTTTATGAGTTGTTTCATTTGCTGTCATTTTCTCTTATTCTGAGGATTGTCTTTTCATCTTGCTTATAGTTTCCTTTGCTGTGCAAAAGCTTTTAAGTTTAAGCAGGTCCCACTTGTTGACTTTGGTTTTTATTTCCATTACTCTAGGAGGTGGGTCATAGAGGATCTTGCTTTGATTTATGTCATTGCATATTCTGCCTATGTTTTATAGTTTTTGCTCTTATATTTAGGTCTTTATTCATTTTGAGTTTTTATTTGTGTATGGTGTTAGGAAGTGTTCTAATGTCATTCTTTTACATATAGCTATCCAGTTTTTCCAGGACCACATATAGAAGAGGCTATCTTTGCCCCATTGTGTATTCTTGCCTCCTTTCTAAAAAACAGGGTACCCATAGGTGGATGGGTTTATTTCTGGGCTTTCTAACTTGTTTCATTGGTCTATATTTCTGTTTTTGTGCCAGTACCATACTCTCTTGATGAGTGTAGCTTTGTAGTATAATCTGAAGTCAGGAAGGTTGATTCTTCCAGCTTCATTCTTCTTTCTCAAGACTGCTTTGGCTTTTGGGGGTCTTTTGTGTTTCCATATGAATTGTGAAAATTTTTGTTCTAGTTCTGTGAAAAATGTCATTGGTAATTTGATAGGGATCACATTGAATCTGTAGATTGCATTTAGTAGTATAGTCATTTTCACAATATTGATTCATCCTACTCAGGAACATGGAATATCTCTCCATCTGTTTATGTCATCTTTGATATCTTTCATTAGTGTCTTATAATTTACTGTGTACAGTCATTTTTTCTCCTTAGGTAAGTTTATTCATAGGTATTTAATTCTTTTTGTTGTAATGGTGAATGTGATTGAATCCTTAAATTCTCTTTTTGATTTTTCATTGTTACTATATAGAAATGCAAGTGATTTCTGTGTATTGATTTTGTATCCTGCAACTTTACTAAATTCACTGATTAGCTCTAGCAATTTTCTGGTACTATCTTTAGGGTTTCCTATGTACAGTACCATGTCATCTGCAAACAGAGCTTTACTTCTTTTCTGATCTGGATTCCTTTTATTTCTTTTTCTTCTCTAATTGCTGTAGCTAGGACTTCCAGAACTACATTGAATAACAGTGGCAAAAGTGGACACCCTTGTCTTGTTCCTGATCTTAGGGGGAATGAGTTCAGTTTTTCACCACTGAGAATAATGTTTGCTGTAGGCTTATCATATATGGCCTGTACTATGTTGAGGGAGGTTCCTTCTATGCCCATTTTTGGGAGAGTTTTAATCATAAATGGGTGCTGAATTTTGTCAAAGACTTTTTTTTTTCTGCATCTACTGAGATGATCATATGATTTTTAATCTTTCAGTTAGTTAATATGGTGTATCACATTGATTGATTTGCGTATTTTGAAGAATCCTTCCATCCCTGGAATAAACGCAACTTGATCATGGTGTTTGAGCTTTTTGATGTGTTGCTGAATTCTGTTCGCTATAATTTTGTTGAGGATTTTTACATCTATGTTCATCAGTGATATTGGCCTGTAGTTTTCTTTTGTGTATGTTTTCTTTGTCTGGTTTTAGTATCAGGGTGATGGTGGCCTTGTAGAATGAGTTTGGAAGCATTCCCTCCTCTGAAATTTTTTTGAAAGAGTTTTAAAAGGATAGGCATTAGCTCTTCTTTAATGTTTGATAGAATTCTCCTGTGAAGTCATCTGGTCCTGGGCTTTTGTCTTTGGGAGATTTTTGATCACAGCTTCAATTTCAGTGCTTGTAATTGAGTTGTTCAAAATTTCTATTTCTTCCTGGTTCAGTCTTTGAAGATTTAACTTTTCTAAGAATCTGTACATTTCTTCCAGGTTATCCATTTTATTGCCATATAGTTGTTCATAACAGTCTCTTATAATCCTTTGTATTTCTGCATAGTCTGTTGTAACCTATCCTTTTTCACTTCTAATTTTGTTGATTTGATTTTTCTCTCTTTTTTTCTTGATGAGTCTGGCTGGAAGTTTGTAAATTTTGTTTATCTTCTCAAAGAACCAGCTTTTAGTTTTATTAATCTTTACTATTGTTTCTTTCATTTCTTTTTCATTTATTTCTGCTCGGATCTTTATAATTTCTTTCCTTCTAATTTCAGTTCATTTCAGTTCAGTTGCTCAGTCGTGTTTGGTTCTTTGTGACCCCATGGACTGCAGCACATCAGGCCTCCCTATCCATCACCACCTCCCAGAGTTTACTCAAACTCATGTCCATTGACTTGGTGATGCCATCCAACCACCTCATCCTCTGTCATCCCTTTCTCCTGCTGCCTTCAATCTATCCCAGTATCAGGGTCTTTTCAGATGAGTCAGTTCTTCGCATTGGGTGGCCAAAGTCTTGGAGTTTCAGCTTCAGGATCAGTCCTTCCAATGAATATTTAGGACTGATTTCCTTTAGGATGGACTGGTTGGATCTCCTTGCTGTCCAATGGGCTCTCAAGAGTCTTCTCCAACACCACAGTTCAAAAGCATCAATTCTTCAGTGTTCAGCTTTCTTTATAGTCCAATTCTCACATCCATACATGACTCCTGGAAAAATCATAACTTTGACTAGATGGACCTTTGTTGTCAAAGTAATGTCTCTGCTTTTTAATATGCTATCTAGGTTGGTCATAACTTTTCTTCCAAGGAGCAATTTAGGGTTTTTTGTTGTTGTTTTTCTTTCTCCAGTTGCTTTAGGTGTAAACTTAGGTTGTCTATTCGATGTTTTTCTTGTTTCTTGAGGTAAGAGTATATTGGTATAAACTTTCCTCTTAGAACTGCTTTTGCTACATCCCATAAGTTTTGAATTGTCATGCTTTCATTGTCATTTGTTTCTAGAAATTTTTTGATTTCCTTTTTATTTATTCAGTAACCTATTTGTTATTTAGAAACATATTGTTTAATCTCCATGTGTTTGTGTTTCTTCCAGTTTTTTTTTTTTTTTCTTGTAACTGATATCTAGTCTCATAGCATTGTGGTCAGAGAAGATGCTTGGTATGATTTCAATGTCCTTAAATTTACTGAGGTTTGATTTGTGACCCAAGATGATCCTGGAAAATGTTCCATGTGCACTTGAGAAGAAGGTATATTCTTCTGCATTTGGATGGAATGTCCTGAAGATATCAATGAGATCCATCTCATCTAATGTATCATTTAAGACTTGTGTTTCCTTATTAATTTCCTGTTTTGATGATCTGTCCATTGGTCGCTAAGAGTTGGACATGACTGAGTGACTTCACTTTCACTTTTCACTTTCATGCATTGGAGAAGGAAATGGCAACCCACTCCAGTCTTCTTGCCTGGAGAATCCCAGGGCAGGGGAAGCCTGGTGGGCTGCCGTCTATGGGGTGTCACAGAGTCGGACACGACTGAAGAGACTTGGCAGCAGCAGCAGCCATTGGCATGAGTGGGGTGTGAAAGTCTCCTACTCTTATTGTGTTACTGTCCATTTCTCCTTTTATGTCTGTTAGTGTTTGTCTTACATACTGAGGTGCTCCTATGTTGGGTGCATAGATATTTACAATTGTTATATCTTCCTCTTGGATCGATCCCTTGATCATTATGTAGCGCCCTTTCTTTATCTCTTGTAATAGTCTTTATTTTAAGGTCTATTTTGTCTAATACAAGGATTGCTACTCGAGCCTTCTTTTGCTTCCCATTTGCATGAAATATATTTCTCCATCCTCTCACTTTCAGTCTATATGTGTCTTTAGGTCTGAAGTGGGTTTCTTGTAGACAGAATATATATGGATCTTGTTTTTGTATCCATTCATCCAGGCTGTGTCTTTTGGTTGGAGCATTTAATCCATTTACATTTCAAGTAATTATTGATATATATGTTCCTGTTGCCATTTTCTTAATTGTTTGGGGTTGGTTTTGTAGATCTTTTGTCTTCTCTTGTATTTCTTGACTATATAAGTCGGATGGCATCACTGACTTGACGGACATGAGTCTGAGTGAGCTCTGGGAGTTGGTGATGGACAGGGAGGCTTGGTGTGCTGCGATTCATGGGGTCGCAGAGTCAGACATGACTGAGCGACCAAACTAACATTTTTTATAAAGCTGGTTTGGTGGTACTGAATTCTCTTAACTTTTGCTCGTCTGAAAAGCTTTTGATTTCTCCATAAATTTTGAATGAGATCCTTGCCAGGTACAGTAATCTTGGTCATAGATTTTTCCCTTTCAGTACTTTGAATATATCCTGCCATTCCCTCCTGGTCTGCAGAGTTTCTGCTGAAAGTCCAGCTGTTGAGCATACGGGGCTTCCATTGTATGTTACTTGTTGCTTCTCCCTTGCTGCTTTTAATATTATTTCTTTGTGTTTAGTCTTTGATAGTTTAATTAGTCGGAGAAGACAATGGCAACCCACTCCAGTACTCTTGCCTGGAAAATCTCATGGACGGGGGAGCCTGGTAGGCTGCAGTCCATGGGGTTGCTAAGAGTCGGACATGACTGAGCGACTTCACTTTCACTTTTCACTTTTATGCCTTGGAGAAGGAAATGGCAACCCACTCCAGTGTTCTTGCCTGGAGAATCCCAGGGACAGGGGAGCCTGGTGGGGTGCCGTCTATGGGGTCGCACAGAGTTGGACACGACTGAAGTGACTTAGCAACCGCAGCAGTTTGATTAGTATGTGTCTTGGCATGTTTCTCCTTGGGTTTATCCTGCTGTATGGGACTCTTTGTGCCTCTTGGACTTTATTGACTATTCCCTTTTCCACGTTGGGGAAATTTTCAACTATAAAATCTTAAAATTTTTTCTCATGCCCTTTCTTTTTCTGGGACCCCTATAATTCAAATGTTGGTGCATTTGATATTGTCCCAGAGTTCTCAGATTATCCTCAGTTCTTTTCATTCTTTTTACTTTATTCTGCTATTCAGAAGTTATTTCCACCATTTTATCTTCAAGCTCACTGATTCATTCTTCTACTCCAGATATTCTGCTATTGATTCCTTCTAGAGTATTTTTAATTTCAGTAATTGTGTTGTTTGTCTCTGTATGTTTATTATTAATTCTTCTAGATCTTTGTTAATTGATTCTTGCATTTTCTCCATTTGGTTTTCAAACTTTTTGATCATCTTTACTATCATTATTCTGAATTCTTCTTCAGGTAGCTTGCCAATTTCCTCTTCATTTATTTAGACTTCTGTGTTTCTAGTTTGTTCCTTCATTTGTGTAGTATTTCTCTGCCTTCTCATTTAAAAAAAACTTTTTGTGTTTGAGGTCTCCTTTTCCCAAGTTTCAAGGTTGAATTCTTTCTTCCTTTTGGTTTCTGCCCTCCTAAAGTTGGTCCAGTGGTTTGTGTAAGCTTTGAATAGGGTGAGATTTTTGCTGAGTTCTGTTTGTTTGTTTGTCTTTCCTCTGATGGGCAAGGCTGAGTGAGGTGCTAATCCTGTCTGCTGATGATTGGATCTGTATTCTTGTCTTCTTTGTTGTTTCGATGAGGCATCCTGCACAGGGTGCTGTTGGTGGTCGGTTGATGCTGGGTCTTTTATTCGAGTGGCTTCCTGTGTGTTAGTCCTCACTAGGTGATGCCCCCTAGGGTTGGTCTCTGGAGTCAGTGTTCCCACTCCAAAGTCTCAGCGCTTTGCTTCTTGTCAGGAATGAAAATTCCACAAGTGATTTATTATGGCATTAAGTGAGATTAAAACAAATATCCAAAAATGAGAAACAAAAGATGAACCCCAGATGAATGGCAGTTACAAAATCAGGAAAATAATAATTAAAATAATGGAAAATACACATATACATATACACCCATAAGTAAAGTCAAAACAGTCCAACAAAAATAAAGCACAGTAAATTGACCCTGAGAACAAAGGAAATCAAAAATTATATTTCAATTTAGTTCAGTCACTCAGTCATCTCCGATTCTTTGCAACCCCATGGACTTTGGCATGCCAGACCTCCCTGTCCATCAGCAACTCCCAGAGTTCACTCAAACTCATATCCATTGAGTCAGTGATAGCATCGAACCATCTCATCCTCTATTGTCCCCTTCTCCTCTTGCCTTCAGTCTTTCCCAACATCAGGGTCTTTTCCAATGAGTCAGCTCTTTGCATCAGGTGGCCAAAGTATTAGAGTTTCAGCTTCAACATCAGTCCTTTCAATGAATATCCAGGACTGATTTCCTTTAGGATTGACTGGTTCAATCTCCTTGCAGTCCAAAGGACTCTCAAGAGTCTTCTCCAACACCACAGTTCAAAAGCATCAGTATTTCAGTGCTCAGCTTTCTTTATAGTCCAACTCTCACATCCATACATGACTACTGGAAAAACCATAGCCTTGACTAGACGGACCTTTATTGTCAAAGTAATGTCTCTGGCTTTTAATATGCTGTCTAACTTGGTCATAACTTTTCTCTTACCAGTTGAGAAAAAATATAGTAGGTTTAAAAGATTAAAAATTATATTTAAAAAAAAAGAAAAAAGGAAGAAGAAAGAAAGAGGGAAAAAAGGAAAACTTCACAGAACTCCAAAAGCCCAACATAGAGGCAGAGGTTTACGACAGCAATAAAAAGTGTGACTGAATATACACATATACATATATACCCATAAGCAAAATCAAAACAGTCCAACAGAAATAAAGTACAATAGATTGACCAGACAAACAAAGGACACTAAGAGTTATATCTACCAGTTAAGAACAAAACTAACTAAAGCACAAACTGGAAAACAAAATTGAAGCAAGGTGCCAACTAGGGGATAAAGCAATGAAAAGAAAACTAACAAATACGTTGAGAGGAAAGGAATGAATGAAAAGAAATAAGGAATAGATATAAAAAGTTAAATAGAGAGAGATAAAGAAGGTTTATATATATTAAAGATTAACAGAAAGGGGGAAAGAACAGTAGGGAAAGCAAACAAATGAATAAATGTAGAAAAAATAAAAATAGTTTTTAAAAAATAAAATTAAAAAAATTATATTTCTTTCTAAGAAAAAAAAAAGGTGGGGGGGGGGAACTCCACAGAACTGCAAAATCCAATGTAGAGGCAGAGGTTTATAAAAACAATAAAAAATACTGAGGAAAAAAAAAACGCTCAGAAGCTTAGTTAGATTTCATAGTGCCAATAAGATTGACAACTACAACAGACAGGGGGGTAAAAAAAGAAAAAAAAATCCAAAAGAATCTACAGAACAAGTCAAAATATAAGAATAATAAATGTTTTTCTTGAGTCACCGCTGTCAGAGTCCTTTCCCTCACTGAGAGTCACAGTCTACCTCACCTCCCTAGGATGCCTGCCAACACTGTGCGGATCTCTGGACTTGCTGTGGGGGCAGCTCAGATTGTCATCTGGTCCTACTTCTCTGTGTTCTTGCCTCCAGTGTCCACAGCTATCAGAACTAGTGTGTTTTCTTTGGTGGTTAACTCTCAATGTCCTTTTATATATTCCATACACACAGAATCTGCCTAGGTGATCATGTGGTTTTAATCTGCAGCTTCTATCTGTCAGTCAGTTCAGTCGCTCGTGTCCGACTCTTTGCGACCTCATGTATTGCAGCACGCCAGGCCTCCCTATTCATCACCAACTCCTGGAGTTCACTCAGACTCACATCCATTGAGTTGGTGATGCCATCCAGCCATCTCATGCTCTGTCGTCCCCTTCTCCTCCTGCCCCCAATCCCTCCCAGCATCAGAGTCTTTTCCAATGAGTCAACTCTTCCCATGAGGTGGCCAGAGTACTGGACTTTCAGCTTTAGCATCATTCCTTCCAAAGAAATCCCAGGGCTGATCTCCTTCAGAATGGACTGGTTGGATCTTCTTGCAGTCCAAGGGACTCTCAAGAGTCTTCTCCAACACCACAGTTCAAAAACATCAATTCTGTGGCTCTCAGCTTTCTTCACAGTCCAACTCTCACATCCATGCATGACCACAGGAAAAGCCATAACCTTGACTAGACAGACCTTTGCTGGCAAAGTAATGTCTCTGCTTTTGAATATGCTATCTAGGTTGGTCATAACTTTCCTTCCAAGGAGTAAGCACCTTTTAATTTCATGGCTGCAGTCACTATCTGCAGTGATTTTGGAGCCCAAAAAAATAAAGTCTGACACTGTTTCCACTGTTTCCCCATCTATTTCCCATAAAGTGATGGGACCAGATGCCATGATCTTAGTTTTCTAAATGTTGGGCTTCAAGTCAACTTTTTCACTCTCCACTTTCACTTTCACCAAGAGGCTTTTTAGGTCCTCTTCACTTTCTGCCATAAGGGTGGTGTCATCTGCATATCTGAGGTGATTGATATTTCTCCCGGCAATATTGATTCCAGCTTGTACTCTTCTTCCAGCCCAGCGTTTCTCATGATGTACTCTGCATATAAATTAAAGGAGCAGGGTGACAATGTACAGCCTTGATGTACTCCTTTCCCGATTTGGAACCAGTCTATTGTTCCATGTCCAGTTCTAACTGTTGCTTCCTGACCTGCATATAGGTTTCTCAAGAGGCAGGTCAGGTGGTCTGGTATTCCCATCTCTTTCAGAATTCTCCACAGTTTATTGTGATCCACACAGTCAAAGGCTTTGGCAAGTCAATAAAGCAGAAATATGTTTTTCTGGAACTCTCCTGCTTTTTCCATGATCCAGCGGGTGTTGGCAATTTGATCTCTGGTTCGTCTGCCTTTTCTAAAACCAGCTTGAACATCTGGAAGTTCACAATTCACGTATTGCTGAAGCCTGGCTTGGAGAATTTTGAGCATTATTTTACTAGTGTGTGAGATTAGGGCAATTGTGCGGTAGTTTGAGCATTCTTTGGCATTGCCTTTCTTTGAGATTGGAATGAAAACTGACCTTTTCCAGTCCTGTGGCCACTGCTGAGTTTTCCACATTTGCTGGCATATTGAGTGTAGCACTTTCACAGCATCATCTTTCAGGAGGTGATATAGCTCAACTGGAATTCCATCACCTCCACTAGCTTTGTTTGTAGTGATGCTTTCTAAGGCCCACTTCACTTCACATTCCAAGATGTCTGGCTCTAGGTGAGTGATCCCACCATCGTGATTATCTGGGTCGTGAAGATCTTTTTTGTGTAGTTCTTCTGTGTATTCTTGCCACCTCTTCTTAATATCTTCTGCTTCTGTTAGGTCCATACCATTTCTGTCCTTTATCGAGCCCATCTTTGCATGAACTCTTCCCTTGATATCTCTAATTTTGTTGAAGAGATCTCTAGTCTTTCCCATTCTGTTGTTTTCCTCTATTTCTTTGCATTGATCACTAAGGAAGGCTTTCTTATCTCTCCTTGCTATTCTTTGAAATTCTGCATTCAGATGCTTATATCTTTCCTTTTCTCCTTTGCTTTTCACATCTCTTCTTTTCACAGCTATTTGTAAGGCCTCCTCAGACAGCCATTTTGCTTTTTTGCATTTCTTTTCCATATGGATGGTCTTGATCCCTGTCTCCTGTACAATGTCATGAACCTCATTCAATAGTTCATCAGGCACTCTGTCTATCAGATCTAGTCCCTTAAATCTATTTCTCATTTCCACTGTATAGTCATAAGGGATTTGATTTAGGTCATACCTAAATGGTCTAGTGGTTTTCCCTACTTTCTTCAATTTAAGTCTGAATTTGGCAATAAGGAGTTCATGATTTGAGCCACAGTAAGCTCCCAGTCTTGTTTCTGCTGACTGTATAGAGCTTCTCTATCTTCGCTGCAAAAATATAATCAATCTGATTTTGGTGTTAACCATCTGGTGATGTCCGTGTGTGGAGTCTTCTCTTGTGTTGTTGGAAGAGGGTGTTTGCTATGACCAGTGCATTCTCTTGGCAAAACTCTATTAGCCTTTGCCCTGCTTCATTCCGTATTCCAAGGCCAAATTTGCCTGTTACTCCAGGTGTTTCTTGACTTCTTATTTTTGCATTCCAGTCCCCTATAATGAAAAGGACATCTTTTTTGGGTGTTAGTTCTAAAAGGTCTTGTAGGTCTTCATAGAACTGTTCAACTTCAGCTTCTTCCGCATTACTGGTTGGGGCATAGACTTGGATTACCGTGATATTGAATGGTTTGCCTTGGAAACGAACAGAGATCATTCTGTCATTTTTGAGATTGCATCCAAGTACTGCCTTTTGGACTCTTTTGTTGACCATGATGGCTACTCCATTTCTTCTAAGGGATTCCTGCCCACAGTAGTAGATAAAATGGTCATTTGAGTTAAATTCACCCATTCCATCCATTTTAGTTCTTGATTCCTAGAATGTCGACATTCACTCTTGCCATCTCCTGTTTGACCACTTCCAATTTGCCTTGATTTTGGACCGGCTGCAACAGACCGCATGGCAGAAGCACGCAGGCTGGGACAGACCTTGCAGAAGCGTGGCCAGGAGGAGCTACCCGACGTCCAAGGTCAGGTGCAGCAGCCGAGAGGAGCCTACCCCGCGTCCGAGGTCAGGGGCGGCCGCTGAGAGGGTCAGGCTGCAATGGCACAGGAGCGGCCGAGAGGAGCTACCCCACATTCAGGGAGTGGCGGCTACATGGGTGCAGGAGGGCTGAGAGGAGCTACTCCACGTTCAAGGTCAGGTGGGGCAGTGGTGAGGAGATACCCCTCGTCCAAGGTAAGGAGCCGCAGCTGTGCTTTGCTGGAGCAGCCGTGAAGAGATGCTCAATGCCCAAGGTAAGAGAAACCCAAGTAAGATGGTAGGTGTTGCAAGAGGGCATCAGAGGGCAGACACACTGAAACCATAATCACAGAAAACTAGTCAGTCTAATCACACTGACCACAGCCTTGTCTAACTCAATGAAACTAAGCCATGCCCTGTGGGGCCACCCAAGACGGGTGGGTCATGGTGGAGAGGTCTGACACAATGTGGTCCACTGGAGAAGGGAATGGCAAACCACTTCAGTATTCTTGCCTTGAGAACCCCATGAACAGTATGAAAAGGCAAAATGATAGCATACTGAAAGAGGAACTCCCCAGGTCAGTAGGTGCCCAATATGCTACTGGAGATCAGTGGAGAAATAACTCCAGAAAGAATGAAGGGATGGACCCAAAGCAAAAACAATACCCAGCTGTGGATGTGACTGGTGATAGAAGCAAGGTCTGATGCTGTAAGAGCAGCTTGTATAGCTGCTTGGAAAGGTTTTGGGTCTTCTTTCTTAGCACGATGCCTCTGGGTTTCAATTGTGGTTTTATTTCCACCTCGACATGTGGGTCGTCCGCTGGGGTTTGCTTCTGAGGCTGCCCTGGAGGGCCTGGGTTTGCCCCTGTGAGGGCCAGGGGTGGAGGTGGTGCAGCTGCTTGGGTCTCAGGGGTTCTGGCAGCACCAGGTACTCAGGGGGGTTGGCGGCTAGGGCAGCAGGAATTTAGTGCTCTAGAAGGATATGGCAACCAGTATTCCTGCCTGGAGAAACCCGCTGACAGAGAAGCCTGGCAGGGCACAGACGACAGGGTCGCAAAGAGTTGGACGCGACTGAAGTCACACTGCCCACATAGCCTGTGTCTTTTTCTCTTGCCTGTGGCAGCTCTGCCCCAGTTATAGTTCAGCATGAAGGTGATGCAGCTGCTTGGCTCGCAGGGACCCTGGTGGCGCCAAGTGTGCAGGGACATGGGCTGCCTCCACCGCAGGAGTTATGACCCTATCGGGGTCTTTTTTCGAGCCTCTTGTAGCTGGCAATCAGAAGGCCTCTTTGGCCAGTCTTTCTCCGTAGCTCCACCCATTCAGGCACTTAGAGGGCTCCCTTGCCTGGGGTCCTCCTCTGTTGTTTGGTGCATCAGGCCCATAGAGAGGGACCCCTGGTTGGGGTCCTACTCTGTAGGTCAGCACATCAGGCACTTAAAGGGGCACCCTGGTGGGGTCCTACTCTGTAGTTCCATTCATGAGACGTTTGATGGGCCAGCCTCTCTATTGTTCAGCTGCTTGATGCTGGCATATGGGGAGAGAGAGGCTATGGTGGTAGCTCCACCCCCTATGCGTGACTCAGCGGTATCGCCTTGCTTCCTTGGCTGCCTGGCTTTCCTCCTCCAGCATTTCCCACCACAATCTCCTCCCTCACATCCCCTCAAACCATCTCTCCACAGTCAATGGCAGCCCTCACCCTGGGATTGCTCCACAATCCCTAAACTCCAGTTCCCAGCCGCTGCGCCTTCCAGGGGGCCTGTGTCCCTGTCCAGGGTATGTATGGCTGCAGCAAAGACTGATTCTCATTCCATTTAGGCTGCCACAGATCAGCTGTTTCACTCCAAGCCTTAAATGTTTCTCCTCTGACTCAGACAATTGCCCTGATGTGGGGATGGGACCCCTGCTTCCATTCCCCCACCTGCTGAGGGCAGGTCCTGTCCTAGGAACACTCCTCTTTCTCCCCCAGTTCCTTCCTCCTACCGAGTTTTTCGTGGGTCTATATATTCTTTCCTCTGGTCAGGCACTCCTGTCCGCTCTCAGCTGGTGTTCTGCATGCACTTCTGTGTCTGAAGGTGTATGCCTGATGTATCCGTGGAGAGATTACTCCACATCCACCTCCTCCTGATCAGACTGTGATGTGCAATGAAAAGTGGACTTTCTAGACAACCTGGAATGACTAGCTCAGTGGTTGTACCAAGAAGAAGCCCCCAAACTCTTCCCAAAGCCAAGCTTGCACCAGAAAAAGTCATGTTCACTGTTTGTTGGTCAGCTGCCAGTCTGATCCACTATAGCCTTCTGAATTCTGGTGGAACCATCACGTCTGAGAAGTATGCTAAGGAAACCGATGAGATGCACTGAAAACTGCCATGCCTGCAGCCAGCATTGGTCAACAGGAAGGGCCCGATTCTTTTGCACAACAACGCCCAACTGCACATCACACAACCAGCGCTTCAAAAGTTGAACGAAATGGGCTGTGAAGTTTTGCCTCATCTGCCATATTCACCTAACTTCTCACCAAATGACTACCACTTCTTCAGGCATCTTGACAACTTTTTTCAGGGAAAATGATTCCACAACCAGAAGAAGGCAGAAAATGTTTTCCAAAAGTTCATCGAATCCCAAAGGATGGATTTTCTTGCCATAGGAATAAACAAACGTACTTCTTGTTGGCAAAAAATATGTTGATTGTAATGGTTCCTATTTTGATTAATAAAGATGTTTGAACTTAGTTATAATGATTTAAAACTGATGGTCTGAAACTGCAATTACTTTTTCACCAATCTAGTAGTTCTCTGTGTCCTATACAGTTCAGTTCAGTTCAGTTCAGTCGCTCAGTCGAGTCCGACTCTTTGCGACCCCATGAATCGCAGCACGCCAGGCCTCCCTGTCCATCACCAACTCCCGGAGTTCACTCAGACTCAATCCATCGAGTCCGTTATGCCATCCAGCCATCTCATCCTGGGTCGTTCCCTTCTCCTCCTGTCCCCAAATCCCTCCCACATCAGAGTCTTTTCCAATGAGTCAATTCTTCGCATGAGGTGTCCAAAGTACTGGAGTTTCAGCTTTAGCATCATTCCTTCCAAAGAAATCCCAGGGCTGATCTCCTTCAGAATGGACTGGTTGGATCTCCTTGCAGTCCAAGGGACTCTCAAGAGTCTTCTCCAACACCACAGTTCAAACGCATCAATTCTTTGGCGCTCAACCTTCTTCACAGTCCAACTCTCACATCCATACATGACCACAGGGAAAACCATAGCCTTAACTAGATGGACCTTAGTCGGTAAAGTAATGTCTCTGCTTTTCAATATGCTATCTAGGTTGGTCATAACTTTTCTTCCAAGGAGTAAGCGTCTTTTAATTTCATGGCTGCAATAACCATCTGCAGTGATTTTGGAGCCCCCCAAAATAACGTCGGACACTGTTTCTATTGTTTCCCCATCTATTTCCCATGAAGTGATGGGACCAGATGCCATGATCTTTGTTTTCTGAATGTTGAGCTTTAAGCCAACTTTTTCACTCTCCTCTTTCACTTTCGTCAAGAGGCTTTTTAGCTCCTCTTCACTTTCTGCCATAAGGGTGGTGTCATCTGCATATCTGAGGTTATTGATATTTCTCCTGGCAGTCTTGATTCCAGCTTGTGTTTCTTCCAGTCCAGCGTTTCTCATGATGTACTCTGCATAGAAGTTAAATAAGCAGGGTGACAATAGACAGCCTTGATGTACTCCTTTTCCTATTTGGAACCAGTCTGTTGTTCCATGTCCGGTTCTAACTATTGCTTCCTGACCTGCATACAGATTCCTCAAGAGGCAGGTTAGGTGGTCTGGTATTCCCATCTCTTTCAGAATTCTCCACAATTTATTGTGATCCACACAGTCACAGTAGGTCTTTATTTATTTTGTATATAGTAGTGTTTATCTCTTAATCCCAAACTCCTAATTTATCTCTCTCTCCCTTTTCCCTTTGAAAGAAAGTGAAAATAAAAGTCGCTCAATCATGTTCAACTTTTTGCTATCCCATAGACTGTAGCCTGCCAGGCTCTTCTGTCCATGGAATTCTCCAGGCAAGAATACTGGAGTGGATAGCTCTCCTCTCCTCCAAGAGATCTTCCCAACCCAGGGATCAAATCCAGGTCTCCAGCATTGCAGGCAGATTCTTTACCAGCTGAGCTACCAAGCATACCATAAATTTGTTTTCTCTATCTATGAATCTGCTTCAGTTTTGTAAATAATATCATCTTTTAAAGAAATATGCCAGAATTATTATTCAAAAGGGCCATATCAATTTACACTCTCACCAGCTTCAGATAGTATAAATATTTTTATTTTTTGCTAGTGCTATAGATAAAAAATGGTATCTTATTTGTTTCTAATTTGCATTTTTCTGATTACTTAAGGAAACTAACAACTTGTGGTTTGTTTATTATCTTTGTCTACCCTTTTGACTATCTTCCTATAGGTTTTCTTTTTCCTATTAATTTATGGGAGTTTTTTAATAAACATATATGTGTTTATGTGTGTGTTTGCATGTGTGTGTTTCTAATATTTTCAGTTTATAGATTATGTTTTAACTTTCTTTATAGTAAACTTTTATGGACATCTGTTCTCAATTAAAATATAATCACATTTATCATTCCTTACATTTTTATTAGTGATTTCTGTGTCTTTTATAATAAATCTCTACTCTGAGGTCATAGATATTTTATGCTGTATTTTCTTTTTAAATGTTTTAAGTGTTGACTTTCACACGTGGTTATACCTAGAAGTGATCTTTGTGTTTAGCGTAAAATAGGGATCAAATTTTATTTCCTTATAGCTGGTTGTTCTAGTGTCATTTATTTAAAAGTCCATGCTTTCCCCCCCAAACTTGTAATGCTGTCTCTGTCATATATCATTTTATTGCACTCAAGGTTCTGTTTCTTAATTTTCTACCCTGTTTTGTAATTTATTTTGATCTGTCGTGTTGGTAATAACACTGTCTTAATTACTATAACTTCCTAAAATTTTCTTTTACTACCCAGTAGGGAAAATTCCATTTTTTTTTTCTTCTCACTAGAATCCTTTCTTGGGATTTCTCTGGTGGTCCAGTGGCTAAGACTCCACACTCCCAATTCAGGGGGCCCAGGTTCAATCCTTGGTCAGGGAACTAGGTGCCATGTGGTGAACTGAGTTTACATGCCTCAACTAAGACCCAGTGCAGCTAAATAAACAAATAAATGTCTCTTTAAATGCCTTCTCTGATTTTGGGCTTCTCTCTTGCACAAATACTTCAGAGTTGATTTAAGTCCCTGGAAAAGCATTATGGAGATTTTTATTGAAGTATCTGCATCAGCTTGGGAAGAAGTCATGACATCTCAACTTTACAGAATCTTTCCATTTAATAGCATGCTTTATCTCTCCATTTATGTAGGCTTTCTTTAATGTCTCAATGATTCTCCATAAGGACTTTTCACAGCTCTTCTCAAATTTATTTCTAAGCCCCTTATTTATTTGTTTCTATTATAAATATTAGCATTTTCTTTTAATAAGCTGTGCTTTTAACTGTTGCTGATATGTAGAAATCCAACTGGTTTTTGAATATTGATTTTATATCTAATAAGACTTGCTAAACTCTCTTACCAATTCTAATAATTTATTTTTATTTGTATAAAATAATATCATCTACAAAAGTAATATTTTTGTTACTCCCTTTCTAAGCCTTGTACTTTTTACTTTTTCTTGTCTAACTGGACTTGTTAAACCTCCAATAAAATGAGAGATAAATAGACAGTTGTAGGTATATAACAATAGTTCTTACGAGATGATAGTCTTTTTAAAAAGGCAAAGATATTCCATCTGCCCACATGTTAAGTAAAAGTAACAGTAATATTACAATACCATGAATGCATGTGTCTTCCCCCTTCTTACTTCCTCACAGTTCTCTCTTAACCTGGAATATTGCTTCCCAGGGGCTATAAATTAGAGAAGCCTATAGAGGGCAAAGTAGAGCTACCCCCTTGGGACTTGAGGTACCTGCAACAGCTTTCCTGTCTAGAATCATGGGAGAGCCAAACATATTAATTTTTTTAAACTAGCCTATAGAATTCTTTTTTTCTGTTTTAAAAAAGTAAAATTAGAGATAAGTATTTTACCATGAAAACCTAGGAAAAATAATTCTCCCGAGATAGAAAATTGTCTGGCAGAGTAAGAGTCCAAGATTGCATTTTACTTGTGGTTCCAATATAGTTTTGCCTGGAGGCAGTGCTGACTCTCTGGTCCTTAGCTTTCTCGGGTACACACAGGATATAATAGCACACAAGATCATCTTACTTATGAAGATGATGTGAAAACCAATGACCTAAAGTTTGGAAAGGATTTCAATTCCCCAAGAAAGTGAGTACAATAAAAAAAAAATAGTGGTTATTATTACAACAATTATAATGATATATAATTTGGCAAAGGCTATGCCATAGACTTGCGGATACTTACTAAGTATTAACTGAATGCATTATTGAACATATAAAAGATTCACATTTAAAAACCAATCTATCACATCATCTTATTGTTTCCAAGATTCAAAAGTATCACATTTGTATTGCTGTTTTTAAAACAGATGTGCTTTCACACAACCTGCTTAGCAAAATTTCTGAAATACTACCTTTGGGATTATGCTGTGAATTTGGGGGCCTTACCATTGGCTGATCTAAGAATAGCTGTTCTCCCTTTTTTTTTTTAAAGTCTAAGTCTAAGCACACTTAAGTATGTTATCCTTTATCTATCCATTCTAGGCTCCTATTAATACCCAAGGAAACCAACACTGGGTTTGTAGTCAGGGTCCTGTCGCCATAGGTTCTTGACCACATATGGGTAACAGAGTCAAGCCTGGCACAGAGAAGATGAGAAATGCATGATATTGGAGAAGCCATGACAAGATTATCTAGCTGGTGTTCTGCGAGCTTATTCTATTTGGAAACTCTTGTTTATCATGTGGAAAGATATACTATACCCCCAGTGACAGCAGTTGTTATTTCACTTAAGAGGTCGCATCATGAAGCACAGAGGAGTCCCTGAACAGCAGCAGCAGCAGCAGCACCTGGAAACTTGCTGGAGATGCAAATATTCCAGTCTCACCTGAGGTCTGCCGCATCAAAAATCACCCGAGGGGCAGTCCTCCGCATGATACTGGTGCACCTCGAAGACGGGAACACTGACATGGTGATCAGTATTGTGGACTCTGAAGCAAGACTGCCTAAACTTAAACCCTAGCTCTACCTACTCACTGTCCGGTTACTTTTTATGCCTCGGTTTCCTCACCTAAAAGAACTGGAGTAATAATAGTATTAACAATAGGGTTGTGATGAATTAATTCACATGTGTCTGTGCTCAGTTGTTCAGTCATGTCTGACTCTACGACCCCATGGACTGTAGCCCGTCAGGCTCCTCCCTGCATGGGATTCTCCAGGCAAGAATACTGGAGTGGGTTGCCATTTCCTTCTCCAGGGGATCTTCCCAACCCAGGGATTGAACCTGAGTCTCTTGAGTCTCCTGCATTGGCAGATGGATTCTTTACCACTGAGCCAGGAAAGCCCTGTTAATTCACACAAAGTGTAAATTTAAAACAGTACTCACCTCATAATAAGCACTCCATAGATGTAGTGTATTATGAGTCTACTCATCTGAAAATGCTTCTTGCTCTCTATATCCCAGAGATCTGCATCTGGGAATCCTTGAGCAGAGTATCTCAACGAAGCACATTGGACTGAGAAGGAAGTAGCAGGGCTGTCTAGGTGGCCAGGCAGGGTCAGCACACAGTGAGGCAGCCAGGAGAGCATGGTCAGTCCCCAGCTGCAGGCACTGAGGGGGAGTTAGGGGTGCAAGGTGTTTATGTGACATCAAACATGTGAGAGGGAGGGGGCATGTCTATTCTGCTTCCGTTGCTAAAACAGAACACAAGAAATGGGGTGGCTTATGAACAGCAGACATTCATTTCTTACAGTTCTGGAGGCTGGAAGTCCAAGGTCAAGCTGCCAACAGATTCATTGCCTGGTGAAAATCCCCTTCCTGGTTCATACATGGCCGTCGTCTCCCTGTGTCTTCACGTGGTGGCAGAGATGGGGGAGCTCTCTGGGGTCTCTTTTATGAGAGCACTAATCCCATTCCTGAGGAGTGTGCCCTCATGACCCAAAACTTCCCAAAGGCCCATCTCCTCAGACCACCCCGCTGGGAATGTGGTTTCAACATATGAACGGAGGGAGGAGGACACAAAGAGTCCACAACAAAGGAAGCTGGCAGGGGCAGAGGACGGTGTGAACCGTGATGCAGACCCAGAGAAGCTTATTTAAATTAATTTTGATTGGAGTATAGTTGCTTTACAGTGTTGCATTAGTTTCTTCTGTACAGCAAAGCGAATCAGCTATACATATACATGTATCCTCTCTCTTTTGGATTTCCTTTGGCTGACTTGCCAGGGAGCTCCGACTCATGGACCGCCCCTCACAGTGTCTCTGGCTGGTCAAAATGGTCACTAAGGGCAGGATATCCTAGGAAAGCCATAGTCCTCAGGCCAAACAGGCTCTGCAACAGACTCTACATGAGCTAGCTGCTGGGCAGCAAGTCCTTCCTTCAAGGAAGATCTGGACATCCCACTCTCTGTCCACCATGGTCAATATCTGGAGATTCAAAGTGAATGGAGAGATAGAACTGAGAACCAGGGATGCAATGAGTAAAACTAGATTCAACTCAAGTGCTTTTCTGCCTTCTAGCAACTAGACCGTACCTAGACCATTGTGTTCAGTTCTGGAAGCTATATGTAGGGGGGTTGGCATTCAAAAGCCAAGACACTTGCCCTGCTTTCCATCCTGGTACTCTTGAGGAACATCAGATAGTTCATTGTGAATGCAGATTACTGTGGCAGTCATTATCAACATCCTTTTGGAGAATGTACCTCCTAAAAGGCCATTTAAGAATGCTAGGGGCATCTTTGGGGCTGGACAAGGCCCCTTGGATGATTCTAATATACCTCCAAAGAGCCCCACCCCCAATTTGGGAATCCTGAGTCCAAAGGAACTCAGAAATCTGATCATATGAAAGAAGATTGAGGGAATTATAGTGTTTAGCCTTGAAAAGAGAGTGGATCTCAGATGACATGGATAAGTTAGCAAGGCTTCTTGAAACTAAATATTGTATGGATTCTCTCATATAGAAAGAATAGTCAGGAATAGTATTGGTTAAAATTTTTTTTTTTTACTATAATGTTGGCAAAATGCATAAGCCATAAATCATGTATGCAATTGCCTATGAAAGAAAGTGAAATTGTTAGTCACTCAGTTGTGTCTGAGGAGAAGTCAATGGCACCCCACTCCAGTACTCTTGCCTGGAAAATCCCATGGATGGAGGAGCCTGGTGGGCTGCAGTCCATGGGGTCGCTAGGAGTCGGACACGACTGAGCGACTTCGCTTTCACTTTTCACTTTCATGCATTGGAGAAGGAAATGGCAACCCACTCCAGTGTTCTTGCCTGGAGAATCCCAGGGACGGAGGAGCCTGGTGGGCTGCCATCTATGGGGTCACTAAGAGTTGGACATGACTGAAGCGACTTAGCAGCAGCAGCAGTTGTTTCTGACTCATTGCAACTCTACGGACTGTAGCCTATCAGGCTCCTCTGTCCATGGGATTCTCCAGGCAAGAATACTGGGGTGGGTAGCCATGCAATTACCTAACAAATATATTAATAAATCAAAATGTTTACTGATTAAATACAGAAAATCCAGTAAAAACCAACAAATCAACAAACAAATCGAGCAAACATTAATTTAATGTGATGCTGATAAGAGTGTTAGTGGAACTACTAAAAGTCACGTAAGCAGTATGATTATATTATGGTAATGATGCTGTAAAGGCGTTGTTTTTAAAGCTGGCATGCTATCATGTGCCATGAGATCATAGTTTTACCACCACTTCTTTTTATTCAAACTACTGCGAAACCTTTAATTATATACCATGCTGCAATGCCATCTGGCATTCATTTAGCTCAAATGCATCACTTCTGATTTGTCTGCTCTGGTTTCCTTTGCCTGTGGTACAGACCATTGGCTGATTCTTTTCTTCCAAGTATCCCTTCTTTTACATAACTCTCCTTGCCCACCTCCACACAAGGATAAACAACAAAGCTCAATGACTCAGCCCAAAGGGCTCTCAAAGGAGAGCCCACGTGATCTGGATTTCAATCCTAGTACTCGACTTTCTGGCCCTATGGATGGAAAATGACCCAAGCAGGTTAGAGCCCTACCCAGTATCACTGTCATTTAGTTGCTAAATCATTACCAATTCTTTTTCGACCCCGTGGACTGTAGCCCACCAGGCTCCTCTGCCCCTGGGATTTCCCAGGCAAGAATACTGGAGTGAATAGCCATTCCCTTCTCCAGGCAATCTTCATGACCCAGGGATCAAACCCATGTCTCCTGCATTGGCAAGTGGAGTCTTTACCACTGAGCCACCTGGGAAACCCCACCCTGGTATCATACATGGATACCAAAGGGACAGGCTCTTTCCTTCTTCTGAGGTGGCTTCAGGTGGCTGTGATAAGTCTTCTGCTATTAAAAAAAAAATTATTGGAGTATAATTGATTTAACAATGTTGTGTTTAATTTCTGCTATACAGCAAAATGGCTCAATTATACACACACACACACACACACACACACACATTCTTAGCTGCAGTCATAAATCCAAAGGCAAATCTAGGCATTAATGTTGCACATGTATGTGTGCATTCATGCTAAATCACTCAGTCATGTCCAACTCTTTGTGATCCCGTGGACTGTAGCCCACTAGGCTCCTCTGTCCCTGGGATTATCCCAGCAAGGATCCTGGAGTGGGTTGCATTTCCTTCTCCAGGGATCTTCCTGACCCAGGGATCAAACCCATGTCTCCTGCACTGGCCAGGGATTTCTTTACCATTGAACCACCTGGGAAGCTGGTGATATTTAAGATGACCGTTCAGATGGTCCAGAATATGCAGAGCTCACAAATATGGTTCTGATTACCATGCTGTGAAAGCATATACAAACACCAACAAATACACATACACACAAAAGCCCTAAAGAGAGCTCAGAGCCCTTAGACTCTAAGTATACGCCTGGTTTGAGAAATCCTGAGCTAGAAGGAGGAGAACACACTGTGCCTGGAGTTCTAATGAAAACATTCAGTCACACTCATCCAAATGCTAAGATAATCGTGGTCCATGCACTTACACCTTGTCGCTCCCCCCACCACCCTTAGCTCATTCTCAAGTATAAATGCTTCCAATTTAGAACATTCAGTTTAGGAGAATTCTGGTCATATCAAGCTAGTTAGATCTCAAAATTTCACTTATAAGGTGGTAAAGTTATTTGCAACTGTAGGGGGATTTGGATTAGGAAAATACATGTTTTCTTTTCCAAGGCCAAGAAGACAAAAGTTATGTTCTGAAAGAAATGTCCCTGTGTTATAATTTTAGGATTTTAAAAGTTGCTTTAGTGCCTTGTGTCTGGGTAGGAAGTGCTTTCTAAGAATAAACTGCCAAAGTTGGACAAGACTGGCAGGAAATTAATAATCTGTAACTTTCCCTTTGACATAACCTTAAAGTCAGTTTAGAGGAATTTTAAGTCAGCACCAGTGTACCTTTAATATTAGCCTGAAATCTAAAGTTCAGTTATTTGTGGCAATAAGATATTTCTAAGTATAGAGTTTACAAGAGTGGAAGCTATTAACCTAGTCAATCCTGGCCCAATTCTAACTTGAGGATATATTTGGAAGGAAAAGGTCCATGTAGTAGCAGTGAATGCAACTTGGAGTTAGAAAACCACAATTATATTTCTCTCCCACCTCCCACTGTGGACAAGTCAGTTAAATTCTTAAGCTGGTTATTTCAAACTGGGGTTATTTATGTGTCCTTGGGATGATGTTTTGGGGTGAGGAAAAACAATCTCAGTATCTCTAGTTAGATCCAATTCCATTGCATCATTTGAGAGTTTAGCATGTGTGCCGTGCTTTATAAAATACATTAACTTTAATAAGTAGAATATGAATATGATTCAGAAATATATATATACAACCCATTTTTATTAAGATTGTGAGATTAAAAAAATATTTAGAGACTATAGTCCTAGCCTCAATTTCTTCCTTTGTAAATTAAGGGTGTTTCATTAAGGATCCTTAATATTTGGAAAAAATACATGCATCAGTTTAGTTCAGTTGCTCAGTCGTGTCCGACTCTTTGCGACCCCATAAATCGGAGCACACCAGGCCTCCCTGTCCATTACCAACTCCCAGAGTTCACTCAAACTCACGTCCATCGAGTCGGTGATGCCATCCAGCCATCTCATCCTCTGTCGTCCCCTTCTCCTCCTGCCCCCAATTCCTCCCATCATCAGAGTCTGTTCCAATGAGTCAACTCTTCACATGAGGTGGCCAAAGTACTGGAGTTTCAGCTTTAGCATCATTCCTTCCAAAGAACACCCAGGACCTGTCTCCTTTAGGATGGACTGGTTGGATCTCCTTGCAGTCCAAGGGACTCTCAAGAGTCTTCCCCAACACCACAGTTCAAAAGCATCAATTCTTCGGCTCTCAGCTTTCTGCACAGTCCAACTCTCACATCCATGCATGACCACTGGAAAAACCATAGCCTTGACTAGACGGACCTTTGTTGGCAAAGATACACATATACATAGTCATATAATAGTATATTTGTAAAATACATTTATATATTCTACTTTTTTTTCTTTTTTAAAATTTTTGGCTGTGTTGAGTCTCCATTGCTGTATGTGGGCTTTTTCTAGTTGTGGTACACAGGCTTCTCATTACACTGGTGTCTCTTTCTGTGGAGCATGATCTCTAGGCGTGCAGGCTCGGTAGTAGTGGCACACGGGCTTAGTTGCCCTGTGCATGTGGAATCTTCTTGGATCAGGACAAATCCATGTCCCCTGCATTGGCAGGCAGATTTCTTGACCACTGGACCTCCAGGGAAGCCTTATATTCTACTCTTTTAATTAGCGAGACAACCAGGGATTCTGTGGTCATAAGAATATAATGAACCACATAACTGAAGTTTCTTTATGGCTCACCCACAACTATATTCTCACCAGCAAAAACTGATTTTACTTCGTGATTTTGTAGCTGACAAGAAATATGATAACTTTGAGATGAAGCTATTGATACTGAAATTAAAAAACAAGTGGAGCAGCATTTTGTTTTATATTTATTTTTTCTCACTTGAAAGGCTAAAACCCAGGACTTCTTCATATGTCTGAACTTCCTAGATTTCAGTATTTTGAGAAAATAGTTTCCAAATGATGAAAAAAAAAATGCCCCTGTGGTTTCAGTTAAGCCTGGGCTTAAGGAAATATACTCATCTTTTGTGCTTTTGATAAATTCAGTAAACTAATTTAATTCTACTTCTTCCTACACTTTTAAACTTGAATTGAAAATTTTGATTGCCCATACTTGCTTGTGTACCCTTATCCACACGGCAAGAGGCCCTGGTACAACAGACAACTTAGAAACATAAAGTTGACCTACACCAAACACCCAATAAACTGAATATAGATTAAGGGTGAAGCCATAAAAGTGTTAGTATTTGACTATGCAAGAATTTTGCAGTTTTTAAAAAAATGTTCTGACAAGTCCATTGGGAAAATGAGCAAAATACTAAACACTTCCCCAAAGAAGCAATAATAAGTGATATTTTATGAAATATGAAAATATTCAGTCTCATGGTAATTAAAGAAACAAAAATTAAAACAAGATTCTCTATTTGCCAATATAAATAGCCAATTTTAAGAAGCTCTAACTTATCCAAAGTTGGTAAAGAAAGGGAGTAAAAGCTATCTCACATATCTCAGGCAAAAGTATCTGTGTGATATTGTTAATATCCCTTGATGAAACCTCAGAAACACCTAACACAATTTTATGTATATACCTTTGATTCAGCTACTTTGTCTTTAAAACTTTATTTTAATCAGGACATCGTAAATGCACATAAAAATTTATCTACATGTATGTTCATACCAATATATTGAATAAAATTAGCTACCGTTGATTCTTGGAGAAGGAAATGGCAACCCACTCCAGTATTCTTGCCTGGAGAATCCCAGGAACAGAGGAGCCTGGTGGACTACAGTCCATGGGGTCACAAAGAGTTGGACATGACTAAGTGACCAAAGAAACAAACCAAGCATTCATTCAGGACTTACCACGTGCCCAAGTGTTATGCTAAGACTTTTATATACATCATCTCATTTGAGCCTTGTAAAAACTTCATGAGGTGCTCTGTATAACTTCCATTTGACAAGAGAACACTTAGTTTTCAAGGTTAAGTGAGTTAGCCAAGAATGCACCGGTAGTAAGTATGCAAGTTCAAGCCATGAATCTCAAGAGCCTGACATAATAACAAAGAACACCCGAAACAGGGACTTGGCTAAAGGAATGATGGCATATCCAGCAACAGAAGACTAGGAAGCGCTGGCAAATGATAATGCAAAAAAGCAATTGGGAGCATTGGAAAAACGTTCACAGTGTGTCGTAAATGTGTTACAATGTGAAAAAGGATGATTCCAAATAATATACACTCTGTAACCTTGTTGCTGTGCTCATTCATGCTCTACTCTTTGGGGCCCCATGGACTGTAGCCTACCAGGCTCCTCGGCCTATGGAATTTTCCAGGCAAGAATACTGGAGTGGGCTGCCACTCCCTTCTCCAGAGGATCTTCCCTCACAGGGATGGAACCCGCATCTCCTCTCTTGTGTCTCCTGCATTGGCAAGTGGATTCTTTACCACTAGCACCCCCTGGGAAGTGTTGCTAAAATATGCAATAAAATGCTACTATGTTCTGGCTCCAGATGTGGGCTTATAGGCAATTTTACTATTTTCTGTACAGTTTTCTTTATTTCATGTTTCCTACAATTATATTTTGGTTTTTCCAGGCTCCTCCTTCCAAGGGATTCTCCAGGCAAGAGTACTGGAGTGGGTTGCCATTTCCTTCTCCAGGGGATCTTCCCAATCCAGGGATCGAACGTGGGTCTCCTGCATTCCAGGCAGACACTTTAACCTCTGAGCCATCAGGGAAGCCCTTTTATAATTAGATACAGTGTTACTAAAAATAAGAGGAATGAATTTGTAAATAAAGTACAAAGAGTGTTTATTCCCATGGACTTTCTCCTGGGATACCCTCTACAGTGGCACATACTAATACAAAATGTGGAATGCCGAAGTTCAAAATCTTCATACCCAGACTTTTCTTCATATTTGACTTGTGCCTTTTTAAAGGGATATACAAATCTTTCTTGGCTTCTTAAAAATGTGTATAATTTTTTTGTTATTTGAGAAGAAATAGATACACATTCTAAAAGTAAAATTTTGAAGAAGGGGGCAAAATCAGGTTAGAAAGTGTCCCTTCAATCTCACCACTGATCCATCTGTTTTCACTTCTCCGGTTGGTTACCTGCACAGCCGAGATAATATGCCCCTGTATCTTTAAAGCATTTTACCACCTTCAAATAGGTGATAATTCTTTTGATTCTCTAATGTGAAAGATGAGGGAAATGGCTGATCCAAAATAACCTATGCTTTGTAATCTTAGTTTTTGTAAAATATACAACACAATTTTCATAAGCGCTGTCTCCAGATGTGGAAATTTTACTTTTTCTTTGGATATTGCTCTCTATTTCCATTTTTTTCTATGATAACCAGGCCCAGACAGTTTTATAGGTATATTTCCAAACTAGAAAAACTATAGTTGATGTTGAAGAAGTTATTGTAAGTTATCTGAGCTGAACTGCATAAAAACACAAAAAAACAAAACCAATTCCCCACCCCCTCCCCATCTATCTATCTATCTATCTATCTGGAATGAAAACTGCCACAAATTAAAATAGAAACACAATTACTGTAGAAATAAAATAGAATAGAAATACACAAAATAAAATAGAAACACAATTCATCATATTGATATATCAAGTAGATTTTAAAAAACAGGATGTTGAATATTTTAACATATTAATATAACATTAATTATATATATTAGAGGTAAAAGCCTGAATACTTAATGACTGATGACCATTGACTAATCAACACAGATGCCAGTCCAATCGAAATGATGCCAGCCAGGACCTCTTCACCAGGTAGGCCAATTAGAATTCCTGTTTGAGTTTGGCTATAGGTTTAGAGGGGCTTCCTGGTGGCTCAGATGGTAAAGAATCTGCCTGCAATGCGGGAGACCTGAGTTTGATCCCTGGGTAGGGAAGGTCCCCTGAAGAAGAGCAGGGCAACCCACTGCAATATTCCTCTCTGGAGAATTTCATGGACAGAGGAGCCTGGTGGGTTACAGTCCACGGGGTTGCAAAGAGTTGGCCACCACTGTGTGACTAAGCACACATCGGTCTAGAAACAGTGAAGGCGGTGGAGGTGGTCCCTAGGGAGTTTACCACTCCTCTCCTCAAGACAGCTGTCTCAAAGGAGGGCATTATGGATTCCTCAAGGAAAGAGAGCCTAACCTCTTTACAAGGGTAATCATAACCTCCTACTTTTACTCATCAAGAAGACTTGGCAGATTTTAGAGGTTCAAGAAGGATGGAAACCAGAGTGTAGCATCTGCTTTGGGTGCAAACTTTAAGAGGGCACCAACAAGTCAATAATAAAAATAAAGAACATTTTAATGTAATATTTAAAATACCAAAGCTGATGCAGAATATCTATGATGAACAAAAGATCAAAAATTTTAATAAAGACAGAATCAATATAAATGACTGTATCCTTTTGCTTTAAGCTTCAAAATAGCTCAGCATGGCACTAGGTTCAAGGTCTCCAGGCACATGAAATGGTCCATATTATCCCAAACCAATATTCAGTATACCACATCTTCCCAAGCAATACTCTGACTTGGAAATAAGAGATCCTGCTAGATTAGGAAATGAATGTGAGTTGTAATTCAGCCACCTGATAGCTTAGTCTTCAGGTGTGGTTTTCAGAAACGATAGAACACTGGTTCCAGGAGAAAGGCTTCCTTTAGGGCGCTCATAAAACGTGCAGGGTCCCCACAGAGCCCTTAAGGTACCAAGTTAAAGCCCTGACATCATTATTTCCTTTCCCTAAGTTCTCCACAATACTTTGGACCGAGCAAGCAGCCCCATTATCCTCCTATTTTCACCAGAGTGCTCTATGGGAGCAATCGCTTGGTGCTCAGAGTCTTATCTTTTCTAGGCACTGATTGCCAGCCTAACAGCCAGTAATTTACACAAGTGTTTGTTGCCTCATGCCATGACCACCAATGTCCTCTTCCCATTGGAATCAGGGTCGATAATAACTTTAAATCAGATCAGAAAATGAATTCCACAGAACCCAGAATTAATTCCATTAACCCAGAGAACTCATCCTTAAGGTTCTGTTCTTCTTGAACTACATATGTGCCAAGTTGCTTCAGTCGTGTCTGATTCTGTGTGACCCTATGCACTGTAGACTTTCAGCCAATAAAGGAAAATAATATGGAGAAATTAGTAATGAGAAAAAAATTTGGCTCTCCATCTGTGGGAGAGGTGTCTCCGGTCCTGGAAGGCTCAGTCAGATAACCTGAACTTTCAGCTATCATGCATGGATACTTCTGCTGGTTTCTCATATTTTCTTTTTCCAAAATCACCTACCTATGTTCACCTGCTTATGTTTTCTGATAGACTTTAAACAAACAGTTTTACATTTGGAAGATGCTAAATATAGTCTAAAAGTATTGATGTTACTTTTGGCACTGGCAGTCTAATAGTTCTTATTTCTATGTCAGGTTTTATTGCATTGCCTCAAAATTATAGAACAGTGTTAGAGAATAATGGCGAACAGAAGTAGCCCTGTTTTGTTTTTCATTCTAACTCAAATGGGATGCTCAAACTCTCCTTTTATTTTTTATGTATTTTAGCAGGTGAGTATGAGACTGGATATTGTTATAAATGTTCTTTCTGTCCACAAGCTATCCATTAGTTTATTAAAGAATTTTATTTAAATAAAAGAAAGTTTAAATTTATTATTGATTTTTTTTAAAAGATACACTGGAACTTTCCTGACCCCACTCGGATGGTAAAGCATCTGCCTACTATGCAGGAGACCCAGATTTGATCCCTGGGTGGGGAAGATCCCCTGGAGAAGGAAATGGGAGCCCACTCCAGTACTCTTGCCTGGAAAATCCCATGGACGGAGGAGTCTAGTAGGCTACAGTCCATTGAAAAGAGTCGGACACGACTTCACTTTCACTTTAAAAGATACATTAAGTTGATTTTTCCTTTTTTGGCCACATCATACAGCATGCGGAACTTCTGCGAACACGGAGTGAACCTGTAGCCCTGCAGGGGAAGCGAAGAGTCTTAACCTCTAGACTGCCAGGAAAGTCCACGTGAAGTTGATTCTATGTTACATGATTTTTCTTTTCCATTTGATATAAAGGTAGAGAAGAAAACCTGCACATTCATATGTAAAGCAGCTGGCTTGCTCGCATTCTAAACTGGTAAAGAAAGAGGAGGCAGGACCCCTTTCAGGTCACAGCCTTGCTGTGTGTCCAGTGATGCCCTGGGCTATAGCGCCTCTCTGGGATGCTGAGATTACTGGAACCGTGTGCTCTGTCCCAGTGATCCTTGGCTTGTCTGGTTCCCCAGAAAGTCTGTTCCTTCAATTTCCCAACACTGTGGCCACTGCCATCCCTCACCTTGCCACAGTAATAAAAAGAAACATCTCGAATTTAAGACTACAATTATTAAACCAATATCAGATTGATGCTAGACTAGACTGATGACTGGGTCAAAATATAAAATCTGGAAACACATCTTCGAATGTACAACTAGTATATAGAATATGATGATGGTAGTATCACTAATCATCAGGAAAAGGAGAAATTGTTTTATAAATGGTCCTAAGAAGTAAGAAAAAATGAATTATTTGGAAAAATAATTTTGATATATTTTACTATCCATTCATTATTTGAACTAACATCAGCTAGGTCAATGAGTTAAATGAGAAATTTAAAAATCACATAAAAATGAGAAAATATAATGTCTGTGGTATAGAGAGAGTTTCTTATTTAGCTAATACAAAGAAAATATCACACACACAAACAGCATAATGAAATGACTACATAAAAATATTCGCTTTGAATAGAGCACAGAAGCCCCACAAATCAATTTAAAAAAAGTGTTAATATTCCAGTAGGTAAGTGGACACTGGATCAGTTCAGTTCAGTTCACTTCAGTCGCTCAGTCGTGTCCGACTCTTTGCAACCCCATGAACTGCAGCACGCCAGGCCTCCCTGTCCATCACCAACTCCCAGAGTCCACCCAAACTCATGTCCATCGAGTCGGTGATGCCATCCAGCCATCTCATCCTCTGTCGTCCCTTCTCCTCCCGCCCCCAATCCCTCCCAGCATCAGAGTCTTTTCCAATGAGTCAGCTCTTCGCATGAGGTGGCCAAAGTATTGGAGTTTCAGCTTTAGCATCAGTCCTTCTAAAGAACACCCAGGACTGATCTCCTTTGGAATGGACTGGTTGGATCTCCTTGCAGTCCAAGGGACTCTCAAGAGTCTTCTCCAACACCACAGTTCAAAAGCATCAATTCTTCGGCGCTCAGCCTTTTTCACAGTCTCTGCTTTGGAATATGCTATCTAGGTTGGTCATAACTTTCCTTCCAAGGAGTAAGCGTCTTTTAATTTCATGGCTGCAATAACCATTTGCAGTGATTTTGGAGCCCCCCAAAATAAAGTCTGACACTGTTTCCTAGTTTCCCCATCTATTTTCCATGAAGTGATGGGACCAGATGCCATGATCTTTGTTTTCTGAATGTTGAGCTTTAAGCCAACTTTTTCACTCTCCTCTTTCACTTTCATCAAGAGGCTTTTTAGCTCCTCTTCACTTTCTGCCATAAGGGTGGTGTCATCTGCATATCTGAAGTTATTGATATTTCTCCCGGCAATCTTGATTCCAGCATGTGCTTCTTCCAGCCCAGCGTTTCTCACGATGCACTCTGCATAGAAGTTAAATAAGCAGGGTGACAATATACAGCCTTGATGTACTCCTTTTCCTATTTGGAACCAGTCTGTTGTTCCATGTCCAGTTCTAACTGTTGCTTCCTGACCTGCATATAGGTTTCTCAAGAGGCAGGTCAGGTGGTCTGGTATTCCCATCTCTTTCAGAATTTTCCACAGTTTATTGTGATCCACACAGTCAAAGGCTTTGGCATAGTCAATAAAGCAGAAATAGATGTTTTTCTGGAACTCTCTTGCTTTTTCCAGGATCCAGCCGATGTTGGCAGTTTGATCTCTGGTTCCTCTGCCTTTTCGAGATCCAGCTTGAACACCTGACAAAGGATATGTACTATTAATAAGTGAAAGTGTTAGTCACTTAGTCTGACTTTGTGACCCCATGAACTGTAGTTTGCCAGGCTCCTCTGTCCATGGAATTCTCCAGGCAAGAATACTGGAGTGGGTAGCCATTCCCTTCTTCAAGGGATCTTCCCAACCCAGGAATCGAACCAGAGTCTCCTGCATTACAAGCAGATTCTTTACCATCTGAGCCACCAGGGAAGCCCTATGTATAATTAATACAAAGATCCAAAAATACAGCAGGTGGAATAAACAGAGGAGCCTGGCAGGCTCTGTGGGGTCTGTGGGGTTGCAAATAGTCAGACACAACTGAACAACTAACACTTTCACATTTTTTTTCAAAGACAATAAAAGTCTTTCTTGAATAATAATCGTAAAGTTAGTGGTCCAGCAGGTTGAGACAACTCTGCTCTAAGACCAAAGTTACTTCCAGGTTGTCGTTCCATTCCATCATGAGGAGTTTCCCTGTCTGCATGATGGGATGAGTGTTGTGCACATTATATGAGTGAAAATTTAGATACATGGGTACAGCCACAAGGGAGGTGGGAATTACAGTGTGAGCTATGTGGCCACGAGCCCAGCATTGCTGTTCTCTTGGGAGAACGGTCACCTGCATTCACTATGGAGCAAATACACATTGTCAGTAAATACGGGGAAATACACGAAGCTCATTAGCAACCAAAGAAACACACATTAAAAGTTACGTGACATAATACCTTTCATGCCTCAAGTAAGTAAAGATTCTTCGACATAATAATACAAGGTGAAATGTGACACTCTGCTAAATTGTCTGTGGGGATGAGGATGGACAGACTTCCTTGAAAGCAATTTAGCTATTTAACCAAGACCTTAAAATATTCATACCTTGGAGTAATAGGCAAATATATCTATATCAATGGATGATATAAGGAATTCAAAACTAGAGCCATGTGCGAGAATTATATTAATAAGTGCTAACATTTATTAAGGTCTACTTTGAACCAAGATTATTGCTATATCCTCTACTTATATTACCTAATTTAATTCTAAAACCTGGTTTTGAGATACTACTATAGTATCCCATTTTATTGATGTGCATATGGACTCAGAAAGGTTAAGTAACTTGTCTGAAATCACAGAGGTAGTAGATATTTGAATTGGGATTCAAAGCACAATCCAGGTCTTTCTAACATCAGAGCCCTAGCTGTTGATAAAGTTCAGTTCAGTTCAGTTGCTCAGTCGTGTCTGACTCTTTGTGACCCCATGGACTGCGGCACGCCAGGCCTCCCTGTCCATCACCAGTTCACAGAATTTACTTAAACTCATGTCCATTGAGTTGGTGATGCCATCCAACCATCTCATTCTCTGTCATCCCCTTCTCCTCCTGCCTTCAATCTTTCCCAGCATCAGGGTCTTTTCAGATGAGTCAGTTCTTCACATCAGGTGGCCAAAGTATTGGAGTTTCAGCTTCAGGATCAGTCCTTCCAATGAATATTCAGGACTGATGTCCTTTAGGGTGGACTAGTTGGATCTCCTTGCAGTCCGAGTCAAGAGTCTTCTCCAACACCACAGTTCAAAAGCATTAATTCTTCAGCACTCAGCTTTCTTTATAGTCCAACTCTCACATCCATATATGACTACTGGAAGAACCATAGCTTTGACTAGATGGATCTTTGTTGTCAAAGTAATGTCTCTGCTTTTTAATATGCTGTCTAGGTTGGTCATAACTTTTGATAAAGTAGCATTTTACATTATGGGGGAAAGGATGGGTTTTTAATGCATAGTGTTAGGAAAACTGACATTTCATTTAGAATAAAGTTACGTCTTACACCAGTGATTTGTAATAATTTTCAGTTCATGAGCTACTTAAAGCATCTGATGAGAGATTGAAACTTTTCTCTTTCACATACATGCATAAACACACCACAAACACACATATCTATATACAAAGACATGTATGTATATACAGATTTTTCTATGTAGTTCCGATGGGTTTTAGAATCAGGAAGCCATGAACTTGAAAAGAATTCCTATCAAATGGTAATGTGAATTCCAGATGGATTGAAATTTTAAAACTAAAATTAAACATAAAAATAGCCTTTGTGTGCATGAAGAGATAAGGCACCTAAATCTCCAGCCTTGGTTCCTTAACATGCAAAAACTCGAATGAAATTTTTGGCCAATGCAATGTATATTCTATAAATATTTCCCAATAGACATATCCATTGGTGAAAATAACCTCATAAATTTGGAGTTATTAATGAATTTCTATTCATAGCACCAAAACAGACACCATGGGGAAAAGGTGAATAGATGTATGTATTTTAATTGTTTATTTATTTAATTTTAAAATTATTTTTGTAGATGAAATAAGTATACATTGTGTTGAATTTCTCATTACTTAATATGACTAATTACCTAGTCATTTGATTAATGGAATTATTTTTAAATGTAAATTTTTGTTGTTCTTGTTAACAACATAGCACACCATCTCATCTACTTTTCTCCTTTAACGAGTCCTTTGCTGAGCATTGACTGTCTTCTGAGCCGCCTTCTAGACACGATGGTCAACAAGCTCAGGTCGACCTGGGGTAGACAGGCCCACATCGGATGGCCGAGCCTGAAGCCTGCCCTGTGCCCAGTGAGCGCAGCGAGGATGCCTACCGACGATTCAGACCGGGCAGAGGACCTCTCTTGGGTTTGTCCCTCAAGGGTGCTGAAGGGTGAATCCCCACAGAGAGAGCGGCAGAAGGAACTAAAACACAGAGGAGACAGAGTTGCAAAGCGGGGCAAGCACAAGCCAGCGGGGTGGTGGGCACTGACTGCGGGGTCTGCGCTGTGTGCACAGAAGCAGACAGTGGGCAGGGCCCCGCTCTCAGAAGCGCCTGCTTCCCGGAAGAGGTTTACGGAACCTTCTGCTCAGAGGAGGGAGGTGTGGAGTTAGAGTAAAGCCATCTGCTGCTGCTGCTGCTGCTGCTGCTGCTAAGTCGCTTCGTCGTGTGCGACCCCATAGACGGCAGCCCACCAGGCTCCCCCATCCCTGGGATTCTCAGGCAAGAACACTGGAGTGGATTAGTCCTGGGTAATAAACTCGGATTTCATTCGTGGATGTGCTTGGGGACTGAAATTTACTTGTTATAGGAGTAGTGTCCTTGGAAGAAGGTGGGAAAAGCTTTATGTGAGCCTTAATGAGTTTGGTTATATAGGAGTTTGATTTCCATCTCATAAATAATAAACAGCCCTCAATATGCTAATTTCAACTTCCCTTTCAATTGCTCATGTTCATCTTGCAAAAAAAGTAATCAAGAAAAATATGGGAAATGCCATCTCCCTGTTGGAATGAAGCATCTCTTGGTTGGTACAATATCTTTGCTCCAAGGCTTAGAAACTTATTAACTGTCTCTGCCTCATTGGTTTTTCTATTTAGACAATTCCTCCCCCATAATCTAATCAATGTTAAAGTGAAACATGACTTTAATTGAACAGCACATAATAAGGTTTGTTAAATTTGAAGTAGAATAATGACTAAGTTCGAAACTGAGAAATTATTTCTCCATATTTCCTATGCATTCCTGTGCTCAGTCACTCAGTCGAGTCTGATTCTTTGCGATCCCATGGACTGTACAAGGCTCCTTCGCTTATGGGACTTTCTAGGCGAGAATACTGTAGTGGGTTGCCATTTCCTACTCCAGGGGATCTTCCTGACCGAATTCGGGTCTCCTGTGTCTCTTGCAGGAGGATTTCTTAGCACTGAACCACCTAGGAAGCCCCTATAGTTAGTCATATATCTTTACTGATAATTTTTTAGACATTTTAAGCACTTTAAAAATTGAAGTAGAGTTCATTTTATAATGTGTTAGTTTCAGATGTACAGTAAAGTGATTCAGTTATACATGTATATATTCTTTTTCAGATTCTTTCCTTTTATAGATTATTACAAAATATTGACTATAGTTCCCTGTGCTATACAGTAGATCCTTGTTGTTTAGCTATTTTATATATAATAGTGTGTATCTGTTAATTCCAAACTCCTAATTTATCCCCCATATCCTCTATGGTAACCATAAGTTTGTTCTCTATGTCTGTGAGTCTATCTCTGTTTTATAAGTAAGTTCATTTGTCTCTTTCAATCATTTTTACTGTGGTATCTTTTATAAGAAAGATATTCAGTGTGTACAAGGGATAGATTAACTTTATCATGTCACCTGGGAATACGATGGAGATGGAGAAACAGGAAACCACTAGGTTTTATTTATTTTTTATTTCCACAATGTTTGACTTGGTCCTTTTCTCTTCATCCCAATTCTCCTGCCTAAGGTCAAATCTACTGCAAAACTCTCAAGCTGGTTTTCTGTTCAAGTCCTTGTGATGTGACCCCATCCTTCTTGCTGGTCACGTTGTCCACAATTAATTCACCTGGACTCACGCTGAGCTATAGGGTATATCTGGTGGCTCAATGGTAAAGAATTCAACTGCCAAAATCAGGAAGATCCCCTGGAGGAGGAAATGGCAACTCGCTCCAGTATTCTTGCCTGGGAAATCCCATGGACAGAGGAGCCTGGCGGGTTACAGTCCACGGGGCAACAAAAGACTCAGACACAACTTAGTGACTAAACAAAAACGACAGCTGTGGGTTCGTGGAATATTCATAGCTCCTCAAACAGGATTTGCTCTGGTATCCTGTTTATCTCTGCATGTGCTTTTTTTTTTTAAGGCTTTATTGAATTTGTTACAACTTTGCTTCTGTTCCATGTTTTGGTTTTTGGCTATGAGGCATGTGAGATCTTGGCTCCCCAAACAGGAATCAAACCCCCAACCCCTGCACTGGAAGGTGAAATCTTAACCACTGGACCACCAAGGAAGTCCCACACTATTTCTTCTATCTGAAATTCCCGCCTGTCTCCTCTCTGTCCATCTCATAGTGTAAGAATTAAGAAGATGTTAATTTTGCAGCTGGATGGTCATTATTCAAATTCCCGGACTGCCACTGCCAAGCTGTGGATGCTTAGGCACGTTCATCTCTCTGGGTCTCATTTTCTTCATCTGAAATTAGAATAATGAAAGGATTCATTTCACAGAATTATTATGAAAGTGAAATTAGACAATGCATGCAATTGGGTCAATGCATAGTGCATTCTAAATAACCAATATGTTTTCACTCTTAGAATGATTACAATTATTATTGCTATATTTAAAAATTAATTTTTTGTCAGACTACAGTTGATTTATAGTGTTGTGCTAGATTCTGCTGTACAGCAAAATGAATCAGTTATATATATATATCCACTCTTCTTTAGATTCTTTTCCCATATAGGTCACTACAGAGTATTGAGTGGAGTTCCCTGTACTATATAACAGGTTCTTATTAATTACCTATTTTATAATAGTAGTGTGTATATGTCAGTCTCAATCTCTCGATTTATTGCCATTTATCAATGATCATTTTATTTCTCCTCTCTGTGTATCCATTTTGTTCCCTAGGTATGCTCAGTCGCTCAGCCATGTCCAACTCTTTGGGACCCCATGCTCTGTAACCCACCAGGCTCCTCTGTCCATGGAATTTTTCAGTCAAGAATACTGGATCGAGTTGTCATTTCCTATTCCAGGGGATCTTCCCAAACCAGGGATCAGTGGTAATAGACTCAGGAAGAAGGGAGATAAGATGTCTTTGGAAGGTTGGTTCATCCCTGTTCAGTCCCTACAGCAGCCCTGGAATTCCTAGAGATGCAGAGACCATTTTGGCAGTAGGGATGACCGCTGATATCATATCATATCATTTATGTCTTTCATAGCATTTCTCTGGGGCTTGGGTTCTTATACTTGTCTTAAATTCAAACAAGCAACATCCTGCAGTGAGTGGAAAGCTTCCATACTGAAGGTAAGGAAGTTTGACCTTAAGCTTTAACTCATCAAAAATCAGGTGATATCTTTGGACAAATGACTTCATCTCCTTGAGCTCAGATCCTGGTTTATTTTTTTAAAAAAAGAAAGCAAAAAACAAGAGGATTACCTTATGTGGTCTCTAAGTATCTTTCCAGTCCTAGGGTTCTATACTTCTACATGGGGAAACTCACTGTTACTGCTGTCTGCGTACTCAGGCGGCTTCATGGTGTGTGCTGAGTCAGGCCTACTCCATCTGGGGGCATGCTGAAGCCACTGGTATCACTTCAGCTCAACAGAGGACAGTGGCTTCAGAGTCTGTGGGAGAGAAGGCCTCAGGCTTTCTAAGAGGCTGTCTTTCAGATGTCTGTGTGTACAGACATATATAATATAAATGTTTTAAAATACAGTTCAATACTATTTAACTAAGGTTGAATATTTATCCTCTATAGAAGTTTCCAGAATCTTTCTTTTTTTTTTTTTTTTTTTTTTAAGGAGACTCTTGAGAGTCTCTTGGACTGCAAGGAGATCAAACCAATCCATCCTAAAGGAAATCAATCCTGAATATTTGTTGGAAGGACTGATGTTGAAGCTCTAACACTCTGGACACCTGATGTGAAGAGCTGATTCTTTGGAAAATACCCCGATGCTGGGAAAGACTGAAGGCAAAAGAAGAGAGGGGGCAGAGGATGCGAGGGTTAGATAGCACTGCCAATTCAATGGACAGGAGTTTGAGCAAACTCCAGGAGACAGTGAAGGACAGCTGCAGCCCATGGGGTCACGAAGGGCGTGACACAGCTTAGATACTGAACAACACAATACAGAACACCAATATCTTTTATATTTAATTCAATTTTCATTTTACTCTGTACTTACTTGGCAGTCCCTTCTCAGAAGAGACAATAGAAATGTTTGATCATGCTATTCAAGACATAAGGAATCAAAACAAATGAACACAAACATATAAGAATAACGAACAACTTCTAGAAACACTTTTAACCATCCAGTAAACTGCCTTTCTTGAGGGTACAGAAGCTTTAGGAGGCGTCAATTTCCCATCAGAGTTCCTTGATGTAGGCTTTCTTGATTCTAATAAAGAAGAGTGAAAAGCCCGACATAAAAACCACTTTGAAGACGCTCAGGGGCCCTAAGTGCAGGTCCCCTCTTAAGACGTCTTTATTAACACTCAAAATCCTCCCAGGTCCCTCGCCCACAGACGCGACAGATACCTTTGCCCGTCTCCTCACAGTGGGGAGACTTCTGTAGATTTCTCTCTGCACTACGTGGAGTTTACAGAAATGACACAAGTAGCTTCCACTGTATTTATCAAGCAAAAAGTAATTGAAAACAGCGGGTAGCGGTGCCTTAGTCCCTGAAAGAAGTCTGTTTGCCAATTGATCCATGGAGTGCTGAGGCTGGGAGCTTCCATTATAGCTCCTGGGTGGTATTCAGGTTCAGTAAACCCCAGTGTGTCTGTAACTGGATTCCTAAATCTTAAGACTATTTTCATTTGCTAATGAAAGAATTGAAGTAGAATGGAATCTACTTAGAAAATGTGTTTTGCTTCTAAACATTTGTGAAATTGAACATTATTGGTGTGATTCTCAAAGGTCTTATTTAACTTTACATTAAAAAAAAAAATCTTTCTGCCTTAGGTAGTAAGATTCAAAATGAAACACTCCAACTAAAAATCTTAATTTATCTACTTAAAACAAGCAATTGTAATATATAGTGGAAATGTAACTTTGGTCTATATTTGCCAAGTCGCCTGTAAATGTGTTATCATATTTTCATACTTTAAAAAAGAAAAAAACCCAAAATGAAACATAGCAAGACATGGCAATTAGGTTCAGAAACACAGTTGGAGTAACATGTCTAAAATTTCCTGGCCAGTCCTATTTCCATTTACAGGATTGGATACTGAAGTCTCACAAATTCTTAGAATATCCAAGGAATTCTAATATAAAAGCATCTAGACTGATTTTGGTTGCCTCTTACATACAAATATGGTACACAAATTCCTTGTTTAACCTTCTTCTCTGATATGAGAGTCAGAAAAATATGGTCGCCACAATGGGAGGCCAAGAAAATGACTTTGGCTTGTCCCCTAAAGGTATTGACCAGGAGAACTAAACCTTATCCCTTCGAGGGAGAATGGATACATATGTATGGCTGAGTCCCTTTGCTGTTCACCCGAAACTATCATGACATTGTTAATCAGCTATACTTCAACACAAAATAAAAAGTTAAAAAAAAACCAAAAACCTTAGTCCTTATGGGTCATAGGAAACTACTTAAAGCAGGGGAGAGGCAAAACTAAAAAAAATTCAGAGTTGATTCTAAGCAGAAAACATCTTTGGGATATTTAATCTAGAAAAGAGGATATTTTAAAAGATATGCAATAATTTCCATAAACAAACATTGTTGACAATGAAACCTGTTATATTGATTATTAGCTTGATGTTTGGTCAGCAACATTAACACAGTGATGGATTCATGCAAATTCATACTCACGCGTTCAAGCTGGTTGCTTTACGACTATCCATGTACCATAAGGGTTTAGCTGACGGGTAGGGGCGCTAACTCTGGAGCAGAGATAGATGGACTGGCCTTCAGATGCTGGGTTCCAGCCTTACAGACAGCGTCTCGATCACACAGGCCGTGGATCTCCATTCACATTGTAAGTGTAGGGAGAGAAGTTATGGGATTCACTACAGCAGAGAAAAGTAGTATAAGTGTTAGGAAGAAATTCTTGGCCATAACGATGGCAAAGTGCAGTTCCAAATATGACGGGGGATTTCTCACAGAGTACTTGTCCATCACACAGGAGGAGGGAACATACCGTGCTTGGGGTAACCTCTGGCCTTAGGTGCTGTGATATTTTGAGGAATAATAATACAACTTGGGACAAAGTTCACTTAACAAACAGCAGTCCTTGATAATATTGCCTTGTTATCTGTGGCTGATTTTGTGGAGAAAGGACAATTAGAATCAAGCTCAAGAGAAAAGGATTGAGACTTCCCTGGTGGCCCAGTGATTAAGATTTCACCTTCCAGTGTAGGGGGTGCTGGTTCCATCCTTGGTCAGGGAGCTAAGACCCGCAAGCCTCGGGGCCAAAAAACCAAAACGTAAAACAGAAACCATATTGTAACAAATTCAATAAAGACTTAAAAATAGCCCACATCAAAAAAAAAGAAAAGAAAAGAAAAGAAAAAATCTTTTAAAAGAAAAGAGAGAGAAGAGGATCATGGGAGAAATATAGCCTTAATGACTGACAGAGCTGAAGAATCAGGCTCCCCTGGACTAGAGGAATTTGAAGAGCAAATACTGCTAAGAGTCCAAATCTGAATAGCCCATATCATTAGGGCTGTGAACCAATATTGACAGTCTGGTGCCAGAAATGCCCGTGGAAACACATGGGAACTTATACTCCATACATGAAACATAAACAGTGTTTTTAAGCAAGGTTACTAACCTTTTCAGGTGGGACATGCATTTTTTTAAAAGACACATATGTGAAAACTTAACTGCAATTCCTGATGTTTGCTTTTCTGCTAAACCTCCTGATTTGGGGAGTTCTGCTCAGCCTTTAGCCTGTCCCAAACTCTGGCGCCTGCTTTTCATGACTTCAGCCTTTCCTAAAACTTCTGAGACTTATGACTTAGGGCTGTGCCTGGGGTGTTCTTACTTCCTGCTGCTGATAAGTGCCCCCTGAAGCTCACAGAACCACCTTCACAAAGGGGCAGACTCCCAGGACCTTGCTCCTCTTGCCCTGGGGCTGAGCTGATGGCCCTGCGGCTCAGAGAGTGTTTTGCAAACAGCTTATTGCAACCTGCTTATCTGCTGGCACTTTAAACCACACAGTAAACCAAGCAAAGCATAAGTGATTTAAAAAACTTTGATTTCACTAAACTTCTTTACAGATATAGGTATGGGGACATTTTAGAAACTTTTGGGAAGGAAGAATAGAAACTAACTCCATTAAATGTGTCAAGGAAAAACTAGGTGAAACCTTTGCTGCAGACCCATTGCCTGTGACCCTTTTTTTGCCTTTTGGATCTGTGTTTTGCTTGAAACTCAACATTCAAAAAACTAAGATCATGGCATCCAGTCCCATCACTTCATGGCAAATAGATGGAGAAACAATGGAAACAGTGACAGACTTTATTTTCTTGGGCTCCAAAGTCACTGCAGCCATGAAATTAAAAGATGCTTGCTCCTTGGAAGAAAAACTATGACCAACCTAGACAGCATATTAAAAAGCAGAGACATTACTTTGCCAACAAAGATCCATCTATTCAAAGCTATGGTTTTTCCAATCATCATGTATGGATGTGAGAATTGGACCATAAAGAAAACTGAGTGCCAAAGAATTGATGCTTTTGAACTGTGGTGCTGGAGAAGACTCTTGAGACTGCAAGGAGATCCAACCAGTCCATCCTAAAGGAAATCAGTCCTGAATATTCACTGGAAGTACTGATGCTGAAGCTGAAGCTCCAATACTTTGGCCACCTGATTCGAAGAACTGACTCATTGGAAAAGACCCTGATGCTGGAAAAGTTGAAGGCAGGAGGAGAAGGGGATGACAGAGGATGAGACGGTTGGATGGCATCACTTGATGGACTTGATGGACATGAGTTTGAGCAAGCTCCGGGAGTTGGTGATGGACAGGGAAGCCTGGTGTGCTGCAGTCCACAGGATTGCAAAGAGTGGGACACGACTAAGCGACTGAACTGAACTGAAGACCTGTGTTACTGACTGAGGAAATGAAACCATTCTGGACCCATCCAAAGGTGGACTTCTCTTTTCTGCCTCCTCTTGCTCCTGTGACCAGGCCCTCTGACACCTTGCTCAACCTGACACACAGATCTGACTGGACTTCTAGACCTTCTGGGCAGCCACCCCTTCCCCAGCTCTCCCAGTTGAAAGTCCTTAACTGGTCCTTTGAATCCCAACAGCTTTCTAGCTGTGTCTTTCTGTCTTGCTTTCAATGAGTATAGTAACTCCCCTTGGAGACATTCACTCCTTGAGGCTCTGGTCTGGATTCTCTTTGATTCATTCTGCGCCTTCTCAGTTTCCCAGGGCTCCATTAAATATTTGTCATGCAAATTAATGTGCCTGTGATATCCTACTTGTGGATATCTTTAAAACTAACTGTTGGGGATAAGCAAAATGAAAAAGAATGCATCTCACACTAGCAGGGACCCCATTTGCCCAGAGGATGTTTTGTTTTCTCTTGTTCAGAAGATTTATTTTAGTTTAAGAGCCAAGCTATGTTTTCTTTCCTGGGTAAATTATGTGAGTGGTTCCCGCAGCAACAGCTCCAGTGGACGTTGACTTACTGCGGTGAGCAGGAGAGGAGGAAGGGGGACAAGCCCAGAGGAATGTCACAGTCTGCTGGGGGCCCAGAATCTGCCACTGCCCCATGGGGCTGAGGGGTGGGGATGTGACCAAAGGCTGAGATCACCAGCTGAACCACACACGAGAGGGCTGATCTGGGTCAAATAATACTCTAGGACCCAAAGTGGAAACATGAACCAGAAATGCATGGTGTTTTAAAATAGCACCACGGGAATTCCCTGGTAGACCAGTTGGTTAGGGGCTTCCTCGGATGGTAAAGAATCTGTTTGCAATGCAGGAGCCCTGGGTTTCTGCCCTGGGTTGGGATGATCCCCTGGAGAAGGGAATGGCAACTCACTCCAGTATTCTTGTCTGGAGAATTCCATGGACAGAGCCTAACAGGCCAGTCCATGGGGTCACAAAGAGTTCCACGTGACTGAGCAACTTTCTCTTTCCAGTGGTTAGAGGACTGGGCTTTTACTGCTGTGGGCCAGGGTTCTATCCTTGTTTGGGAAACTAAGACCCTGCAACCTGCATAGTCAAAAAAAAAGGAAGAAAACTTCAGCACCATCACATCTGGTAAATGATGAAGCTCCCGGAAAACTCAGAGTTTTTCTCCACAGTGGCTCCAACACAGGCCTTTTCCATTCAGATCTCTTCATATTGAAGAGTAAGTACAGAAGAACTTGGCATAAACAAGGAGACCGAACAGATCTGTACAGGAAGGAAAGGGAGAAAGACTTTTAACAAAGAAAGATAAAGGGACTTCGAGCTATGACTGGAGCCTGAGATTTGCTTCTGGCCCCATCCCCTATTTCTTGTTTGTTTCTAGAAGCTCTGCTTCCTGGAAACAAGATTCTTTATTATTATTATTATTATCATTTGTGACTCAAGGTATAGATTGGACCATTTTTTATATCCCATGAAGGAAGTGCACTGGTAAAATCTGCCACTTAGCCATGTCACAGAGGTAAGGAAGTGACTTAGAACTCTTCCAGGCCTCAGGGTGCCTGTTTGTGAGTGACTTAAAAGTACTTAATGGCATCCTAGCAACCTGCTCATTTTCCAAAATAAGAAATGCATTCTTGAGAAAATCCTTCACATTCAGTTTTCTTGGGGAGAAAAAAATTCCTCTAAAAATGTTCAGTTTCAGCATGAGACTCACTGCTTTCCCTGACAGCTGGAGGTCACTCTAGTGATTCATTGGGTGCATTAAGTTAATATGTAACTTGAATAGCAAATGATGCCCAATGGCTGAGGTCAAAATGTTCTGTTTGCATGAGCTAATTTGCTGTAAGTTAATAGTTAAATCATTAGAAAATTGATATCCACTAAGAGACCTGAAAGAGAAGGTCCCGTTTCCAAAAGGTCACCTTATTTCTCCAAGTCTAAAGTGCACACTGGAGAAACTCCCAATCTCAGAGGAACAGGAAATGCTGTGGGCTTTCAGTTTTCTGCTTCAGTAGGCTTTACAGCAGGCACTCAGGAGTTAACTGTGAGGGTGCTCGAGCTAGTTGAAAGCAAAGCATTGCTTGTCCCAAAAAGACACAGTGGATGATGCTGAGGCTGGGTGATGTGAGGGCAGAATGAACACCATTCGGCAATATGGTATTGCTGCAATGATGATAACCCATTTGCCTGTACAAGTGCCTTCTGTTGGTATGAGATCATTAAGCTTAACTGTATCGATATGTTCCCAATCATGTAACCAGTAGAACTAAAGAATATCCTGCCACCAAGAAGCATGCTAGAGGTTCACACCTGAGAGGTTCTTCAAGAAAGCTCCAATCCTAATAACCCAGTCTCAGTGCTTACAAGCACCCAAGGTGCTGTAAAGAGGGCTGGAGGGAAGGCTGTGAAACCCACAATTAATAAAACAGAAACTGAACAGGAACTCTGCACTCAGATCTTGCCAGACTAAGCCTCAAAGTCAATGTCCAATCACATATATTTGAAGAATTAAAAAGCAAAAATAAACCTCAGAGAAAAACAGCTGAAACTGCCAAATAAGAACCCTGAACAAACTTCCTCACACTCGATTCCCATAACAAATTAGCAATTTTCCCCAGAATTTTTTTCAAAGCCAAGATTGGTGAGGGTAAGCCAACCTTTTAACATAGGCACGTTTTACCTGGTTTTGGCTGACATTGTTGCAATAACATACAAGTGGTATCTGGCAAACTGGCAACACATGTTTAAAAATCAGCTTGCCAAAGAACAGTCTGGATAATTGTTAAATACTTCATTATATAATTGAGAGGGGACAGTCTGAGGGTGTAACTATCTCTGCCTGCATGGATAAGGGAATTAGACATTGACAGAAATGGACCAGGTAGGAAAATTAAATGGCAATGCAATTTAATATTGGTTTTTTTTTTTTCTTTTTCTTAAATGTTGCAACAATGTAAAAAGCCTTTTGGTATTAGGGTTCTTTGTTCTTGAACTTTCTGCCTTCCAACTTCCTAGAACAGAAAGGAGGAGATGATATGAAAATGGATCCGTGATCTTCTGAAGATCCTGCTGCTGCTGCTGCTGCTAAGTCACTTCAGTCGTGTCCAACTCTGTGTGACCCCATAGATGGCAGCCCACCAGGCTCTGCAGTCCCTGGGGTTCTCCAGGCGTACTTCCCCATAACTGGCTCTGTGTCTATTGATGATGCAAATACACTCTGAACTTCAGTTTTTACATCTTGAAAAATCTCAAAGGGATTAGATGAGGTGATCCAAATCCTTTCTTTTTGTAAATTTCTCCCAGCACTGTCTTCAAGAACAATGATGGAGAAGCAGGGAGGTTCTCAGACAGAAACCAAGGTCTCATCCTAAATTCTCCTTTCTCAAGTTACAACTTCCTCCACTTCTTTGTTATTTGATTCAGGAACAGAGAGTCTAACTTGTGATTTCAGGATCAGCTAAGAATTTTTGAAGAAGCTTGGGGGTAAAAACAGGCTATCTGCACTGAGAATGACCTCACCTTAGGAAACGGTGATTAAAGAGATCACTCTCTTGTGTATATGTACATATACACAATGGAATACTACTCAGCCATTAAAAAGAATACATTTGAATCAGTTCTAATGAGGTGGATGAAACTGGAGCCTATTATACAGAGTGAAGTAAGCCAGAAAGAAAAACACCAATACAGTATACTAACATATATATGGAATTTAGAAAGATGGTAACAATAACCCTGTATGCAAGACAGGAAAAGAGACACGGATGTATAGAATGGTCTTTTGGACTCTGTGGGAGAAGGCAAGGGCGGGAAGATCTGAGAGAATAGCATTAAAACATGTATATTATCATATATGAAATAGATCGCCAGTCCAGGTTCAATGCATGAGACAGAGTGCTCAGGGCTGGTGCACTGGGATGGCCCAGAGGGATGGGATGGGGAGGGAGGTGGAAGGGGGGTTCAGGATGGGGGACACATGTACACCTATGGTGGATTCATGTCAATGTATGGCAAAAACCACTACAATATTGTAAAGTAATTAGCCTCCAACTAAAGTAAATAAATTAAAAAAAAAAAAAGACAGAGATCACTCTCACTTGAGCACTTTAGTAAATTCTTTAAAATTTTTTTCCCTAGAAATATCTTGGTTTGCTGGTAAAACAAGAAGAGGTACTAAAGTCTGCAGAGAAAAAAACAAGAGGGAAAAGTTGTCAGGGAAGGAAAAGTTGTCAGGGAACTTACTCTTACGGTTAAGGTTTAGTTTTGAGTCTACCTGATGGCTTTAGGAGAATAGGCTTGCAGTCTGGAGATATTCCAGGAGTTAATAATTTATCTTTTTAATTTCATCTCTGCCAGAAAAATGAGGAAGTTAGTTTCAGATTGGGAGCCTAGGGATAGCAGAGTTATTCGATCTGAGATGGATGATACCAGTAAAGAATGAGCCTGATGATTGGTTTGTCCAATATGTACATTAGTTAAGTTTTGTATCAATAGTTTTCTTCAAGTATATACTGTACATTTTTCTTAAGACTCTAGGTCTCTTATAGATTGCTAATATGATGGCATCCATCTAGATGATAATTTCTTTGTTCTCAGCTATTTTTTGCCTCTGCCCCTGGATTGGCGAACAGAGGCCAATGAAGCAAGAAGAAAATAGCAACAAAGAAAATTCCATCTTTTATCTTCTTCACAATTTACTATTTCCTCCTAAATTTTGTATCCCATTTTTCATTCTTGATACTACGTATTTGTTTTTTCTCTCTTTTCATTAATGAGCCCTTAAAACTTATGAGTGTTATATTTTTAAAAATTAATGGAAAGAGTTTTGTTTTTTTCATACTTAAAAAATTAGAAAGTTATTCTTTTGTTTAGGGGGTTTTGTTTGTTTGGTTGTTTTTGGCTGTATTGTATGGCTTGTGGAATCTTAGTTCCCTGACTGAGGATTGAATGGGGGCCCTTGGCAGTGGAGTCCTAACCACTGGACCACCAGGGAATTCCTGAAAGTTATTCTTTTATATTCTCATTGATTTTCTTGCCAACCAGTATATATAATGTTACTCATTGACTGTATGTCCATGATCTTAAATCTAATTCATAGAAGGAAAGGAAAAGAGAAGAGTTCTTAAATTTCCACAAAATTCTTTGAGGAGCTGGCTGGAATGGTGAATGGACTGGAGTAGAAATAGATAGGTAAATATGTAAATGTGGTTCAAGCTAACATAGCTTTGGGTCCCAAATTCTTGTTTATGGACAAGAACCCACCTGTAGTGAAATTCCGTCAGCACCATTGCCAAGTAAGAATAAGGATATTATGATGAGTTTTTAATAAATGTAAATGTATTTGAGTTAAAGAACTATCCTTTTAAAGTATCTTTGTATTTTTTAAAAAATCCTGTTTTATGAACTAATGAGAATAAATGATAGTTTTTTTTTCTTTCATGTCATTTTGGGAACAAAAATCGAATGACCCAGGGTCAGATCATTTAAAAATGACTTAAAATGTTAGATAATTTTTTGAAATTTCGCTCAGGAATCATCCAGAATCTGGAAACCATTGCCACAGGCACAGATAGGGGGAGTTACATGGGTTTATGTAGCGTGTATTCATCTGTGTAGAGGTAAGGGGTGTTGTATCACACACTTCTGTGCTTGCTCTAACAAATGACCGTAAAGTTGGTGGCTCAAAGCAGAAATGTATTCTTTTGTAGTTCTGGAGGCCAGAAGTCGGAGATGGAGGTGCCAAAGGGCCATGCTCCCTCCAGAGGCCCTGGAGGGGGACCCTTGCTTGCCTCTCCCAGTGATGCCAGGCAGGGCTCTGTGGGGCTCCTTGCCACAGAGACTTTCTGTGTCCCCCTTTCTTTGATTATGGGAAACAGCCTTCGTTCATCCTCCCTGACTTTCCATGAGTTCCAATGGGCAGATTCAAGGAGTTGTTAATTAGGAAGGAAGGAGACGGGAGACTAAGGAGAAGCAACCAGTCAGGAGCAGCCTTGGGGCAAGGTTCTGTTTCCCTGAAAGGATACACACAACAATATCTTTGAGTTATTTTGCAAATATTGAAAGCCCCTCCAGGTGGGAGATGTTAATGATTAACGGTGGTATGCTGCCCACAAGCCTGTAGACCCCAGACCAGGTGGATCTGAAGTTTGATGATGTTGAGCTCTGCTTGCCTCATCACCAACCCATGAGAAGAACGTAAACGGAATGATCAGTCCCTCTTTGAACAATTACTAGAAAACTTCTCACTACCCTCCCCAGGAATTTTGAGGGCATGAGCCCTCTGTGTCCCCCTTTGCCTGAGAAAGCAATAAAACTATCTTTTTCTTCTTCACCCAAAACTCTGTCTCCTAGATTTGATTCAGCACCTGTGTACAGAGAAGCTGAGCTTTAGGCATCACCAGCTTCTGGGGGTCACCCTATGCTAGGCTTCCTCTGTGCTCTTCATCCTCTGCCTCCATCTTTACACTACTGGCTCTTCTGTGTGTCTCTTTGGGTCCAATCTCCCTCTACTTTTTAAACATTTTTTAAGTTTCCAGATGTGCCATGTGGCAGGTAGAATCTTTTTTCCTGGACCAGGGATTGAACCCACACTGTTGCATTGGAAGCACCAAATCTTAACCTCTGAACCATCAGGGAAGTCCTAACTCTCCCTTTTTCTTACATGGCTAATCTTTCTGTGTCTAATCTCCACTCTCTCATAAGGGTACTTTCCATGATTTCCCTCATCTTAAGATCCTTAACTCAATCACACCTGCACAGACCCTTTCTCCAAACAATATTTGCACATTCCAGGGATTAGGGTGTGAACATAGTTTGGGAAACAACTATCAGACTACCCCAGCATCCTACCTGACCTATTCTAGCCACGCTCACTCCCAGGTCACCTGGATGTGGCCTGGACTAGAGAGAGGCAGATTTAGGTACTAGGATGGAAACATCTTCAGGTGGTGCCATAACCATTTTTTTAAACGTCAAGTTATGAATTTTCTATTTTGGTTATTTCTGGATGATAAAATTATAGAGGGTTTCTTTTTCCTTTCTCAAAATATGTTTATTTAATATTTTAAAATATTAAACAAAATCAAATAATACTATTAACAATATTTATCATTGACTATTATTAGTAAACAAATAATATTTAATAAAATATTATTAAATAAATAATATTTTAAAATTAGAAGTTTTCCTGTCACTTAAAATTTTAACCTGGGTCTCCTGCATTGTAGGCAGATTCTTTACTGTCTGAGCTACTAGGGAAGCATCATTAAATATTATTAAGTAAATAATATTTACATTATATTGTTAAATAAAATTAAATACAAACACTATATTAGCAATAATATGCTATGATTAATGTATTTTTGTGATAGCAGCAGCTGATCATTTTAAAGATTATGTTTGAAACATGCTCTAAATAGTTACCATACTAACTTCAGTTTATGGATGAAAATAGTAAATTAAGCAGATATGAAGCAGAAAGAACTCTATGTTTGTCTAGGCTAAAGGAATATGCGGGAGATGAGGGTGGAGCTAAGCTGGCTTAAAACTCAACATTCAAAAACTGAGGATCATGGCATCCCGTCCCATCACTTTCTGGCAAATAGATAGGGAAACAATGGAAACAGTGAAAGTCTTTATTTTCTTAGGCTCCAAAATCACTGCAGTCATGAAATTAAAAGATGCTTGCTCCTTGGAAGAAAAACTATGACAAACCTAGACAGCATATTAAAAAGCAGAGACGTTACAAAGGTCCGTCTAGTCAAGGCTGTGGTTTTTCCAGTGGTCATGTATGGATGTGAGAGTTGGACCATGAAGAAAGCTAAGTGCCGAAGAATTGATGCTTTTGAACTGTGGTGTTGCAGAAGACTTTGAGAGTCCCTTAAACTGCAAGGAGATCCAACCAGTCCATCCTAAAGGAAATCAGTCCCGAGTGTTCATTGGAAGTACTGATGCTGAAGCTGACCGGTAAGAAACAAGAAACTTTATTGACCTCTCTCCCCTTCCCTCTCTCTTTCCTCTTCTTAACCCTTCCTATCCTTCCCTGTTTTTCTAGTCCCCCGGTCCTGGACTCAGGAATCGGGTCGAAGGGCCCTCAGCCTGAGCTGAGGATTGGAGACTGACCACCTCCTCTTGGCAGAGAACTCGAATTCTGGTTCTGGTCTGGTCTGATTTCTGGTAGGGCCGAGTTGCAGTCCCCCCTTCTCTGGAGGCCCAGGGAAAAGTCCCATAACGCCTGGGTATCTGTAGGTGGCAGGAGACATCTGTAAGGCCACCCCTTTTGCCCCCCTTCTCCCACTTCCTCCCCCTTCTTCTTTCAACCTGGCTTCCTTTCCTCCCTTGAAATCTTTGATGTTAGTACTTAGAGTCTTGTATTTAAGGGCTTCCCTGGTGGTGCAGAGGTTAAAGCGTCTGCCTGCAATGTGGGAGACCTGGGTTTGATCCCTGGGTCAGCAAGATTCCCTGGAGAAGGAAATGGCAACCCACTCCAGTGTTCTTGCCTGGAGAATCCCAGGGACGGGGGAGCCTGGTGGGCTACTGTCTATGGGGTCACACAGAGTTGGACTCGACTGAAGTGACTAAGCAGCAGCAGCCAGGTTTATATGTATGTGTTTTAACTCCATATTCTGTGTTGTGATTTTTGATGGCCATTTTGCTTTGTCTAGCCACCATTTGGTTTAGACCTGCCGCCGTTTTGTTAGAACTTGATTCTTTCCCTGTACCTTGAGACCAGGGCTCTCAGGAACACTTATCTAGACCATCTCTAACTCCTGACACTGAGGAAAAAGGGAAAAAAGACTTGAAGCTAGATCTTGCACTGTGTCTGTCTAAATATGTCTTGGTATGTCTTTGTCTCTGGGTAATATTTTTGAGGTTAATTTGTAAGTGAGCTCTATTTATTTGGCTTAAAAAAAGGTAAGCGCTTACAAATCAAATAATTCTAAGTAAACAATAAATTCCAGGTTCATGTGAACTGGGAAATATTCAATATTAAATACTTGATATACTGGACTGGAAGAAACACAAGCTGGAATCAAGATTGCCGGGAGAAATATCAATAACCTCAGATATGCAGATGACACCACCCTCATGGCAGAAAGTGAAGAGGAGCTAAAAAGCCTCTTGATGAAAGTGAAAGAGGAGAGTGAAAAAGTTGGCTTAAAGCTCAGCATTCAGAAAACGAAGATCATGGCATCCGGTCCCATCACTTCATGGCAAATAGACGGGAAAACAGTGGAAACAGTGTCAGGCTTTATTTTTTTGGGCTCCAAAATCACTGCAGATGGTTATTGCAGCCATGAAATTAAAAGACGTTTACTCCTTGGAAGAAAAGTTATGACCGACCTAGATAGCATATTCCAAAGCAGAGACATTACTTTGCCGACTAAGGTACGTCTAGTCAAGGCTATGGTTTTTCCAGTGGTCATGTATGGATGTGAGAGTTGGACTGTGAAGAAGGCTGAGCGCCGAAGAATTGATGCTTTTGAACTGTGGTGTTGGAGAAGACTCTTGAGAGTCCCTTGAACTGCAAGGAGGTCCAACCAGTCCATTCTGAAGGAGATCAACCCTGGGATTTCTTTGGAGGGAATGATGCTGAAGCTGAAACTCCAGTACCTTGGCCACCTCATGCGAACAGTTGACTCATTGGAAAAGACTCTGATGCTGGGAGGGATTGGAGGCAGTAGGAGAAGGGGGTGACCGAGGATGGGATGGCTGGATGGCATCACGGACTCGATGGACATGAGTCTGGGTGAAGTCTGGGAGATGGTGATGGACAGGGAGGCCTGGCGTGCTGCGATTCATGGGGTCACAAAGAGTCGGACATAACTGAGCGACTGAACTGAACTAAACTGAACTGAATGTTTGTTTGTTGACCTATCTAATATAGACATGTCTTAGAGTAATTAACATTAAGTAGAATATTTTCCAGAGAAGGCAATGGCACCCCACTCCATTACTCTTGCCTGGAAAATCCCATGGATGGAGGAGCCTGGTAGGCTGCAGTCCATGCTAAGGGTTGGACACGGCTGAGCAACTTCCTTTTCACTTTTCACTTTCATGCATTGGAGAAGGAAATGGCAACCCACTCCAGTGTTCTTGCCTGGAGAATCCCAGGGATGGGGGAACTTGGTGGGCTGCCGTCTATGGAGTCGCAGAGTTGGACGCGACTGAAGTGACTTAGCAGATGCTGAAGCTGAAGCTCTAATACTTTAACCACCTGATTCGAAGCACTGACTCATTGGAAAAGACCCCAATGCTGGGAAAGTTGAAGGCAGAGAAGGGGATGACAAAGGATGAGATGTTTGGATGGCATCACTGACTCAATGTACGTGAGTTTGAGCAAGCTCCGGGAGTTGATGATAGACAGGGAAGCCTGGTGTGCTGCAGTCCATGGGTCGCAGAGTCAGACACAACTGAGCAACTGAACTGACTGAGGGTGGAGCTGGAGAGAAGTGGAGAGAAATAAGCTGTTTACTAGCCATACAATGGTGGTATGCTGCTGCTGCTGCTGCTGCTGCTAAGTTGCTTCAGTTGTGTCCGACTCTGTGCGACCCCATAGACGGCAGCTCACCAGGCTCCTCTGTCTCTGGGATTCTCCAAGGAAGAATACTGGAGTGGGTTGCCATTTCCTTCTCCAATGCATGAAAGTGAAAAGTGAAGAAGTCGCTCAATCATGCCTGACTCTTAGCGACCCCATGGACTGCAGCCTACCAGGCTCCTCCGTCCATGGGATTTTCCAGGCAAGAGTACTGGAGTGGGGTGCCATTGCCTTCTCCGGTTGTATACTAACATTCCTCAATTTCTAAAAATGTATAAAATAGATGACTATGGTCCCCATGTGTAAAATGCAACAGTACAAAAGTCCCTGTCAACTTTTAACCCCTAGCTTTCATTTCTATGCCCTCTGATCTCCAAAGATAATCTCTATAAATAGCCCACTCTACCATTTCAAAAATTTTCAAGGCTTTACACATGTACAAAATTTGAAAATGTTTGACATTTAACTTATCTACATTTATTATAATTTCTAATTTGTCATCTTATTTTATATGAGTTTATGCACCATGATTTCTTATTTAATTTCCCTTTTCCTCCTTTTGTTAGATGGCTAAAATTGTGGTACCATTTTTTCCCCCTCTAGGAGGTTTAAAAGTTATTACATCTTTTTTCTATTGTGTTAGTTATTATTCTTACATTTTTAGCATGCCCATATCAACATGTATTAATCTATATTAAGTTTTATCTCTTTCTTTACTAAAAAGCCAAAATCTTAGCACACCATTATTTTCCTTGTCTCTCATTACTTTCTATGCCACATCACTCAAGAATTTAGTTTTAGATTTGTGAACTTTATTATTTCAATTTATATTTCGATTTATCTATCTTTTCCTGGCTTCTTCGCTTACTATTATTTAGCTTAGAGTATATGTGGGTTCCTCCTTGGGTTGAATTTTCATTCCATTGTAAATAATCCTTGCAACTCTGGAACAGGTTTATTTCTGAGGGCTTCCATGCCTACCAGCTTTGAGAAATCTCTAGTCTACAGCTCTGATGGTTCATAAAGATACATCTTGGCAATTTATATTCCTCTTACATGATACTAGTGACCCATCATATGTGAAACTCTGTGTCTCTCTTCAGTTAAGATCCATTTTCGTTTATTTTTCTTCATATTTTCCTCCAGTCTTCTCTGTTTCTGAAATTCCTGTTAGAACGCACAATAGAACACTTGAAATGCTTCCACTTTTTTCTTTAACTCTTTTGACTCTTTCAACCCTTTCAACCCAACTTTAAACTTTTCCCTCCGTCTGACCTTTTATGGAAAAAGGTCCATAGCCTCCATTTTAGATAATTAATTTGTCCATTACTGTGATCATTTGTCCATTCACTCCTTCCATTATATCTCCTGTCTTTATAATTTTAGAACCTCAAGAATTATTGCTTGCATTTTGGTTGTTTTTCCTAACAACCTATTCTAGTTATACTGTGCAAGATCATCTCTCTGATGACATCTCTAATTTTAATGCTTATAAGTTCATTTCTTTTTCACAAATTTTCCCTTGAGTCAAGGTTCTGTCTCTTCTTTTTGTATTTTAGTGGTTTTCTCCTGAACTTCTGGTGTTCTGACTCCCTCTAATTACACCTAAGGAGGAAGAACTAGGTGAACCAGTGCCCCACGAATAGCTGGTTTGGATTTGCTCTTCCCCAGAGGAGAGAGTCGCTATAACTGACCAGAAAGTAGTTCTTTAATTACCCTGATCATCACCGAAGGACTCTCTGCTCCAGTTGCTGACAGTGAGCTTGGGTTTCTCTATATCTGCTCTTATCTTCCTGAGTCGTTTTTTTTTTTTTTTTCCCTGTGCATAAGCTGGGCTGTAGTTTCATTAATTCTTGACAATTTAATCCATGTGCTTTCTATCTTTGAGAAATTCCTCACAATTTCAGGACCCCTTCGTGTTACTCTCTAGTCTCCCAGTGCTGTCATGAATTTAGTCTTTAAAAGATTTATTTTTCCTGTCTTAAAAGGATTTGCGGGGGAGGTGTGGGTCGGTAGACAAGTGTGGTCAGCCCTTCCTCTTACCCATTCTACCATATCTGCAAAATGCAGATAAAAAACATTATATGACATAAGCTCTTTTATTTTTCAGTTTTAGGAAATGTTACTTTCCATCAAATAATTTTATAACTAATTAAATTATACTATCCAGAAGTCAAAGCTTTAACAACTGAACCACGTTGTAAATTGCACTGAAACACACATTCCTGTCTCTGGTTTGGTAATTGAGGGAAATTCCACGGAACCAACCACGTGTTTACAGGGATGGCTGTGGAGCGTGTCCTGCGTCCTGGGTGGCGCTTTTCTGGCCTCCTGTTGTTTTTGTTGCTTGGTCCCTTTGGCCACATCAAGCAGTGTTCTGCTCTTAGTTTATGACTGGTAGCACGTGTGCTGTTCTTCCAACTTCCCTCTCTGTTTTCCGCGGTATGGAAAACCATATGACAAAGCGTCTTACAAAAGCACATGCTGTGGATAATGGACTTTAGGACTAGGTGCTAAAGAAAAGGTGGCTTTTTGTAAACCATTTCAGAGATGCAGAAACGTTTTGCTTGTTTCTAGACCCAGGATTTTTCTCCAACTAAATTGTTTACTAGAAGTATGACTGACAGATATTTCTGTGTGAATAGCCTTGTCATTAAACAAAAAGATTACCATATATATGTGAAAGTGTTAGCCTCTCAGTCATGTTCAATTCTTTGCGATCCCATGGACTTAGCCCAACAGGTTCTTCTGTCCATGGAGTTCTCCAGGCAGGAATATTGGAGTGGGTTGCTATTTCCTTCTCCAAGGGATCTTCCTTAACTGGGGATCGAACTCAGGTCTCCTTCCTTGCAGGCAGATTCTTTACCAACTGGGCCACTAGGGAAGCCTCTAGAAAAGGCTTAAAACAAAAAGACTTAAAACAAAAGGGCTCATGGGATGAGCCAGTGGCGGGAGGCAGCAGTTGGGCTTGAAACCATAATTAATATTCATCCACTCCTTTTTCTCCCACCCATATGTTGGATTCCTTTCACCATCCAGACTTTCCTACTGGTCTAAGTTGACTTGTCCAGTGGGACCCAGACCTGATCTCTGAGGAGTCTGGACTCTAGTCACTCTAGTCACCATGGCAACAAGAGCCATGGTTATCAGCAGACATGGAAACCGTAGGAAGTACCCCTGTGTGTCTCTCGAGCTCCAGACACACTCTCCCCTGTCTGTCTGTGTGTCCGCATTTCTAGTTTCCATGATAACCATGGCCATCGCTCACACTAGAGAATGAATGTTTCCTTTGCTGCTGTGAGCACAGAGGTCCAAATTAATCAGGCCACAGTGCATCTTGGAGCTCAGTAAGACCCTTACTGGTTTGCCTCGTGGAAACATTCCAATTTCTAACACAACAGACCTTAAAGTTGTGAAGGCTAATGCACGAAGTCTGAGAATGGTGATAGGACCCCACCCTACTTCTACTCCTTGATTTCTGGACTGCAGATTCTTGCTGTTGGGGACATGGCATCTTATGATTGTTGTTGGGTCAAAGTATACCATGTCTTAGAGGAGGGTGCTCCTACCCCAACTGAGGTCATTCCAGCTGGTCCTTTAGCTGAGCCTCTTGGAGGTCATTCCAATATTCGATCAGGTGGACAACTTCTGGGGTAACAGTGTTCTTGATAGTACCAGTGGATTTCATGATGTTGTGCCCATTGTCTAACTTCCTTCTATGTAAAGTGGATCCTTGGGTACCAGGTGGTGTTACTTGAGATTCCCACATTGGGAAATGACCCTACAATCCTCAGTTAATGGTACTGGAAGAAGTAGGGCAGGCCATGAAGCCTAGCCCATGCCTGGGATAGAGCTCAACATTAAGGACAAAATACCGCCTCCTTCACTAACAGTGAAAGTAAATTTGGTACCTCCATTAGTCTCCTTGGGGGATAGTGCCAGACTGTACTGTGAGTGCCTGACATTAAGCTTTCAATTGCTGAGGCACCTATTCAAAGATATCCATCTCAATTATAGGCATTGCCAGCTGCACAGCTAGATTAAAAAGCTAGGTGGCCTCATCCTTAAAGTTCCCCTTTCGAAAAGCCCTAAATAACTGACCGCTTGACTGATACCACCTTGCTTCCTGGGCTTTAACTCCCACTCTTAAATTCATCAACATATGGTGAACCTATGGCATAGATAGGCATAGGCATCTCAACCTCAGCCCTAATAAAGGCAGAAGCCAGGGTAAGGGTGCTCTCTTTCCCTCCAGACTCACCATGTGGTACTGACTGTGCCATGCACCCTTCAGTAACTGTGAGTAATAAATCTTGATGCTTCAAGTTCCCTGATAATCGTTCCTGAGGCTCGTCCTGCAATTATACTAAAAACCACACCACAAGGGCAGGTCCACCCACAATATTGACTCTGAAAGGAGAAATGTCCGTGGTGGGGGGAGGGGCGGGGATGGAGGCAGGTGACTACTTCAGGCATTGCTAGCTGATAGCATCACTATCAATAGGCTGGAACTGTTGCAGTCACAAACCTAGGGCTCAGTTGGGCCGAATAAGAACAAGGTCTTTGGTGACATTAGAAGCAAAACTCTAACAGTGACCTGGAGGGTACAGAAGCCAGAGTACAGAGCACAAGAGTGGTCAGGTGAAGCTGACAGAGGGCAGACGATTCTGCATGATGGTGAAGAGAATGGGAGAGGTACTGAGAGTGTCTCATGAGGAGAGTGATGTGCTTGAATTTTCTTTTTAGACAAGTGTGCCCAGAACATATCTAAGTATTGATGAAAGTAGTTTAGAGCCTTGAGGGAAATTGAGCATTCAAGAGAAGAGGAAGATTAATGGAAAGATATCATTGAGGAAGTACACAAGATCTAGAGTGCGGGGGAAGGACTCAGCTTGGATGGAGGAGAGATCTAGGTTGCAGGTGACAGAGGCACTAAGTGGGTGGGTATGAAGCGAACTTGTGGGGATGGACTGAGACAGTTATGGAAACAGCCTTAATTGAGCCTGTAGGATGTGAGGATTCAGGCCTCAATAGGAATCATGAAGTAAAGCAGTTCTTGAAGATTCCTTTAAATTCTTGAATACAAGAGCAATAGGTGTCTTGTTAGCTCAGTAGATTTTTTTTTCACCTTAGCAGAAGTCAGTTAATTATAATAATAGGTACCATTTACTGTGCTTACCGTGTGCCAAGCCCTGTACTCTGCATTTTGTATTTTTATTCCTTTCATCCTCACCGTAACTCTAGGAAGTAAGCTTGTAGACGCTATTATCATCATTGACAGACAAGAAAAGGAAGGTGGTATGTGTCTCACAAAGCCGTTGTCACCCCACCACACCAAGCCCAGGGACCGTCTCTCACTTGGACTGTTCTCTGTCCCCTTGGTTTCGTTCTTCACTCCCTGAATCCTATTCTGCACACAAAGAAAGATTATATAATTTATCTCCCACACTGTGAAACCCTCTAGAAAGCTACCGCTGATGACTGAATAAAATTGAATTTCCAGCAAGACCCTGCTTGACCTTGCCTGCTTGTTGCTTTGCTTTCGTCTCATTTCCTGCTGCTCAGCTCAACATGCTCCAGTGTCCAGGCCTCTGGTGTTTGTTCCTCAGACTCCTTGAGTTTATTCTTGCTTTGTGGAATTTGCACTTCATGTTTTCTCTGCCTGAAATGTTCTTTCCCTAGGTTTTTGCAAAGCTGGCTCTCTCTTGTCATTCCAATCCAGCTCAAATGGCATCTCTTTGAAGAGGCTTGCCCTGCTTGGGAAGAAAGAAACCAAGGATAATTCCCAATCAGCAACCTAAGCTGTCTCCCTAACATTGCTCTGTTTTAATTTTATTAAAGCTGTCACTCACAGCTATTTTTTGTCATTTATTAACTGCCTTTCTCTTACTAGAGTTAAAGCTCTGTAAGAACAAAAGCAGAAAAGCAAGACTTTCTTACTTTCTACTATATAATGTCAGGCTTCCCTGGTGAGTCAGACGGTAAAGAATCCGCCTGCAATGCTGGAGACCTGGGTTTGATCCCTGGATTGGGAAGATCCCCTGCAGGAGGGCATGGCAACCCTCTCCAGTATTGGAGATGGAAGAATCTCTTGCCCGGAGAATCGCCATGTTCAGAGGAGCCTGGCGGTCTACCGTCCATGGAGTTGTAAAGAGTCAGACTCGACTGAGCAACTAAGCACAGCACACAGCACAGCTATACAGCATCATTTAGAAGCTGGCCTGACATATAACAGGGCTGGGTAACTGTTGCTGAATGAATGAAAGAATGAACTCAATGAATGAATGAATCAAGTTGCATATTCTGTGTATCTTTGGATGTCAGCACACCTTTCATAAATGACAAAACTAAACCCCTCTCCCTTTTTTAAAATATTTTTTTTTGATGAGAACCATTTTTAAAGTCTATATTGAATTTACTTTCACTTTTCCTTTCGTGCATTGGAGAAGGAAATGGCAACCCTCTCCAGTGTTCCTGCCTGGAGAATCCCAGGGACGGGGAAGCCTCATGGGCTGCCGTCTATGGGGTCGCACAGAGTCGGACATGACTGAAGTGACTTAGCTTAGCATATTGAATTTGCTACAATATTGCTTCTATTCCATAATTCGGCCTTTAGACCATGAGGCATGTAGGATCCTAACTCCCTGACTAGGGATTGAACCTGCACCCCCTGCATTGGAAGGCAACGTCTTAACCACTGGACCACCAGAGAAGCCCACTAGAGCCCTTTTTCACTCCATGACTTTAGTGTCACGTGATCTAGTCAGGGCAAGTTTCCACCTCCATCATATTAGGAAGATTTTCAGAGTCCATTGATTGCCTACCAGTCACTCTAAGACTCATTTACAGCAGATATTATCCTTGGAACAAGCCGCCTTCCCGGGCGGTATTTTCTCAAGGTCTGCTGGGAGTCAAAGCAACGGAATGGCAGCAGGTAGCGAATACCTCTGTCATGCCCTGAGAGACGGATGTCATTACTTCCGTCTAGCTACATACCTGGTTCCAGCTCCTGTGGGTCTCTCTTTCACAGGCACGAACTTTACTGTAAGAAAGTAAAGATTTTTGCTGAGTGGAAAATAAAAGAAATTCTTTGAAAAAAAAAAATAGTATGCAGGAGACGTAATGGAGGCCAAGGGAATTAGAAATGGTCCAAGTCTCCCTTTTGATTTCTTGATATATTTCTCATCTGATGAAGCCAAGTGATTGATAACTGTTGAGCACTTCTTTATGATCTGAGATGAATGTCATATCCACTTAGAATTTTAAAAGAACAGTTAACAGCGATTATTTCCTCATATTAGTGGGCCCAAGGATTTTTCTAAAGTGAATGGATGCCCTTTAACAGCTCTTGGAGGGGGAAAACATCTGTTCTGATTCTTCAGCTGGAAAGGCTCAACACCACCTTCTTTTCCTCTTTAAATCAGTATCTACAAGGAAGAAATAGGAATATTTAAAAAACAAAGAGACATGCCCCTGCTCTCAGTGTGTCATCGAGGTTTAATCAAGAAAACAATGCACAACCCAGGGAACTCAAAGGAAAAAATTTAATACAGGGAACTAGTTAAGAAGGTGCTGGAGAGTGGAAATGGCTGACAGGGGACAGTAAAGGAACAAAGAAATAGAAATAGCTGTTGGCTACCACCACAAAGGAAGAAGAGTGTCATGGATTCAACTGTGTTTCCCCAAAATGATATGTGAAGCCCTAACCTGCAGAACTTTCAGTTCAGTTCAGTCACTCAGTCATGTCCGACTCTTTGCAACCCCATGAATTGCAGCACACCAGGCCTCCCTGTCCATCACCAACTCCTGGAGTTTACTCAAACTCATGTCCATCGAGTCGGTGATGCCATCCAGCCATCTCATCCTCTGTCGTCCCCTTTTCCTCCTGCCCCCAATCCCTCCCAGCATCAGAGTCTTTTCCAATGAATCAAACTCTTCGCATGAGGTGGCCAAAGTACTGGAGTTTCAACTTTAGCATCATTCCCTCCAAAGAACACCCAGGTCTGATCTCCTTCAGAATGGACTGGTTGGATCTCCTTGCAGGCCAAGGGACTCTCAAGAGTCTTCTCCAACACTACACTTCAAAAGCATCAATTCTTCAATGCTAAGCCTTCTTCACAGTCCAACTCTCACATCCATACATGACCACAGGAAAAACCATAGCCTTGACTAGACGGACCTTAGTCGGCAAAATAATGTCTCTGCTTTTGAATATGCTATCTAGGTTGGTCATAACTTTTCTTCCAAGGAGTAAGCATCTTTTAACTTCATGGCTGCAGTCATCATCTGCAGTGATTTTGGAGCTCCCCCAAAATAAAGTCTGACACTGTTTCCCCATCTATTTCCCATGAAGTGATGGGACCAGATGCCATGATCTTTAGAAAGGAATTATACCTACATGTAGGGTTATTGAAGATATGGCTAGTTAAGATGAAGTCATCTTGGAGGAGAGATCTGGAGTTCTTATAAGACGGAGAGAGACCCAGAGACACACCCAGAAGGAAGGAGCCATATGATGGCAGGAGCAGAAACTGGGACGGTGTAAATAAAGGAAGGCACAGGATTATGGCTCGCCCCAGAGGCTAGCAGAAGGTGAGAAGGGTTCCACCCAGAGTCTCAGGGAGACAGTGTCTGTAATAACCAACACCTCCATCTCAAGTGTCCAACCGTCACAACTGTGAAAGGAAAAGGTTTTATAGTTTTAAGTCGCTCAGTTTGTGGTTCTTCCCTAACAAAGTTAAAGGAACTAATATAAGGGGCTTCCCTGGTGCTCCCGGGGTTATGAATCCACCTTGCATGCAGGGGACCCATGTTTGATCCCTGGTCTGGGAAGCTTCTACATGCTGCAGGGCAACTAAGCCCACATGCCACAGCTACTGAGCCTGCACCGAGAGCCTGTGAGCTGCAGCAAGGGAAGCTTCTGCAATGTGAAGTTCACACTCTGCAACTAGAGAGTGGCTCAAGCTCTCCACAACTAGAGAAAGCCTGTGCAGCGACAGAGACCCAACACAGCCAAAAATAAACAGATAAATAAAGATTTAAAAACAAACAAACAAAAATAAATCAGTATAGAGATCAAATGTAAGAAATCACATGACTGACAAACCAATATGGCCTTAGCAAATATTAAGGCTCAGGAGGAAGCCTTTGACATGCATGGAATCTTAGTGAGTTCACAGTCACTACACCTAATGGGTTTTGGCCTTCCTGACTGAAGGGCAGATTAGAGGTTATTATAAATAGAATTCTCTGTTGTGAATGCTTGAGAGGCTTGAACAAATTTAGCTGTGCCCTATTCAAACCACAACAAACAAAACGTGAAACACAGAAACTTGCAAAGAGGCCTTGAAAGACCCTACAGGCTCGCATGGAAATGATGCCAATCACAGCTCCAAACAGCCCAGCTCTGCACAGAGCACAGCAGGTCACATAGTTGGCCCCTGTGCATGAGAAAAATCGCTCTATGTCTACACTGCTTAGTTGTAAACTAAGTGAAGTCAGTGAAGTCACTCAGTTGTGTCTGACTCTTTGTGATCCCATGGACTGTAGCCTACCAGGCTCCTCTAGTCCATGGGATTTTCCAGGCAATAGTACTGGAGTGGATTGCCATTTCCTTCTCCAGGGGATCTTCCTGACCCAGGGATCAAACCTGGGTCTCCTGCATTATAGACATACGCTTTACCATCTGAGCCACCAGGGAAGTCCTGTAAACTAAGAGAAGGGAGAAAAAGACAATCTGAACTGGTCGTGGCCTCAGGAACAGAGTGTCAGGAATAGAGTCTTGAACAGAACTTTCAAAAAGATCGGGAAGCTAAGAGGAGGAGAATAAATAAATGTGGGTTGCAAATACAACAAATGTAAACCAAGAGAGCAGACTTGACTTGCAGGTATAATACGGAAGCTGTGTATTTCTCCCTGGATGTCTGTAATTGTTTCCCCTGGAGAGTGTAATTGTTTCCCACTTGCTTACACACCCCTGTAAACTACATAGCAGGCAGTATATTTTAGTGGTCAGATCAGCATGAAGTAGGTAAGTGTTTTCCCCAAAACAACCCAACGAGTTAGCCACAGAGCCAAGACGAGCCTTCTCAGGGTTTTGATCGTTTGTTTGAGCCACGCTGCAGCTCTCGGGGGGCCCAGAGCACGTTATCAGCCTCAAGAGGGACGCTGCTAAAACACAGAGACTACGTGTGTGCAGTCCCTGTTCCTCAGGGTCCCTGTACAACTATCATACATTTTTATTGCTGAGAGATGGGAAGGGAAGAATTGACATACGTGAAAAATCAAGTTGTCAGAGCACTGCCTGGGTATTTAAAAACATATATATTCCTAGCATTTAATATCTAAATGCCTTACTGCATTTGTCTCTTGAGAAAACATTTGAGGATAAAAGCCACATAAAAGATATTCTGGAGATCCTTATATAAAATAAGAAGTCGCAGTTACCATCTCTTAGAAAACACAGAAGCAGAGGCACTTCTATTGGGCAGCATGCTCCCCACTTAACGAGAAGGATAGTGAACTCATTTACATTTTCCAAAGAGTATGGAGCAGATGCATCCTACAGACAAACTCGTGAAATCTAAAGACCAAATACTGTCATAAAATAAAGGCAGTATCAACCTTTATTATTAACCTAATAACCAATATTAGGTTTTATGTGAAATAAAGTTTGAGCAACAGGGTGAAGTTATTCTGTGGACTGGTGGAAGATCCTGTAAATGTTTGTTGACTATTTAGAAGGGAGACCAATGGAAAATGGTTACCTATTTTTTAGTACATCTGAGAGTTTCGTTAGAAAAGTCACTGGTAATTCATTGACATTATCCCATAGTTGTGGTCATTGCGTTGTAGTCACTGCTGGGGAGTGGCCTGGAAACAGGAAGTGAAATCAGACACCTGTTGTCAGGTTCCATTTCTACTACATAATCCAACTAACCATCCCACTTCTGTGTACATTTTTTCCCATTATTAACACAATGCTGCTGCTGCTGCTGCTAAGTCGCTTCAGTCGTGTCCAACTCTGTGCGACCCCATAGATGGAAGCCAACCAGGCTCCCCCGTCCCTGGGATTCTCCAGGCAAGAGTACTGGAGTGGGTTGCCATTTCCTTCTCCAATGCATGAAGGTGAAAAGTGAAAGAGAAGTCACTCAGCCATGTCTGACTCTTAGCGACCCCATGGACTGCAGCCTACCAGGCTCCTCCATCCATGGGATTTTCCAGGCAAGAGTACTGGAGTGGGGTGCCATCGCCTTCTCCTTATTAACACAGTAGGATGTTACTTTTCCCATCTCTACGTTCTTGGAGTGTTACTACTGTCATGCCCTTTGCAGGGCTTCCCTGGTGGCTCAGTGATAAATAATCTGCCTGCCAATGCAGGAGATGTGGGTTTGATCATTAGTCCAGGAAGATCCCATATGCCATGGAGTAACTAAGTCTGTCCTCTCTGTTTCTTAATGAGGAATCCCTAGATACATAATATGCTCCCATAAAGAAAAAAAAGAAAACCTTTGCAGTTGTGTGAAAACATAGGATTATGTAAACAAAAAATAAGTCTTTTTGGAGTATTTAAAATAGTTACTTAGCTATATAAAGGTAAAATGCAAGAGGGCATCAGAGGGCAGATGCACTGAAACCATAATCACAGAAAACTAGTCAATCTAATCACATTAGGACCACAGCCTTGTCTAACTCAATGAAACCAAGCCATGCCTGCGGGGCAACACAAGACGGGCGGGTCGTGGTGGAGAGGCCTGACAGAATGTGGTCCACTGGAGAAGGGAATGGCAAGCCACTTCAGTATTCTTGCCTTGAGAACCCCATGAACAGTATGAAAAGGCAAAATGATAGGATACTGAAAGAGGAACTCCCCAGGTCTGTAGGTACCCTATATTCTACCGGAGATCAGTGGAGAAATAACTCTAGAAAGAATGAAGGGATGGAGCCAAAGCAAAAACAATACCCAGCTATGGATGTGACCGGTGATAGAAGCAAGGTCCGATGCTATACAGAGCAATATTGCATAGGAACCTGGAATGTTAGGTCCATGAATCAAGGCAAATTGGAAGCGGTCAAACAAGAGATGGCAAGAGTGAACGTCAACATTCTAGGAATCAGTGAACTAAAATGGACGGGAATGGGTGAATTTAACTCAGATGACCATTATATCTACTACTGCGGGCAGGAATCCCTCAGAAAAAATGGAGTAGCCATCATCGTCAACAAAAGAGTCTGAAATGCAGTACTTGGATGCAATCTCAAAAACGACAGAATGATCTCTGTTCGTCTCCAAGGCAAACCATTCAATATCACAGTTATCCAAGTCTATGCCCCAACAGGTAACGCTGAAGAAGCTGAAGTTGAACGGTGCTAAGAAGACCTACAAGATCTTTTAGAACTAACACCCCAAAAGATGTCCTTTTCATTATAGGGGACTGGAATGCAAAAGTAGGAAGTCAAGAAACACCTGGAGTAACAGGCAAATTTGGCCTTGGAATGTGGAATGAAGCAGGGCAAAAACTAATAGAGTTTTGCCGAGTAAATGCACTGATCATAGCAAACACCTTCTTCCAACAACACAAGAGAAGACTCTACACATGGACATCACCAGATGGTCAACAGCGAAATCAGATTGATTATATTCTTTGCAGTGAAAGATGGAGAAGCTCTATACAGTCAACAAAAACAAGACCAGGAGCTGACTGTGGCTCAGATCATGAACTCCTTATTGCCAAATTCAGACACAAATTGAAGAAAGTAGGGAAAACCACTAGACCATTCAGGTATGACCTAAATCAAATCCCTTATGATTATACAATGGAAGTGAGAAACAGATTTAAGGGCCTAGATCTGATAGATAGAGTGCCTGATGAACTATGGAATGAGGTTCGTGACATCGTACAGGAGACAGGAATCAAGACCATCCCCATGGAAAAGAAATGCAAAAAAGCAAAATGGCTGTCTGAGGAGGCCTTACAAATAGCTGTGAAAAGAAGAGAGGCAAAAAGCAAAGGAGAAAAGGAAAGATATAAGCATCTGAATGCAGAGTTCCAGAGAATAGCAAGAAGAGATAAGAAAGCCTTCTTCAGTGATCAATGCAAAGAAAAAGAGGAAAAGAACAGAATGGGAAAGACTAGAGATCTCTTCAAGAAAATTAGAGATACCAAGGGAAGATTTCATGCAAAGATGGGCTTGATAAAGGACAGAAATGGTATGGACCTAACAGAAGCAGAAGATATTAAGAAGAGGTGGCAAGATTACACAGAGGAAATATACAAAAAAGATCTTCATGACCCAGATAATTACGATGACGTGATCACTAATCTAGAGCCAGACATCCTGGAATGTGAAGTCAAGTGGGCCTTAGAAGTGTCAAAGCTAGTGGAGGTGATGGAATTCCAGTAGAGCTGTTTCAAATTCTTAAAGATGATGCTGTGAAAGTGCTGCACTCAATATGCCAGCAAATGTGAAAAACTCAGCAGTGGCCACAGGACTGGAAAAGGTCAGTTTTCATTCCAATCCCAAAGAAAGGCAATGCCAAAGAATGCTCAAACTACTGCACAATTGCCCTCATCTCACATGCTAGTAAAGTAATGCTCAAAATTCTCCAAGCCAGGCTTCAGTAATACGTCAACCATGAACTTCCTGATGTTCAGCTGGGTTTAGAAAAGACAGAGGAAGCAGAGATCAAATTGCCAACATCCGCTGGATCCTGGAAAAAGCAAGAGAGTTCCAGAAAAACATCTATTTCTGCTTTATTGACTATGCCAAAGCCTTTGACTGTGTGGATCACAATAAACTGTGGAAAATTCTGAAAGAGATGGGAATACCAGACCACCTGACCTCCCTGTTGAGAAACCTATATGCAGGTCGGGAGGCAACAGTTAGAACTGGACATGGAACAACAGACTGGTTCCTAATCGGGAAAGGAGTACGTCAAGGCTGTCTATTGTCCCCCTGCTTATTTAACTTATATGCAGAGTACATCATGAGAAACACTGGGCTGGAAGAAACACAAGCTGGAATCAAGATTGCCAGGAGAAATATCAATAACCTCAGATATGCAGATGATACCACCCTCATGGCAGAAAATGAAGAGGAACTAAAAGGCCTCTTGATGAAAGTGAAAGAGGAGAGTGAAAAAGTTGGCTTAAAGCTCAACATTCAGAAAATGAAGATCATGGCCTCTTGTCCCATCACTTCATGGGAAATAGATGGGGAAACAGTGGAAACCATGTCAGACTAATTTTTTGGGCTCCAAAATCACTGCAGATGGTGACTGCAGCCTTGAAATTAAAAGATGGTTACTCCTTGGAAGAAAAGTTATTATCAACCTAGATAGCATATTCCAAAGCAGAGACATTACTTTGCTGACTAAGGTCCGTCTAGTCAAGGCTATGGTTTTTCCAGTGGTCATGTATGGATGTGAGAGTTGGACTGTGAAGAAGGCTGAGTGCCGAAAAATTGATGCTTTTGGACTGTGGTGTTGGAGAAGACTCTTGAGAGTCCCTTGGCCTGCAAGGAGATCCAACCAGTCCATTCTGAAGGAGATCAGCCCTGGGATTTCTTTGGAGGGAATGATACTGAAGCTGAAACTCCAGTACCTTGGCCACCTCATGTGAAGAGTTGATTCATTGGAAAGGACTCTGATGCTGGGAGGGATTGGGGGCAGGAGGAGAAGGGGATGACGGAGGATAAGATGGCTGGATGGCATCACTAACTCGATGGACGTGAGTCTGAGTGAACTCCAGAGTTGGTGATGGACAGGAGGCCTGGCATGCTGCGATTCATGGGGTCGCAAAGAGTTGGACATGACTGAGCAACTGAACTGAACTGAACTACAAATAAAGTAATTTTGACTGATATTCACTAGCGAGATATATACTAATAGTGAAAAGAAACCCCAAAGAAATTGTTAACTGTATTGAGTACTTATTTTGTTACTAGTAACAGTGGCATTGTATTTTTGAAACAGACATACATAAAATGAAATAAAAAAGTAATTATGTTAACATCATTAGGAACAAAATTTTCATCAAAAGTGATCAGAGTTACAAATATAAAATCATGAAGTAATAACTCCTTAACTTCTATTTCATTATGCTATCCCATTATGCTCATAAGGTAGTCTTTTTTCCTTTGAAAAATGCTTATTTTCTAGTTCTGTCTATAGAAAGAGCCAAATAAATACACCTAGGAGCAATGAGCAGGTATGATGTCTAAGTTTTCCTCTTGCAAATCTCATTGGAGAAACATCTACTTCCCATCTGGTCCAGGAAATAGACAAGGTGAACCTGGAACAACTTATCTCTTCAAGAAATACAAGAATCTAAATCCACTGAGGTTGGGTCTGCAGGGCTTAAGATTCAACCTAACAAGGTCCCCACTCACGAAGGATGGGCCACTTTGTTTTTCAAAATGAATAGTACTTTTAAAAAAAAGGTAAACGTATCACATATCTTATTATTTATGAATTCAAGATGATACTGAAAAGAAAAACCACCATTGGTTGTTGCTGAGAGGTGCTAGGAAACTGACTCACTCTTTTAAAAGTTTAAGAGTCTAGCATGTATCTTGCTTCACCTGTATGGTCCTGATCTTTCAAGACAAGACTGGGACAGAAAAAGATCAGGATTGGGGCAGCATTTAGTAAGGTCTTTAGGTAGTCCCTGGGAACCAAACACATCTTTCATCTTTCTCAAGGAAGACTCTGATCACGGCAGTTATTGTGAAAAGTGAAAAAATGATCTATGTGTGCACGCTAAGTCACTCAGTTGTGTCCGACTCTGTAGGATCCTATGGACTGTAGCCCTCTAAGCTCCTCTGTCCATGAGATTCTCTGGGCAAGGATACTGGAGTGGGTTGCCATGCCCTCCTCCAGGGGATCTTCCTGATTCAGGTATCAAACCCTTGTCTCTTAAGTCTTCTATATCTGCAGGAAGGTTCTTTACCACTAGTTCCACCTGGGAAGCCCAGAAAACAATCTCTGGTTCCACCCAATAAGCCTCAAAAATATCTAGAAATTATAATCCTGGAGACTCCAGTTTGATTCCTGGGTCGGGAAGATCCGCTGGAAGAGGGATAGGCTACCCACTCTGGTATTCTTGGGCTTCCCTTGTGGTTCAGCTGATAAAGAATCCACCTACAATGCGGGAGACCTGGGTTCAATCCCTGGGTTGGAAAGATCTCCTGGAGAAGGGAACAGATACCCACTCCAGTATTCTGGCCTGGAGAATTCCATGGACTGTGTGGTCCATGAGGTTGCAAAGTCAGACATGATTGAGCAACTTTCATCAAGATAAGGGAGAGCCGTGCTTTCTCCAGAACTTCTAGTGTTTTTTTTCAGCATGCACTGATGTAGTCCAGAAATTCCACTCTGACAATGTTACATTCTCAGATAAATATTTTTTTTAGGTTTGGGTTTGGTGGTAAAGCTACAATCATGATCAAAGTCCCATAAAATGTCAGGATGAGAAAAGTGGCCCAAGGAAACATCTGTTTCAAATCATTTTAGCATTGCAGAACTCTTTGAACACATGATGGACACTGTGGAAAATAAAAACATAGAAAACAATTCACACACAATTTTAAGGAGTTTGAAGAATCCTTGTATCCATGGATCTGTTTGGGGGTCAGTACATTCCTAACCAGGACTTTCAGGACCAGGAAGTCATGTAAGATGTGCTTTAACTAGCGAGGCCATCTGAGGATGAATAGCATCTTTCATGCATCACCTTCCAAGATATCCTGATCATGGACAAGATCACAGGAAGGGGTGTTCATATGGAGCAGTTCCAGGAGCTCAAAGATCCTCAGGAGAGAGAGTAATCATCTAGCTCAGGTGCAGATGGTCCCCAGAAGGTCTCCAGGAGACTTAAGGAAGAAGGTGAAGCACAAGCGAGGTCCCAGGTACTAATGTGCTCACAGAGTTGCTGGGCATCAGCTGGGTACATAAAGAGAACATCCACCTGGCAGGGATTCACACTTTGGCTTATCTGAGAATTTGCCGAGTGATGTTCTTGCCAGGACCCCATGGCACAGAGGCTGGAGGGTCCTAGGAAGTGCTGCTGACAAAATCCAAAGTGAAGCTGAAAGGGACTTCAGTGGTTCCCTGCTGATGGTCATAGACTGGACTTGGCAATGAGTAGGACATCTTTGCACTCTTGGGGATGAACCAAAATACAAGACCAAGTAAAGGAGAGTGGAATGCAGAAGGAAAAAGGCTTTTTATCAAGATGTACAGGAAGGAGCCATTAAGGCCTCCAAACCCCCCTTTTCAGAAGAGGAACAGGATTGTATTTCCTTCTCACCAAGCGATGCCAGGAAACCCGTGAGGTCATGCCAAAGAGAAGAAAGTGAACTCTTTCTAAGGATTACTTCTGAAAGCCTTTCGCAGTGCCAGTGAACTAAGACTGACCTTTGGTGGTTAAATCATTTCAAGCTTTATGACTTACCTCCCAGGTAAACCTGCTCACTACTTTCTCTGTGCATTTCCCAAGGAAGGAGCATCCTAGAAAGCTTCAAGCTATTTACAAATAGCGTGCACATTCTTTATTGTTTCTCAATACTTTAAGGAGAACACAGAAATACAGAACATGTGACCTAGATGTTCACAAAGCAACGTGATCTTGCAGGTGTAAAATGCAGGATAGGACAACTTTTTTTTTTTAAACCATTTATCATTTATTTATTATTTTTATTTTTACTTTACAGTATTGTATTGGTTTTGCCATACATCAATATGAATCCACCATGCGTGTACACGTGTTCCCCATCTTGAACCCCCCTCTCCCCTGCCTCCCCATACCATCCCTCTGGGTCATCCCAGTACACCAGCCCTGAGCATCCTGTATTCTGCATCAAACCTGGACTGGCAATTCGTTTCTTATATGATAACTTTTTACTGAACATTAAAGAGAGCTAGTTAATTTTTTGAAATAGTCACCTTTGATGAATGAGAAAATGGAAACTTGGGCCCAGGTAGGATGGGATTCTAAATTTAACTTCCCTGGACAATGAGAAGTTGTCTGTGGTGAAGATCCATTGTGATGCCACAGTTTGGCCTCCGTGAGTAAAACTAATGTACAGGATTTTGGATCACTCTGATTTACTAGTGAAATGAATCTGGACCATCTTTCTTATGCCCAATCCTTCAGTTAAATGCACATTGAAAATACCTTTTCTCCTGTTGGCCAGGGAATTTAGGAAGACATTGTCTGAGGAATTCATTCACAGCCAGGAGAGGTAGCAGATAGAATAGGGGTGAAAGTGTAGGCTACAACAGGCAATGCTAGGGTTATGTTGAAACCAATGGAAAAAAATGATTTTCTGTAGTAAAAACGAAACAGCGTTTTATTTTACTGCTCTGTTGAGGCCCCTTCCTGAGAAAACAAGCCAGGTCTGGGATTCTGGAACTCGGTAGTTCCTGAGAAATGTGTTCACCTGGGGCCTGAAGGAGCAGGTGAAAAGCAGAGGGTGTTGCTAACTCACATGCTTTGTTGTTTAGAGCTGCCTGGGGAGCAATTACATACACCTGCAGATTACAAGTCGAGAACTCCCCCAAGTGATGTGTGGTGACACGCAGGACCTGCGTTCGCAAGAGTCCCCTTCCTAGGAATGCTTCCAGGTAGAACACTGCCTCCCTGGGAGGCCCAAGACCCCAGCTTAGAGAGCTGGCACAGAGAGTGTATGATTCACCTTAAGGACTGGAGACATTTAGAGGCAAGAACAACGAGCCTGTGAGTGTGAGAGAAAGATCCAGGTTGTCTGCAAATCTGGATCCCCTGCTTCCTACAAGTCCGAGAGCTTCTGACAGCTCAAAGCCTTCGTTTCAACAGCTCAGGATGGAAGGCATAGCATGTGTGGAACCACTGTGTTCTCAGGCAGGGAGAGGCAACAGAAAGTTCTGGGTGTCCCAGCAACACAGATGGTCTTCAGTTCTTCCTCCAGATTTATATGAAATGTGTACACTCAAGGGAGCAACTGTGAGTGTCCACCACGTCTGAGGTGATGTGCAAGGTGTAGGGAATTGGTGGCCCATGAAGACAGCCTGAGTGGACAGCAAGTAGATGTAGCTAGCCTGCTGCTTCTCCCCAGCCACGGCCCTCTGTAGCCCTGCAATTCCGACCTTGGAGAAAACTAGTGCCCAAGAAGGAAGCTGGGGACCAAGGTCGCCCTCTGTCTGTCCCCAGGACAGTTCCATGGAGAGCCATCTTGAGCCATCACTATGGGAAACCTCCACTCAGGAGGGCAAAGCACACTTGTCACAAACATTTTGATAATCAGCTTCAAAGAACCAATGACCTTAGGGGAACGCACACGATGAGAACCTTGCAGACTTGGGTGGACTTGATTCCCTGGCTGCCTCTCCACTCTGCTGCCCTGAATGCCTCCCCATCACCACCACTCTTGCTCCAGGGGACTGTCTTCATGTCCTCGACACCATTGCAGGGGGCCCTGTAACCATCTGACAGGACCTGTTTTTCCAGACCTCTTGTCAGAGTTGGTCAGCTGTGAACAGGGCTGGCTGAGCAGAAGAAAGGAGAGTGAAAAAAGTTTCAGAATTGCTGATTTCTTCAGAAGTCATCCAAGGTTCTGTCTGGTTTCTTAAGAGGATTTCAGTGACTACACACATTTATTTTAAGCACTTTTTTTCAAGTTTATTTTTGCAGATCAGCATATTATCTTAAGATCTCATTTTTACTCAGTGACAGAAAGTAGTAAATGCAAAATGACCATAAAATCAGAGAAAACAGAGGATGCCAAAATTCACCACGTTCTCTTGCTAGTGTTTGTCCAGTTCATATGATAACTTGACATCATTATAGAGTCTATAATTTCAGGAAATGCATGACACACGGTCTTTCATTGCTGATTATTATTTTTATTCATTTTGTTTAAATTTTTAAAGACAACATATAATAGTAATATGAGTTAAATAGATAATCAATAAGAACCTACTGTATAGTACAGGAAACTCTACTCAATATTCTATCTTATCCTATATGGGAAAAGAATCTGAAAAAGAATGGGTATATGTATGTGTATACTGAATTGCTGTGCTATACACCTGAAAGAAATACAACATTGTAAATCTACTTCAATATAAAGTAAAAATTAAATTAAAAATAAGTACAGAATTTTTTAAAAAAAAGAAGATGGGAATTCCACCAACTGTGCTCTACAACTTCCAATCTTTGTCTTTCTTTCCACAGATGTTATTTAGACACAACCACAGGCTATGCTTGGTGCTTCCCTGGTGGCTCAGATGGTAAAAAATCCACCTCCAATATAGTAGACACAAGTTCTATCTCTGGGTTGGGAAGATCCCTTGTAGAAGGGAATGCCTACCCACGCCAGTATTCTTGCCTAGAGAATCCCATGGACGGAGGAGTTTCATGGGCTGCAGTCCATGGGGTCACAAAGAGGAGGACACAACTGAGTCACTGACACACACACACACAAGTTATGCTTGATTTCGTAATCGTTTATTATTTACTTAATATTGTAACAAATTACAAAAAGTCCTACATTGCCTCAACAGTTCAGTTCAGTTCAGTCACTCAGTCGTGTCCGACTCTTTGCGACCCCATGAATTGCAGCACACCAGGCCTCCCTGTCCATCACCAACTCCCAGAGTTCACTCAGACTCACGTCCATCGAGTCGGTGATGCCATCCAGCCATCTCATCCTCGGTCATCCCCTTCTCCTCCTGCCCCCAGTCCCTCCCAGCTTCAGAGTCTTTTCCAATGAGTCAACTCTTCGCATGAGGTGGCCTAAGTACTGGAGTTTCAGCTTTAGCATCATTCCTTCCAAAGAAATCCCAGGGCTGATCTCCTTTATGATGGACTGGTTGGATCTCCTTGCAGTCCAAGGGACTCTCAAGAGTCTTCTCCAACACCACAGTTCAAAAGCATCAATGCTTTGGTGCTCTGCCTTCTTCACAGTCCAACTCTCACATCCATACATGACCACTGGAAATTCATAGCCTTGACTAGAAGGAGCTTTGTTGGCAAAGTAATATCTCTGCTTTTGAATATGCTATCTAGGTTGGTCATAACTTTCCTTCCAAGGAGTAAGCGCCTTTTAGTTTCATGGCTGCAGTCACCATCTGTGGTGATTCTGGAGCCCAAAAAAATAAAGTCTGACACTGTTTCCACTGTTTCCCAATCTATTTGCCATGAAGTGATGGGACCAGATGCCATGATCTTTGTTTTCTGAATGTTGAGCTTTAAGCCAACTTTTTCACTCTCTTCTTTCACTTTCATCAAGAGGCTTTTTAGTTCCTCTTCACTTTCTGCCATAAGAGTGGTGTCATCTGCATATCTGAGGTGATTGATATTTCTCCCAGCAATCTTGATTTCAGCTTGTGCTTCTTCCAGCCCAGTGTTTCTCATGATGTACTCTGCATATAAGTTAAATAAGCAGGGTGACAATAGACAGCCTTGACGTACTCCTTTCCCGATTTGGAACCAGTCTGTTGTTCCATGCCCCGCTCTAACTGTTGCTTCCTGACCTGCATACAGGTTTCTCAAGAAGCAGGTCAGGTGGTCTGGTATTCCCATCTCTTTCAGAATTTTCCACAGTTTATTCTGATCCACACAGTCAAAGGCTTTGGCATAGTCAATAAAGCAGAAATAGATGTTTTTCTGGAACTCTCTTGCTTTTTCCAGGATCCAGCGGATGCTGGCAATTTGATCTCTGGTTCCTCTGCCTTTTCTAAAACCAGCTTGAACATCAGGAAGTTCACAGTTCACGTATTGCTGAAGCCTGGCTTGGAAAATTTTGAGCATTACTTTACTAGCATGTGAGATGAGTGCAACTGTGTGGTAGTTTGAGCATTCTTTGACATTGCCTTTCTTTGGGATTGGAATGAAAACTGACCTTTTCCAGTCCTGTGGCCACTGCTGAGTTTTCTACATTTGCTGGCATATTGAGTGCAGCACTTTCACAGCATCATCTTTCAGGATTTGAAACAGCTCAACTGGAATTTCATCACCTCCACTAGCTTTGTTCGCAGTGATTCTTTCTAAGGCCCACTTGACTTCACATTTTAGGATGTCTGGCTCTAGGTGAGTGATCACACCATCGTGATTAACTGGGTCATGAAGATCTTTTCTGTACATTTCTTCTGTCTATTCTTGCCACCGGGTCTTAATATCTTCTGCTTCTGTTAGGTCCATACCATTTCTGTCCTTTATCAAGCCCATCTTTGCATGAAATGTTCCCTTGGTATCTCTAATTTTCTTGAAGAGATCTCTAGTCTTTCCCATTCTGTTCTTTTCCTCTATTTCTTTGCATTGATCGCTAAGGAAGGCTTTCTTATCTCTCCTTGCTATTCTTTGGAACTCTGCATTCAAATGGGTATAGCTTTCCTTTTCTCCTTTGCTTTTCACATCTCTTCTTTTCACAGCTATTTGTAAGGCCTCCTCAGACAGCCATTTTGCTTTTTTGCATTTTTTTTCCATGGGGATGGCCTTGATCCTTGTCTCCTGTACGATGTCACGAACCTCATTCCACAGTTCATCAGGCACTCTATCTATCAGATCTAGGCCCTTAAATCTGTTTCTCGCTTCCATTGTATAATCATAAGGGATTTGATTTAGGTCATACATGAATAGTCTAGTGGTTTTCCCCACTTTTTTCAATTTAAGTCTGAATTTGGCAATAAGGAGTTCATGATCTGAGCCACAGTCAGCTCCTGGTCTTGTTTTTGTTGACTGTATAGAGCTTCTCCATCTTTGGCTACAAAGAATATATTCAATCTGATTTTGGTGTTGACCATCTGGTGATGTCCATGTGTAGAGTCTTCTCTTGTGTTGTTGGAAGATGTTTGCTATGACCAGTGCATTCTCTTGGCAAAACTCTATTAGCCTTTGCCCTGCTTCATTCTGTATTCCAAGGCCAAATTTGCCTATTACTCCAGGTGTTTCTTGACTTCCTACTTTTGCATTCCAGGCCCCTATAATGAAAAGGACATCCTTTCGGGGTGTTAGTTCTAAAAGGTCTTGTAGGTCTTCTTAGCACCGTTCAACTTCAGCTTCTTCAGCATTACTGGTTGAGACATAGACTTGGATTACTGTGATATTGAATGGTTTGCCTTGGAAACGAACAGAGATCATTCTGTCGTTTTTGAGACTGCATCCAAGTACTGCATTTCGGATTCTTTTGTTGACCATGGTGGCTACTCCATTTCTTCTAAGGGATGCCTGCCCACAGCAGTAGATATAATGGTTATTTGAGTTAAATTCACCCATTCCAGTCCATTTTAGTTTGCTGATTCCTAGAATGTTGACGTTCACTCTTGCCATCTCCTGTTTGACTGCTTCCAATTTGCCTTGATTCATGGACCTAACATTCCAGGTTCCTATGGAATATTGCTCTGTATAGCGTTGGACCTTTCTTCTATCACCAGTCACACCCACAACTGGCTTGCTTTGGCTCCATCTGTTAATTCTTCCTGGAGTTATTTCTCCACTGATCTCCTGTACCTACCGACCTGGGGAGTTCCTCTTTCAGTATCCTATCATTTTGCCTTTTCATACTTTTCATGGGGTTCTCAAGGCAAGAATACTGAAGTGGTTTGCCATTCCTTTCTCCAGTGGACCACATTCTTTCAGACCTCTCCACCATGACCCGCCCGTCTTGAGTGGCCCCACAGAGCATGGCTTAGTTTCATTGAGTTAGACAAGGCTGTGGTCCATGTGATCAGATTGGCTAGTTTTGTGTGATTATGGTTTCATTGTGTCTGCCCTCTGACGCCCTTTGGCAACACCTACCATCTCACTTGGGTTTCTCTTACTTTGTACATGGGGTATCTCTTCACGGCTGCTCCAGCAAAGTGCAGCCGCTGCTCCTTACCTTGGATGAGGTCACCCCTCCTGACCTTGAACGTGGAGTAGCTCCTCTTGGCTCACCTGCGCCGGTGCAGCTAACACCTTATAGTAATTCTTAATTCTATATTGACTCATAGTAATTTCTTAATTCTGTTTACACTCACCTGTGTTGCTCGTGTGTCATTTTACTCGAATGGGATGATTCTGCACCTGCAGGTGTTCTGAAAGCTGACTTTCGCCTTCTCTTTTCTTCTCCTCCTCCTCCTGTCTTTGCCCAACTGCTGACCCAGTGACTTACCTCAAATTTTGCTTTCTTACCAACATGATGTGAATTCCTCCCTGCTTTCCTCCAGGCTCATAAAATATAATTGTACTCACACATAGTCCTCTGGCTTTGTTTTACAAAAATGGAATCATATTTCTTTGCATCCTCTTTTCCTACTCAGTAGAGCTCTAATTCATTATTTGTGATGGCTTTCTAGAACTCCATGGACGAGGTGTCTCATAAATTATTCAAGAATTTCTCTATTCATAGTTGTACTGTTCGTGTTTATATTTTTTAACTCTACAAACACCTTATGCTGCTGCTGCTGCTGCTGCTGCTAAGTCGCTTCAGTCATGTCCGACTCTGTGCGACCCCATAGACAGCAGCCCACCAGGCTCCCCAGTCCCTGGGATTCCCCAGGCAAGAACACTGGAGTGGGTTGCTATTTCCTTCTCCAATGCGTGAAAGTGAAAAGCAAAAGTGAAGTTGCTCAGTCATGCCCGACTCTTAGCGACCCCATGGACTGCAGCCTACCAGGCTCCTCCATCCATGGGATTTTCCAGGCAAGAGTACTGGAGTGGGGTGCCATCGCCTTCTCCGACAAACACCTTATACAAGCATTCTATACATCTAGCTTTATGATATATTGATACTTTTTTCCAGTGGAAAATATTGCCATGGGGGTGGGATTGCAATTTAAATTATTTTTAAATAGGTATTGCCAATTGCTTTCCCCAAAAGGCTATACATATTCACATTTCCACTATCAATTTGGAAAGTATGCTCTTTTTTTTCATTCCTGTCAGCAAAAGGCTCTTCTTTAAACCTAGCATTATGGATGTAAGTCATACATCACTGCTAATTTAACTTGCAATTTTCACGCTAGTGAGTTTGAATGTCCTTTCGTTATACATTTCAAATATTTGGAGTTGCTTTCCTGTGAATTGCTTGTTCATACACTTTGCCCATTTTTCTAATGAGCTGCAGGTCTTTTTTCTGTCAATTTGTAAGAGCTCTTTGCATAGTATAATTTTTATTTTGCCATCAGATTTCAAGTATAATTTCTCTTTACCTACATTCTATCTTTTCCTACATAAACTTTGATGTAAATATATCTGTTTTTCCTTAACAGCTTCTGAACTTCCTGCCTTGGTTAAGAAGGAACTGTCAGTTTTGAACGTGATCTCTTAGATTTTTTTTTCTGAAGTTTTTTATGGTTATATGTTTATATTTCAGTCTTCGGTCCTTTTAGAATTTAGATGTCCATGCGATTTGAGACGGGGGTGCAGTTTTACTTTTTTTTCATGTAGGTATGCAGTTGTGACAGTTCATTGACTAAATCAAACATTTTCCACACATAACTAAAAAAAAGTGACATTTGTTTATTTTGCATTCTTATGTAAACTTGCTTTTCTAGCTTAACTACATTGTTTCACTGATCTGTTTCTATCCCCAAATCATTGCCATATTTATTTAGTCAGATGCTTTATATACCTTTTCAGTTTCTTTTCTTCTTTAAAAAAAACAAAAAAGGTTTTTCTACTTTTCTATTGGTATTTATTTTCCTGTTTAAACTTGTATATGATCTTATGTAATGACTTTAAAAATCATTGAGATTTGCTTGCTGTAATTAAGAGAAAAAGTAACTGTGACTTAAACAAGATAGGAGTTTTAGTTTTGTTTGTGCTTTCTTTCCAAAAATGAAAATATACGCAGTCTAGGGTTGGTGTCTCAGATTTAAGTGTAAAAGACCAAGTTTTTTTTTTTTTTTATCTTTCTTTTAATACTTCATATACAAGATGGTGTGCTACTTGCCTACCTTCCAGTAGAAAAGACAAAATGGAAAAGAAGAGGTCAAGCCACGCCACCTCCTTTTAAGAATGGAGGTTGTGCAAGCAGTAGTTCCACATTACCCAGAGGGGATATGTTTCAAGACCTCAGTGGATGCCTCAGACTGTAGCAAGTACTGAACCGTATACATACCATGTTTGTCTCTATACACGGCTATGACAAAGCTTAATTCATAAATCAGGCACTGTAAGAGATGAGCAACAGTAGCTGATAGTAAAGTAGAATGATAACAACGTACTGTAGTAAAAACTATGTGAATGTGCACTGTCTCCGAGTATTGTACAAATTTAATGCCTTTTCCATCTTAATCAAGCACATATCATGCTCCGTGGCTGTAACGTGTGTGGTTTGAGTGTGACAGCGAACCTAACACTAATTTCTTCTTCCTTCTTCACAATTTCATAGAAGTTTCATTCTTACTGTCGATCTTAGCCACCTCAGCATATGATTATTTTTTTCCTTTTCTTATTAAGTCAAGAACTTACACTTTTTCACTCAAAGGAAGCTTTTTATAGCTTCTGTTTGGCATATCTGAATTGCCTCCATCATCACGCTTGCACTTTGGAGCCACTATTAAGTAAAATAAGGGTCACTTAAACACAAGCCCTGTGATAAGACAACAGTCAATCTGATAACCCAGACGGCTACTCAGAGTCTAATGGGTAGGGTCCATCAGACAAAGGGAGAGTCCACGTCAAAATGGTGAGAAATTTAAAGCTTATGATTCGTTTATTTCTGGAATTTTCCATTTATTTTCAGACCTCAGTTGACAGTGAGTAACTGAAACCATGGAAGGTGAAACCACAGGCAAGGGAGGACTACTTCGTAACTTCTGTCTGCACCCCACTGGCCTGAACTTGATCACACACAAGTGTCCCATTGCGAAGGAAGAAAAAGATACTGTAATACTGTGATTTGTAATAAGACACATATATCTGATCTCTGTCCCCAGTCCCTGACACAAGGCTTCTGAAACTCTTGTAGGTTCCTAAGTTCTAAGAGCACTAGGAGCTTTGAGGTGACTCTGGGTGGGCTCCTGGATGGCTCCTGGAAGGGGGGCCTGCCACCAGCAGACAAAGCCAGAATTATAAGCTTGGAATTTTCAGCCCCAACCACTTACTAGGGAGAGAAGATGGGATGGGAAAAGCATTAATGTTTGCTCATGCCTTTGTGAGGAAGCCTCCACAAATCCCAACAGTATGGGGCTGGGGACGATTTCATGGGGTGCCGGGGTCCAGCCCCGGTGGATCCAGGGAATTCGAAGGGTGGACGGAGTCGGCGAGGAAAGACTTATTTATTTATTAATATAAGATTAGATTAGGAAGAAATAGTGTAGTAGGAAGATTAAGTGGAGGAAGAGGGCTGAATAGCTTGGATTACACGGAAGACCAATCAAATTCCAGACAAGGAATTTGCACCATCTACGTTGCCTCGCCTTAGGCTCCCTTTCGCGCGGGTCTTAACAGCCAGGGCAAGTAAGTAGACTTGGCGAGCCTCCGCGCCCCAGATGGAAATTCAGCCTGAAATTAAAGTAAAGAGGAGGGAAAAAGAGAGAGAGAGAGAGACAAGGGGGAAACCAGTCCAGCGACTGGCTCTCCTTCTATTGTCCTTCAAGGCCTTTTATACTTTTGATTATACAGAGATCAATGGGTAATACAAAATTATGTAGTGTTAGCAGCCCAGACTCTTTCTGTATATCTTTTTGTATACAAAATATCTCAGGTGATTTACGTTATCTTTTGGCCAAGAGGCTTGTTAACACTTTTTGGCTCTCTTTCTTAATGAATGTTAATTTTGTTTCCCCTAAGTGTTTTTCTTTAATCTGCATCTCCTTAAAGCGCTAAAGTTACATCTCTATAGAACAAAGGCACAGTGGGTTATAACAAAGAAGGTACTTAGCTCAAAGACCTAATGTTGCTAATACCAGGTCTACTACTTATTTTTCTATATACCAACTATATCTAAAAATACAGGATATGAAAATTTGGCAGCAAGTATTGGCTCAACAAATGAAACTTTTAATCAGTCCTATTCTAATGACTTTGACTCCTCGGAAGCCCTTACATTCCTAGGATGTTTTAAGCTTCCTGTGCCTCCTGCGGTCAGGAGGCCTCAAACAATCACATGCGCAGCTGTACAAGTCCTGCAGGCAGGCTAGAAAGCCATCAGAGGGGTTTTTGGATTGAAACACTCTTTCAAATGCACAAGACTAAAGCCCTGAATTGATTTTTTCCAGAGAATGTCAGAAGAGTGGAAAAGCAGGCAGATTCTTATTTTTTGGGGGGTGGATGCTCAGGAAATGCCAGGGGGAACTCCCGAAGTCTGATCACAGCCTTGCGTATGTCAGCTTCCTCCCTCGTGACCTTGTCACGGGTGGGATTCCTCACGCTGGCTCCCGACAATGGGGTGAACACAGGCATCTACCAGGAAATGTTCCATGTTTCAGAAGGATAGTGCACCCCAACTCCATGGGAACAGAAGCTCCTGTAGTCAGGATCCATCTAGACCTCACCCTATGTATTTCTTCATCTGGCTGTTCATCTGTATCTTTTGGCAGATCCCTTAAGAAACTGGTAAATGTATTTCCCTGAGTTCTGAGAAGTGTTCTAGCAATGAACCAGATCCAAGGGGGGAAGAAGTCATGGGAACCTCAGGTTTGTAGCAAGTAGGATAGAAGTTGTGAGTAACCTGGGGACGTACTACTTGGGGTGACATCTGAAATGGGGGGCAGTCTTGTGGAACTGAGCCCTTAACCTGTGGAATCTGATACCATCCCCAGGTAGAGCATGTTAGAATGGAGTTAAATTGTAGCACACCCAGTTAGTGTCACAGAGAATCACTTAGTATGGGAAAAGTTCCTATACTTTTAGTGACCCAGAGGTGTCAGAAGGGAAGTGTTCTGTGTGAAGGTAGAGGAGAAAGAGGAGAGAACCATGGATTTTTCCAGAGCCCTGACAAATACCGTGTTGTTACAAATAGCCCTGGGTACTTATTAAGACAGGAGCATGCCTTAATAAGACAGACCCTAGCATGTCACTAGGGAATGAATTCCTCTCTATCAGGGGATTCTAACTGCACATCACTTCATGGCAAAAAGATGGGGAAACAATGGAAACAGTGACAGGCTTTATTCTCTTGGGCTCCAAAATCACGGAAGATGGTGACTGCAGCCATGAGAATAAGAGACCCTCGCTCTTGGAAGAAAAGCTATGACCAACCTAGACAGCATATTAAAATGTAGAGACGTTATTTTTTAGCAAAGGTCCATCTAGTCAAAGCTATGGTTTGTGTAAGTGAGATGTGAGAGCTAGACCATAAAGAAAGCTGAGCACTGAAGAATTGATGCTTTTGAGCTCTGGTGTTGGAGAAGACTCTTGAGAGTCCCTTGGACTGCAAGGAGATCAAATCAGTCCATCCTAAAAGAAATCAGTCCTGATTATTCACTGGAAGGACTGATGCTGAAGTTGAAGCTCCAATACTTTGGACACTTGATGCAAAGAGCTGACTCATTAGAAAAGACCCTGATGCTGGGAAAGACTGAAAGAAGGAGAAGAAGATGACAAAGGATGAGATGGTTGGATGGCATCACCGACTCAATGGACATGAGTTTGAGCCAGCTCTGGGAGATGGTGAAGGACATGGAAGCCTGGGTGCTGCAGTCCATGGTGTCACAAAGAGTGGACATGACTAAGCAACAGGGAGCAAAAAATGCAGTATAGTAGTAACAAAGAACTGCAAAGACATACTTCAGATGGAGCTCGGTGTTTCTAATTCAGAAAGTTTATGCCTTCTCATTACTCAGCATTGATCTTCTCCAACTGGTTTTATAGTTTTCTTTATTTAGACCTCTGTCTTTCATTTTACATTTATTCCTAGCTCATGCAAATTTGGGGGAACTATTGTAAATAATCTTTTCTTTTTTCTATTTTCATATGCAGGTCTTCATTGCTAATATAAAGAAAAGCTGTTGAATTTTGTATTTTTAACATCCATCCAATTTTCCAATTTTTCTCTTTTATTAAAGCAATTTCTTAAGGAATCTTTTGGGTTTTCTAGGCATGAAATTCAGTGAATAGAGATATTATTATTGCTCCTTTTCTAAGTTCTTGTGAATTATTCTATTGCCTTGTTACTGCTCTTACTAGAACCTACATAATATTGATTAATAACATAGATAGAGGGGATTCTATAATATTTATGATTTTAACTGAAATGGTTTTCTTTCATTATTTGAAATATTTTCTGTTGGTTTTGATAGGTCAGTTTTTCAAATCATCATCAAGTGGTCACTATTTATTCTTAATTTATTCAAAGCTTTTACTAAGAATGCCTACTAGATTTTCTAAATGCCTTTTTAGGATTTATTAATGTGATCGTATTTTCCCTTAATTTATCAATGTTATGAATTTTGTTGATAGATTTTGTAGCATTGAAGCACCTGTATAATGCATGTATAAATCCCAATTGGCCATAGTATATTAATGTCTGGAAACATGGAAGATATTGATGTATGTTTACTGTATTTTGTTTATAATTTCTGCTTCCTTAGTTATATATGATATTGGTTGATATTTTAAAATTATTAGTTTACATATTTAAAAATAATTATCTTTACCAGAATTTGGTACCCAAATTATGACAGCTTCATGACTATAGTCATGACGGCCTTTCCATCTTTTCTTATGGTTTAAAGTTAGAAGTTTAATGAACAGTAAAACCATCTGGACATGGAACCTTTAGTGATGGTAGCTCTTGAAACACCTTTCCAAGTCTTCTGTGGCAATTATTCTGTCTGTACTCTATCTTGGGTCAATTTTGGCAATTTATGGGAATACCAGGCCACCTGACCTGCCTCTTGAGAAACCTATATGCAGGTCAGGAAACAACAGTTAGAATGGGACATGGAACAACAGACTGGTTCCAAATAGGAAAAGGAGTACGTCAAGTCTGTATATTGTCACCCTGCTTATTTAACTTCTATGCAAAGTACATCATGAGAAATACTGGGCTGGAAGAACCACAAGCTGGAATCAAGATTGTCGGGAGAAATATCAATCACCTCAGATATGCAGATGACACCACCCTTATGGCAGAAAGTGAAGAGGAACTAAAAAGCCTCTTGATGAAAGTGAAAGAGGAGAGTGAAAAAGTTGGCTTAAAGCTCAGCATTCAGAAAACGAAGATCATGGCATCTGGTCCCATCACTTCATGGGAAATAGACTGGGAAACAGTGGAAATGGTGTCAGACTTTATTTGGGGGGCTCCAAAATCACTGGAGATGGTGATTGCACCCATGAAATTAAAAGGCACTATCTCCTGGGAAGGAAAGTTATGACCAACCTAGATAGCACATTAAAAAGGAGAGACATTACTTTGCCAACAAAGGTCCATCTAGTCAAGGCTATGGTTTTTCCAGTGGTCATGTATGGATGTGAGAGTTGGACTGTGAAGAAAGCTGAGCGCGGAAGAATTGATGCTTTTGAACTGTTGTGTTGGAGAAGGCTCTTGAGAGTCCCTTGGACTGCAAGGAGATCCAACCAGTTAATCCAAAAGGAGATCAGTCCTGGGTGTTCTTTGGAAGGACTGATGCTGAGGCTGAAACTCCAATACTTTGGCTACCTCATGTGAAGAGCTGACTCATTGGAAAAGACCCTAATGCTGGGAAGGATTGGGGACAGGAGGAGAAGGGTACGACAGAGGATGAGATGGCTGGATGGCATCACTGACTCGATGGACATGAGTTTAGGTGAACTCCGGGAGTTGGTGATGGACAGGGAGGCCTGGCGTGCTGCGATTCATGGGGTCGCAAAGAGTCGGACACGACTGAGCAACTGAACTGAACTGGTGGTATATAGGAAGTATTTCCTCTAGATTTTCAAATTTGTTACTGATGATTAGTATGAGGTATTACATTGTTGCTCTTTTTAAAAGTTTCTTTTCTGTTTATGGTTGTTGTTTTTTCCCCCTTATTCCTAATCAAGTATATCTTTCTGTCATTTTTATTTCAACATTTAAATTTTTATCGTAATTGCATCCAAAAGTGTTAGATATTTTCACAAAACTAGCCCTTGGGTTTAGTTACTCTTCAGTGATTTAGTTATTCTCCTATTTTTTAGTGTTTATGGTTATTTTTATTTTCACTTTTATATTTACTAATAACCTCCTCATATTTTCCTTTAGTTGCTTTTATTGTTATTCTAATCTTCTGTAATACAGAATAAGCTTCATTCCTTTTAATCTTTCTTTTTAAATAAAACTTTAGATATTTAACGTTTCCTTTAGTACAACTGGGCTTCCCTTGTGGCTCAGCTGGTAAAGAATCCGCCTGCAATGTGGGAGACCTGGGTTCGATCCCTGGGTTGGGAAGATCCCCTGGAGAAGGGAAAGGCTACTCACTCCAGTATTCTGGCCTGGAGAATTCCATGGACTATATAGTCTATGGGGTTGCAAAGAGTCAGACACAACTGAGCGACTTTCACTCAGTACAACTTATGCTACCTTTCAGTTTTGATTGTCTCATTGTTCTAAAATTTGTCTGAGATCATATTCCTTCATTTCTGGGTAATAATTTTGTCATATTTTATTATTTATTCTAACTCTATTGAATAATGGTAAGAAATAGGGACTTTAAAAATCTCTTCTTTCTTTGTTCCATTAATTTAGAAAATACTTTTTATTATCTATATGTAGAGCTATGGATTCATAAATTTCTTTATGTTTTCAATTTTTTTCTGTCACTTATGACTGATTTTTAAAGGGTTGGATTAAAATCTCTCACAAATATTACTGTTTTATATAAATCCTCTTCTAATAGGTTTTGCTTCATAGATTTAGCTGCTATTTTTGTGTGTGTGCAGAGGTTTATGAGTTATTATAAGCTTTTTAATAGTTTGTCTGGGTTATCTGAGAAGCAGACACCCAGACAGAATTAAATATGGCAGAATTCTATTAGGGGAAATGCCTAGGAGAGAAAGTGGGAGGGAGCTGGGGAAGCCTGGAAGAGCCATCAGACCCTGCAAGTCTGACCCCCAGTATAGGAGAGACTGAGGAACCTTCTAGACTGCCTGAGCCTGAATTATCAGCTCAGCAAGCCTGCCAGGAAATCCCTGAGACAACGTTGTCAGTCAGGAGAGTCTTGTGTTTTCCAATAATGAGCCTACCTCAGACCCTGTTCTCTGGGTCAAGATCACTGTCTGGGTGCAGCCTTGGGGACAGCTGGCCTCATCGCGAGTGGAGGATAGCTTTGAAGGGCAGCAGCACAGGCTCGTGGTCAGTTATGCTCTCTGTAGCTGGAGGTCAGCTAGGTGCATTCTAACAACACTCAGTTTTAAGAAGTACATTTATTTTAAAAAGACATTTAACTTTTTATTAACTGAGTGTTTTACTATTTTCTAAGTCTATTTGGTCCTGGAATCAGGTTTTCCCCACCAAGCCCGTGAAGCATACTCTGGGAACTGTTCTTCCAGTTGCATGCCTTTATGCGTTGTCCTCGGTCAGGTCTAAAATATCTTACCAGTGATATTGATGAAGACAGAGAAAGCATTTATATCACGTGTGCAGCCAATATCGAAAAAATGGAAAACAAATCAATAGATTCGCAGATGTCCCTCTTCCTGTGCACCAATCCCGTTCTAAAAGGCATTTTGAAAAGCTCTTTGCTCATAAATTCACAGGGAGGGAGGCTGTTTTAAATGTTAAATCCCTGGATCCATCCCTACTGAAACAGGCAAGGGGCATGCCTTTGAAGCATTATAATTAGGCATCCGTTGTCTCCTAGCTGAAATTTGTTCTGTGGGTATTAAAAGTTTTAGAGGCAGTTAATCCCCATTTTAATCCCTGAGGATCTTTGAAAGTGGTCTGTTAACTCCTTAGATGCCACACAACATGTATCTGCCATGGCTGTCATTGTGCACCTTGCTTTTGTGCAGATTCAAGGGGCTGTTAACTCACTCAACCATCCATGGTTTGCGGCAGAAGTTTTCTTGGCAGCATCCCCACCGTGCTTTCCCTTTAAGTCTTTCAACTTCGGACAATTTAGTCAAATACACTAAAGCTAAAAAGCCTACTCGGTCGACTAATAGCATCTGATCTTTCAACAACATCCATGTCTTTTCTTCGTCTTGCCTGTTGCCGCCAGTGACTCACTTCATCCCCGAGAATCATTTCTCCTGTCGAATGACTCATCCTAGGGGCGTGTGTTCCGCTTGCCATTTCCTCACCACTTTCCATTTCTAAAAGTCACTTCCTCTGTTTTCCTTGTAATTGTAAGTCTCTGTTATGAACCCTTTTGGTATTTTCTCAGTGATGCTTTAAAAATATTATGGTTTAATGATGTTCTCAAAAGAGCTCAATAAGAAACAGACTGTTGAACAGCATGGTGTCCGAACTGAAAATGAGTATGCAGACCACTAATGTTGTTTGTTGGTGGCACTGGGACCTGAAAAGCTTGTAAAGAGAGATGATTCTGTATTCATTTATATGGCTAAAGGGTATATACAGATAATGTCACATATGGCTATCTGGTCCCTCTGGGAAACCGATCCTTTTAGAACCAAACCAATTTCAGGGGGAAATGACACCTATGGACTTCAGACAACAAACCGGTTCACCCTTAGAAAACACCTTTAGTCTTTTAAAACACCTTTAGTCTGCCAGTCCTGGTTAATTGGTAACCTGGATCTTATTCCTAACTTGATTCAGGTAGCTTTAGCCTTTAACTGAAAGGCACCAATGCACTACTGCTGATCTGACATTGATACATACAATTTCTGATTTCACTCTTGTGGACAAATCATAAATCCTAACCTCAACTGAGTTGGTGATACCTAGCCTGAGGTCCCGGATCTTCCTTAATAAAAGGCAAGAATTCCATTAACAGATAATGATCTTAACCTGGGCTCCTAGTTCTCCCAAGACCTACATTTGGTTGTATGGTTCTTTTTTGTCCTAATAAGAAATATTTATTTAACTGCATTTTGTCATAGTGGCTTGCAACAGACTCAGTAGTTGTGTGTGGGCTTAGTTCCTCCATGGCATGTAGGGTCTTAATTCTCAGACCAGGGATCAAACCTGTATCCTCTTCATTGGAAGGTGGAGTCTCAACAACTGGCCCACCAGAGAAGTCCCCAACTGTATAATTCTTAGGTGTCTCTTTGAGTACCTGGTGGGATTATCCCAGATCTTCTTGCCACTTGAATAGTGGTTCAAACCTCTTAGAGAATAAATGAAACTAACTTTTGGTCTTCTATATATGATTCAATAAAAGAGGCTTAAAGAAGCCTCAGTTCTGGGGTCCTTCCTTTTTCTATTCCTGGGATCAGTTGTGTGTGTGTGTGGATGTTGAGTGATGCCTTCTCTTTGCGACCCTATGGACTGCAGCCCACCAGGCTCCTCTGTCCATGGGATTCTCCAGGCAAGAATACCGGAATGGGTTGTACTGGGGAAGGAAACGGATCTTCCCAACCCAGGAACTGAACTCTCATCTCCTGCATTGGCAGGCAGATTCTTTACCACTGAGCCACCTGGGACGCCTCTCTGGGATCACTTGACCCCCATCTATTGCCTAATGCCTATCTCAGTCTCTATAACAATTAAGTACTCTAAGCAGGAAAACATTAAGTGTCTCCATTCCCACAACATTCCCCTACCCTGGGGCTCAGCATCCACCCCTTGATACCATCCTTGACCTTGTGTGTCTGTTCTGATAACTGGACTCTGGTTCTTTTGCCTTGACTCCACCTAAGCTTTGTACCACTTCTGTAAATAATCCTCTAAAGAGACCATTCAAAATACTGTCAGGAGTCATAGGACACAGTGATCAGAGTTAAATAACAACCTAAGGAATTGGAGAAAATATTTGCAAATCATATATCTGTTGAGGATTAATATCCAAATATATAATCTCATTACAGTAAAAAATCACACAATCAATTAGAAAACAGGCAAATGACTTGGATAAACAGTTCACCAAAGAAGATGTGAAAATGACCAACAGGCACATGAAAAGATGTTTCATATTACTAATCATTAGGAAATGAAGATCAAAGCTACAGTGAAATACTACCCCACACCCAGTAAGATAGCTACTATCAAAAAGTAGAAAATAAGAAGTGTTGGCTAGAATGTGGAGAGATTAGCTCTATTCTGGACTGTTGGTAGGAATGTGAACTGATAGAGCTGCTGTAGGAAAAGTATGACGATTCTTTAAAAACTTAAAACTATGATGACCACGTGATTCAGCAGCTCCACTTCTGGGTGTATACCCAAAAGAATTGAACACAGGGACTCAGATATTTGCACACTCATGTTCACAGCAGCATTAATTCACAATAGCCAAATGATAGACTCAAACAAGTGTCCATCAACAGATGAATGGATAAACAACATTTGGCGTATACCTATGATTGTAATATATACAGACGATTGAATATACAGACAGCAAAAGGGAAGGAAGTTCTGATGTATGTTATGACTTGAATGAAACTTTAAGATATTATGCTAAATGAAGTCAATAACAAGAAGAAAATAGTGTCTCATTCAACTTACATAAGATAGAGTAGTGGAATTCATAAAAATAGAAAGTGGAACAGTGGTTGTTAGAGACTGGGGGGGCAGGGGGAATGAAGAGTCAGTTAATTGGTATAGAGTTTCCATTTTGTAAGATGCAAAGAGTTTTGGGGATTGGTTGCATGACAATGTGAACTTACGTAAGGCAACTGAACTGTACATTTAAAAGCAGTTAAAATGATAAGTCGTATGCCATGTATATTTGCCACAATTTTAAAAAAGTACCAAATTGAATAGAAAACCGAAATAGATGAACTGACTCTGGTCTTATTGTGCATTTCACTAAATTCTTCAGAACTTAGATGCTTTATTGTAGAATGGGAAGCCAACTTTATTTCTAATCATATCCCAGGAACATGGAGAGAGTTAAATGAGACAGTCTATGAAAATTACCTTGTAAACAATTTAGGATTATTTTAGTGTGAGATATCAGTTAGTAAAGTATAACGTTGGGGATGTTTAGGATGTCTCTAAGAAGCCAATGGAATTTGAAAGAAATGTATAGAGTTAAAAGAATCTAATGGACCGGAAGTACAGCATGGACGTGCAGCTTGAGGCAATACATTTCACCGAGGACTTACCCTACATCAGGCTCATCCTAGACACTACTTGGAATAGCCTCGGTCTTTGCTGAGAGTATTGAATTGAAGATGAAAACCCAAACATTCATAAAACACCATATTAAGGAGGAAACGTGGTGTGGTAGGGGCAGGCAGGGGAGCTTGAGAGAATGCTGGCTTCCTAAAGGAGGCAGACAGACTTCTCAGAGGGAACATCTAAACAGAGGTCTGAAAGTTGAGCAAAGCAGAAAGGGAAACATGTTCTAGGAAGAAAAAATAACTTGTGAAAATGTGTGAAAGTAAGACAACACCTGATGTATTGGAGGTGCTAGAAGAAATTCCTCAAGGAGTTTGGGATGGGAAAAGCTAAGGGTCAGCAGGGATCAGATTACCTGTGGACCGGTGAGCTATGTTAAGGCATCAACATTTAATCCAAAGGGTGATAAAATGCCACTGAAGAGTTTTAAGTAGGTAATGGCATCATCAGATATTCATTTTATGAAGATCACAGGTTATAGGGTAGAAGAGTGTACTGGGGTGAGGGTGGAGAAGATGCTCAGACAGGACGTAGAAAAATCATTCAAGAATACAGATGAGGATGGTAGAAAACAACCCAGACTTTCAAGGCAAACTTAGGAAATAAATCTGACAGAACACTACGTTACACTGGAAGTTGGGGAAGAGGAGCGTCAAGGTGATAGGCTGGCAACTGTGAGGTTGGTGGTACCATTCCTGAAGCAGGGAAACACAGAGCAGATGTTCAGTTTAGGATACGCTGGGTTTGAAATGACCGAGGGGCACGCAGATGGGGGGTCTGGGTCAGCTGAATGCACAGGTGTACGATCAGGCGAGGAATTAGAGCCAGAGATAAGGGTGTGGCAGTCTATATCTGCCTGTATATACATACGCGGCAGTCTGTATATACGGAGGGCAGTGGGAGCCACGGGCGCATAAAAAGACCGGGCAGAAGTGGAGGTGATATAGGAAGGGGAAAACGAGGTGTGTGATATGGAAACTGTATAATGGGAATCAACATGTACATAACTGTTCATGGGCAGTAATACAAAATACTGATGAAAGGGAATGAAGAAGAAACAGAAATCTTGGGAAAAGGGAAGGACACGGTTTCTTAAGAAGTTAGGTGCAAATAATTGCTTATGTTTTTAGTTGGGAGAAAATGCTGCATAGCTAGTATAAAATAGGAAATAAAGGAAAAATATTAGAGGTATAGTAAATGGGAAAATGTTAAATAAGGTGACAGGAATATGTTCTAATATAGTTAAAATACATAGAGTGAATGTAAATGGATAAAAAACATCCACTAAAAAAAAAATCTACTAAAATTGACTCTGGATTTTAAAAACTAAAATCAAATTTGTTGTTAGCAATAGACAAATTTGAAATAAAAGCAAACAAATGTTTGAAACACAGTATTTTTTTTCTATAGCTTCTTACTGCTGTTACTATGTGCCAGGCACTGTCCGAAGCGCATGACAAGAATTAACTCATTTAATCCTCATAATGGTATTATGAGAGAGTTGTTATACTATTAATATCCTCACCAATGGATCATTAAATCGTGGAGGTTAAATAATCAATCCAAGATGAAATAACCAGCAAGTGTCAGAGCTGGGATTCAAACCAAGTGACAAAACAAGATCAAGAAAGTTATGCAGATGGGGATTGAAAGAAAACAGATGTTCAAATTTTAATATCTGACAAAACAGAATTCAAGACAAAAAATATACTAGCCAAAAAGGGACATCAGATATGAGTGAAAAGAAAAACAATTATATATATCTTCAAAATAAGAGCTCAATCAAAGACAAATAAACAAACATATAAAGATATGTTTAAATATCACTTTCTCAGAAAGATCTTCCTGACCCACCCTTTATGGATTAACTCTTGCCTTGTACACCCTAAATTCTCTATCACCCTCCTGCTTTATTTTTCTTCAAAGCATTTATCACTACTGTGTAGGTGTGTATAAGTTGTTATTAGTTATTTATTATTAGCTCCCCTAGAATATAAAGTCCATGAAAGGCAGGGATTTTGTGTTGTTTAACACGTTATTTCTGATGCCTAGAAGAGTGTCCAGCCAATAAAAAGGTGTGGAATAAATGTTCACTGAAAAAAATAAACAAGCAAATGAATATAAATAAAATAATTAATAAGATTGAAGTACTGAATATACAGGGACTCCCAGGTGGCACATTGGTAGAGAATTTGCCTGCCAATACAGAAGATGCAAGAGATGCGGGTTCTATCCCTAGGTCGGGAAGATCCCTTGAAGTAGGAAATGGCAACCCTCTCCGGTATCCTTGCCTGGAAAATTCCACGACAGAGGGGCTTGGCAGAGTATAACCAATGGGGTTGCTGAGAGTCGGACCTGACTGAGCACACGCGCACACACCCCCGGTATACAGCTTACTATGTGTACGTATCCATGCCCAAGGGATGCAGAGGAGATACCCTTCTGAATCAAGATGGAACAGTCACAAAAACTGACCATGTGTGAAGTCATAATGAAGGTTTCAAAGAAAATGTCAAAGAAATACATGATGTTTTCCAAAAATAATGTCATAGTAACAAAACCAATCATCATAAGTCAATATAAAGAATATTCAAACATTTAAGCAACGTACTAAAAAATGACACTAAATAATAAACCAAATAATCTTAAAATCTAAATAACTAAAAAACTGAATAAAATAAAAAGTACATTGGTAACCAACTAAGAAGTAATCTCTGGAGCAGGAACTGGCAACCCACTCCAGTATTCTTGCCTGGAGAATTTCATGGACAGAGGAGCCTGACGGGCTACAGTCCATGGGGTTGCCAAGAGTTGGACACGACTGAGCAACTAACACACACACAAGAAGTAATAGTTAAACTGTACTAACAAACTAAATTAATATACTACATGAAAAGAAATTAAATAAAGCTAAATGACTTGGCTAACGTTAGCCATCTGAATGTAAACCTTCAATCCTGATTTGAACAAAGTAAGAATATAACTGGGTGCAGGGAAAACAGGGTGTGTGTGTGTGTGGGGTGTATGTATGCGTGGATATATGTATTCGGGTGTGTGTGTGTCTGTATGGGTGTATGTATGTATATGTATGTGTGTTTGGGGGACATGAGAGAGACCCAAGCCTTATTTTTGTCATAGAAAGTTAATAGGCAATGTTTAAACTTGAAAATAAAAAGAAAAGTTTTTCTTATAGGATGCTGTTTTGAAATAGTGAGATATAAACCAGAAGAAACAGCCAAGAGAGTATAAAGTGAGTCCATCTGGGTAGTGGGAACTAGGAAAAAAACAATCGTGGTAAGGGGACTGCTCTTTTATGATAAGCCTTATGGCACTGTTTGACTTGCTAAGCTGCTTCTGGGTTACTTTGATAAAAAATTAAAATTTAATTACAATTAGATGAAACTGTGGACTTACTGATAATGAATTGTAGTCATACTCCTAAAAGATCTATCCAAATTGCTTCCAACTTTTCGAATGAAGAAAATAAAATAAGCCTTAGCGGTGAAGTAATATGTGACATATTCGGAGAGAGTGATGAACTAGGTCTTGAAAAAGAACAGCTAGGCAACTCTGTTGTGTTCTCCACCCACACAGGGACTAGCCAGTCATTACACATGTCCTGTTTTCCCAAGAAATATTGGCAGAGGAAATGTTGATTTATCACTATTTTATGAGAAGATAAATTGGCAAAGGCTATGGAGCAAAGAGTATAGAGAATATAGGTCTGAAACTGGAAATTTTCCAGCTGGACGTAAAGAGAATTGTTGTAGCTAAAGGGGATAGTTATTCATTCAATAAGAACATAAGGAGTACCTAAGCATAAAGCACAGGGCTAGACTTTGGGTGGGGAGGTGTTTATAGAGATGGATGGGTTGCAAACTCAAGTCACTTAACAACCTACTGAGGATGATCCGAACACATGGAAATTAAATAAGATGTCACAGTCAGTATATCAAGTCACTTTGGCAGGGACTCAGAAGCAGCTTAGTTGGATATATTACACAGTGATGCATTTTTACATTTTCAGTATGTAGGTCTCAAGGAAAAGACAATGGGAAAGAGTGAAGACACATTCCATAAAGTTGAACTGAACTGTTTGCATGGAAGAAAAGAGAAAGAAAGTCAACATCTAAAACATGGAAGGGGAAGAGGAATCAAAGGGAGAGAGAGAACTTTAAGATAGGAATAAGAACCCTGAGCCCTAGGGTTGATAAACCAGTGGTTACAACACAGAGAACCAGTTTTAGGAAATAAGTGGATGGAGCGGCTGGACTCCCATGCCTGTGTGTGTTGATATTTATTTCTACAAAGCATCACAATGCATCACAAATAAAGTCCTGGCATGATGGACAGCTGCCAGGGTGGTCTCTCCATACCCTGAAATCTTCATGTACTGACTTTTTGCTTAGAATAAACAGGCTGTATATGACCTAGCAATCTCAAGCTGAGAATTCATACCAAGTAAACCAGAATGAAAGAGACACAAGTACGCCAATGTTTATTGCAGCATGTTTACGTCAGCCAGGACATGAAAGCAACCTAGATGTCCATCGGCAGATGAATGGATAAGGAAGTTGTGGTACAGATAAAGGGATCTTCCTGACCCAGGGATCAAATCCGGGTCTCCTGCATTCCAGGCAGATGCTTTAACCTCTGAGCCACCAGGGAAGCCCAGTGGAATATTACTCAGCTATAAAAAAGAACACATTTGAGTCAGTTCTAATGAGGTGGATGAAACTGGAGCCCATTATATAGAGTGAAGTAAGTCAGAAAGAGAAACATCAACACAGTATATTAATGCATATATACGGAATTTAGAAAGACGGTAATGACGATCCTTTTGAGAAATCTGTATGCAGGTCAGGAAGCAACAGTTAGAACTGGACATGGAACAACAGACTGGTTCCAAATAGGGAAAGGAGCACGGCAAGGCTGTCTATTGTCACCCTGCTTATTTAACTTCTATGCAGAGTACATCATGAGAAATGCTGGGCTGGAGGAAGCACAAGCTGGAGTCAAGATTGCCAGGTGAAATATCAATAACCTCAGATATGCAGATGACACCACCCTTATGGCAGAAAGTGAAGAAGAACTAAAGAGCCTCTTGATGAAAGTGAAAGAGAAAAGTGAAAAAGTTGACTGAAAACTCAGCATTCAGAAAACTAATATCAAGGCATCTGGTCCCATCACTTCATAGCAAATAGATAGGGAAACAGTGGAAACAGTGACAGACTTTATTTTTTGGGGCTCCAAAATCACTGCAGATGGTGATTGCAGCCATGAAATTAAAAGACGCTTGCTCCTTAGAAGAAAAGTTATGACCAACCTAGATAGCATATTTGAAAGCAGAGATATTACTTTGCCAACAAAGGTCCATCTAGTCAAGACTATGGCTTTTTTCCAGTAGTCATGTATGGATGTGAGAGTTGGACTTTAAAGAAAGCTGAGCACTGAAGAACTGATGCTTTAGAACTGTGGTGTTGGAGAAGACTCTTGAGAGTCCCTTGGACTGCGAGGAGATCCAACCAGTCCATCTTAAAGGAAATCAGTCTTGAATATTCATTGGAAGGACTGATGTTGAAGCTGAAACTCCAACAGGTGGCTGAAACTTTGGCCACCTGATGCGAAGAACAGACTCATTTGAAAAGATCCTGATGCTGGGAACAGTTGAAGGTGGGAGGAGAAGGCGATGACAGAGGATGAGATGGTTGGATGGTATTAGTGACTCAATGGACATGAGTTTGAGTAAACTCCGGGAGTTGGTGATGGACAGGGAAGCCTGACGTGCTGCAGTCCATGGGATATCAAAGAGTCGGACATGACTGAGCTACTGAACTGAAGTGAGTGTTGACCCTGTATGCAAGGCAGCCAAGTAGACACTGATGTAAAGAACAGACTTTTGGACTATGTGGTAGAAGGCAAGGGTAGGATGATGTGAGAGAATACCACTGAAACATGCATAGAACCATATGTGGAATAGATGACCAGGGCAAGTTCAATGAATGAAGCTGCTGCTGCTGCTGCTGCTGCTAAGTCGCTTGAGTCGTGTCCGACTCTGTGCGACCCCATAGACGGCAGCCCGCCAGGCTCCCCTGTCCCTGGGATTCTCCAGGCAAGAACACCGGAGTGGGTTGCCATTTCCTTCTCCAATGCATGGAAGTGAAAAGTGAAAGTGAAGTCGCTCAGTCGTGTCCGACTCTTCCCGACCCCATGGACTGCAGCCCATCAGGCTCCTCCGTCCATGGGATTTTCCAGGCAAGAGTACTGGAGTGGGGTGCCATTGCCTTCACCGCAATGAATGAAGCAGGACACTCAAATCCAGTGCTCTGGGACAACCCAGAGGAATGATGTGGGGAGGGAGGTGGGAGGGGGTTCAGGATGGGAGGAAACACGTGCACCCATGGCTGATTCATGCTGATGTATGCAAAAACCAACACAATATTGTAAAAGTAATTATCCTCCAATTAAAATAAATTAACTTATAAATAGGCTGTAAATGGGTGCTTGCCCACTTTAATGTTACTTTCGTATTTTTGTTGTCACAGATATTTTCATCTGGATTTTCTTTAATATTTGCATTGTATTTGGAAAAAAATTTTCACTGTTTTTTACTTAAGTAAAAAGACAAACGTGGCTTTCGGCAAAGGAGAGAAGACTCTTAAAATTGTAGCTTTAAAATCACAACATCTGAAGATAAAAAATGTAATCAAGATGACAATCTTTAAAAGGGAAAAACCAATGTAACCATGTTTGTGGGGCTGGGTAAGAAGTAGTACTGGAAAGCCTTGAGAACGTGGGGAAATATTTGTTTGACCAAGAAGTATCTTGGTTTGGGGGTGAGAGAAAAAACCACGCTAACAGGGGGACTCAGAGAAGGGTCACAGAATGTGGCTCCAGGAAGGAAAGATTTGGTCAAAATACCAGGGAATTTCTAACATAGATTAGAAAAAGGCACCTGACAACTATTATTCAGCAACAATAATACAAGCACGTAGACAGCAATTTCAAGAAAGAAATGCCGTTAACTTAAAAAATCTAAATAGCCCTCTTTTCTGGTGCCTGAGACGGTAAAGAATCTGCCTGTAATGTGGGAAACCCAGATTTGATCGCTAGGTCGGGAAGATCCCCTGGAGAAGGAAATGGCAGCCCATCCAGTACTCTTGCCTGGAGAATTCCATGGACAGAGAGAAGAGCCTGGCAGGCTGCAGGATCACAGGGAGTCAGACACGACTGAGCGACTAACGCGTATACACCCACATCTCTTAAGGATAACTGGAATCACAGTGCTTTTTTAAAAGTCACAGCCACAGTGGCCATCAGTTTACCCAAAGTCAGAAATGAATAAAGAGAAACAATGAACTTGTCAATCAGTAGAAACCAAGCAGTCGTGATAGTAAGAAAAAAAAGCAGTGTTGAGGAAGTGCTTTGTGTTATTGTTTTTGTTTTGTTTTTCTGTTGTAGCACTTCAGCTTTTCTCTGTGGTGTAGAGAATCTCAGAACAAGAATATGTGGTCACTGGAATCAATATAAAATTCATATCATACTGATAGGGACTAAGTCACTCTGAAGAGTAGTGTAGGGTTACTGGTGCCTCAGTGGTAAAGAATCCGCCTGGAATGCAGGAGACGAAAGAGACAGAAGTTTGATCCCTGGGTCAGGAAGATCCCCTGGAGCAAAGCATGGCAACCCACTCCAGTATTCCTGCCTGGAGAATCCCACAGACAGAGGGGCCTGGTGGGCTACAGTCCACGGGGCTGCAGAGTCAGACACGACTGAAGCGACTTAGGACACACGCATAGCACGCTGTTAACCTGATTTGAACCATCATTTTATGACTACAGTTAAAGGCCTGATCAATTAACACAGTCCAGTTTCATGGGCTCCTCCAGTGGAGCAGCTGAGTGGGCGCCAGATATGAGATCAGGCTGGACCAGCAGATGCTGCTTTAACATCAGAGCCTCGGAAATCAGGCACATAGTTGGACTAGGATGCAAAAGCTCCAGGAAGAGCCCATAGTAACCATTGCTGATGGCCTGAGAGAAGGGAAATTATCTTTCAGCTTCTCGGTGTCCTTGCTTGGCTTCCAGGGCTTTCTGCTTGCTTCTGCCTCTACCCCCTTCTCCCCCGCATCTCATCCCCTGATCTGGAAGCTCCCATGCTCACTGTGGAACTAATGCAGCTAACCCAGGGTGCAGCTGTGCCTCCCAGGCCCGCCGGTGCCCCGGGATGCACCTGGTTGCAGTTACTCAACAGTCTTCCTGGAAGAGGTCCCTAATGTTTCTCTCACTCCCCCAACTGTGAATTTGTCCAGGAAGCCAGGAAATGCCCTGTGGAACTTGAAATGAACGATCAGATGAAGTAGGTCACACAGGTCAAGTGATGACTCATGCTTTGGAACTCATTTCATCCCAAAGGGAAAATCCATACTCTTGTCCTGAATGCTCTGAAATAAATTGCCAAGGTTTAGAAAGTCTAAAAATAAATGCTTCCCCGGTGCAGAGTTGTTGCAAGGAGCAAATCCCTAGATTGGTTTTAATTTCCTGTCTTGTAACACTTTCTAAATTTGTGAAACCCTCTGCCGTGTCTTCAAAAGCTGCCAACAAACCTTGCTCTGTGTTTAATGAAGAGACTTGAGTCATAGAAGGTCAATTGATGTTTCCAGGGTCACCCTTACATAAGGAAAGGGACTGGAATTTTTGCTCAGGCCTCTCTGCCTCTTTCCTCCTTCTTCAAGCCACCTTCCCCTGATTTCTATCTGCATTATCCTTTGGTTCTTAGAATGACTAGACACTTACAGCTCATACCAGCCACTCTGACTTCCAGTGTCTGTGGGTCTATGCTTTTTCTTTTGTTTGACTTCGGTTATCGCAACCTTCCCATGGGGGATCAAGAAGGACACAGCCTGAGGCCTTAACCAGAACCTAAGTTAGATGCAGTTGACGGGTCTGAGACGTTACATTACCTGGCCCAAATCCAAAAGAAGAAGCAGACTAGGGGCAAGTGACTGTCTCTAATCATTTGAACCCTAGTCCCCTCAAGGGCAAGAATCACTGCTTTCTCTGCCACTAGACTCTGCTTGGTATACATTGCAGTACCTGGCTCAGTGGGCTTCCCAGGTGGCTCAGTGGTCAAGAACCCACCTGCCAGTGCAGAAGATAGGTTCAATCCCTGAGTTAGGAAGATCCCCTGGAGGATGGCATGGCAACCCATTCCAGTATTCTTGCCTAGTGAATCCCATGGACAGAGGAGCCTGGCAAGCTACCATCCATAGGGTCGCAGAGTCAGACACAATTACTATTTTAATTGCTTTACTACTCTAAATACAAACACAGTAAAGTGACCTACATATGAATGAGTTCTGTTCCAAGAGCATGTTCATAAATCCAATTTGTTTACAAGTCCAACGAAGTTAGCCAAGGCATTCAACTAACACAATCAGCTTTATAGTACTGTACTGTAATAGATTTGTAATACTTGTCACTCAAATAATACATAAAAAGCAAACCCCAAAAGTAAAGGAACTCTTTTCAATCTTACAGTATAGTACTTTGAAAAGCACAGTACAACAGCTGGCATATAGGGGCTGGCACTGAGTGAGCAGGCAAGAAGAGTCACTGACTGGAGGAGGGAGAAGAGGCGGAAGATGGAAGGGCTGAAGGATCGTCAGCAACAGGAGACGAAGGGCGAGCTGCAATGTCATTCACCCCTGATAGAACAATCACATCTTGATAAAACGCACGTTCTCATTTTTGAAAGTTCCCAGCTTGAAGTGTTGTATGTAGGGGACTTACTATAAATTCCATTATTGCTCTAATTTCAAATGCACTTTAATTATTTAAAAGAATGGTTGTTCTGTTCAAGATGCTGGACTCCTTGAGGAGCTGTGTTTCAGAACGCGGGCTGCTGTCTCATAGAAAGCACTGGGGTCTGTTTCTCTCCCGCCAGACAGAACACGGGGATGCTGGTGGGCTTGGTGCTGGCTGGTGTGCTGAGTACATCACACCACCAGCTACGTACACAGCATTTGCAGGGTACCCGGAGTGAGAGCCCCCAAGGAAGCTCTGCCTGCCTGGCCTGGTTCGCCAGATAGGGCTGTGGCAGAGAGAATGCCCAGAAAAGGATAAAAGTTTCAATCAAACTGAAAACTCTGTCCCAGAGATTTGCAATTCTACTTCTTTTTATGTATTTTTTAAAATTTATAATAATTTTCATATTTCCTTTTAAATGGCAATGGAAACTTTTCCTTTTCACGGTGCTATCAATAATTCTTTCAATAGGACAACGTGTAGATGGACCATTAATCCGGCTCACCTTTTCTGCTTCCTACTTTCATCATTCAGAGCAGACGTGTGAGGCATTTGATGGTCAACAGACTTCATTGCTTTTTAATGCTCTAGAACTGTCAAATCACAGTCTGATTGAGGGCAAATGCTGACCGTGGCAACTGGCTACAGAATTCTGATCATCAGTGCACTGAATCTGTGATGGCCCTAAGCTGCAGTGCTTTCCAGCATCCGCCAGGTACCATCAACAGGCCCTCAGCATAGTTCTGATACTCTGTTCTGTCCCCTGTAGGGGTCATTACATTTTTTTGCAGACATTTGATTTTGGAAAGGCTTGAGATTTCTATATTAGTTCCTCACCCATAGATGCTTCTTTTTTCCTTTCCCTGGCTTGTTGGTATCCCCACTTCAGTTTCTAAGAATGTTCTCACTTTCCACTTTTCTTTCTTTTCATATAAACTTTGCTGTTACAGGAGATGGGGCACTGCATTAGAAAACTGGATTTTAAGTGCCAGCTTGCCACTGGCCAGCCAGTGCACCTAGCCAAGTCAGCTTACATCTCTGGGTCTTGATTTCCTTATCTATAAAGTAAAGATCAAAAATATGTTTCTGAGAATACATTAGTTCCAGTTGAGTTCAGTTCAGTTGCTCAGTCAAGTCCGACTCTGTGACCCCATGGACTGTAGCTCGCCAGGCCTCCCTGTCCATCACCAACTCCCGGAGTGTACTCACACTCATGTGCATTGAGCCAGTGATGCCGTCCAACCATCTCATCCTCTGTCATCCCCTTCTCCTCCTGCCTTAAATCTTTCCCAGCATCAGGGTCTTTTCCAATGAGTCAGTTCTTCACATCAGGTGGCCAAAGTATTAGAGTTTCAGCTTCAGCATCAGTCCTTCCAATAAATATTCAGGACTGATTTCCTTTAGGATGGACTTGTTGGGTCTCCTAGTAGTCAAAGGGACTCTCAAGAGTCTTCTCCAACACCACAGTTCAAAAGCATCAATTCTTCAGTGCTCAGCTTTCTTTATAGTCCAACTCTCACATCCATACATGACTACTGGAAAAACCATAGCTTTGACTACCAACCAAGAGTCGCTCAGTTGTGTCTGACTCTCTGCGACCCATGGACTGTAGCCCACCAGGCCCCTCTGTCCCTGGGGTTCTCCAGGCAAGAATACTGGAGTGGGTTGCCATTTCCTTCTCCAGACTAGAAGGACCTTTGTTCTAGTGATGTACTATTTGAGAATGTGTGTGTGTGTGTGTGTGCGTGTGTGTGTGTGTGTGTGTGTTAGTTGCCCAGTCATGTCTGACTCTTTGAGATCACATGGACTATAGCCCTCCAGGCTCCTCTGTCCATAGAATTCTCCAGCCAAGAATACTGGAGTGAGGAAGCCATTCCCTTCTCCAGGGTATCTTCCCTATCAAGGATCAAGCCCAGGTCTCCTGCACTGCAGTCAGATTTGTTACCATCTGAGCCATCAGGGAAGCCCCACTAGATATAAATACCTTTAAAAATTATAAAGTGACCTACAGATGGCATGAAACATAACTTTATAAGATCTTGTCCTCCGTGTGTGTGTGTGTGTGTGTGTGTGTTAGTCGCTCAGCCATGTCCGACTCTTTGCGACCCCATGGATTGTAGCCCGCCAGGCTCCTCTGTCGGGTTGCCGTTTCCTTCCCCATACTTGTCCTCCATGAATTATTATTAACAACAAAGTCTCCATGAGTGTCGTCGGTGAGACCCTATTGGGTGTGTTAAGGATGAGAAAATTCCTCTGCTTTTCTTGTTCCCTCTTTCACTCCAGCAACTTCAACTGTTCATCTTATCCTCTTCAACCGTATTCATTTTTGTGAGCTACCACAAATCTTTTGTCTATTGGGGATGACAGATCATTTAATAAATAAGTAATTAATAACATAAATATAATTAGTTAATGATAGAAGGCACAATCCTTGCTTGTAAGTGATATATATAGGGTTGGCCAAAAAGTTTATTCAAATTTTACATAACATCGTATGGAAAAATCCAAACAAACTTTTTGGCCAACCCAATATATGGTAATGGAAAGACATCTAATGACATTAGAGATGTTTTTGAAGCCCTGAGTGAGTTGGAGAGATGGCAGATGATAGGGGTGGGATGTGAGAGATCCCCAGGCATGGGGAAAGAGAGAAGAAAGGGCGGCAGGAAGACCTCCCTTGAAGAAGCCTTGAGGCCAAAGGAAAAGAGTGAAGAGGGGCTTTGGGGCCAGGGAAGGAGATGAATAAAGTTGCAAACACAGGAATTGGGTAACATGTTTGGGAGAAAACAAGGTAGCTTGGTCTGGCTGGAACTGAGGGAAAGAAAACTGAAGTACAAGACAAGGAAGTGACTTTTTAAATTTTTTGATTTATTTTTAATTGAAGGATAATTGCTTTACAATATTGGTTTCATTTCTGCCATGTATCAACATGAATTAGTCATCGGTGTACGATGTACGCTCCCTCTTGAATCTCCCTCCCACCTCCCACCCTTTCTCACACCTCTAGATTGTTACAGAGCCCTGCTTTGGGTTCCGTGGAGTCATACAGCAAATTTCCATTGGCTGTCTATTTTACATACTGTGTATTAACACATGTATATGGAATCAAGGAAGATGGTACTGATGAGGCTATTTGCAAGGCAGCAATGGAAATGCAGACATAGAAAACAGAGTTACAGACACAGGCAGAGGAGAGGAAGGAGAGATGGTGAGATGAAGGCAGAGAATGTCATGGCTGCATATACACCACCGTATGTAAAAGAAAGGGACTTTTCAGAGTCTGAGCTTCTTGAAACAGACGTGCTGCTGGTCCCTGTGTCTATAAAATCCGTGGGGCTTAGAGACAAGATACTCAGGTTGGAGTCAGCAAGTCTGGTTTCCTTTCTAGCTCTGAGTCATAAAGCATCCTTGAACTTCAATTGCTTTTTTTTTTTTCCAGAAAAAGAGTTCTCACTCAACATCAATGTTGGAACACAACAGGGAGCTGTACAAGTAATTGGTGGCTATGGTGTTGGTTTAAAGTTTGTGGATACTTTTATTTCATTAGAAATCGCTTGTTCCAATATTTCTTGGGTGAAAGGAAAGGGATGACCCACAGACATAGAGAACAGATTTTGGTTGCCAGCAGGGAAGAGAGGTTGGGGAAGGATGGATTGGGAATTGGAGATTATCAGATGCAAACTATTACATAAAGAATGGATAAACAACAAAGCCCTGCTGTATAGCACAGGGAACTATATTCAATATCCTGTAATAAACCATAATGGAAAAGAACATGAAAAAGAATGTAAATATATGTATCACTGTGTCACTTTGTTGTACAGCAGAAATTAACACATATTGTAGATCAAACTATACTTTAACGAAATATTTTTTTAACATAGTGTTTGACATCATTTAAAGGGACCCTTTTATCATGTAAAGCATCCTATTGGTGACAAGATTAACCTTTTGCTAACTTAATAGTTGTGTGTACCACATTGAATTTTCTTTGAGAGCAACATGTCTGAAACTGCTTAGCATCCATTACATAGTAAGGTTTCCACGAATGCTGACTGTTCAGTTATTCCTGATTTTTTATCCCACCATTGGGGTCCCCTGTGTGGCTGTGGGTAAGTCCACAGCCCCAGCTTACCCAAGCCTAGCCATCTTCTGTGTCTTTTACCAATGGAAGACAATACACAACAGCACATTTTATACAAGAAGGAAAATGAGACTTTTCAAGTTCACCAGACAAAATCCAGGTGTGAGCATTGTGAAATAAGGAAAAAAGAAAAACAAACACCAAGAACTTTGACAATTCCTCTTGATTTCATAGTAGTCAACTACCAAAGACAACTACTCTACTAAAGTAGAGTGAGTTCTTTTTTTTCCCCCAGCTTAATCAAGATATTTTTGATATATGCACATATACATTTAAGGTGTACAGTGTGGTGAGCTGATACACATATTTATTGTAAAATGATCATTAAAACAATATTAACATCTTCATTCCTTCACATAATTATCATTGTGTGTGTGTGTGTGTGTGTGGTGATGACATTTAAGATCTATTCTCTTAACAGGTTTAAAGTATGTAATACAACTAATTTTAGTCACCATGCTGCCCATTAAGCCCCTAGAATTTATTCACCTCTCACGGGAAGGTGTGCATTGGTTCATTTCCACACCCCTACTCCCAAGACCTTGGCAACCCCTAACCTACTGCCTATTCCTCTGAGTTCAAATTTTTTTTATTATTAACATTTTATCTTGGAGAAATTTACAGGAAAGTTAGGAAGAGCACAGACTTCCTTATGTCCTTCACCCAGATACCCCCAAGTTTAATATCTTATGTAATCACGGAACATATATCAAAAGCAAGAAATTAACATTGGTGCAGTACTATTTACTGAACTACAAACTACTTCACTTCAGTTCAGTTCAGTCGCTCAGTCGTGTCTGACTCTTTGCAACCCCATGAATCGCAGCACGCCAGGCCTCCCTGTCCATCACCAACTCCCGGAGTTCACCCAAACTCACGTCCATCGAGTCCATGATGCCATCCAGCCATCTCATCCTCTGTCGTTCCCTTCTCCTCCGGCCCCCAATCCCTCCCAGCATCAGGGTCTTTTCAATGAGTCAACTCTTCGCATGAGGTGGCCAAAGTATTGGAGTTTCAGCTTCAGCATCAATCCTTCCAAAGAACACCCAGGACTGATCTCCTTTTGGATTAACTGGTTGGATCTCCTTGCAGTCCAAGGGACTCTCAAGAGTCTTCTGCAACACCACAGTTCAAGAGCATCAATTCTTCAGCACCCAGCTTTCTTCACAGTCCAACTCTCACATCCATACATGACCACTGGAAAAACCATAGCCTTGACTAGACGGACCTTTGTTGTCAAAGTAATGTCTCTGCTTTTCAATATGCTGTCATATTGGTCATCACTTTCCTTCCAAGGAGTAAGCGTCTGCACTAATTTTTCCACTAATGTCCTTTTTCTGTTCCAGAACTCAATTCAGAATACACATTGCATTTACTACACGTGCACACACCACACGTGCATATGCGTGTGCACACACACACACACACTTTTACCATATCTCTCCGTTTATTTCAAAGAAACCCAAATCCGAAAACTTTCTCTCTCTTCATCTCCATACCCCTCTATTTCTCTACTTATATTCATTTCATTTTTTATTTTCTATTGGAGTAGAGCTGATTAACAATATTGTGTTTGTTTCAGGTGTGCAGCAAAGTGATTCAGTTATACATACACATGTGTCCACTCTTTTTCAAATTCTTTTCCCATATAACTCATTACATAATATGAGCAGAGTTCCCTGTGCTATATAGAAGGTCCTTGTTGCTAATCTGTTTTAAATACAGTAGTGCATACGTGTCAATCCCAAACCCCCAATTTATCCCTCCCAAGTTCAGCTTTTTTAGACTTCACATACACATGAGATCACACAGTATTTGTCTTTTTCTGTCTGACTTATTTCACTTAGCACAACACCCTTAAAGCCCAACCAGGCTGTTGCAGGAGGGAGGTTCTTGAAGGTGGGATGCTTTGTACAGGGCACTACGAGGTCTCAGTAGGAACCAAAAGGGACAAGCTCTCTAACAATGGCATCGTTTTCCTCCAGCAGATTCAGGGAGGAGTGGATCTGTCTTGTGACTGGAGCAATGCTGAGTCACTGAGAGGCTGACCCATGTGCAGCCATGAGCCAGCCCAGGTCTTCAGAGAATGAGGACAATTGTACAACTTTCAGAGAAAAGAACTTATAAATTAGGATTGGCAGCCAACCTGACAGATCTAGGACTATTATGAAACAGAAAGACCTTCTGCCCCTGACTGTTTGGGAGACTTGAACCCAGCAACGTGAGTGTTTACACCCAAGGAGCTATTGGTCTCCATGGATGGTCAAACAAGTCTCCTTTAAATGGATGTTTCTTTGTCCCTTTCTCTGTTTGCGCCTCATGTGAGATTATACAATTATATGCATGTGCTAAGCAGACAGTTGATGCTATTTAGCTCTGATTTCATTTGGCCTCTTAAACAACAGCCTATATATCAATAGGATGATGCTCGTGCGTATTGACTCTTCTGTGTGTCATGTCAAAACATCAGAAGCTGTGGGAGACACCAGGCTGTGCACACGTGGCCTGGTAGGATCCCAGAAGGATGTCTTTCATTAGGGGACAGTAAATGAGAGCCACAAAGCCAGCCAAAGAAGTTCCGTTTGACCCTTGCTTTTGGAAGTGTGAAGTGCTAGCCTGAGATTCCCTAACTCTTCATTCTTCTCTCTCTGGGGCCAGCGTTTACTTGATCCATGCCTTCCCTCACGTTGGGACTTTGCTGGCAATTAGTCAGTTAGATTTCTGGCCAGTTCTGCCCCTACCTTGGTACCCCCTCTCCCCCAGCATCTGCTTTCCCTGTCTGGTCGCTTGGGAGCTAGTCTGGCTGGCTTTGATCCTGACCCATCTCTTACCGGTCTTCCCTGGTGGCTCAGTGGTAAAGAATCCACCTGCCAGTGCAGTAGACTTGGATTTGATCCCTGGGTCAGGAAGATCCCCTGGAGAAGGGAATGGCTGCCCACTCTAGTATTCTTGCCTGGAGAATTCCATGGACAGAGGAGCCTGGCAGGCTACAGTCCACAGGATTGTAAAGAGTTGGACACGATTTAGTGACTAAACAACAACGTCTCCTATCAGCCAAATGACCTTGAACCAGCCAACCTCTTTAAGGCTTTGTTTCTTCATCCGTCAAGTGGAGAGACTAATAACTCCATCAATGTTGTTTTAAGGGGTGAACAAGTTACTACGTCTGCAATGATTGGGCCCAGTGATACTTGCCAACCATCACTCAAATAAAGCGTTATAGTTATTGGGCAGTCGGCCTCTGCCTTTGTATAGTACAGCCTGTGACTGCAAGATAGATGTCTGCTCCAGCTATGTTTTAACCAGCACCCTGACTTTTTTTGTAATGATAATAATACATTTTATTTAATTGAGTATATCTGAAATATTATCAGTTTAACATGATACTTTTATTGTGGTAAAATACATATCACACAAAATTTACCATTTTCACCACTAAGTATACAACTCAGTGGCATTAAGTATAATTCACACTGTTGGGCAGCCGCCACCATCATTCATTCACAGAACTTTATTCCTCTTCTCCTCAAAATATAGAATGCTTCACAAGTTTGAGTGTCATCCTTGAGAAGAGTCCATGCTAATTTTCTCCATATCATTTTCAATTATCGCCTACTACCCGAAACAGCACAGCACATGGAGCTTTGCTGATACCCGGAAAGTGACCAATGTGTGGGAAAGCACCTTCCAGAGTAACCACATCTGAACATAATGCAATTCCTTTGCAACAACACACCTCTTCAGAAACGCTGCACTGTGAATTCTGCGGCCACCCATTTTAGAGAGACAGCTAGAGCCTGAATATTTTAAATGTGCTTTCTCACCAAGTAGATTCTTGGTTAGTTGGAGGCACTGGTTAATAAATTCTTCCCAAACAAAATAATGCCATTTGCAGCCTCATGGATAGACCTGGAGATGATCATACAAAGTGAAGTAAGTCAGAGAAAGACAAATACCAAATGACATCACTTATACATGGAATATAAAACAATGATACGAATGAACTTACTTACAAAACAGAAATACTCACAGACATAGAAAATAAACTTATGGTTACCAAATGGGAAAGGGGGAGGAATAAATTAGGGGTCTGGGTTTCACTTATATATACACTGCTGCTGCTGCTGCTGCTAAGTCGCTTCAATCGTGTTCAACTCTGTGTCCGACCCCATAGACGGCAGCCCACCACGCGCCCCCATCCCTGGGATTCTCCAGGCAAGAACACTGGAGCAGGTTGCCATTTCCTTCTCCACATATATGTACTGCTCTATATAAAATAGATAACCTACAAGGATCTGCTCATAGCACCGGGAACTCTACTCAGCATTTTGTAATAACCTAAAAGGGGAAAGAATCTGAAAAAGAATATCTGTATCTATGTGCGTGCATGCTCAGTCACTTCAGTCGTGTCTGACTCTTTGCAACCCCATGGACTGTAGCCCGCCAGGCTCCTCTGTCCATGGGGTTCTCCAGGCAAGAATACTGGAGTGGGTTGCCATGCCCTCCTCCAGGGGATCTTCCTGATCCAAGGATCAAATCCATATCTCTTAGGTCTCCTGCATTGGCAGAGGGGTTCTTTACCACTTACGCCACCTGGGAAGCTATCTATATCTATGTATATATCTATATTTATATCTGTATCTGTTCCTATATCTGTCTGAATCAGTGTACTGTGACTCACCTGAAACTAACATGACATTTTTAATCAACTATATTCAGATACATAAATAAATAAATTCTTTTTCAAACAAGCATATTCTTTCCATAGATTTTAGACACGTGTCTTTTGTAGAGGACACGTTAACTCTGTAGTGTAAATATGGTTGTTCAGCTTCAGGTCAGATTTAAAAAATGGTTATTTAGATGAAACGCAGAAACCCTTGGATTTGTTTCTTTCTACGCCACGTGACTATTTGGAACTCATCTCAGGATAGAAAAGAATGCAGACATCCTTTGGATGCAGACAGGATTGGAGGATTAAATACCACCCAAGGTATCCCTGCCTCTCCTGATGCTGAGTTTGGCCATGTGCCTTTCTGTAGCTGAAAGGAATGCAAGCAGAAATGACCTCGCTCCAGCCAGCTCTGAAAACTTGTGTGAAGCTGGCATTGTCAGAAAATGATGAAGCCCCCACCAGCCTGGGTCCTTTGGCAATTCTGAAGATCAGAGACCCCTTCTAGTCAGTCGTAACTGTAGTATAAGCAGAAATACACTTTTATGGCTTTAAACCCTTGCAATTTGGGGATTATTCATTACAGCAGTGCAATCAACCCTGTCCTGACTAGTACTCATTTTAGGTAACAAATATGAAAAATTCACTAAATCACTGAAGGTTTTCTTCCCTTCCTCCTGTATCTCCAAATTCTCCCCTAGCCATCACCAGAAACAACTAAAAAAAAAAAAAAAAACCTTTGGAGCATAATTCTAATATTACTAGTTCTTTTATTTGTTTCCCAGCTCAGAATCCATGAGGTAATGAGCCTTTTAAAGTGACTATTTTAGTGATCCTCCAAGGTAATATGTTACTGGTGGGGATTAGTATATGGGAGCATCTGTCTTTCAATAGTCTTCACGACATTCCCTGTCATTCTCACTTGACAGATATATTTTAGGGCTGAAAAGTGATTTTCTATTTTTTTTTTAAGTTAGAGAAAATGCACTCCTAAGTGAGTCAATTCTCCTGATTTGAAAGTATAGGTGAGACACCTTCCAAAGGTGAAGATGTGAACACAAGGAGGTCTTGGGCATTCTATCCATTCAGAAGAGAGGGAAGGAGACCCATCTGAGACCCAGGGAGCCTCTCCCCAGAATATGCACACACACAAAATATGCATTCAACTTCAAAAGACTCACGGTACTCCTGAACTCAGCTGGCACGTTTCCACTTGCCTGAGAAAGACGTCCTGCGGCACAACCACATCATATAAAGAAAGCCACACCCAGTTAGAAAGCCTGAGCCCAGGCTCCAGCGCCACCACTCACTAGTCATGAGATCAGAGCCCCATGCTCTTTCCGAGAGGAGAAACCTCTCCTGAGGGCACTGTGTGTCATACGGTGGTCAGATGGGGCCACGGCTATAGAGGTGCTTAAGACTCGAGGCTGCCCTCGGCACCCTTCTGGGTCAGTGTACAGGTTTCCCATCTGCCTCTCCCCAGTTCTAGTCCCAGGGAGCTCATTTCCAGGACCCTGACTGGGCCTCCTTTTCCAGTGGGTAAGGCCACCAGGTTTTAGAAAGTCCCATATGGGCCGCCCTCTGATCCTTCCTGCTCCAAACTCATTCTGCCTCGCCGAGTGAGAAAGAGCTGGAGAAAGAAAGGCAGCGCCCGCCCTGCCAGGGTGGCGTCTCTTATTCTCTTTCGTCTTCTTCACCAATCAGTGCGCTTTTTGCTTGGAGTTAAACACTCAGTTTATGTTTCGGGAGTAGAAGATGTCCTCTCTTCATGGTGCAGATTCATCCATGTGCTGGAGCTCCACAGGAGCGCAGCTGAAAATAGAGGGGGCCTGGGGTCCCTCATCTGCTATGTCTTATCTCTACTTCTCCCTCCAGGGATCAGGAGGGAGGAAGGGTGCTTGGGGATCCATGTTAGGTATTCCCTAGTTGTCCAGCCAAGCGTCAACATGCCCCAGCCCCACATTAGTGCTTTAGGAAAAATAGCCAGAGCACAACCTGGGCAGTGCTCTGGAGGCAGCGATGGGGGAACCATTCACTGTGGGATTATGGTGAACCCGTGTGAGGAGGGTGTGAAAGGAGCTGTGCACAAGTGTTTTACAAACTGTGAGGACCAAAGGGAGATGGTGCTGTCATTCTCCAATGATGGCATTGGTCACCCCAACTTATCCCAAGAAGGATAGGGCTGTCGTGGGTGCCTGCTCCATTCCCTCCCCACATCAGAGGTTCTGCAGGGCCTACCCTCTGCCTGTGAGGACTGTTCTTCTGTGCAGGGAAATAATTCCCTGATCTCCAATATGCTTTCCAGGCCCCTTTGAGATTTTTCTTCTTTCTTTTCTTTCGGGAGTTAAGAATCTAGGTCAGAACGTCTTCTAAATTTAAAGAACTTACTTGAAGAATGTCTTCTTTCTTTGCTCAGGCTAAAAGCAGGCCTGAACACCAGTGCTGGGTCATGTTCGAAAACTTCCCATGAGTGGGTGGGATAGAAGGGACTAACTTAACTGGAAGTAGATTTTGCTCAAATGGTATGCAATCTCTTCAAGACAGTGTGTAACTCAGCTACAAGTTTTCTTCATCTCTTCTCCTTTTCTTGTCTCTTCTCCTACAGATTCCCTGGGCTGTTGGGCTATATGACATTGGAAAAAGTCACATCACATCACAAACCAACATATGCCTTCTCTTTAGTCCCTTGTGACCCAGCCAGCACTCCCTGCCTCTCACCTCCTGCTCCCAGAGACCAAGGAATTTGCACCTCCTCTCAGCTTTGGCATGGCGCCTAGGATTCACTAGCCTCTGATTTCCCAGATCAAGGGGTTCATCATTTACATGCTTGCACGCATGCTAAGTCGTTTCAGCCGTGTCTGACTCTTTGTGACTATATGGACTGTAGCCCGCCAGGTTCCTCTGTCTATGGGGATTCTCCCAGCAAGAACACTGGAGTAGGTTGCTATGCCCTTCTCCAGGGGAGATTCCCGATCCAGGGATTGAACCCATGTCTCCTGTGGCTCCTGCATGGCAGGTGGGTTCTTTGCACTAAGGCACTGGGGAAGCCTCATGCTTTAGATACTTGGCCTTCTATTAATACTCTCTAATGAGTTCTTATGCGTCAGTAAGAAGCATCCCTGTTTATTCATGTGTCAGTCTGGAGACCTAACTGCAAATAATTTTAGCACGTGTGCAGAATTCTCTGAAGCCTGTATGTGAGCCTAAAGACTCCTCGGATGAATTTCCGGTAGAGTCTGCACTCTTGCTCCCAGCAGTGGAAGCCCTAATTTTGGGACCCAGCCAGGTGGCATTGCATTCCGCCCAGAGCTGATGGCACAGGGAGAAGAGGAAACAGCTTTGTTTTTTGTTTTTTTCATCTCATTCTGCAAAACAGGACTATGTCTGTCCCTGTCCTTTTAAAATGAGAGAATTCGAAAATTTACATTGGTTTGCAAATTGATTGTCCAGAATGTAAATAGAAAGCTATATATATTAGGCATTTCTGAGGGTGGACACAGAAGTTTTGTGAGTATGAACACAGCTTAGGAGGGTACGAACTCCGTGTGTGAAAAATGATTAAGACCCAAAGCCATCTTGGCTCAACTGAGAACCTTAGTGCAAGCCCAAGACCCCACTCTATCATATCAGACATGGTGTCCATTCATTCATTCATTCAACTGGAACTTCAGCACTGACTTGTGCATGCCAAACTGGTAACAGGGTACTGCCAGGAAGTTCAGTCGCATGGAAGATCTAGAAATGTGGATAGACAATCACAGTATAGTGAGATAAGAAACAGATGATGAACAATCAGGAAGGACAACAATTTTGAGACAGGAACAACACAACTCATTTTTATAATTAGAAAAATTCCGAGGCAAAGAATCCATAGAATGTTTATAGAATCCATGAAGTTAAATGTATATCTGTTCACACATGTGATGTATAGATATCTGTTTCTCATGGGTTATTACTTATGTGTTTATCAAAATGTTCATAAAAGCAAATGTTAAAAAGCAGATGCTAAAACAGACTTTTGAGGTTCACAGTGGTGCTCTGCTTACTACTAGTGACATCATCTCCCATTTATTCAACACTATCAACAATCCTGCCCCACCCAGGCATTTCCAACCAAGTCTCTGTAGTAACATGCAGAAGGCTTGAGTGGGGATTAGCAAAAGTGAAGCCTTAACTGGAGGAAGAAGATGATTGCCAAGTGGAATTGACCACACACTCCAACCACTATGTGGTTGGTCCTATAAAATGTTCCATGTTCACTTAAAAGGACTGTGTATTCTGTTTTTTGTTTTGCCTGTAATGTCCTGAAAATATCAATTAAGTCTAATTGTTCCATTGTATCATTTAGGATCTCTGTTGCCTTATTGATTTTTTGTCTAGAAGATCTGTCCGTTCATGTCAGTGGGATATACAGTATTCCAATATTATTGTGATGGGAATTCCCATCATTTTCTCCCTTTATGTCTGTTAGTATTTGTTTTATGTATTCGGGTGCTCCTGTTTTGGGGACATGGGGTTTTCCCGGTGGCACTATTGGTAAAGAATCTGCTTGCCGCTGCAGGGGATGGGGGTTCAACCTCAGGGTCAGGAAGATCCCCTGGAGGAGGAAATGGCATCCTGCTCCAGGATTCTTGCCTGGAAGATTCTGTGTGCAGTCTATAATCCCCTGGTGGACTACAGTCCATGGAGCCACAAAGAGTCGGACACCACTGAGCAACTGAACACACATACACCCATACTGGGGGCATATTTGTTGATGAGTATAATAGCCTCTTCTCTAATTGACCCTTTCCTTGTTACACAGTGTCCTTCTTTATCTTTCTTTATGTCCTTTGTTTTAGAGTCTATTTGGTCTCATACGAATTTTGTGAGCCCTGATTTCTTGTCATTTCTGTTTTACATCCAACCACTATGGACGGTCATATATTTGAGTCTCTATTGCCTGCTGGGAGAGAGATGATCCCTGATCAGGCAATGTGCCCTCCAACACACCGAAGTGAGACTAGAGCCCGTGGGCCTCTGGCCAGGTAGGCTGTCCCTCTGCCCTCAGGTCTCCCCAGCGTCTGCCCCACGGCTCCCTGGTTGATGTGATCATGGTCACATGTGGATTTTCATATTCCCTCAACACCTCCTGCTCCTTGGAAGAAAAGCTGTGATAAACCTATACAGTGTATTAAAAAGCTGAGACGTTACTTTGACAATAAAAGTCTGTCTAGCCAAAGCTACAGTTTTTCCAGGAGTCATGTATGGATGTGAGAGTTGGACCATAAAGAAGGCTGAGCACTGAAGAACCGATGCTTTTCAATTGTGGTGTTGGAGAAGACTCTTGAGAGTCCCATAGACTGCAAGGAAATCAAACCAGTCAATCCTAAAGGAGTTCAATCCCGAATATTCATTGGAAGGACTGATGCTGAAGCTGTAGCTTGAACACTTTGGCCACCTGATGTGAAGAGCCGACCCACTGGGAAAGATCCTGATGCTGGGAAAGATTGAGTGCAAAAGGAAAAGGGAGCAAACGAGGATGAGATGGTTGGATGGCATCACCAACTCAATGGACATGAGTTTGAGCAAGCTCTGGGAGATGGTGAAGGACAGGGAAGCCTGGCGTGCTGCAGTCCATGGGGTCGCAAAGAGTTGGACACAACTGAGCAACTGAACAACAGCACCTCCTAGGGGTACTACTGGGGTCTGAAAGCTATGCTCTAGCACTTTTCTTCTTTACTGGGTCATGGTGAGGAGTTCCTGTTTGAAGAGGTAAACTCTCTTCAAGTTTACCTACCAGACACTTTAGCCCCCTTCCTGTTAGTTAGTCCTCTGAACACCCCTGAGGTCTCTCCATAGTGCTCCTACCTGGCACAGAAGCAGGCTGCCTTTGCACTTACAGTTCAACTGCAGGCAGATGACTCTGCTCAGTGACAACACAGAGAGTGAGAGAGCAACGGTGGGATTTTTTTTTTTCTCTTCTGGAGCTTCAAATCTAGTTTTAGACACCAATATTTCCAAATTTAAAAAAGGCAAAAATGCAAAACCAGTTCCAACTCATAAGGAACAGAGTCATCTTCTCTGCTGCCATTGCTCTTTCTGCTGCCCTAAGACCCTGGTGGCAATGTTGTCACCCCGGAAGGCTTAGCTCTTCTGTCTTGACTGTAGATTCTCTCCATGAGATTAGGGACCAGGTATTTTCTTAAAGTTTTTTTTATTTTTTTAATGTGGATCATTTTCAAAGTCTTTATTGAATTTGTCACAATGTTGCTTCTGTTTTATGCTTGGCTGTGAGGCTTTAAGGATCATAGTTCCCCACCCAGGGATCAAATCTGGACCCCCTGCATTGGAGGGTGAAGTCTTAACTGTTGGGCAGCCAGGCAAGTCCCCAGAACTGGGTCTTTTCAATTTCGCATCCCCAAGGCCCTTCATGGTATTTGTTACTGCTAGGCGTTCTACATGTGTTTGCGTGCATGCACGCTAAGTCACTTCAGTCGTGTCCCACTTTTTGTGACCCCATGGACTAGCCCGCCAGGCTCCTCTGTCCATGGGGTTCTCCAGGCAAGAATTCTGGGGTGGGTTGCCAGGCCCTCCTCCAGGAATCTTCCTGACCCAGGGATTGAACTCACATCTCTTGAATTTCCTGCATTGGCAAGCGGGTTCTTTACCACTAGTGCCACCTGGGAAACCCTCTATATGTGTTTATTGGGTGCTAAATTTTCTAAGGGCTAAAATGGTGGAGCCATCTTCTTCACACTGACTGCCATGGAGCAGTCAGGGTTTCACTACTCAGTTACCTAATGATTCAGAAGTCCCTGGCACAATGTTAATAAAGCAGAATCATATGAGCATCATAAAGTGTGAACGTCAGCCAAGATTCCCTCCCTCTCCAGAAAGCATCACTTGTTCAGGGTAGCAAAGTGGCAGGGACAGTTCTCCTCATTAACCATGAGGTGGCATATGTACTATGCACATTTGTGTGTGTGCCTGTGTGCAGAGATTAATGTGCCAAAGTACAGTCACACATATGCACACGTATAATGTGATTTTGGGGAAATACTGAGACAAGCAATAATAAAAACACATTTTGCGTATTTTAAATATAATTTACCTCCCCACAGTCAAGGGGTAAAAGTAAGGAGTGGTTCATATGAGCAAGAGAGGCTGATATAGAGAGCTAGGAGATGGATGCTCAGGATCGAAGACACCGTCCTAGGAAAGAAAAACAGGGAGGAAGGGACTCTCGGTGAGGACAAACCCTCGATCTCTTGCCCTTTATTCTAGGGACCCAGTGGCGAGGGCTGCCAGAAGCCCTGTGTCTGTAGAGGTTTTTGGAAGAAGAGGGTCAGAGTGGACCCCTCTGTGGGCCACTGAGGGGCTCAGGGGCCTCCTGCATCTGCTCACCACCAGTTCCAGCTGCTGGCTGAGAACCACAGCTACCCAACCAGGCTGGGCTCTCAGCAGAAAGCATGCAGAGCCATCAAAAGCCTGGGGTCTGGACCTCTGTTTCTGTGACACCAGCTCTGCCATCCATCCATGGGGCGCAGTTAACCACTCTCAGACTTCCCCTCCTCATTTCCAAAATGGAGCTACTAACAGGATTTCCCTGGCAGTCCAACGGTTATGGCTCCTCCTCCCAGTGAAGGGGGCGTGGATTTGGCCCCTGGTTAGGGAACCAAGATCCCACATGCCATGCAGCATGGCCAAAGTAAAAACAATAAAATGGAGCTACTGTTTGACCTCCTGGGTCCTCAAGAGAATGCATGCAATGCAGCGCCTCCCATGCAGACAGAAAAGTGATCTGTGGCCATTCTTGCTAGAAGCTATCATTGCAGGGAGAGGCTGGATTCTCACTGGAAACAGCTGAGATGGGGGGTAGGCCTGGGCCAGGCAGAAATTTCAGGAGATGAAAATTTCAGGAGAATTTCAGACACTTGTTCACATTCAAAGACTCCTAGGAAGAATAACGTTCAAAAGTTCACATCTTGGTTGGGAAGAACCTGAGAGCTGTTTTTTGTTGTTGTTTCAGATTTTGTTTAATTGACGTGTAGTTGATTTACAGTGCGGTGTTCTTTTCTGCTGTACAGCGAAGTGTCTCGGTTATGCATATATATATTCTTTCTTTTTCTTTTCTTGCTCATTGTGGTTCACCCCAGGACACTGAATATAGTTCCTTATGCTACAGCAGAATTTTGTTGTCCATCCATTCTGTAGATGGGACATGAAGTATGAAAGGTGCTGGTCACAGGATGGGGTGAAAGTACAGGATGTGAAGGGTGGTTAGAAGAAAAAGTAAGCTGCAAATGAGCTCCTCCTACCTGATCATTTAGGGGTGGAGGGGAGGGGGGCTAGCTGGTGCCTCCCCTGCCCCATCCCACTGCAGTCTGTCCAGTAGACAACTCAAAGCAAGACTTATTCTTGTGAGGCCCATACCATCAGTGCTTGGATGGCTTGGTTAAACCCACCCTCTGCTGTCTTCTGTGCCCAGATGTGATGCAGAATACCTCAATTTCCCCTCACTCTCCTGTCCTAGCGTGGAATTAGGACTGAACAGATGGAATGCGACCAACTTGAATCTCTGCCAACTTGGAGGTCAAATCTTATGATATTTTGTTGGAGACGGTGTGAAAAACCCAAAATACTCAAAAGTCAGTTTTTCTTGGGATATTTCTGATTTATCTGGAGCCAGAAAGTTGAAGACATTTACAAAAGGCAGATTTCTATGTGGGGGGCGGGGGGGAGACTTCTTTTTTTTCATCATGCCTTTACCTGAAAGCCAGACTGTTTTCAGAACGTGCAAATTGGAAGCAGATTGGGTAAGTGCTGCTGTTTACTGCTTGGGCCTTTTGAAGTTGAGAAAAAGCCCAAATATGAACCAATCGATTTGCCTGCTCTTAGGAGGCTTATCTGTCAGGAGCTATTATCTTATATTGTAGTAATAAACACGCCTTGCCTACTGATGAGAGAGGAGTGGAGCTCTGCACACTTCCAAGAGGACATGCATCAGGGCAACATTGCCCAACAGATGTATTGAGAGAAACCCGTTCCCTGAGATGAAAGTACATTATCTGTGATAACCAAGCTTGGACACAAACCAGATTAAACAAAATCAACTTGGTCTCTTTTCCTTGGGGAAATTCAGTTTTTGGTATAAGCTTAGTATTTTATATATATATATATATATATTTCATATCTTTCACTATGATTTTTCAAGGGTGAGAAGTCAATACTTAGCATTTCCTAGACTTATTTGATGATATTTTTCTCTGAAAATAATTTTCACAGAACACATATTGGGAAATATTGCACAAAAATCACTCATCAATTTACTGACAATTGATGCATGGTCAGATATTTAAAATAATAAATTTGGTAGCCTTCTATAATCTTTGACCTTCAAACTCTTTGGGAGACAAAAGCCCATCACTAATTCTAACCAAATTAGCTGCCATTTATTGAAGCTGTGTGTGTGTGTGAGCTCAGTCACTCAGTCACGTCCGACTCTTTGGAACCCCATGGACTGTATAGTCCACCAGGCTCCTTTGTCCGTGGGATTTCATAGGCCAGAATGCTGGAGAGCGCTGCCATTTTCTTCTTCAAGGGCTCTTCCTTCAGATCAGCCCAGGGATTGAACCCTTGTTTCTTGTGTCTCCTGCATTAGCATGTGGATTCTTTGCCACTGTGCCACCTGGGAAGCCCCTTATTGAAGCTAAGGAAATATAAAACCTGCGTGATTTCTGCATGGAAGAGATGTAAAATGAATACATGAAATATATAAGGTATATAAAATAAAATAGAAACAACTCTTGCTTTGGCCTGTGTACGGCGTGTGTTGGCCTGGCAGTTACCAGCTGAGCAGCTGTAGATGATTAAATCCTGCAGAGACATATGATGTGCCGTGCTTAGCCACTCAGTCGTGTCCGACACTTTGCAGCCCTATGGATTGTACCTGCCAGGCTCCTCGGTCCATGCGGATTCTCCAGGCAAGAACACTGGAGTGGGCTGACATATGATGGATAACTTAAAATCCAAAAGGCAGGGATTTTTTTTTTATATATATCGATTAACATTCAACTCTAAAGGAGAAATGAAGGGTAATGTCTATTCCTGATTGAACTGAGAAGTATACAGATTTACAAGCCTCCAAGATGACAGTCGTTGGAGTAACGCTGCTCAAAGATAAAATGCTCTCAGATCACCAGATAATAATCTGTGGGAAACAGTGAGCAAATGCACAGATGGGCACACATGCACGCAACTGCACGCATGCGCACACACACAGACACACACACATGCTCCACTCCAGGCTGAGAAAAGTAAAACGGAAACATCCTGGCCATTGCAGTAGAAAGATTTTCAGCTCAGTACATCTGATGCTCATTCCACTGAAAGCAGAGTTTTTCTCTTAGAGATAGCCATCTCCCAACAAGTTAGAAACATTAAAAGCGAGAAAACCTCAGTGTTTTTCTTTCTTTCCTGCTCAGTGGATTGCTCTGCTCCATCTCAGTTGCCAGATTCCATTCCCGGGAGATGCCACTGGAGGAAAAGAAGTGCATAAAGTTTGCTCTCAATGAGATCCACACCCCGAGGTAAGTTATGTGCAGGACTAAATCATGTCATAGAAACAAACCAATCCCTGGCCTGGAGGAGAGAGGGGGCAGGCCAGATATGGACAACGAGCTTTTCTTGAAAGTCGGGGTGAGTACAAGATGGGAGAGAAGAAGGTGCTAGTTTGGCAGCTGCCCAGAAGGGCACTAAGTCAGAAAAGAAGTGTTTTCTGCATTCAGGCTTGGAACATCACTGCTGCTGCTGCCCAGTCGCCTCAGTCGTGTCCGACTCTGTGCGACCCCATAGACGGCAGCCCACCAGGCTCTCCCGTCCCTGGGATTCTCCAGGCAAGAGCACCGGAGTGGGTTGCCGTTTCCTTCTCCAATGCATGAAAGTGAAAAGTGAAAGTGAAGTCGCTCAGTCGTGTCCAACTCCTAGCGACTCGATGGAGTGCAGCCTATAGGGACTGACCAAACTAGCCTGAGGGGCAAAAGGAGGTGCCCTATCCATCCCCAGGCACTTAAGTGAAAGCTAAGAGCTGGTGTGGGGCGGGAACAACCTTGATGGCTTGGGAGTGAATCCCGTTACAAATGGCTTAAGACCCGGAGGCAGAGGGGATGAGCACATGGGCAGGAAGGTGATGAGGGCCTGGGGGTGGATAGCTGAGGAGATCAGGGAAAAAGAAGGCCACCCGGCTGGGTTTCTGGCTTGGTCTTGACTTTAAGGAACTGGCTGCTCATTCCCTCTCTCTCTAAGACTCCTTCAAGCCAGCCCCGGGGAACTTCTGGGACAAAGGTATATTCAGAGATCTAGGAGTAAACTACCAGGCTGGGTCCTCCTCTGCTCTAGAAACAAACAAGCGGTATGTGTCTCTAAGAGAAAATAGTGAAATTACAGACCAGAACCAGCCTCTGCTGAGAGAACGACCCTCTCAGACCTCAGACCTTTCTGACTCTAAGCCAGGTGACCCCAAATACCTTCTCCCCAGGGAGCCTGCACCAGAAGCTAGCTGGCTATGGATGACCATCACACCTGGGCTCTGAGTCATTTTGGAGAAGTGAATGCTATTATTTAGAGTAAGAATGTCCTGAGGGAAATTAAGAAGGACCTGCCACCCAGAGTGTGAGAAGCCTTGGAGAACAAGCCCTGTCTGCCCCGGCTGTCTTCTCTCCCAGCAGAAAAGACGTGCCCAGTGGACTCACCGTGAAATACTGGACGCAGCTTAGGAAAGCCTCCTCTCAGCACTTAGTCTGGAAAGAGAGCAGGAAGAATTCAAAGGATGAGTAAAGAGACTTCAGACATCTGCCTCCAGGGTAGGAGCAGACTGATGGGGTCAGAGTCACTCTAGTTGCACAGTGAGAGTTCGGCCAGCCTCAGAACAGTCCTGCTCCCCCAGTGCTTGGGCACGGGGCCAGGTGCCCTGGACTCTGCACACAGGCTCAGAGAATGGGGAAGAGGTGATGATCAGAGTTTAGCTAATGTTGCCTTTGAGCCGCAGTGGAGGCTGCATGAGCTGAGTCACAGCCCTGAAAGGAGCATGGGGCTGACAAGGATGGTCTTCGGGACAGGCCTGCATTCCCCGTCAGCACTGATCCGGGGACAGGTGGCCCCTGGGGAGGCCTGGAATATCAGGACCGCAGTTTCCTCTTTGCCCTGAATTATTGTGGATGACTCTTATTGAGTGTGTTCAGGGTGCACAGAGCAGTGCCAGTCAGCCCAGATCAGCTTCCTAAGGGAAGAATTCAGGCTTAGAGGAGGACATGGGGACCCAGCCTCGGCACTCTGCCTACCAGCCAAGAAAAGTGTTCTGGATCTCTGGGGTCAGCTTTTCTGTGGGTTCCCACCTATAGAGATAATGTGTTTCAGTCATGCCCTTACCAAGAGACATGACCATCAGAAAGACTTGCAACCAGGCCGCCTGGACACATGGTTTCCTTGAGGTTTGTTCATGAAAGGAGGCTGGAAAAATCTGCATGTGGCCGGGACATCTGGTCGCCACTCTAGAGTCTTGAAAAGGACAGCCCATAATGACTAGTTGTCCCTTGCAATTACAGTCACGTCTCTGCCAAGAAACACCTCTCTTTTCCAGAATGTGTCACGTCAAGAGCCATCTTCCAAGTCCGTCAAGTTCTTTCTTGTGAAGGCCTACCAGGTGTTCTATCTGGGGGCACAGTGGCCTGGGGTCCACACGGGAGTGCTTCAGCAGTCCCCCGATGACGTCATATGGATGCGAAGCTCTTCCACATCTGCCTATTCTAGGTCTTGGACCAGATGGAGGCTTTCTATGCATTGCTACCTTGACAACAGGGAACCCCTTAGAGGGGGCCCTGGAAATCCCATGAATGGCTGAGTACCCTGCAACACCTGTGTCCAGTTTCTTCATTCATTCACTCAACATACACGTGGCAAGGACCTACTGTGTGGGCAACTGTTCTGGGTGGTAGGAACTCAACAATAAATAGAACATAGTCTGTCTCGAAACAGCTTGCATTTGTACACTTTAAAAAGGTAGTGAAGTCTTTCCAGTGAGGAAGGTATTTGATGATGCCAACCAGGGCTGGATTTAGAAACTGAGAAGCATGGTATTCACCCTGCAACCAGCATAAACTCCCAGGGTTAGGACCCAGCTTTTTCCTTTTTCAAAACAAGGTCACTGGACTAGGTGGTCTCCCTCAGAGCTCCAGTCTCTTCAGAGCCACCTGTGCCCCCTGGGAAGGCTACTGCCAAGGAGGGAATGTCACCCCCTCAGGAGGGAGACCCCTGAGTGGCACTGGAGTTTCCTGTCATCTGTTCTGGGCACCTGCCCTCTCCTTACATGAAGAGAGACTCATGGGTGCCGAGCAGGCCTCAGACACCTGAGGGGCTGGCTCCTTAGGAAATGAAGAAGCTTATCGAACCCCTCCTGTGTGCCAAATTCCTTCTTCCCTTGGCTTATTTACATGAACATCAGAGGCAAAAAAGCTGAGGCCAGAGGGGTTAAGTCACCTGCAGAGAGTCAGGCAGAGCTGTGAAGCCCTGGAGACAGGGACGGGCTTCAACCACTGCAAGGGAATGAGTGAAAAGCTCATTAGCAAGTGAATGGCTGCAGCTACTGCCATCGAGTCCAGCAATGCATCTGCTCTGGGTGAGGGTAGAGATGACAGGCATTAGACACCAGGTTGGGAAAGCAGATGAGGCTAGGCTGAGGACACCAGGTTGGTTTTGGGTTTCTCCATGATCGTTGGGAGCTGCGGAGGGTTGTGAGTGTGGGTGCCGCAGTGATGGTTAGGTCACTGTAGGGTCTAGGAAGCTCACCGGCAGCACTGAGTGTGAGGGAGGTGGAGAGACGGGGAGGACGCCTCTAAAGCTGGAAAAGAGGGGCTGAGTCGGGAACAGAAGGCTGGTCAGAGAGGAAGCACCCAAAGCCAGATATGTTATGGGTCATTCATTCAGAATTCACGCTTGCTGTGTGCGTGCCTGCTCAGTCGTCTCCGACTCTTTGTGACCCCGTGGACTGTAGCCCGGCAGCCTCCTCTGTCCATGCAATTTCCCAGGCAAGAATACTGGAGTGGGTTCCCATTTCCTACTCCCGGGGATCTTCCTGACCCAGGGATCAAAGTCACGTCTCTTGCCTCTCCTGCACTGGCAGGCAGATTCTTTATCACTGTACCACCTAGGAAGTCCTTGCTTCCGTACTTCCTGAGCAGGTAGGAAATACACAGGAGAAAGTGATCACATCTAGCTGGGTGGTTATTTCTTTCTTCTTTCTTAAATGTTAATCAATTTATTTTAACTGGAGGATGATTACAATATTGTGATGGCTTTTGCCATGCATCAGCATGAATCGGCTAAAGGTATACATGTGTCCCCCTCATCCTAAACCCCCCTCCCACCTTCCTCTCCACCCCATTCCTCTGGGTTGTCCCAGACCACCGCCTTTGGGTACCCTGCTTCACGCATCGAACTTGTACTGGTCATCTGCTTTACGTATGGCAATATACATGCTTCAGTGCTATTCTCTCAAATCATCCCACCCTTGGCTTCTCCCACTGAGTCCAAAAGTCTGCTCTTCACATCTGTGTCTCCTTTGCTGCCCTGCATGTAGGATTGTCCGTACCATCTTTCTAAATTCCATACATATGTGTTAGTACACAGTATTTGTATTGCTCTTTCTGACTTACTTCACTCTGTATAATAGGCTCCAGGTTCATCCACCTCATTAGAACTGACTCCAGTGCATTCCTTTTTATAGCTGAATAATATTCCGCTGATGTACCACAACTTTCTTATCCATTCATCTGCTGAGGGACATCTAGGTTGCTTCCATGTCCTGGCTATTATAAACAGTGCTACGATGAACACTGGGGTACATGTGTCTCTTTCAATTCTGGTTTCCTCGGTGTGTATGCCCAGCAGTGGGATTGCTGGGTCGTATGGCAGTTCTATTTCCAGTTTTTAAAGCAATCTCTGCACTGTTCTCCATGTTGGCTGTACCAGTTTGCATTCCCACAAACAGAGTAAGAGGGTTCCCTTTTCTCTACACCCCTTCCAGCATGTATTGTTTGTGGACTTTTCGGTGGCCATTCTGACCAGTGTGAGATGATACCTCATTGAGGTTTTGATTTGCATTTCTCTAATAATGGATGATGTTGAGCATCTTTTCATTTATTTATTAGCCATCTGTGTGTCTTCTTTGGAGTAACGTCTGTTTAGGTCTTCTGCCCACTTTTTGACTGAGTTGTTTATTTTTCTGGAATTGAGCTGCATGAGTTGCTTGTATATTTTTGAGATTAATTATTTGTCAGTTGCTTCATTTGTTGTTATTTCTCCCATTCTGAGGGCTGTCTTTTTACCTTGCTTACAGTTTCCTTCATTGTGCGAAAGCTTTTAAGTTTAATTAGGTCCTATTTATTTACATTTGTTTTTATTTCCATTACTCTGGGATGTGGGTCATAGAGGATCTTGCTGTGATTTATGTCGGAGAGTGTTCTGCCTATGTTTTCCTCTAAGAGTTTTATAGTTTCTGGTCTTACATTTAGGTCTTTAATTCATTTTGAGTTCATTTTTGTGTATGGTGTTCTAGTTTCATTCTTTTACACACAACTGACCAGATTTCCCAGCACAACTTGTTGAAGAGACTGTGTTTTCTCCATTGTATATTTTTGCTTCCTTTGTCAAAGAAACAGTGTCCATAGGTGTGTGGATTTATCTCCAGACTTTTTATTTTGTCCCAGTGATCTGTATTTATGTCACCATCTGGGTGGCCTGCCTCTCATCCCCAGCACTGCAGGAGCTAAATTCACCATTGCTCCGCCCCTGCTCCCCTCTTCGTTTCCCTGTTTGAATTAATACCATCGCCACAGCTAGAGCCCAGGAGCAATGAGCCTGGAAGAAACGTGTCAGATGTGTCCTCTCGTTGTGTGTGTCTCCTGAGTCAGGCACTGGGTTAGGTGCCAGGGATACGAGTATGAAAGGTGTTCTCCTGGCCTTCAAGACAGGATGCCGGGGGACAGCGGATGAGTGTGCCCAGTCCGCTGTGGGGAAGAGACGCGGCAGATAAGTTTCCAAAGGGGGCCCGGTGCTCCCTACATTCTTCTCTGCACTCTGCCCCTTGGTCACAATGGTGCCATGCAGATAAGCTCAGCATTTTCCACCTGCCCAACTCTACCTCCAGTTTCAACTCCTGAAGCAAATGCCACTAGAGGTCCAAAATAAAGCTATGGCTTTTTAAAATCTTGAGCAATTCAGTGCCTGCAAAAGTGTTCAACGAGAGCCACAAATTTGATGAATAGGCAGCTTGGGTTTTAATGCCTTCATCGCTGTAGTGCCTCTGAGAGGGATTCATTTATTTTCCACTGATGCCCTGCCTACTTCCAAAAGTGTTAAAAGCACAAGTACAATAAAACTCTTTAAATGACATGTGTGGATTAAGCTCTGAGTAATGGAGTAGGGAACATGGGAATCTCAGAAATCTAGAACTAAAAGGAAACTACTGAGCAGAGACCTTAGCTCCAAACTTTCCAGAGGCCAAGAGGAAAAGAAGAAAAAGGAAGTTTAAAAGAATTAACTAGGGCTTCCCTGATGGTCCGGTGGTTAAGAATCGCCTGCCGAAGCAGGGGACCCAGATTTGATGCCTGGTGGTAGGAAAGATCTGCCGTGTACCAGGGCGACTCAGCGCCATGACTGATGAGCCTGATGCTGCAGCTACCGAAGCCAGGGCACTGAGAGTTCATGCTCCGCAGCACAGGGGCCACTGCAGTGAGAAGCCAGGGCACTGCAACCAGGCAGCAGCCCCTGCTCGCCACCACTGGAGAAACTCGTGCACAGCAGTAAAGGCCCAGAACAGACAGAAAGAAGCAAATCAATACTTTTACAAAATAAAAATTAACCAACAGTTTAAAACATTTTTATTGTGGTAAGAATTCCGGTTCCATCACTTCATGGCAAATAGATAGGGAAACAGTGGAAACAGTGTCAGACTTTATTTTTTTAGGCCCCAAAATCACTGCAGATGCTGACTGCTGCCATGAAATTAAAAGACGCTTACTCCTTGGAAGAAAAACTATGACCAAGCTAGACAGCGTCTTAAAAAACAGAGACATTACTTTGCCAACAAAGTTCCATCTAGTCAAAGCTGTGGTTTTTCCAGTAGTCATGTATGGATGTGAGAGTTGGACTGTAAAGAAAGCTGAGTGCCAGAGAATGGATGCTTTTGAACTGTGGTGTTGGAGAAGACTCTTGAGAGTCCCTTGGACTGCAAGGAGATCAAACCAGTCTATCCTAAAGGAAATCTGTCCTGGGTGTTCATTGGAAGGACAGATGCTGAGGCTGAAACTCCAATACTTTGGCTACCTGATGTGAAGAACTGACTCACTGGAAAAGATCCTGATGCCGGGAGAGATTGAAGTCAGGAGGAGAAGGGGATGACAGAGGATAAGATGGTTGAATGGCATCACTGACGTGATGGACATGAGTCTGAGTAGTCTTCAGGAGTTGGTGATGGACAGGGAGGCCTGGCATGCTGCAGTCCATGGGGTCGCAAAGAGTTGGACACGACTGAGTGACTGAACTGAACTCAACTGAAGAATTCTTAACATGAGGTCTACCTTCCTAAAAATTTTTGATGTATTTTATTGAAATATAGTTGATTTGCAATATTGCATTAATTTAAGCTGTACAGCAAAGTGAATCAGTTATATATGTATACATTCCTTTTAAAAATGATTTTCCATTATGGGCTTATCACAGGATATTGAATATAGTTCCCTGTGCTATACTGTGGGGCCTTGTTGTTTATCCAGCCTGTATATACTAGTTTGTGTCTGCTAATCCCAAACTCCCCACCTTCCCCTCCCCCACGCTCCACTCCTTGGCAAACACAGGTCTGATCTCTATGTCTGTGGCTCTGTTTTTGTCTCATATATAAGCTCATTTGTGTTATAATTTGTTTTTAAATAATTTTTTTGATGTGGTTTATTTTTAAAGTCTTTATTGAATTTGTTACAATATTCTGTCTATGATTTGGTTTTTTTTTTTTTCTGGTTGAGAGGCACATAGAGTCTTAGCACCCCAACCAGGGATTGAGCCTGCATCCCCTGCATTGGAAGGCAAAGTCTTAACCACCAGGGAGCTCCCTGTGTTGAAGTTCCACATATTAGTGATATCATATGGTATTTATCTTTCTCTTTCTGACTTACTTCACCTAGTATCAGAACCAGGCTGCTGCAAATGGCATTATTTCATTCTTTTCTGTGGCTGAGTCATATTTCACCTCCTACCACAATTTTTAACACATAGTACATTATTGTTAACATGGGTACAATGTCACACAGCAGATTTCTAGAGCTTATCTTATTCATGTTACATAACTGAAGCTTTGTGTCCATTGGTTAGTAACTCCTCATTTTCCTTTCTTCCCAGTCCCCTGGCAATCACCATCCTGCTCGGATTCTATGATCTTGACTATTTAAATACCTCACACAAGTGGAAACAGGCAGTGTCTGTCTTTCTAAGATTGGCTTATTTCATTGCATTATGTCCTCAAGACTCATTCATGTTGTCACATGTGGCAGATTGCCTTCTGTTTTAAGCCTGATACTCTTCCATTGCATGTATTTACCACATTTTCTTTAGCCATTCACCTATCAGTAGACATTTATGGCTGTTATGAATCATCATACTGCTAAGACCACGGAAGTACAAATATCTCTCTGATATCTTGATTGCATTCTTTTGGATAAATATCCAGATGTGACATTGCTGGATCAGATGGCATTTCTAGTTTTAATCTTGTGAGGAACTTCAATACTCTTTTCCATAGTGGCTGCACCGTTTTGCATTTCTACCAACAGTGTACAGGGTTTTCGATTCTTCACATTCCTCACCAACACCTACTGTCTTTTGTTGGTGACATCCAACCTGACAGGTGTGAGGTAATATCTCATTGTGGTTTTGATTTGCATTTCCATGGTTAGTGATGCTGAGCATTTTTTTCATGTACCTGTGGGCCATTTCTGCTTTATTGACTATGCCAAAGCCTTTGACTGTGTGGATCACAATAAACTATGGAAAATTCTGAAAGAGATGGGAATACCAGACCACCTAACCTGTCTCTTGAGGAATCTGTATGCAAGTCAGGAAGCAACAGTTAGAACTGGACATGGAACAACAGACTGGTTCCAAATAGGAAAAGAGTACGTCAAGGCTGTATATTGTCACCCTGCTTATTTAACTTATATGCAGAGTACATCATGAGAAACGCTGGACTGGAAGAAACACAAGCTGGAATCAAGATTACCGGGAGAAATATCAATAACCTCAGATATGCAGATGACACCACCCTTATGGCAGAAAGTGAAGAGCAACTAAAAAGCCTCCTGATGAAAGTGAAAGAGGAGAGTGAAAAAGTTGGCTTAAAGCTCAACATTCAGAAAACGAAGATCATGGCATCCAGTCCCATCACTTCATGGCAAATAGATGAGGAAACACTGGAAACAGTGTCAGACTTTATTTTTTTGGGCTCCAAAATCATTGCAGATGGTGATTGCAGCCATGAAATTAAAAGACGTTTACTCCTTGGAAGAAAAGTTATGACCAACCTAGATAGTATATTCAAAAGCAGAGACATTACTTTGCCAACTAAGGTCCGTCTAGTCATTGGTATGGTTTTTCCTGTGGTCATGTATGGATGTGAGAGTTGGACTGTGAAGGCTGAGCGCCAAAGAATTGATGCTTTTGAACTGTGGTGCTGGAGAAGACTCTTGAGAGTCCCTTGGACTGCAAGGAGATCCAACCAGTCCGTTCTGAAGGGGATCAACCCTGGGATTTCTTTGGAAGGAATGATGCTAAAGCTGAAACTCCAGTACTTTGGCCACCTCATGTGAAGAGTTGACTCACTGGAAAAGACTCTGATGCTGGGAGGGATTGGGGGCAGGAGGAGAAGGGGACGACCCAGGATGAGATGGCTGGATGGCATCACGGACTCGATGGACGTGAGTCTGAGTGAACTCCGGGAGATGGTGATGGACAGGGAGGCCTGGTGTGCTGCGATTCATGGGGTCGCAAAGAGTCAGACACGACTGAGCGACTGAACTGAACTGAACTGTGGGCTATTTGCATGTCTCCTTTGGCGAAATGCCTGTTTAAGTCCTTAGCCCTTTTTAAAATCAGTTTATTAGATTTTAACTGTTGAATTGTGAGAGTCACTTATTTTTCTAGATGTTAACCCCGATCAGATATGTAATTTACAAATATTTTCTCCTGTTCCTTAGGCTATCTTTTCATTCTGTTAATTGCTTTCTTTGCTGTGCAGAAACTTTTTAGTTCAATGTAATCCCACTTGCTTGTTTTTGTTTTTTTTTTTTGTCTGTGCTTTTGGTGTCATACTCATGAAATCATTACCAAGATGAACATTATGAAGTTTTTTTCCCTGTTTTCATCTAGGAGTTTTACAGTTTCAGGTCTTACCTTCACGTCTTATCCACTTTGAGTTGATAGTTGAATATGATGTAAGGTTAGGGTTCATTTCAGTCTTTTGCATGTAGCTATCCAGTTTTCCCAAACGGAAACAAGTCTTTGAATCGATAGAAGCCAGTCTTTTCCCAGCTCTGAATCTTAGGGTACGCTGTCTCTTTCACTGGTTTTACACCGACAAAGATATCTGTTCATGTGCCATCTCCTGCCAGACAGGGAAGCCTCTGAGGACAAAGACTGTGTCTTAGTTCCTTTTTTCCTCCAGGTATTAGCACATAATAGACATTTGCTAGATACTCTGATGAATAACTGAACATATACATTTTTGTATGAGGGTCTTTAAACAGCAAAGAATAGAAATTTAGGTAAGAAATGTTTGAGGAGTTTCCTGGGTGACTCATTGGTAAAGAATTAGTCTGTCAATGGTAGTTCCCTGGGTCAGGAAGATCCCCTGAAGCAGGAAATGGCAACCCACTCCAGTATTCTCACCTGGAAAACTCCATGAACAGAGGACCCTGGTGGCCTACAATCCATGGGGTCACAAAAGAGTCGGATACTACTGAGCGCAAAAGAAATATTTAAAAATAAGGACATTGTTAATTTGGCCATATCTAATGTGGATTCTCACTGGACAGGTGAAGGATAACATTAACTCCTAGGTCTTTAATCCCTTTCAGTGAAGCCACTGAATTTGATATGCAAAGAGTTATGTTATGCAACTAGATTTTAGTTATGTAACTAAAGAGTTACATATGTCTCAGAAGCTACTTTTGCCAATATTTTAAAGATTTTTGAGTGGCTTTCTCTTCTAGTATGGCGCTTAACCCTATTTTTTCAAAAGAAGAACCATAAAATTAAATACCATTTCTGTAGCTAATGCTAAAAAAAAAAAAAGAATAAATGAAGGAGCACGACAGTGGTTAGATGAACAACATGCTTTCTTACTTCTCTGGGTATTAGGGAAAAAAAACTATTAAAGCTGCCAGGTAAATTTGTATCCCCTTTGAGAATAAGCCGACCAGACACGTGCATATGAAACTGTGTATTTACAGTTCCCTATGTGTGTATATATATATATTCCTTTTCCCTATATATTTCCATAGAGCCTGCAGTTGCCCCAGGCTTCCAATTACCCTTTTCCTGCGATCAGCCTGGCCCATCCTCTCAGCTTTTTGGGGTTTTTTGGCCATGCCTCTCAGTATGCAAGATCTTAGCTCCCCAAGCAGGGACTGAACCCTGCAGTGGAAGCTCAGAGTCCTAACAACTGGACCACCAGGGAAATCCCCATTCTGCAACAGATATGTATTCAACATCTCTTATGTGCCTGGCCCTGTTCTAGATATTTGGAATATACCAATGGGGAAAACGTGGAGCTTATCTTCTATTCTTTCTGAATATTTTTCTGTATGCATGACCACAGGATCCTGAGGATTTTCAACCTGATCTGCCCCTAGAAGCTGAGCACATGTTGGCCTGGTCCTAGGTTGCATGGAGAACTCCAAGATGCTCCAGCCATCTGGGGATGTATTCTGGTATTCCCTGTATTCCCTGTATTCTGGTCCAGTCTCTGACCGACTCATGCTAACTTCGAGCAATTTACTGACCTCAGTTGGATTACATAAGACTTGAATTTTTAACTTGGATTCATGGTTTCTCTGGAATTCTACAGGATGTTTTTCTGCAGCTTTTTCCCACTGGAACAGGGCTAATAAGTGAGGGGAGAATGAAGAGTCCAGATTGACTTGGTGTGACGCACATTGAAAACATCAAAGGGTTTATGGTGGAAGAGAGTTGAATAGAGCTGACTGGAGGATGATGGGAGTAAGAAGAAAGGTGGGGCAAATTGGGTGGGTGGACAGTGAATTTGGGGAAGTCTGAGAGAGAAGGGAGATTTTGGTTGACATTACTGTCTGTGTGAGAAATAAAGAGGCAGTCCAGTAGTTAGTTAAGACTCCATGCTTTCATTGCAGAAGGCACAATCTCAGTCCCTGGTCTGGCGACTAAGATTCCACAGGCTGTGCAGCATGCCCCCCACCCCTGCAAGAAAAGAAAGAAACAGAAAGAGATGGTGAAAGGAGATTACTAGATGTTTTCTTGAGTAAAATGAAGTTTCCTGTAATATTTGGTGAGAAACCAGTAATGAATTGAACTGATTTATAAAATTTTGGTTTTCTCAAAGCTTTTTTTCCTGAGGTTGAGATTTTACATCAATTCTGGATCAATATATGTGCATCAGACAGGATTCTTGGTTGAAGATAACAGACGTCAACTCACACTGATCAAGCATAAAAAGAGTTTAATAAAAGGATTTGGGATTCTAATGAAACTGCTGAGAAGACCAGATAACCCAACTTAGGCTAAAATTCCAGGAACATTGGTCACAATTATGCTGTAGGATTGATGAGAAACCTTTACGATCTCTGCCCCACTGAATGCCAAATGATGTTACAGTTGTCATCCATGGTACTACTTCTGACAAAGGTCACAATCTTACAAATAATTCTACCTTTGAAAGCTGATGATTCTGCCTTTGCACTTAGAAAACTCATTGACAGTGTATTATTTCTCTGGCGTCCAATAAGGTCTATCAGAAGTAGGTCTGACGGGTGAAGAAGAGGTCTCACACCATACCTTAGATTTAAAGAAGTAGATAAGTTTTTATACTCTTTCTTGAAGATGCAAGGTATGTAAAACTGGATATTCTCCAAACGTAGCTTCTAGGCAGCCTACAAATGCCAAGACCCACTAGACTCATTGGGGTTTCCCCGGTGGCTCAGTGGTAAAGAATCCGCCTGTGAGGCAGGAAACGCAGGTTCGATCCCTGGGTTGGAAAGATCCCCTGGAGGATGGCATGGCAACCCACTCAGTATTCTTGCCAGGAGAATCCCATGGGCAGAGGATCCTGGCGGGCTACAGTCCACAGGGTTGCAAAGAGTCAGACACAACTGATGAGCAACTGAGCACACACTAGCCTCACTGATCCCTGAAATCCTCTATGGAGAGTGTTACCCTAGACAAATAGTGCTGGTGCTTGCGTTAGACTCATAGATAGTGAGGATGCTTACAGCTGTGTCTGGGCTGAGAAGGCACCAACCCAAAGCAATCTGTGACGGGAATTCCCTGGTGGCGCAGTGTAAAGAGTCAGACATGACTGAGCAATTAACCAACAACTACATAACAGGGGAAAGGGCAGCTCTTCTTAGTTGGGCCACTGACCCCTAAGCTTAGACCTGAGGTGAGGTTTTAGGAAGTGAGAATGAAGCAGAAGGAAGGAAGGCTCCTGGGCTCTGTGAGGCTGCAGCCTCTGCTCAGAACTCACCTCCCCCATTGAGAACAGCCTCCTGACCATACTGAGACTCCATCCCTGGGTGCCTTTGACCTTGACACACATCCCTAGAACTACAGAAATGATTTTCCTCATGGTACTGAGACAGGCACCTGCTATTCTTTGATAAGTTTTTTTTTCCCATCACTAAAAGAAAAGGAGAAAAAAGCACTTACCCTCCTTGATTTTCTCCCCAACGGTTTTCTTCCCATCTTTGTGTGCCCAAGAAATTCATTTTTGTTTTGCAAAACCCACTCCCTCAAAATAAAAACCATTACCAACATTCAAAGCAGTTTTTAAAGGGAAACTTTTTCACAAATAGTTTCTGATGACTTTAGCCAGAATTAATTACTGGCTTCCTCTGTGCCATCTTAGTATTTTTTTTTTTTTAACCTTCAATTACAGCACATTTCAGCCTTTTGGCACTTACTGCACTGTCTTAGCTCTTCTCACTGTAGCTCAGGTGTCCCAGGCTAGATAAGCCCGGGGGACTGTGTTTACCATCGACGTTACTTTGCAACTTATTAACCTCGGGTCAGAGTCTAACTCCATTATAAATGGTCAAAGAAGGTGACATGGATTTTAATGGTCATTCCACACGAGGAGTTTCAAATTATATTTAGCAAAAGGTCAGCAATTTGAGATTAACTGGCGAACTCCTCAAGGAGACCCTTTTGGGAGACCCAGCATTTGTTGAGATATATAAATTTGGGGCGTGTTTGTCTGAAAAGAAAGAGAAGTCTTTGTACTTAAGGTTCTTCTTGTCATTGGACTCTGTTCAATGGCAAGTGTGAGGAAGGCCAAAATTCTGGCTTTCCTGCTAAAGCATCCATGAGGGACCCCTGAGTGCTTTCTCCACTCCAAGGGGGCGATGGGAGCAGGCCACGGGTGCACTGAGGTCTCAGAGACCACCCTTTTCCTGTTCTCCAAGCACTCCACACCACTTACCCAGGAGTGAAGGGCAGACAGTCCTCCCATCTCATTTCTGCTTACTTCCAAGATAGGAATTCTTCTTAAGCAATGGGTAAATGAAAGGGCAGGTCACCTGGGCGGCTCCCATGGGCAAATCAGAAGAGGACATAGAGCATCACTAAGATAAATTTAAACCGTGGTGCTTATTAACTCAGGTCTCTCTGCACAGCTTCTCCTCCAGCTGGGGAAATAGAAGTTGGTCCTTTGTCACTGAACTCTGACAGAGCCTTAGGGGAGAAAAATTTTAAAACAGCTTTTTCCGATGCTACCATGACTACTGAGAATTTTGAGATGAACTCGGGACAAATAGGCTTAAGTTTTGCAGTGAGCTGAAACCCTGAAACCAAGTAATGCACGGCTTAGCACTGTTTTGGAGAGGGACTGTCTATACATTCCATCAATCACTGTGTCTCTCCAGAAGTACTCAGATCAGAGGAAATCTGAGAATAGATATTTTTTAGAAAAATGGAAGAAGACTTGACAACCATTTTGAGATTGTTGATTTGGCTTGGGGCATTCAGAGAGTGTTGATTAGTAAATTAACGTGTTTCTACATATATTTTTTAAAAAAGAAAATTTGGCCATGCCACGTGACTTGTGGCATGTTAGTTACCCAACCAGAGATCGAACTCATGCCCCTTGCCACAGAAGCGCGGAGTCCTCACCAATGGACCACCAGACAATTCCCTAAAAGTTTACTAACAGAAAATGAGTTCCTTTCTGTTTCCCATTCATGAACATTGAAGATAACTTTTACAAATGTCAGGCTCCAAATTGCACACTCTGGCTGGGGTCTCAGCACACCTCCACCCCCTAATCCAGAGCCAAGGCCATTCACATGCGCAAGTGAGAGACGCCCCCTCTGGCAGAGCTGCAGAGCCCAGCTCCATCCGGCCAGGCCTTTCCTGTCCCTCATAAAGCCCACAGGCCTGCCTGTCTGATGCCCACAGATGCCTCACCTCTGTCTGGCGTGGCCCTATGGGGACTTGGTCATCCCGCCTCAGAGCCCCTCCTTGTCTGCTATTACTCACTTGTGTCCATGTCCTCCTGCCTTTGCCTAGCCCAGCTCTTTGAGGACAGGGAGCCTTTATTACTTTTCTTTATTCTCCTCAAGAGCTAGCACACTGCAAAAAACAGGGTAGACACGTGTCTTTTGAACGAAAAAAATAAGCAGATGAATTAGTGGCATAGGTTTTGACCTCTGCCTGCTGACACTTGTAGCTTCTGCCAAACCCTCCTACATCTCAGTGACTTCAGTCTTTCTTCCCAGCTACCTACCTGCCTGGCCTTGTCGTCGTCTACACCTTGGATAAACACAGTCTTCAACGGAAGGGAGTGGTGGGCCTCCAGTCATGCCTTCACAGATGGTGGAGATTTGGATGGGATGGGAGTGGGGGTAGGGAGGGGAAGTGGGGACAAGCTCCCAGGGTCCTTGACAGGCTTTCTCGGCATTGCTTCCTCTGCATTTTCCATCTCCTCCCATTACCTCTCTGCCTCTTCCCCAACCACCATCAAAAAAAGACCTCAAAAGTATTGTTCTTCAAAGCTTTTATCAAGTGACAATTCTTTCATGAAGCTTCCTTGATGCCCCAGACAAACTCAGGACTAACCTCCTTCCTTAGCCACCTAAGTATCTTTTCTGAACTTTCCAGCTCTGATCTCAGGGCCTGAATTGTCTGTGTTCGTGTCTCAGCTCCACAGCAAGATCACGGCCTTCCTGCAAGTGGGTGTTTTTTTTAATCTTTTTCTTCCCATAAGTGCCCAGCACAGTGGATATACAATAAATATTTCTTGGATTCAATTGATACCAGCAAAACCTTCCAGAGTGACTATTTTAAGGGACAACCCCTGACTAGACACTGATGTGTTGCTGAAACCCATCTTGATTTGTATACCGTGAGTGAGTGCTGTTACCCCACCGTTGGATTATTCATGCTCTACTTACACCTTCTATCTTCTAGCTTCTAGTTACCCCATCCATCAAGTTGCAAAGAATCTTAAGTATTTTCATGACTTTGCACATTGCATTAGATTTACAAATGAAATGACTTCCTTTCAAATGCCAAAAATGGGTACCTGGCAGCATCAGGAACCCAGGACCCCTGAGTGAACTTGCCAAGCCCTCCCCACTCCCACTTCCTCTGACAACTGCAGCTCAAGACTAGTAATAATATCCTCCACTTAGATAGCACCTTGCCACATCGGCTTTTCATTGAGTTTCATAAACAGTAATTAATGCAGTTTAGACGTTAGTCTCAACTGTTTACCCTGGATCTCAATTAATTACCTAATTGCCAAGCTAGGAAGACATGATTTGCATATAATTTTATCAGCATGCGCACGCACATGGGTGACTCAGATTCACAGAGCTGCCCTTTAGTGAAGCAGGAGATACACACAAGCTGTGGCAACCGAACAATGGAAGAGCCAGCCAAGCCTCTCAGGGCCTCGGAAGGCAGGTGCTGTTTATTATAAACTCCCCACTTCACAGTGGGCTGAATGAGTCACCCCGAGGCCAGACAGATTTTCCAAGCTGTGAGGAGACCTGGCTCTAACTTTGTTTAAAAACTTCTGTTTGTACAAATGTGCTTGAAAGCTTTCAGAGGAAAGGGCTTGTCCTCTTAAAACAACCTGTTTTAACAGAAAACAAACTGTCCGTTCCATTCCCTGTATGGCTGGACAGTGTCCATGGAGCATCCGTAAAGGAGAGGGAGCAAGGGGCCCCTAGCTGAGACACGTTAGTCTCAGGGGAGCTGAGACTCCATGGGGTCTGAGGATGTTGGTGTGGTTGGTGGGGGATGTTGGAAGAGAGGGGACTTGAAGGATGCCCTCTGCTCTGCCCGGGACAGAATGCCAACCAGAGTGCCCAATGGGCTCCAGAACTCATTAGCCAGACCAGAAGGCAAGGCTCCGCCTGAGAACTCTTTTATTTTATTTGTTTGTTTATTTTTGGCTGGGCTGGGTCTTGGTTGCTGCCTGGGCTTTCTCTAGGTGCAGGCTTCTCATCGTGGTGGCTTTCCTTGCTGTGACTCATGGGCTCTAGAACTCGGAGGCTTCGCTTGTGGCTTAGGTGCTCCATGGCATGTGGGATCTTCTTGGACCAGGGGTAGAACCCATGTCCCCTGCACTGGCAGGCAAATTCTTAACCACTGGCCCACCAGGGAAGTCCTCTGAAGAGTCTTTCAAAGTGGGACTGTGCTGAGTGTGTGGGGCAGAGCAGAAGGCTCTGGGCAGGTTGACAATGGGAATCGGGGCCACTGGAGTGAAAATCAGGGGTGAGGGCATGGTGACTTTAAATCTTAGCCTTGCATCTGTGTTCTTTTACCGTGAGTATTTCATTCACAGTACCAGGAATGACATCAAGCTGATTTTAATATTAATATATTTCCCATTGAGTGTTTCAGTGCTAACCATTATGAGAAACAAATTATAGATATAAATATAGATGTAGATATAAATATAGATATAAAACGAGAGGAGATGATGAGGGTTCTATTATCTTACTAAATTCTTGATTATTGTCTCTAGCTCTTGACAGCATTCTGCCTACAGATTTCATTCAGTTTCATGCTGTTTCCTCTTCTGAATCAAGCACAGAGCGACCTTCTCAGCTCCTCACTCTTCTGGATCTTATTTCTGAACTGATGGGAGGGATGTTGCCATGGTAAGGACATGTTATTTCATAAATGTTGACAAATCATCTCCCTAATACCCGATTGCATCATCCTCTAGGAGATTTTCACAGCTTTGGCGAGCTTGGCTGCGTTTCAGGGTGCCACCTCACAGGCCTGAGTGGGTAGAGACAAGGAAAGAGACAGGGCAGGGCACAACTGTGATGGCAGAATCAAGCCAGCTGTGGGCTTGGCCCCTTAGCTGAGAGTTAGTCTAATCTCCATGCCAGAAGCACGGGCGCTTGGGCCTGCTTACACTGGCACAGCATTTAAGACCGTTCAAGTTAGGGGAGGATCTGGGCAGCACCGGTGGGGTGCATGGCCCTTCGCCTCAGGCAGGGAGCATTCTTGGGGTTCTGAATGAGAAATCTGCCAAGAGCAGGACCTCAGTGGGTGGCCCTGGGTTCAGAGCATGGAACTAAGCTGTCCGAGAGGGGAGGCTGGCCAGAGTTAGGCCAACTATCAAGAGTCTCATCAAACAGGTTACGGGTCTCAGGGAGACTCATTTGAATCAGAAGCTATGTACACACATGTCCAAGGCTTACCTTCTGGGTCCTGGAGACCAGCTCCCAGGCTCAGAGTCTCAACCCACTCACTTCTTTTTTCCTTTCTTTCTTGGCAATGTTACTGTTTTTATTTGGAAACTGATGGTCTTCTGGTGCTCTGTGACTCTCCTCTGGTGGCTCAGCTGGTAACTTATCTGCCTGCTCTGCAGGAGACTTGGTTTGGTCCCTGGGTCAGGAAGACCCCCTGGAGAAGAGAATGGCAACCTCATCCAGTATTCTTGCTGGAGAATTCCATGGACAGAGGAGCCTGGCAGGCTACAGTCCATGGGGTTGCAAAGAGTCGGACACGACTGAATGATTAACACTTTCACTCTCATGGTGCTCTGTATATATATATTTTTTATTGAAGTATAGTTGATTTACAATGTTGTGTTAGCTTCATCTGTACAGCAAAGTGATTCAGTTATACACACACACATATACATAAATATATATTCTTTTACAGACTCTTTTCCCTTATAGGTTATTATAAGATATTGAGTAGAGTTCCCTGTGCTATACAATAGGTCCATGTTGGTTATCTATTTTTTATATAGTAGTGTGTATGTCAGTCCCAACTTCTTAGTTTATGAGCACCCCCCCCCCCACTTTGTTAACCATAAGTGTGTTTTCTATGTCTAAATTGGCACACTCACTTCTGACGTCCTGGTCAGACCTGATAGGGGGTGGGGAGGGCTAGTGGAAGCAGAGGCTGGCCGTGATTCATTTCAAGCCTAAATTCTCTGCCCTTTCACTTACTTGAGAATCCAAACAACACTTGCCTTGCGCAAAAGTAATTCTCAACTGCATCTTTCTTTAAGGCTTGTTAAGCAAAGACAGCTATTAGTGTTTAGTTAAAGTGATGTGATCTTAGTGAAGGGTTATATTTTAATAGAGATAGTAATAGTGGTTCAATCAGAGACCATTATTGCTTATCTCTGTGAACTGCACATGAAGAAAACAGATTTGCTGGGTAGATGCATCTGTTAACAGTCCCCACCAGGCTATTCACCTGGGTGACACTCTTTAGAAATGGAATTTCCAAAATTAAATGTGTTGAGAGACACCAAGTTTGAGTGTTCAGCATGCCCTTCCTGCTTTTCTCACCTCCTCATTTACGTTTTCCTGCTTGTCTTTCATTCCTTCCCTCTCTTCTTTCCTCCCCCACCTGGCCCTCCCTCCCTTCCTTCCTTCCTTTCTTCCTTCCACTTTCTTTCCTTCTTTCAGTGACTCACATATGCCAGACCAGGCACAATGACTTGCCTAATCAGAGCTGATGGAGGGAGCCATTCCCTAAGTAAGACTAGAAAAGGAACAAAGATGTCTGTCTCAGTCTGAGGGGTCAACGGAAGCTGATTCCAGGAGAGCTGAACTGTTTAAGGGTGTAGGATTTAGCCAGGTGGAGAAGGGTGTTCCTAGTAGCAGGCATCACAGATGTGGAGACCCAGCAGCGTGAGAGAGCAGAATGCATTCGAAGACCATCAGGTGTGGGCGAGATCCAGCACGAAACAGCGGGAGGAGTTGCTCTGGCCGTCCAGCTTATGATGTGGGGGTCTTAAATCCAGCCCTGACTGAGGCCCCCTCTCCTGCTAGTCTCTGAGTGTAAGCCTCTATGATCAGTAATATCTTCTCTGTGTCACATTTACTCATAAGACACAAGGAAAACGTTTCCAGACGGAGGACAACTTCTCTCAAGCCCAGAGTTATCCTTATCTGAACAGGGAGCTCTCTGACAAACCTGGTGCCTCTTATGGACTTTGTGTATGGTCAAGACACAGTGAGTCAGTGGCTCCTTTCCCACGACACACAGGTAACCTGGACACACACTGCGTTCATGTTGACGAATACTTCCTGCAGGTCGGGGAAGAACAGGCTTGAACTTAAAGAGCACGCTGAGCTCCTAAGGGTCAGGAGTGCCTGGCAGTATTGGCACGTTTAGTCCTGTTGGGTAGTATTCCTGATGTCCAGATGCCAATGGCCCACAAGTGGATAAAGGGAAACCCAGAAGGGAGCACTGAAGTGAACATCCGAATGGTGTTGTCTATTATCTCTCTAGACAACAGCCCCCACTCTGTAACTGGGAGTGAGACATGCTGTGGGCAGGAAGCTATGGATTAGAGGGAATTGCAAGTAATACTATGATGTGGACAAAGATGTCATCTGTAAAACCTTTGTGGAAGTTTCCTTCTTCTCAGGCATGCCTGAGCTGCTGCGGCGATGTCTGCTCTTTTGATGTAACCTGGCTCTGAAGATCTTTTCAGTTTCCCATAAGTTACCCTCAGGAAGTAACAGAAGTGAGGACCACTGAACAGAGGAGACAGAATCACTTACAGAAGGTTCTGGCGCAAGGGTTGAAGCTGGAACGTCATAGATGATTCATTAGGAGACACGGGCAGGGACCAGATCTAGAAGAGGGCTCTGGAAGATTTTTCTTTCTTTCTTTAGTATCATCACAATTTCAGACTGCTTATAACAAGAAAGAGAATTTGGAGTAGGGATGAAGAGGTTCATTTCCGGGATAGCATTCCAAGGACAATGAGAAAAGAATAGTTACTGGGATTCATTAATTAATGTATAATCCCCTCAACAGCAATGGCCTGTTACTTTGGCCTACTATTTCTTCAGATTATTATGCAAACTTGCTTTTCAAAAAGAAAAACCAAAAAACAAAACGATAGGTTTGGGCTTACTACTCCAATATTTTATTTGAGGAACAAGAAGATCTTGAGAACAATTAGTCTTCCATCAGCCATCTTTGCATTTTCTATAAATTTTCAGAGAAATATGAAAAGAACAATATAAGATAATGCCACTTTTAATGACTTTTTGTCATCTTTTGGCTCTGATACCAGGAAAAGAGTGTTTATTTTTAAGCTAGTATAGATCACAATTTTAACGGCATTGCAAATGTCAGGGTTGGCAAGAACAGATTTCTGTTACCAGTGGCAGAAAACAAGGCTAAGTTCAACTCTTTTCTGTTTTACTTCCTTTTTAAGGATATGAAAGCCTTCCACGGTGGCTCAGATGGTAATAAATCCACCTGCAAAACAGGAGACCTGGGTTCAATCCCTGGGTCCAGAAAATCCCCTGGAGAAGAGAATGACTACTCATTGCAGTATTCTTGCCTGGAGGATCCCATGGAGAGAGGATCCTGGCTGGCTACAGTTCACGGGGTCATGGAGAGTCAGGCATGACTGAGCAAGAAACACTAATGGTATGAAGTCACTCTCAGATTAACTGGACACATAGCCGCTGTCACAGAGAAACGGAAACAATATCTCCCCATCTGCTCATGGAACTTCAGAAATGTGTCTCAGGAAGCTCTGAGGAGCTAGCAGTCTTCATGTCTTGGAGCAGAAATAATTCGGTGAGAGGCAAACTGGTAGATAAACAGTGATTTATTAGAATAGGATGCCTGTGAGGCCTACATGCAGGTGAGTGAGAGGGTTCTGTACCCAGAAAATTTAGCGGACTAGAGTCTTACAGTCAAAGCAGAAGTGGAGAAGGGAAGAAGACCACCTTCTTCCTAGTTCTTGAGCAGATGTCAAGCTTCCATCATGAGCTCCCCCTCCACGTTGGGCAGGGGAGTTTCCTTGTCCCTATGTGGTCGAGCCAGGAGTTATCACAGCACAATGGAAATAAGCAAAAATGTGGTGGTAACATGCTAAAAATGGTAAATCATCTCAGGTTTCAGTATAATGTCCTTCCCTTATTTTTTTTTGCTTTTAGTGTGCCCAGAGAGCACATCTTAGGAATCATTAACTTACTGAGTACACTGGGCAGGCTATGAGTCTTATTCCACCATTGTTTTATCTTTTGGGGGCGTGTCATATGCTTCTATTGCATGGCTTTGTTGCTAAGTAAAGCCTGCTTGGTTTTATGATTAAACAAACCTGCTTTCTTGAGAGATCATTAACTTATGAGGGTCTCCCATACTTTTTTCTCTGCTTACAATCCCACAGTGGGATTAACTATTTAATTACCTATTTTGTCTTTTTACTCTGTCTGTATCACTCAGGTTAACCAAGAGCAGGGACATGAGATTCTGGTAACTAACTTTTTCATAAAGCTGGTTCGAAACTAGCCATCCTTTAATATAAGCCTGATTAAGGAGAGGTTTTGAGAACTGTTAGTTTTAATCAAATAACTTCCTGCTACTGTAGTTGGTTGGGTTACCTGGTGGCACATTTTACAGCTAATCGAGGCTGATAGAGTCACGACAGACATTTCACAGAAATATTTTTAAAGATTCTCCCATAGCCCTGGAAGGGACTGATGGGTAAAAATCAATTTTGAACATTTTCCAAGACAATGTCACCTGAGCCTTGCTCAGCACCACAGCCCTACAGAGACACAATCAAACTCTTGTTCATTTGCTAAAACAGACTCAAGGCTGCTTTCTGGGAAAAACCGTGGCCTTACCTGCAGAAAGAAAGGGTTAAGGCATTTGGGGGCAGAAAGCCAGAAGCTCAGAATAGATCATAAATATCAGGGCTGCTAAGAAGTTTAGAGCAGTTAGAGTTTTAAGATACATTTCTCAGAGGAAGAGGTTAATATTCTGTCCTAGGTCTAACACCTAGAGAGTTAGTCACAGGTGGTAACAGGATTCTTGGTGATAGATGAGACAGCCTGAAGCAGGACAGATTATAAAATTTGTGGAATCTGGTAAAAAATGAAAAGGCAGAGGCCCTTGTTCAAAAATTATGAAATTCAAGATGGCAACCCAGAGCGTCTGTCTAAGGCAGGACTCTTCTGAGTACAGGTAACTGCACAGGTTGAATGCCCATCAAGAGCCTGCAGGGAGGACATAGAGTGAAATCAAGCCTTAATGATGGGATCCTAGGGAAAATCAACTGTTAAAGAGAAGAGACAGACACTGAGGCAGGGAGGTCAAGGAAGCAGAAAAAGAGCCGAGGGCAAATAGATTCTCAGAAGCCAAGAGAAGTCATACAGAAACCACATGAACTTTCTTCTTTGGCCTTGTCCTTCCAGCATGCTGGCAGAAAATATATATCCAATTGCTATGGGATGAGGTCACCTGTCTAATGTTCTAATGCTATAAGGATTCAAAAGCACCCTTGGCATTTTGCAGACAAGAGGTCATCATTGACCTGACTAATAAAATTGAAACAGCCAGATGCCAGATTGTCTTGAGAATGGACAGGGAGGTGAAATAGTGGAGGCAACTCCCAGGACTGTCTGCTGAGCAAGAGGCAGTACTTCCCTGGTGTTTCAGAGAGTGAAGAATTTACCTACAATACTGGAGACATGGGTTTGATCCCTGGGTCGGGAAGATCCCTTGGAGAAGGGAATAACAACCCACTCCAGTATTCTTGCCTGGAGAATTCCATGGACAGAGGAGCCTGGTGGGCTACAGGCCATGGGGTAGTGAAGAGTCGGACACAACCAAGTGACTAACGAACACCCCTGTTGGAGATGCTTAGCGATGAGAGGTGGTGGTGATGGTGGTGGTGGTAGTGTTTTATGTTTCTTTTAAGTTGGGAGGCAAACCATTCAATATCACAGTAATCCAAGTCTAAGCCACAACCAGTAATGCTGAAGAAATTGAAGTTGAACAGTTCTAATAAGACCTTTTAGAATTAATACCCAAAAAAGTTGGCCTTTTCATGATAAGGGACTGGAATGCAAAAGTAAGAAATCAAGAAATACCTGGAGTAACAGGCAAATTTGGCCTTGCAGTACAAAATGAAGCCAGGCAAAGGGTAATAGAGTTTTATGATGAGAACACACTGGTCATAAAAAACACCCTCTTCCAACAACACAAGAGAAGGCTCTACACATGGACATCACCAGATGGTCAACACTGAAATCAGATTGATTATATTCTTTGCAGGAAAAGATGGAGAAGCTCTATTAGTCAGCAAAAACAAGACCAGGAGCTGACTGTGGCGCATACCATGAATTCCTTATTGCCAAATTCAGACTTAAATTGAAGAAAGTAGGGAAAACCACTAGACCATTCAGGTATGGCCTAAATCAAATCCCTTATGATTATACAGGGGAGTGACAAATAGATTCAAGAAATTAGATTTGATAGACAGAGTGCCCGAAGAACAATTGACAGAGGTTCATGACATTGTACAGAAGGCAGTGATCAAGACCATCCCCAAGAAAAAGAAACGCAAAATGGCAAAATGTTTGTCTCAGGAGGCTTTACAAATAGCTGAGAAAAGAAGAGAAGATAAAGACAAAGGAGAATGATATACCCATTTGAATGCAGAGTTCCAAAGAATAGCAGGGAGAAAATAAAACAGCCTTCTTCAATCATCAGTGCAAAGAAATAGAGGAAAAACTAGAATGAGATAGAAATAGAATGAGAAAGACTAGAGATCTCTTCAAGAAAATTAGAGATACCAAGGGAGCATTTCATACAAAGATGGGCACAATAAAGGACAGAAATGGTATGGACCTAACAGAAGAAGAAGATATTAAGAAGAGGTGGCAAGAATACACAGAAGAACGTACAAAAAATACCTTCATGAGCCAGATAACCACAATGGTGTGATCACCACCTAGGGCCACACATCCTGGAATGTGAGGTCAAGTTGGCCCGAGGAAGCATGACTATGAATAAAGCTAGTGGAGGTGACAGAATTCAAGTTGAGTTATCTCAAATCCCAAAAGATGATGCTGTGAAAGTGCTGCACTCAATATGTCAGCAAATTTGGAAAACTCAGCAGTGGGCACATGTCTGGAAAAGGTCAGTTTTCATTCCAATCCCAAAGAAAGGAGATGCCAAAGAATGTTCAAACTACTGCACAATTGCCCTCATCTCACAGACTAGCAAAGTGATGCTCAAAATTCTCCAAGTCAGGCTTCACCAGTATGTGAATCATGGACTTCCAAATGTTCAAGCTGGATTTGGAAAACGGAGATGAACCAGAGATGAAATTGCCAACATTCTTTGGATCATAGAAAAAGCAAAGAAAAAAAAACATCTATTCATGATGAAGATCATGGCATCTGGTCCCATCACTTCATGAGAAATAGATGGGGAAACAGTGTCAGACTTTATTTTGGGGGGCTCCAAAATCACTGCAGATGGTGACTGCAGCCATGAAATTAAAAGACACTTACTCCTTGGAAGGAAAGTTATGACTAACCTAGATAGCATATTGAAAAGCAGAGATATTACTTTGCCAACAAAGGTCTGTCTAGTCAAGGCTATGGTTTTTCCAGCGGTCATGTATGGATGTGAGAGTTGGTCTGTGAAGAAAGCTGAGCGCTGAAGAATTGATGCTTTTGAACTGTGGTGTTGGAGAAGACTCTTGAGAGTCCCTTGGACTGCAAGGAGATCCAACCAGTCCACTCTAAAGGAGATCAGCTCTGGGTGTTCTTTGGAAGGACTGATGCTAAAGCTGAAACTCCAATACTTTGGCCACCTCATGTGAAGAGTTGACTCATTGGAAAAGACTCTGATGCTGTAGGGATTGGGGGCAGGAGGAAAAGGGGTCGACAGAGGATGAGATGGCTGGATGGCATCACCAACTAGATGGACGTGAGTTTGGGTCAACTCCAGGAGATGGTGATGGATAGGGAGGCCTAGGGTGCTGCGATTCATGGGGTCGCAAAGAGTTGGACATGACTGAGCAACTGAATTGAACTGAACTGAACTGAATGGTCTAGTGGTTTTCCCTACTTTCTTCAATTTAAGTCTGAATTTGGCAATAAGGAGTTTATGATTTGAGCCACAGTCAGTTCCCAGTCTTGTTTTTGTTCACTGTATAAAGCTTCTCCATTTTTGGCTGCAAAGAATATAATCAATCTGATTTCGGTGTTGACCATCTGGTGATGTCCATGTGTAAAGTCTTCTCTTGTGTTGTTGGAAGAGGGTGTTTGCTATGACCAGTGTGTTCTCTTGGCAAAACACTATTAGCCTTTGCCCTGCTTCATTTTGTTCTTCAAGGCCAAATTTGCCTGTTACTCCAGGTGTTTCTTGACTTCCTACTTTTGCATTCCAGTCCCCTATAATGAAAAGGACATCTTTTGGAATGTTAGTTCTAAAAGGTGTTGGAGGTCTTCATAGAACCATTCAACTTCAGCTTCTTCAGTGTTACTGGTTGGGGCACAGACTTGGATTACTGTGATATTGAATGGTTTGCCTTGGAAATGAACAGAGATCATTCTGTCGTTTTTGAGATTGCATCCAAGTACTGCATTTCAGACTCTTTTGTTGACCATGATGGCTACTCCATTTCTTCTGAGTAGTAGATATAATGGTTATCTGAGTTAAATTCACCCATTCCAGTCCATTTTAGTTTGCTGATTCCTAGAATGTTGACGTTCACTCTTGCCATCTCCTGTTTGACCACTTCCAATTTGACTTGATTCATGAACCTAACATTCCAGGTTCCTATGCAATATCTCTCTTTACAGCATCGGACCTTGTTTCTATCACCAGTCACATCCACAACTGGGTATTGTTTTTGCTTTGGTTCCAACCCTTCATTCTTTCTGGAGTTACTTGTCCACTGATCTCCAGTAGCATATTGGGCATCTAATGACCTGGGGAGTTCCTCTTTCAGTATCCTATCATTTTGCCTTTTCATACTGTTCATGGGGTTCTTAAGGCAAGAATACTGAAGTGGTTTGCCATTCCCTTCTCCAGTGGACCACATTGTGTCAGACCTTTCCACCATGACCCACCCGTCTTGGGTGGCCCCACAGGGCATGCTTAGTTTCATGAGTTAAATAAGGCTGTGGTCGGTGTGATTAGATTGACTAGTTTTCTATGATTGTGGGTTCAGTGTGTCTGCCCTCTGATGCCCTCTCGCAACTCCTACCATCTTACTTGGGTTTCTCTTACCTTGGACGTGGGGTATCTCTTCACAGCTGCTCCAGCAAAGCGCAGCCGCTGCTCCTTACCTTGGATGAGGAGTATCTCCTCACCGCCGCCCTGCCTGACCTTAAACGTGGAGTAGCTCCTCTTGGCCCTCCTGCGCCCACGCAGCCACCGCTCCTTGGACGAGAGGTTGCTCCTCTCAGCTACCACCCTGACTTTGGGCGAGAGGTAGCTCCTCTCGGCCATGCTTCTGCGCAGTCTGTCGCAGCCAGCGCGCTTCTGCCTCGTGGTGCTGGAATCAAGATTGCTGGGAGAAATATCAATAACCTCAGATACACATATGACACCACCCTTATAGCAGAAAATGAAGAAAAACTAAAGAACCTCTTGATGCAAGTGAAAGAGGAGAGTGAAAAAGTTGGCTTAAAACTCAACTTTCAAAAAACTAAGATTATGGCATCTGGTCCCAGCATTTCATGGCAAGTAGATGGGGAAACTATGGAAACAGAGAGAGACTTTATTTTGGGGGGCTTCAAAATCACAGCAGATGGTGATTGCAGCCATGAAATTAAAAGATGCTTGCTCCTTGGAAGAAAAGTTATGACCAACCTAGATAGCATATTGAAAAGCACAGAGACATTACCTTCCAACCAGGGTCCATCTAGTCAAAGCTATGGCTTTTCCAGTTGTCATATATGGATGTGAGAGTTGACTATAAAGAAAGCTGAGTCCTAAAGAATTGATGCTTTTGAAATGTGGTGTTGGAGAAGACTCTTGAGAGTCCCTTGGACTGCAAGGAGACCAAACCATCAACTGTAAAGGAAATCAGTCCTGAATATTCATTGAAAGGACTGATGCTGAAGCTCCAATCGTTTGGCCACCTGATGCGAAGAACTGACTTCTTGGAAAAGATCCTGATGCTGGGAAAGATTGAAGGCAGGAGGAGAAAGGGATGACAGAGGATGAGATGGTTGGATGGCATCACTGACTCAATGGACATGAGTTTGAGCAAGCTCTGAAAGTTGGTGATGGACAGGGAAGCCTCTCGTGTTGCAGCCCTTGTAGTAGCAAAAATCTGACATGACTGAAGGGAACTGAACTGAAGATGGGAGAGAATTACACATATTTTCATGCAGAAGGAAAGAAGCCAATGGTACAAAGTAAAAAGCTGGAGAAAGAGAGGAGAAAGAAAAATGAAGAGAAGACAGGAAATGACCAAAGCTTAGAGGAGAACATTCCTATGGGTTGAATGGCATAGGATTCTGAGATCTGGTGAGGCTATTCACTTTGGGAATAAAGAGAAAGTGTATTGAGGAAAAATAAATTAGAAATGGAGGTGGGTATAGATACATTTTCAGGGAGATAGACTTAGAGATGGGAACAGAACATGCTTTGTGCTTCCTTTATCTTCTGTATGAGGTAGGAGACCAGGTCATTTGTGGAGGTTAAATACTGAAATCCTTGCCTGGTAATAAAAAGTTGACTTTGATTTCTATAGTTCCTTTCCTGCAGACACTTCAAAGTCCTTTAGTAACTGCTACTCTCAAGCAACCTCTTCTGGTATTTTGATAGACTTTTTCATTGTGGTATTAATTTCTTTTCCAACTAATTATTTCTTTATATCAAAGAAAAACTTAGAAACTTGAAATATTTCTCCAAAGTCTTAACCAATATCAGAAAGAGATTTTCTTTCTATAGCATTTTATAGGGTAATCGTTTCAGAGCATATAGAACAGAATTAGAGCATGATGGCTGAAAATATAAGACTACTGGGGCAAACCCTTTGCAATGCTATTTTCCTTTAAAAAAAAATTCTGTTTGAAATATAACTCTGGTGGAGGGATTATTCTGTTAATTTTTCCTCCCATAAAACAACATTTTCAGTGTCTTTCTTGCAGGACTGTATCTTAGTCCAAATGGCAGCTCAACCACGATGGTATAAAATGCAAAGAATGCAAAGTAAAAATTGCAGCCTAAGAAGGCTACCCTGTTAGCATTTCTTATTGAGTCTTTGTTATTCTTATCATTTGACTGAAGTAACACCTTTTATTGGCTCAGAAATGTTTTTAAGTTTGTTGTTGTTAAGTTGCTAAGTCGTTTCTGACTCTTTTGCAACCCCACAGACTATGATCCACCAGGCTCCTCTGTTCATGGGATTTACTAGGCAGAATATTGGAGTGGGTTGCCATTTACTTCTCCAGGGGATCTTCCTGACCCAGAGGTTGAACCCACATCTCCTGCCTTGGCAGGCAGGTTCTTTACCACTGAGTCATCAAGGAAGGGAGAAGGCAATGGCACCCCACTCCAGTATTCTTGCTTGGAAAATCCCACGGACGGAGGAGCCTGGTGGCCTGCAGTCCATGGGGTCCCTAGGAGTCAGACACAACTGAGCGAGTTCACTTTCCCTTTTCACTTTCATGAGTTGGAGAAGGAAATGGCAACCCACTCCAGTGTTCTTGCCTGGAGAATCCCAGGGATGGGGGAGCCTGGTGGGCTGCTGTCTATGGGACTGCAGAGAGTCGGACACGACTGAAGCGACTTAGCAGCAGCATCAAGGAAGCCCTAATGCTATTCACACAGAATAGCGTTAGTTAAAATCTATAGTCAGACATTGCTCAAAGTGACACGAAACAGTTTTGAGCAATGCCTGTATCCAGGTTTTCAGAGGAGGAGTAAATGCCTCTTTGCGACTAGAGGGAGATAAACTGAAGTCAGCTCTACCATTGGAGACGCTGATAACAACTGCAGCCCTGGGCTTCTTGGGTGGCTCAGCTGGCAAAGAATATTGCCAGTGCAGGTGACGCAAGAGACGTGGGTTTGATCCCAGAGTTGGGAAGATCCCCTGGAGAAGGAAATGGTAACCCACTCCAATATTCTTGCCTGGAGAATTCCATGCGCAGAGGAACCTGGCAAGCTACAGTCCAGGGGGTCCCAAAGGGTTGGACACAACTGAGCACGCGCGCACACACACACACAGTATCTACCTTGGGTAATATCTATAGAGTGAGCTGAGGGGGATCCTTTTTTCCTGACTTTATTTCTACAACTGCTATGGTAGGTTTCTTTACTCTGGTTTCTACTTTTCGAGATGATGGTGGAATAGTAGCCATTACTGTTACAGGGCATGGCTTATTTACATGACTCCAGCACGTAGCATGAAATCACTATTACTTTGGGTTTGTCCTGAAAGAATTGCCATAGAATTAGATGACTTTCCAGGGTACCTGAAAAAGTAGGCATTTCCTAGCTTAGGCTGAATAAATACTGCTGATTATAGGGAGACACTGTAGTAATGGAATATTGAGTTTAGAATCCATTTTTGTAGTGTTTTTTTGCATGAAAGTCAGTTTGTGTTTTTATTGGCTTTACTTTAGTGCCTTTAATTCATTCTATTACTTTTGGTCCCTGTGATCTGGACTTAGGAGATAGAGAATTAAACCTGAGGTATGGTCCTTTTTAAAGAGTGCTATGATGACCTTGATAAACTGGTTTTCCATAAATTTGTAACATATAAGCCTTGTCTTGGACCATTGTGGTTGCTTTCAAAAGCCCTTCTTTTCTCTCTTTCCGTAAGCTTGTATCTAGTTGTGGGTGGATTTCCAAAGTGCTCCTCTTTTTTTTTTTTTTTTAGAATGTTTTTAGGGATTGCTTTCTTGGAATTACAGAGTTGTTTTCAGCTTTATCTTATGTGTTTATTTTAATATCTTTATTTATGTTTTGAGCTCTCTTGGTCCTTTGATTCTTCTGATCAAATCTCTTCTGTTCATAATCTTTTCTTGCCAGTTCACCTCAAATATCTGCAGAAACAGTTTTAATCCTGTCGTTTAGTGTTTTTCTCATCTGAATCTCCTCTGTTGTTAGATAAAACAGTGATAAACCAATATATGGCAGCTCCATCCTTTAGCTTCCAGGTTTTCTTAAAGCACCTTTTTATTACTTTGTACTCAGTTCAAAATCTTCTCAGCATCTTTCAATACAGATCTCATATTGGTTATTTTAAGTTTAATGGAATTCTACGGAAGATCAGGGAGCCCTGACATCCGAGATTCTTTCAACTGAAGTATGTCCTTTGTGTCTTTTCTCTTTTGGCCAGTGATGAATATCATCAGACTTCTGTACAGTTGCTTTAGCTGTTCCTTGCTCTTCATAGGTAGAAAATTTTGGGGTGAATAGGGTGTCAAGGCTGTTTCTCCTCTGAGGATTCCATCCGATTTTTAATCTAGTTAGTGAGTTTTTGTCTAAAGATTCACTTATTCTTTTCAGAGAATCATGGTTATTTAAAATTTTTCCAAGAGTCCTACATTTCCTATATGACATGACAGCTCCATTATTTTTTTCCTTCCATTTTCCCTCTTTGATATTTTATCATCCTTTTAAACAGGTACAGGAGCAAATCTGCAAGTTACCAACACATATAACATTCATTCATTCAGCACTTGCAATCCCTTAATTGTGCTATTTTATAGACTTATCACCTTTTAACATATATATAACCAGTCCATTCTGAAGGAGATCAGCCCTGGGATTTCTTTGGAAGGAATGATGCTAAAGCTGAAACTCCAGTACTTAGGCCACCTCATGCGAAGAGTTGACTCATTGGAAAAGACTCTGAAGCTGGGAGGGACTGGGGGCAGGAGGAGAAGGGGATGACAGAGGATGAGATGGCTGGATGGCATCATGGACTTGATGGACATGAGTCTGAGTGAACTCCGGGAGCTGGTGTTGGACAGGGAGGCCTGGCATGCTGTGATTCATGGGGTCGCAAAGAGTCGGACACAACTGAGCGACTGAATTGAACTGAACTGAACTGATATATATATAACTTGAATATGAGCTTTCCTGGTGGCTCAGATAATAAAGAATCTGACTGCAATGTGGGAGACCTGGGTTAGATCCTTGGGTTGGGAAGACCCCCCTGGAGAAGGAAATGGCTATCCATTCCAGTATTCTTGCCTGGAGAATCCCATGGACAGGGGAGCCTGGCCAGCTACAGTCCATGGGGTTGCAAAGACTCAAACACGAATGAGCGATTAACACTTCATTTTATTACTTGAATACAGATTAGGTTCTCTGTCCTCAATACCCGAAGGATTTCTGGTTACCGTAGGTAGCAGTGAATCTTTGTTAAATGAATACAAAAAATACACATGGAATGTTTTCTATTTCAGTGCATCACATCGACTTGCATATGGATGACGTGCGGGATAGTTTTCCATTCTGATCCAATTTTTCTTTGCTGAAATCTATGACTGTCAGCCTTTAGAAAAAAAACTGTAAAATACTCATGTTGTTTATGGCCATGCTGGGTCTTCCTTGCTGCATGTGGGCTCTCTCTAGTTACAGCGAGCAGGGTTGCAGTGCACAGGCTTGTCATTGCAGTGGCTTCTCTTGCTGTGGAGCACGGGCTGTAAGGCACATGAGCCTCAGTAGCTGCAGTTCTTGGCTATAAAGCACGGGCTCAGTAGCTGTAATGCACAGGTTTAGTTGCCTCAAGGTGTGGGGGAGTCTTCCTGGACCAGGGATTGAACCCACGTTCTCCGCATTAGCAGGCAGATTCTTTACCACCAGACCTCCAGAGAAGTCCTGACAGCCAGCAGTTTGAAAAACTTTGTCTGGGCTAAGAAGTAGTTATCCCAGTTGGTTTGCCACTTCCAAGTCACAAGCAATAGAAGAGGTTCAACTTGGAAAGGGACCCTTATGTTTGTTACATCCATTATTTTTTTCTCCCAATAGCAAGATGAGTTAATGATTATTTCCATCTTATTGGAGGTAGAAAGTGGAACCCTAAGAAGTTAAGTTACCCAAAGTTAGAAAATTAAAAAGGAAAAACCTGATTTTGAGCACGAACTTATTCCCAGACCAGAACTCTTCCCAAAAATGTTTTAAAAATTATTCAGTGACTCATGTTGTGTTGAGAAAGAAGAACAAACAAGATGCATTTCACCTTTAAAACAGAAAAGGAGGTGGGGAGAAACTAATGCCTGCTGTTTTCATCAGTAATTCCAACACGGGAAACAAATCTATTTCCAATTTGGCAAAGTATCCAGCTCTCTTAGAGAACTGATATCTTGGCTGGGATCTGAGAAGCCATATAAATACAATTTAAAAATCATGAGCAATTGAGAAATAATTTCTAGATACAAAAAAGTCTCAGGCAATCTTCCATTTCCTCTCGGTACAATGAAGGTCATTCCTCTTTGTTCAGGGCTAAGTTCCAAACTGTATGAGCTCTTTAACTTCACCTTCTCATAATGATTCACACAGACTCATCCCCACAGACTCTGAGGAGATAGAAGATGCAAATGGCTGTTGTTCAGATGCTAAGTACTGTCCGACCCTTTGCAACCCCATGAATTGCTGCTCTGTCCTCCAATAATCTCCCAGAATTTGCTCAGATTCATGTCCATTGAGTTGGTGATGCTACCTAATCATTGCTACATCTTAAGTCCCTGCTCACTCTGTGACCCTTTTTTCTTTTTCTTGTTTTCTGTTTGGCTTTTATTTATAAACCACCAAAACATCTGGCCAATTTACTTAATATCCAGATGTTTTGGTCTAATTTACATTGCTAATTTTTTTTTTTTTTTTTTTTTACTGAATGTATTGACTTTTTGGGTAAATATAGCCTGAGTGAAAGTGCATGAAGGTTGCCAGCTGACGGAAAAAGAACTAGCTGGCAATCAACAATCAACATCTGCTCCTCATTTCTCTATTGCTTCCTGGCTCAATCAAAAATAACGTGCCTAATCTTTGAAGAAATTCTTAGAGAAGTGAAAAAAATCATTTGACATCTTTACCTTATCAGAATCACAATCATAGAGAAGATAGACACAGCCAGAAGCAAAAACAGGATCCCTATCTGGGAAATTGCCTGAGTAGATACACTCATTGCACCATGGGGATAAAAGTAAGATAAGAATTCAGATCCCAAATGGTCAAAATCATTTGTCACACCAACGCCACCATTCATGCTTCCGTCCCAACTTACCCCATCATGTTCATGACAAATTTCTTTAAGTGTCTTGGTAAAAGGCCATCCTGGGGGAACCACAGACGCGTGCTTCTCTCCTCTCTTGGACTGTGACGTGAAGCATCACTCCATCCTTCAGGTCCCATGTCGTAATGAGCATCCTATTCTGTCTTCTATGGTGATATTAGTCCTTGACCCCAGAGCCTGGCCCAGGCAGACAATACGGCAGCTGGACTGAGTACCAAGGTCCAAACTACATCATACTTCATGCCCATCCCCACAGTTTAAAGGCGGTAATTAGGTTGACATAGGTGTGACCCTTCCTATTGCCAGCAAGGTAATTGATTTCTGGTTGATAGATCACAAATCAAAACTCATTTCCTATATATATAATGTTATCATTATAGTTCTGTTCCTAAAATCACATTTAATGACACAAATACACCAAGCTGTACCAAAGAAAGTCAGAAAGGGAAAATACACATACATGATTTTACACCTACTTATTAATATTGTAAAATGAAATTTATCTATTTACTTTCTGTGAACTTTGTATGTAAGTACCACATAACACGCAGAAAAATGTAAAAATCATATATTTGCCACTTGAGGTTCATAGTTTAATACGCCTGAGTCACTACCACCCAGGTCAAGAAGTAGAAGGCCCTCAAAAGAACCCTCTCCGTTGTCCACATGGTCTATCCTTCCATTTGTTTACTTCTCTCAAGAATGTTTTATGGTTTCTGTGTATACGCCTTGTGTATCTCTCTTTTTATTTATTACTGTTTGATGTCTTTGTGTTTTCTTTAAATTGGAGTGTAACTGCTTTACAATGTTTAATTTCTGCTGTACAACAAAGTGACTCATCTATATCATAGATCCCCACCCCCATCCCGCCCATTTTAATGCTAATGTAAATGGTACCATTTTAAATCTAGAAAGATGGTGCTGATGAACCTGTCTGCAGGGCAGCAATGGAGCCGCAGATATAGAGAACAGACTTGTGGATTCAGAGGGGGAAGGCGCGGGAGGGACGAGCTGAGAGTAGCATCGAAACATATATACCACCATATGCAAAACAGACAGCCTGTGGAAAATTGCTGCGTGACACAGAAAACTCAAACCTGGTGCTCCGGGACGGCCTAGAGGGTGGGTTGGTGTGGGAGGTGGGAGGAGGTTCCAGAGGAAGGAGATGTATATATACTTATGGCTGATTCGTGCTGATATATGGCTGAAACCAACACAATATTGTACAGCAATTATCCTCCAAGTAAAAAAAAAAAAACAAATTTAAAAAATTGAACCATTTTATACATTCTTTTTTGATATATTACTGATACACGGAAAGTAATTTTTATATTGAATTTAAAGTCTTTGATAAATTCACATATTATTTCCACTGCTTTATCTGTAGATCCTTCAGATTTTCTGCAAAACAGTCTTGTTACTTGTTACCTTTTTTTCCCCCTCAAGTACTTATGTCTTTTCTCTTCCTTGTTCTATTTCTCTGGCTAGAACTTTCAGGAAAAGTTTGAATAGAACTGATTATAATGGTCATCTTTGTGTCTGGGGTAAAACATTCATCATTTTAACAGTAAGGAATATGTTTGCTCTGGGACTTCTCTGTATATTCTTGGTATCATGATTAGACTGTTCTCATTAAAAGATGTGGAAAATTCCCCTCTCTTTCTATTCTTGGAAAGGATTTGTATGTAATAAACATTACTTTTTTCTGTTAATATTTGGAAGAATTCACCAATGAAGTCATCTGGGTGAGCAGTTTTTGTTTTGAGGTTTTTAACTATGAATTTATTTTCTTTTTGTGTCAATTTTTAAAAGTTGTATTTGTCTAAGAATGTGTCCAATTAACTAAATTGCCAAATACACTAGCATTGGGGCATTCATTATATTCTCTTATAATTACTTTAATAACTGTATTATAGGCAGTTTTGTCCTGATATGGGTTAGTTGTAGGGTTTTTTTTTTTTTCATTCTTTTATCTGTGTTTTGGGGGCCTGGAATTTATGAAATTTTATTTTTCTTTCCAAAGCACTCTTCCTTGGCTTTCTGATTCTTTGTATGGTGTGTTTATTTTCTTCTTAAATTCTGCCCTTATCTTTATTATTTCCTCCCTCAAACTTTCTTTGAGGTTTTCTAACTTCTTCAGATAGATGGCAACTTGTTTGTTTTTTAGTTTCTCTTCTTTAATAATTCTAAATCTTAAGTTTTCCTTGATGTGTGGTTTTAGTTCCATCCTAAAAGTTTTGCCATGTAGGAATTTCTTAATCATTTGATTCAAAATATTTTCTAATTTCCATTGCGATTCCTTATTCTACCAATGTGCTCTTTAGACATTAATGCTTAATTTTTGCACATATAGAGATTTGCTAGTTTACTAACATCCTGCAGAGATCAGAGGACAAAATCTATAGGACAGACCATCATCATTTGTTGAGATTGTGTTAGTCCCTCAGTTGTGCCTGACTCGTTGCGACCCCATGGTCTGTAGCCTGCCAGGCTCCTCTGTCCATGGAATTCTCCAGGCCAGAATACTGGAGTGGGTAGCCATTCCCTTTCCCAGGGGATCTTCCCAACCCAGGGATCGAACCCAGATCTCCCGCATTGCAGGCAGATTCTTTACCATCTGAACCACAGGGATTGCTTTCTATCTAAATTCATAGTTGATATTGGGGATTGTTACACGTAAACTTGAAAAGGAAGTATGGTTTTCAGTTGCTGGGATCAGTGTTCTATATACGTTATAAGGTCAAGTCTGTTAATCACATTGCTCAGATTTTCCATATCCTTACAGATTTTTGTATGTGCATTCCATCAGGTATTGAAAAGTGTTAAAATCCTTTAAGATCTTCTACTATGATTTCAAGTTTTCTATTTCTATTTTTAGTTCTGTCAATTTTTGCTTTATAGATTGAGACTTATTATTGGGTAGATATGACTGTCAAACTTTTATAACTTCCACGTCATCTCTTTCCCTTTGGTAATTCTTCTTGCCTTTAAAATCTGTTATGTCTGATAATAAAATAGTTATGGTATCTTTCATTTGCTTGGGGTTTGCAGTGTATCTTTCTCCATCCTCTGACTGTCAATCTCCCAGGTCTTTATTAAGCTTGTAGGGTCCCTTGTAGTGAGTATGTTAGTCACATGGTAGTGTCTGACTTTGCAACCCATGGATTGGTACCCACCAGGCTCCTCTGTCCATGGGGTTTTCCAGGCAAGAATACTGGAGTAGGTTGCCATTCCCTTCTCAAGGGGGTCTTCCTGACCCAGCGATCAAACTCGGGTCTCCCACACTGCAGGCAGACTCTTACAATCTGAGCCACTAGGGAAGACTTATAAGCAGACTAGTGTCCCTTGTAAGCAGAATATGGTTGTTTTTATCCAGTCTCAGTACTTTGGTTTTTCAATTGAAGCATATGGCCTATTTAATGTAATTACTCTGTTTTCTATCTGTCCCGGCACTTTTCTGTTCTTAGTTTCTTCTTTATTATGTGCTTTTGCATTAAATGCTTTATTGTGTCTATCCCCATCACCTCCTTGCTTTCCTGCTCTCATGCTGACTTCCTGCATGCGTGCACTCAGTCGTGTCGGACTTGTTGCAGCCGCACAGACTGCAGTCCTCCAGGCTTCCTTGCCCATGGGATTCTCCAGTCAAGCCAGTGGAATGGAGTGCCATTTCTCTCTCCATCCGTGGTGACTATTTACAGATTAGAACATCCCTCCTTGGCTTCTTAAAACTATATAAATAAGTCCTTTTCCCACTTCCTAAACAATATAAGGAATTTAGGATTCTGTAACATCTTTTACCGCATCCCAATTTGTATACTGTTGTTTTCAAAATTTCCATCTGATGCTGGGAAGGATTGGGGGCAGGAGGAGAAGGGGACGACAGAGGATGAGATGGCTGGATGGCATCACGGACTCGATGGACGTGAGTCTGAGTGAACTCCGGGAGTCGGTGATGGACAGGGAGGCCTGGTGTGCTGCGGTTCATGGGGTTGCAAAGAGTCGGACACGACTGAGTGACTGAACTGAACTGAACTGAACTGAATATGTTTTAAACCATATATCACTGTTGTTTATTTTTATAGCCAATATTCAGTTAGATTTGCCATTTAAATTTATTTACTTACCATTTAGATTGTTCTTCATTCTTCCTGAGTCTCTAAACTATCACATAAAATCATTTTCTTCATCCCAGAATTGCTTCCTTTAATATTTACTCTATTAGGAGTCTACTGGTGATGAATTCCCTCAAATTTTCGTTTATCTCAAATGATGTTATTAGATTAACTTTTAAAGAATTTTCACTGGCTATTTTCTTCCAGCAGTTTGAAAATATAATTATTTTACTCACCCAACAACTGATTGAATTAAGAAATACTTTGAAAGCATAGGATTATATAGGTGACAATGAGTAATCCCTCTTGTCTGGGGTGTAAGGAATTCAGAAAAGGAGGCCAAAATGTGGAGAAGTGTACACATGCACACACACACACACACACACACACACACACATACACACTCACATACACACACGTACACACACACGTGCAGGAACAAGGTCTCAGATCTAATGCATTCATCAAGGAAAAAGTGAAAGTGTTAGTTGCTCAGTTGTGTCCTACTCTTTGTGATTCCATGGACTGTAGCCCACAAGGCTCCTCTGTTCATGGGGATTCTCCAGGCAAGAATACTGGAGTGGGTAGCCATTCCCTTTGCCAGGGGATCTTCCTAATCTGGGAATAGAACCTGAGTCTCTTGCATTGCAGGCAGATTTTTTACCATCTGAACCACCATAAATGTGCATTAATTTATTACATAATTCATTTTTGTAATTAAAATCTTATTATAATAGATTCTGGCTATACAAAATGCATAAAATGTTTCTTTAATTGTTCTGAGGGGGGGTTATAATCTAGCAGATAAGTATATATATGTTTATTTAAAAGGCAACAATGCTACTTTGAATCTTTCTTAAGGACCAACCACACTTTCATAACTTTTAGAAAAGTCACTATATGTATTTACATAGACCCATATAGCAAGTCTACAGACTAAGCCAGGACAAGTATTCCCCTAATTGTGCAAGGAAAAAGACAAGTAATTTAGTATCTAGCTTACATGAGACAGTCTGCTACTTGAAGACATAATAATACATGAAGGAAATAAAACTAATAGAACTAAACTAAATATGTTCTAGAAATGAGAAATATAATGTACTTATTTACTTTTGAATTTTACTATGCTTTTATTTAAAAAGATAGTTTATACAAATGCTTATCTTTGGATAAAGATAAGACAATATGGAAAAAGCTACATGGAATATCTAGGTTCAATAGTTAACTCATACTTGCTCAGATAAACATTGGCAAAAATGTAGTGGATACATACTAGATATATTGATGTTGGAGAGACAAAGAAGGAATAGTCAGACAAGATGGAAGAGAGCTAATGAGAAAAGCCCGCGCAGAGAGAATGTGTTCAGAGCAGGCCTTTCCTTATGAGAGGCGCACTGCAGGCCCAGTAGAAGATGAGAGCCTTCCAAGTAGAGGGCTTCCATCCTGTTTCCCTTCTGTGGATGACTGGCTGCAAGGGGACGGATCAGTGGTCTTGAGCATTGCACAGTGGCCCCTCCATTCTCACCTGCCTAGCACACAAGTCTTTGTCTCCATTCTCGGTTTATCTCCAACCCTTTGACTCTGTGCTCTAGTTTTTCCAAACCAGCACACACCCTTGCTTTTGTTCCTCATTTTGGGCGCTCCTCTAGCACTGATTGTTGACATTCTGTCTTGGACACAATTTGGTGTTTGTTCCCTGGCTTCATGTACTGTGGATGCAGCTAAAGATACACGCCTGCCTTCCCTCCTACCCACATATGCTTCATGGGGAGATGGCTTGGAAAGTCGGGGTATGTGTTTACAAAAGACTTTTCCTAACGCGATAGCTTGGATAAGGGAATAATTAACACAGATTTTATCTTTTGCTTATTTTTTCCAGGTCTATGAAACTAATATCCCTTTTCTGGGCCTTACTATCAATGAAAATATATGTTAGACTCTTGTAATTCTATTGTTAAAGATATGAAAACAACTGAATATAAAATCCAGTAAAGAAAAAAGAAGACTTTGGGTTTTCTTATAAGTAAAAATTCAGGTGAAGAAGACAGAACAGTCTTTAAAACTAATCATCTTTTTTTTCCTACCCTGTATTCAGGTTTTAGTGAGCTCTTTCAAAAATAAAGGATAAGAATCTACAAGCCCTACCTCACATTGTTTTAATAGCCTGGATTCTTCTGTTTCCTCTTCTCTACAGTTTTACAGCTCTCTCCAGGCCCATAAATCACATGGTAGTAATCGGCCCTTCCAGAAGAAAGGGACAAAATGAGATAACTGACATCTCCCCCAATCTTGCTGCACTTGGGTTCAATTATTCTCTCCTTTAATGGCCCTTTCCCCCAGTCCCCCTTCCCCTAACATAAATCATATACTCTATGAATTTTCAATTAGCTGTTGGGCGGCCAACTTCTGGATCTGTAGGAGACGAGCAGCAGGAGAGCTGATTCCTAGGCTGCCGTGCAGAACATGCCTTTAACAGGTATCTGATAAACCTGCTCTGTGTCCAGCAGCCTCATGTCAGATGTGCTTTCTGTTTGGTGCGTTGGGCTTGTATCCTGGGCAAACAGCATGGCACCGTTGATAGAGGTCCTTGATTATCTTCCCAAGCATTAGTGCAAAGGCACACAGAAATGTAAACGATTATTCATTACAAGGGCTTCCCAGGCGGTGCTAGTGGTAAAGAATCTGCCTGTCCAACACAGGAGATGCAAAAGAGACTCCGGTTGGATCCCTGGGTCCGAAAGGCACCCTGGAGAAGGAAATGGCAACCCACTCCAGTATTTTTGCCTGGAAAAATTCATGGACAGAGGAGCCTGGTGGGTTATACAGTCCATGGGGTTGCAAAAAAGTCAGACCTGACGGAGGACACACGCATTCATTATAAGGAACTCCAATCAATTGGCATGGATATTGCAGCCCAGCAATAACCATTTTTCAAGTGGCATGTTAAGTTCTTTTTTCCTTTAGTGGAATATAATTGCTTTGCAGTGTTGTGTTAGTTTCTGCTGTACAACAAAGTGAATCAGCTGTACATATACATACACCCCTCCCTCTGGAGCCTCCCTCCCACCTACCCCCCTTCCCACCCCCTAGGTCATCACAGAGCACTGAGCTGAGCTCTCTGTGCATGCCACATTCAATCTAAATAGATAGCTAGGTTGCCACTAGCTATTTTACACATGGAAGTGCATATATGTCAGTATTGCTCCTCAATTCATCCCTCCCTCCCCTTCCTCCTCTGTGTCCGCATGTCCACTCTCTGTGTCTGTGTCAATTCCTGCTCTGCAAATAGCTTCCACATAGACTGTTTCAAAGCTCAGGTTTCTCCCTTGAGTATCTTACGCTACAGGGGGAGAGGGTGGGGGCAATCCACTCTTCTGTTATTATTACTGTAATGTGACATCGCTTGTGCCTGAGCTTAGGAAGGTAAATATCTCTGACTTGAGGTCATTCATATATTAGGTGGTTCTCCCTATTATAATGAATAATAGCTATTGGCCAAGCAGTAGTTTGGTTATTTACAATATTCTTCAACTCAATAGTAGTTGCACTACAGAAACCCCTTAGGATACTTGAGAAGTAGAGTCAAGTCAGGTAGATAATCCCTTTACAATCAATTATTAATGAGCTTATATCAATGCAATGGTCCAGGGGATAATGGCTTACAGCCTGAGACATTACTGGTTACTAAACCATCTATGTTCACTGTCTGAGAGCTTAGTCTAATATATGTCACCAAACAAAACAAAACAAAACACTGGAACTACCCAAAGCAGAGGTCTCAAAGTCACAAAATGGCAGTTAATACTTTAAGTGATAAGGTTTCCCATCTAAGTCTGCACTTATAGCTGCTTTTAAAAATGAAGAGTTCTGGTGGCATTAGGCAACATAGCCTCTACCTGCAGAAGGAAGGAAGACACCATCTCCTCCAGACAGGCTTGGGCTGAGGCTATCTGCCTGGCTTCCCTGGACACATGAGGTTGTCATTGCCATAAATCCCTTCCTGAAGTCCAAGTACCAAGTATGAACTTGACTGCATAGAATCAGGGTTTCTGATAGTGTATAGGAATGAACAGACAGGCATTAAATCCTTTACCTGTGTGTGTGTGTGTGTGTGTGTGTGTGTGTGTGTGTGTGTATAACATGTTTTTTTTTCTTTTGGCTGCTCTGGGTCTTCTCTGCAGCCAGTGGGCTTTCTCTAGTTGTTGCATGATGGGATGGCTTCTTTGGTTGCAGAGCAGGACTTCCCTGGTGGCTCAGACAGTAAAGAATCCGCCTGCAATGCAGGAGACCTGGGTTCAATCCCTGGGACAGGAAGATCCCCTGGAGAAGGGAATGGCAACCCACTCCAGTATTCTTGCCCAGAGAATTCTACAAAGGAGTCCTCCTTGGGGTCACAAAGAATCGGACACGACAGGGTGACTAGCACTTTCATGGGTTCTAGAGCACCTGGGCTCTCTAGCTGTGCTCTACAAGCTTAGTTGTCCTGTGGCATATGGGATCTTAGTTCCCAGACCAGGGATCGAACTCATGTCCCTTGCATTGGAAGGTGGATTCTTAAGCACTGGACCACCAGGGATGTCCATGGGCATTAGATCTTGAACTTTGTCTCAGGTTCTACCCATAGGATTTGACCCATTGTAACTGAATCCTCGAAATCCTCTAATGGAATTACAGAATCATACAGCTCAGTTAAATCTCCCCATCCCTCTTCCATATGTGGTATCGAACCTCACTTTGATTCTCTCCCATAGGATTGGATCCTCTGCTTCTTTTTCATGTTATCCATGCATGCTAGCTTTGCTGTTTTTTACAGAAATACAAATTGAGGGGGTTAGAAACTGTATCAGACAGTTTCTTTGTAACTCTCATATTCCTTTGTTCATTTTAAATGTTCACTAGTTATTGAATGGGTTGATTTAAGACAAGTGACTTTAGTTTTCAATCTCTGTTTATTTGCTCACAAAAGAGAATGTTACCTTTCAGCCTCCTGAATATTATTTAAATCACTGAACTTATAAGCAACTCAGCAAGAGATTATTTTATAGAAATTGCTTCTTTACTGAGTTGCTTCATACATGCAATACATTGTATTAAAAATAAAATCTGGTATTTAAGTAAGAATCTCTGGTCTAAAGGCTCTGGTATTTAGAATGAATCTTAAATGTGGAGGGAAAACGTGGTTTTTGTGTTCATTTTGAAAAAGAGTTAGTCATCATAGAGAAAATAAATGGAAATAATGAGGAAAAGTACCTCCCTAGATATGTAGAAGATTTTAAGTGTGGGTTGTAAGAAGCTTTTCAGAGGGAAAAAGAAATGGATAGGGTGAAAGATTCACCAAAATTTGGTGAACAAGGCTTTTGTATGCCTTCTTTGCCAAGGCGCAGTTCTTTCTGGGTCTAGCTTGGATGATGGCTATAAACTTCAGTGTGCAGATTTAGATTCTTCTTCTGTGTTTCAAAGTGTAAGGTCAAAAGCTTAGACCTGAGTGGGAAATCTCATGTCACTTAGTAGTTCTCCCCCAAATAAGCTGGACTGTTACCTCTGCAATTACTGTCAAGTTGATGTGGAAGACTGTAAAAGTCATTAGTTACCACAGAGGGAAGCTGACTCACTGAGCCAGCAGCGATCTGAAACATCTCTCCTGTATTAAGTGAAGCCATTTTTCTTCTTTGCATTCAAAGCATGTGGTTTTCACTGAATTAATAAAGTTTATTTCATTTGTTAACAAGGTTGTAGTGGTTAGAGGTTGGAGACAAAATGGAGAAAGGATACATTTCCCCTGCTCTCTTCATAAAGGGCTGTAGTCATCAGCCTGTTGCTCAGTTCAGTTACGGGGAGAGGTCTCTTTGTGCCTAAGTAAGTCACTCTCCTTTCTCTCTGAAAGTGAGCAAAGGATCAACTCAAAGCAAAAGAGTAGGGGAGGATAAATTAGGAGTTTGGAGTTAACACAAACACATTCCTTTATTAAAAAATAGATAACTCACAAGGGTGTATTACATAGCACAGGTAACTATACTCAGTATTTTGTAATAACTTCTAAGAGAAAAGAATCTGGAAATATAGATATGCATGTATATATAATATGCATATATATTTTATATCTGAATCGCTTTGCTGTATACCTGAAACTAATACAACATTGCAAAACAACTCTACTTTAACTTTTTAAAAAGTCAGTATTGAATCTCTTCTACTTAATTGTTGCTATTCAGTCACTAAGTCATATTCAACTCTTTGCAACCCCGTGAATGGCTGCATGCCAGGCTTCACAGTCCTTCACTATCTCCTTGAGTTCTACTCAATATGTATAACTATCTGACTTATATCCCAGAAAAACTCCCTTTGAAATTGCCTTAAAGAAGACAAAAGTCCTGGTCAACCACCAAACACAATTTTCTGAAGCAAGAACTTGGTCAGGCTAATCAAATCCTTTTCTCTGACAATAATCAGCCAGAGAGAGAAACAGGGAAAACCACAGGTATTTTATTTTAAACACAGACTTTTATTCTGAGCTATGTACTATACTAAAAGTAGGACTACATGAGCTAAGTTACATAGCTATTATGTGATCCTACACTTGATGAGAAATTCATATATGAAAGTGATTTTTTCAAGAGGGCAATGCTAACTTAAAATTGCATAACAACTGGGTCCCAGGCTGTTGGTTCTAGACTCAGTACTGTCTAACCCCTGAATACTGGATGAGACCACCTTTCACTCATTTTCTAGTTAACACTGAGACAGATGGGACAGAGGCCTTGGAATATAGGGGCTCAGTGTGTGCTTGGTAAACTTGCAACATGAACTGAGAAAAGTACAAGGACAGAGGAAAATGCATGTGTGTGTTAATGGTGAAAACATGAAGGGGTTAAAATAGACAAGGAGCTGACACTCTGTCAGTAGTGTAAGAAGGCTGAGAGGACCACAAGCGGGAAACAAGAAGTACTACAGCTGGACAAGAACTGAATTCCCACTTGTGGAATCCTAGGACCAGGAGAAAATGAGAGAAGTTGGAGGGGATCTAACATATACCTACAGGCATGACTTTAGAAATGGAGTTTTGACAATATTCTGTCTCTAAAATGGTTAAGGAGTGACTCCACAAGCTGCATGAAAATAGAGGCCATCAATTACATGGTAACTTCCCTGTCTTTAGATGAGAAGAAAAGAATAAAGTCAAATTATGATGTAAAGGATTTGAACAGCACATATTTGGAATGTTACCAAAAACTTTCTATTGCAGCTCCTTTTCTGAACTTGGTTAACTCAGTCCATGAAAACTGTGATGTGATTCTGCTAAGAGCTGGAAAGGTGGCTAAGATGATTTTCCATAGTCCTTTTAAAAGCAATATTTGAATATTATTTTCACAGGCCTTGGAACCTTTAATCCTCAAGACATCTCCATTGTATAGGGATTATTAGTCTCTAGGTATAAATGTGGATACCAAGTCTCAGAGAGATTAAGTTTCTTACTTAGCCTTGAATCCAAGTTTACTGAGTGCAGTTCTCATGCATTTTCAACTGTGTCAAGTTGCTTATAATTATGTGAAAATACATGTGTCTCTTTCTCTTTTTATAAGTGCATGCAAAGAAAATATAAACTGTGGTGTATTTCAAGAGAGAAATTTCACCCACTGGTTTCTTTCTCTAAGGCAAGGAGTGAGATAACATGAGCAAGTGGATAGCCTTCTGGTTTAGCAGAAGTGCTAATGGAATGTGGGCTTTAGAAATATGCTATTTATTTCTGCTTATTTGTCCTCCAGCACAATCTTTTATTGGAGCAATCATATTTTCTTTGGAGGACATTCAGGAATGAGATGTGTAGTGCCTATACCTTACTGAGGGGTGTATTTACCCTCTCAATTTGTATTGCAGTTTTGTTTTTTAAAGTATTTTCCTCCATTTCTAAAATTTAGTGATCCAGGTTCTGTCTAAACTCTGTGGCCTCAAGATGTTAAGTATGCCTTGCATGGCACACGGCTGTGCCAAAATTGCCACATCCTATTTGTTTACTTGGAATTGATCAGAAGATATTAAACAGTCTTAAAAATTATCTCCACAATTACTTTCTGGAGAATGCAAAGTTTCCTATCATCTATTTTGGGAAAATATCAGTTGAAAAGGAAGTTTTTGCTTTTGGCAGAGAGAGCAGCACAACTTGAAATGCCATCTCGTTACATTTAAGGAAAGATTATATGATGGCCATTTCCCTATCTCCAGTATACAGGGGAATTGATTTTCCATTCACAGCTTTCTTTTCTAATACACATACTGCAAATATTCTAAATTGACAATAGGCTGCTCGCTTAAAATCAGGCCTTGTATAAGTCATACTATTATAAAATCTTTCTTTTTTTAAAAAAAGTGTTTGTTTATTTTGACTGCACTGGGTCTTAGTTACAGCACTTGGGATCTTTAGTTGGCATGTAAGATCTAGATCCCTGATCAGGGATCAAACCCAGACACCCTGCACTGGGAGCTCGAAGTCTTAGCCACTGGACCATCTGGGAAGTTTTGATATAAAACCTTTCTGAATGCTTATATTTTGCTGCTAACCTTTATTTGTGCCTGGAAAGTGACCACTGTGAATGATAATATGGTTGACCTTCCCTATCCACGGATTCTTCATCCATAAATTCAACCAACCATGGATGGAAAATGTTGGGGGAAAAAATCCAGGAGGTTCTGAAAAGCAAAACTTGAATTTGCCAGGCACTGGCAACAATTTAGGAAGCATTTACTTTGCGTTAGGTATTATAAGTAATCTAGAGATGATTTAAAGTATATGGGAGGATGTGCATGGATTATATGCAAGCACCATGCCATTTATGGAGAGACTTGAGCATCCTCTGATTTTGGTATTCCCAAGACAAGAGGTGGGGTGTGGGTCTTAGAACCACTAGGATACGGAGGGAAGACTACTTTAGAACAGTGACATTTTGGGGGGATGACATCTCTGTCCACAGAGCAGCTTCTTTGGTAAAGGACCATCCTTTACCCTGGATCTGGGCTTGGCCTCTAGTAAGTACACAGTTGCCTAGGAAGTTAAAATTGGAGATTGACTCATTCCGGTATGATACATTGCGGTTGGAAGTTTATGGGGAAAAAAAAAAACCACCAACAATGAATATGCCTTTTTGGATGTTTTCCAATTCTGGGAATCTATCATGCTTCACAGAATTTGTTAGGAACAGAAGGTAGAAATAAATTGAACAGCTTCCTCCAATCTTCCTCAGTTTGGGGTCAAATAAGAGACTGTCTCCTCATTTTATCTTTAGGATTTTGTTCCATAGTAATATGCATATCTCTTGAGTAATGTCACAGTTCATTTCCTTGGAGGGAGTTGGCTCAATACCACCATTACATATTTATGTGGTTTTGTGGGGAAGTGAAGATCAATAGAGGTCTTTCCAGCCACGTGACCACAATGATGGATTTCTTTTCCTGCTCTATTTATTATTTATGAATACCTCCTTGTGAGCAGCACTGTCCTCAATGTTGAATAGGAGAGAATGAGAGGACTGTGTATAAGCTCAACCCAGAGCAGTGAAATTACTGTGAAACTTGGTATTTTACTGAAATGTGCTTAAAATTATGGAAGCTATTCTCATGAAAAACATTTTATCAGTCACTATCATGTTTTAAGATAACATTCAGACACAAATTTAATGCAGTACATCTCATCTGTATATATTCTTTGGAAAGAAACCAATTTTATTTTGAAACATTCAAGCCTTTTCTAAAGTCATCATGAAATTCTGACTGGCAGGAAGTGGTACCTCATTGTAGTTTTGATTTGCATTTCTCCAATAATTAGGGATGTTGAGCATCTTTTCACATGTCCACTGGCCATCTGTATGTCTTCTTTGGAGAAATGTCTATTGAGTCTTCTGCCCGATTTTTGACTGGGTTATAATCAAACAATCTCACTCTTGGGCATGAGCCTGGACAAAACTATAACTCAAAAAGATACAAGCACTCCTATGTTCATAGAAGCACTATTAACAATAGCCAAGACATGAAAACAACCTAAGTGTTCATTGACAGATGAATGGATAAAGAAAATGTGGTACATATGTCCAGTGGAATACAACTCAGCCATAGAAAGGGTGCAATCATGCCCTGTGCAGCACCAAGGAGGCAAATAGAAAGTATCATACTGAATGAAACAAGTCGGGAAGAGAAAGACACATATCAGTTTCTTAGCCTGGAAAGATGATGTCACTAAAATGTGAAATCTAAAATATGGCACAAATGAGTCTACAAAACAGAAGCAGACTCACAGAATTAAGAACAGATCTGTGGTTCCCGAGGAGAGGGGCGGGAGAGGTATGGAGTGGGAATTTGACGTTAGTAGATGCAAACTACGGAGAAGGCGATGGCACCCCACTCCAGCACTCTTGCCTGGAAAATCCCATGGACGGAGGAGCCTGGTGGGCTGCAGTCCATGGGGTCGCTAAGAGTCGGGCACGAGTGAGTGACTTCACTTTCACTTTTCACTTTCATGCATTGGAGAAGGAAATGGCAACCCACTCCAGTGTTCTTGCCTGGAGAATCCCAGGGACGGGGGAGCCTGGTGGGCTGCCGTCTATGAGGTTGCACAGAGTCGAACACAACTGAAGCAACTTAGCAGCAGCAGCAGCAGATGCAAATTACATTTAGAATGGATAAACAAGGTCCTACTGTATAGCACAGGGAACTATATCCATTATGGAATAAGCTGTAACAGAAAAGAATACTTGAAAACTGTATATATACTGTATATATACATATATATGTATTATATATATATAATACATATATATATATATAACTGATTTACTTTGCTGGTACAGCAGAGATTGGCACATTGTAAATCAACTATAGTTCAATTTAAATAAAAAAAAAAAGAAAGAAAAAAGGGGGAAGAAAGTACACAGGCAGAGAAATAGTAAATGCCCAAGACTGAGCTAAAAGATGTCTCATGTTTTTGGACCAGACTTCTCATCAAAGGTACACACTGGATTCATTCAGTGTAGATTTTATTCCCACAAGCATAAGGGAGAGGGTCACATTTTCACCAAAAGTTGGGGAAAGAAGGACATGGTGGTGGGCCTGAGATGAGAAGGTGGGAAAGTCTAGATTTACAAACACCCTAGGCACACACACCGTGACCTAGTATAAATCACTCACTGGGTCCCCTGGAGTTGGAGAACCAGACAGAGAAATCCAGGAACTGGAAAGTTTCCTAAATGGGTTCCATCCTTTCCCCAAGAGTAAATGGTAGAGCTTGGCATGGGGAAAGGGCCCTGAGTGAAGTCAGATGAGAGAGGCTTTCCCCAGGTACTACGTCTCTGGTAGCCACCCTGGCTTCTCTGCGGCTGGTGCATCCCTGGGAGCGTAGTCACCCTTCCACCTGCTCTTTCCGGGCAAGGTGGGAGCTTTTGATCTCATCCTTGCTGAGGTGATGGAGCCACTCATCAGTGGAAGCCTAAGAGTCATTTCCCCTCCAGGGCTATGCGCATTGAAGTTTCACAAAGGGCTGGACTTAACAAAACATGACATGCAATCAGATCTCCAAGTCAGACACGACTTGTTTGGCTTTATTTCTACGTTGTATTGGTGCTGCGCGGGGAGGAGGAAAGGAAGGGAGGGGAAGACAGTTTTACAAAGATGATCTCATCAGTCACTGACAGCCCAAGTGGAGGCGAGTCCTGCTGCTTCTGCGTTTATTCTCTCCTGGTGATGGCTTAGGGACATGTCCAGCTTGCCCACACTTTCCCATGGACATGAAAGGCCTCTCTCTGGTGCTCTTTGCCTGTCCCTGTGACCATCTCTGCAGGTCCTCCCAGGTGCCTCTGTTGCCATGGTTGCTCCCCAGCGCACACAAGATGCTAAAAATAAATGCCAAGTGAAACTTTCCAGCTGCCTGGGAAAAGAGAGTTTTCTGTTCTCTTTGTACTTATATCCAATTGGCTCACAGCTGATGTGCTCTGAGAAGCTGGGTCGAATACAGATGCCATGCCCAGAGTCAGCAGATGGGCTGGGGGTGGAGAGCAGCTTTATGGGTTAAAAGCTGCCAGGGAAGTCAAGAGCCTAAGTTCCATGACCTTGCCTCCACTGTGTGCTTCTGAACAAATCATGTCATTGCTCAGAGTCTTAGTTTCTTAGCCTGGAAAAGGCAAAGAGCATCCAAGGACCATTCTCACTTTATGAGTGTGGATGTGCTTTCTGATTTTGAGTTTGAAACATTTCTGCGTAGCAGACCCAACTCCTACATCGACTGTGTGAGCTTTGGCAGCTGATCATGGTTGCCTTGAATTATTATCAAATAGAACTTAAAAAGTAAGCCTCGTGTGACCTGATGTTATAATTCGTATGACCAAATTACACGCAGACTCCAGTCTTTGTTTTTGTGTTAATGTTGTTGCTTTTGTTTTGATTCATTCACTTCTTTCTTCATTCAACAAATTATGACCAAGTTCTCACTGGGCATTTGGCTTTAATACAGCCAACACTGAGCTCATTGCTGTTAGGAGAAGGAAGCGCTGGGAAGCCTTGTTGTTGTTTAGTCACTAAGTTGTATCTGACTCTTTTGTGACCCCATGGACTGTAGCCTGCCAGGCTTCTCTGTTCATGGGATTTCTCAGGGAAGAATACTGGAGTGGGTTGCCATGTCCTTCTCCAGAGGATCTTCCTAACCCAGGGATTGAATCCGCATGTCCTGCATTAGCAGGGGGATTCTTTACCACTGAGCCACCTGGAAAACCCTGGAGAGCCTTAGGTATCAAATAAATAGAACATGGGATTAGGAATAAGATGAAATCAACATCACAAGGATAAAATACAAACATACAACATTAAGATGTTTCCTGATTATAAAAGACATCTGTGTCTGGAAAATCTCAACATTATTTAATTTTCTGCTGGTAGTGTTCTGACATTATGACATTTAATATCTGAGTTATAGTAATTATATTAGCCTGAACTATAAGAAAAAAATGTTTTTTAAAAAAAGCACAAAACAAAACAAAGTATAATGAGAAACACATTCATGAACAATTGCAGAGACCATGTCGTGTAACTGATTCGTACCAATAATATTTAATACACACCAAATGGGAATAAGTCAATGATACAAGTAAAATCAACCTTGTAATCTGTAGCAGGGCCTTTCAGGGAAGTGGCTACTAGAATTCTCTAGTTACAAAACAGAAACAGAGGCACAAAGAAGATAACAAAGGTTTCTTCCATTACCTGGTATTGTCTTTTGGTTTTATATGCTCTGTATCCTTATGAGGAGGAATGATTGCCATCTTTTAGAGAGTGTGCAAGGGATTTTCTTCTATATTTAGCTGTATGTAATTTTTTTTTCTTTACAATACTGTATTGGTTTTGCCATACATTGACATGAATCCACCACAGGTGTACATGAGTTCCCAACTCTGAACCTCCCTCCCACCACCTCCCCACCATATCATCTCTCTGGGTCATCCCCGTGCACCAGCCCCAAGCATCCTGTATCCTGTATCGAACCTGGACTAGCGATTCGTTTCTTACATGATAGTTTACATGTTTCAATGCCATTCTCCCAAATCATCCCACCCTCTCCCTTTCCCACAGAGTCCAAAAGTCTGTTCTTTACATCTGTGTCTCTTTTGCTGTCTCGCATACAGGGTTATCATTACCATCTTTCTAAATTCCATATATGTGTTAGTAAATACTGTATTGGTGTTTTTCTTTCTGGCTTACTTTGCTCTGTATAATCGGCTCCAGTTTCATCCATCTCATTAGAACTGATTCAAATATATTCTTTTTAATGGCTGAGTAATACTCCATTGTGTATATGTACCACAGCTTTCTTATCCATTCATCTGCTGATGGACATCTAGGTTGCTTCCATGTCCTGGCTATTATAAACAGTGCTGCGATGAACATTGGGGTACACATGTCTCTTTCAATTCTGGTTTCCTCGGTGTGTATGCCCAGCAGTAGGATTGCTGGGTCATAAGGCAGTTCTATTTGCAGTTTTTTAAGGAATCTCCACACTGTTCTCCATAGTGGCTGTACTAGTTTGCATTCCCACAAAGCTTTCCTGGTGGCTCAGAGGTTAAAGCATCTGCCTTCAATGCAGGAGACCTGGGTTTGATCCCTGGGTCAGGAAGATCCCCTGGAGAAGGAAATGGCAACCCACTCCAGTATTCTTGCCTGGAGAATCCCATGGACTGAGGAGCCTGGTGGGCCTGGTGGGCTACAGTCCACAGGGTCGCAAAGAGTCGGACATGACTGAGTGATTTTAACACGGTAAGCTGGCAGGCTTTGTGTTCCAATATTAACTCCTCTGGGCTTGGAAAACTTTTATAAATTGTGACGACCCAAGATAGTATAAAAATCTCAAGAGGATGCAGTGTAAAAGCACAGACCTTGTATAGGATAGAGCCTGGAGACCTCATGGATTTGTAAGAAAATTTAAAAGTAGAGAGTTCCTTAAGAACTTTGAAAAATATTCAAATGGAAGGTCATGCTTCAAAACAGGGAGAAGCTGGAGCCTTCTGTGAGCTGCTGATATGAGGCAGAGGCGCTGCAGAGAATGAAGGTTGGCATCTCCTATATCTCAAACCACAAATAAGCCCAAGCTGCCACTGTGCCTAGTTGAAAACCAGAGCAGAATAAACTGAATTAATTTAGGGGTTGTATCCACTTTATGAACTGGCTAGTGAGTCTGCTCCAGTCATGGAACAGGTTAGGGCCAAGGCAGGAACTCAGAGGAGCCTCGTGCAGAGGCCCTGCATGCAGGAGGCCTCTGGATATGTGAATGACTTCCCGCCAAAGTTCCCATAACTTGACTTCTGTTGTGGTAGTAGGGCAAGTCCTAGAGGAGGCGCCAGAGGTATGAATATATTGATGTTTGTAGTAGTGGGGAAATGCACAGCCCGTGAATGAGTGGTGATCACCTTGTAAGGCACAGAAATATCAGTCACTATATTCTGCACCTGGAATGAACAGTGTTGTAGGCCAATTATACTTCATTTTAAAAATAGATATGAACGGCCCATGTGAGATTTGTCAGTAGTTTATGTCAGTGCAAGCACCATGAATTGTGATGCAGGACAAATGCCTGTGTACCAAGTGGCAGTAGCAGCATCACCGACTACAGGAAACAATTCGTTAATCAGGCAATCACTGCAAAGGCAAGCGTGCTCAGTCATGTCCAACTCTTTGCGACCCCATGGACTGTAGCCCGCCAGCCCCCTTTATCCATGGAATTCTCCAGGCATGAATACTGGAGTGGGTTGCTGTACCTTTCTCCAAGGGATCTTCCTGACCCGGGGATCAAATCCACGTCTCCTGCATTGCAGGCAGATTCTTTACTGCTGAGCCACAGGGGAAGCCCAATCACTGTAAAAACATCTTGTAAATCAGAACCTGTTTGGGAAATAGCTGATAGATAAAGGACCTTAAATTAACTTTTTCAAGCAAATATTCACTGAGTACCAAACTTATATAAGACATAATGATAAAACTCAGAAAGAAGTGGTTTATTCCCTTATAAATTATTTAGATAAATGAATAACACTTCCATGACCTCACGCTTCTTTTGCACTGAATTTTGTTAAGTGGGAGGAAAGTGGCTGAAATGGAAGAAGCAGTCTGTGAAAACCCCTGGCGCACTGCCTTGGAGGGGCGAGGGTAGCTGGGTGGAGACAGACGAGAGTGGAGATGAGAAGGAGAGACCAGAGAAGGGGTGCCATCAGAGATCTGTGAGCAGAAAAGGGGCAAGGCTGAGCTGGACTCAAACTTAACCTGAGAAAGGTGCATATCAAGTAAATTTCTTCAGTTCTTTCAAGTTGAAAAAATGGAGGGAAGAGGGGATAAAAATGGTTCACCAGGTTCCCAGACTGAAGTAGACATAAGGGTTATTTTTGGACACTTCCGCCATAAATGTACATCTGAATAAGACTGCCCCACTAATATGGGAGAAGATAACTTAGAGAAAAATCAGGCATTCCCTTTTTTATGTGAAAGACCATGCTATCTTTACATGTTAACTAGGATAGAATTCCCGTTCTTATGCCCTCAGTTGGGAAGGTATTTCAGTAGTAAGATTTACTTCGCCTCCCTGCATCAATGTTTTTGAGGTCGGAAAGGTGAATCTACTGTTGCACCCTTAAGACCGGGCCTGAGACCTCTTGATGAGTAAATGATGTGTTTATTTACAAAAGGGCAGATGAGATAGCTGGAGAAGCCACTTATATAGCCCACATCATCTTCCTAGGAAATTACCAAACTATATCAAACCATATAAAAGTCATTCTTAATATCCCAAATGAGTATAGGATAAATTAGAAGAAGGAGAGAGAGCAGGGGTGAAAAAACCAAGGGGTTTATTGCACTACTGATGCTGCTGCTAAGTTGCTTCAGTCGTGTCCGACTCTGTGCGACCCCATGGACGGCAGCCCGCCAGGCTCCCCCGTCCCTGGGATTCTCCAGGCAAGAACACTGGAGTGGCTTATTGCACTACTTCTAGATAAAATTAGTAGAACCTAAGCTAAGTTGCTGACAGAGAAGACAGAGAGGCAGAGATTTCCCATAAAGTTATAAAAAGGAAAATGGGGGCAAGAGGGCTTAAAGATGGCTAAAGTTTCACATTAATGAGGGGAGACATATGAGGAGGGATTTAGTGGGTGGTGATGTCAGTTAGATGACACCTCCCTTATGGCAGAAAGTGAGGGGGAACTAAAAAGCCTCTTGATGAAAGTGAAAGGAGAGAGTGAAAAAGTTGGCTTAAAGCTCAACATTCAGAAAACGAAGATCATGGCATCTGGTCCCATCACTTCATGGGAAATAGATGAGGAAACGGTGGAAACAGTGTCAGACTTTATTTTGGGGGGCCCCAAAATCACTGCCGATGTTGATTGCAGCTATGAAATTAAAAGGCACTTACTCCTCAGAAGGAAAGTTATGACCAACCTAGATAGCGTATTCCAAAGCAGAGACATTACTTTGCCAACAAATGTCTGTCTAGTCAAGGCCATGGTTTTTCCAGTGGTCATGTATGGATGTGAAAGTTGGACTGTGAAGAAAGCTGAGTGCCAAAGAATTGATGCTTTTGAACTGTGGTGTTGGAGAAGACTCTTGAGAGTCCCTTGGACTGCAAGGAGATCCAACCAGTCCATTCTGAAGGAGATCAGTCCTGGGTATTCATTGGAAGAACTGATGTTGAAGCTGAAACTCAATACATTGGCCACCACGTGAGAAGAGTTGACTCACTGGAAAAGACCCTGATGCTGGGAGGGATTGTGGGCAGGAGGAGAAGGGGACGACAGAGGATGAGATGGCTGGATGGCATCACCAACTCGATGGATATGAGTTTGGGTAAACTCCGGGAGTTAGTGATGGACAGGGAGGCCTGGCGTGCTGCGATTCATGGGGTCACAAAGAGTCGAACACGACTGAGCGACTAAACTGAACTGAACTAAACTGAACTGATGTCAGTTAGAGGCTTTGGTTTGGAAGTGGTTGGGAGGCCAACCACCTTAAGACTCTGACAAGTAGGGAATCAGAATTCAGGGAGAGGCTGGGTGGTGGAGAGAATTTTGGGAAAGATCTGCAAAGATATATTTGAAGAATCGGAGGAAAATGAATATTGCTCAAATGGATATGGAGTTTTACCAATTTTTGAAAATATTAAATATTTAACAACAAAGTCTAAACTGTATTTTTCCTTGAGTGATAAAACTGGTCTGGCTTCCCATTTAATTTGGCTTTTGTTTTAGGAGCCTCCTTGCAGCTCAGTTGAGGTCTCCTCATCTCACGCTGGGACCTCTTGCAAAGTCCTGGGCCAAACACTTTGTTTTATGTGCCAGAGATTAACCCAGTTCCCTCTCCTCTGTCACCTTCTCTGTACTGGGCTTCCCTGGTGGCTCAGACAGTAAAGACTCTGCCTGTAAAGCAAGAGATCGAGGTTCAATCTCTGGGTTAGGAAGATTCCCTGGAGAAGGAAATGACAACCCACTCCAGTATTCTTGCCTGGGAAATCCCATGGACAGAGGAGCCTGGTGGGCTACAGTCCATGGGGTCGCAAAGAGTCTGTCACAACTGAGTGATTCACACTTTCACTAGCACTCTACAGGGTGCAAAGGCAGAAGCTCGTTATTCCTGCCTCTGTTCCAACTAGAGATGCACCAAAATGAAACAAATGAGTTTATTTCTGAGCAGAAATAGACTCACAGACTGTCAGAGTCCAGCTCCAGCAGCCAGGGATTCAACCTGAAGGGGTGAGCGGTGTCGGCGAGAAACTGAGGCAGTTTTTCTTGGCATTTTTCTTGGACTGCCTGTTTATTTCAAGCTTATGATTCTCTTTTATGCTTTTACAAAAGCATTAGGTCAGAGGTTTGATATTTTTAGTTCCCGTTGACCCAGATTTATTTTTCTCCAAAAATCACTGTTGTCCCTCAAAAGGAGTTCCTTCCTCAGCAATTCTCTCATCTACTTTTTTTCACGTGTCTTTGTGAATACGCTGTAACTCATGCTAATGTCTGGGCTGCATACCACATTCCTCAGTTTATTTCTTATCTTTCTAAGTCCTGTTTGCCCCTAGTATCCTAAGCTCACTATTTCTTAGAAAGGGCTTCTAGCTAATAATATCTCTAAAGTCCCTAATTTCTATAAGCTAGAGTAGAATATGCTAACATTACAACAATCCTTAAATCTTTAGCTTCTAACTATTTTAATTATTTCTAAGCCCTAAATTCAGCAAACTCCTTTGCCATAAACACTTTTCTCACAAATGGGCTTCAGATAGCAATCCCTCCCATGGCCTCAAGCTGCAGCCTGTGTGCTCACCCTGGAACAGTCTTTTGTAAAAGTCCTTGAACAAATGTCAGTGATTAACTTTATGAATTATTCTTTGAGCACAGCTGCAGAAGGCTTTATGCCTTCTCATGCTCCTCTCAAAAACAATAAACACCTTAATATTCTCTTCAGTCAACTCAGCAGAGGAAAGGAAAAAACAAGTCAGAATCACAAAGCCTGACTCCTTTATTCTGAGTCTGTGCCTACAGAACAAAGGGAGGGGGTTTAGGGCTGTGCCTCTATTTTGTCAGTAATGCCTAACACGGCTCCCAACAACAGACATAGAAAACAAGCTATGGTTACCAAGGGGAGAGGTGGGTAAATTAGGAGTTTAGGATTAATATATACATACTGCTGTATATAAACAAGAATAACAAGGACCTACTGTATAGCACAGGGACCTAAACTCAATATCTTGTAATAACCTATAAGGGAAAAGAATATAAAAAAGAATATATGTTTATGTATAACCAAATCACTTTGCTGTACACCCAAAACAAATACAACATTGCAAATCAACTACATTTCAATAAGAAGTTTTAAAAATAAACAAACAAAATTGGGTACAAAAAGATCCATAGGCAGAGAGAGCTCGAGGAGAAGGTTAAAGCAGCAAATGGGCTAACATGGCCTCTTTCCCTTCTGTTTCATCCTGCCTTGTACATGGACATGGCACCTGGAGCCAGGACCAGTTACAGTGAGGCAACAAGCATGAGAGAAAGGGCAGGAGAGTTTCAGAGGTGATGGCTCTGATGGAGCTGATTCTCCAAACCAATGCCAGCAGCATTCTACCTCCAGTTTTCCCTCCATGTGAGCAAAGCAATCCTTGTCTGTGTAAGCCATTCACATCAGGGTTGCTGTCCTTCTAGCCGAGCCCATTGCTAATTGGTGGACTCTACCTCAGCTTTGGGGGAATTCCCCAAAAGCTGTGCTCAGGTTTTCTATTGCTGTGTAACAAGCCACCTCAAAGCCAAGAGGCTTAAGCAGCAACAACACCATTTATATTGCTCACAAATCTATAATATGGACAGGGCTCAGAGAGGATGGTTTGTTTCCATTCCAAGTGGTGTCAGCTAGAAAGGCTCAGCTGGAGATTGGAGGATACATTTTAAGATGGTGCACTCATGTAGTTGTTGGTTGGTCTTGGCTCTAGGTCTTGGTCTTGGCTGTTGGCTGGGCAAAATTTGGGTCCGGAATCAGAGGCCGCTGTTCCCCTCTCTGTGGGCCTCTCTGCAGCTGCCTGGGCTTCCTTACAACATGGTGGCTGGATTCCAAGAGTGAGCATAAAGAAAGAACAAGATGCTCATGCACAACATTTTTATGATCTAGCCTTAGGCGTCACATAGTGTCACTTCCACCACACTCTATGGGTTGAGGCAGTTACAAACACTTGCCCAGGTTCAAGGGGAGTGGACATGAACACGGCTTAATAGGGATGCGGCAAGTGCCTAGAGCATGAGGAATGAAAGATGTTGCTAGAGCTGCCTTTGGAAAACGCAACCTGCTGAAAGGTGCCTTAGAACATCAGATGGTCATTGCTTACTATTACTTTCCTAGTTGCAGTCTAGAGATTAATAATTTGCCATTTATATTATGAGCTTCCCAGGTGGCTCAGTGGTAAGGAATCTGCCTGTCAAGCAGGACACATGGGTTCAGTCCCTGGATCAAAAGATCCCCTGGAGAAGGAACTGGCAACCCACTCCAGTGTTCTTGCTTGGGAAATCCCATGGACAGAGGAGCCTGGTGAGCTTTATCTATAGGGTCACAAAGAATTGGATATGACTTAGTGACTAAACAACAATATTTATGTTATAGAAAAAAGGAATAAGTAAATATCAGAGTATTGATTTATTGCAAAAATTCTGCTAAAGTTTTTGAACCAAAGAAGTTACAGTGGCTTCACAGACTCCCCACTTTCTCAGTGAGGTATTTTTAAAATTGACAGTATTTTGAGGTATTTCTTTGCATTGATTACTGAGGAAGGCTGTCTTATCTCTCCTTGCTATTCTTTGGAACTCTGCATGCAAATATGTATATCTTTCCTTTTCTACTTTGCCTTTGGCTTCTCTTCTTTACAATGAAATAGAGGAAAACAATAGAATGGGAAAGACTAGAGATCTCTTCAAGAAAATTAGAGATACCAAGGGAATATTGCATGCAAAGATGGGCACAATAAAGGACAGAAATTGTAGGGATCTAACAGAAGCAGAAGATATTAAGAAGAGGTGGCAAGAATACACAGAAGAACTGTACAAAAAAGATCTTCACAACCCAGATAATCACGATGGTGTGATCAGCCACCTAGAGCCAGACATCCTGGAATGTGAAATCAAGTGGGCCTTAGAAAGCATCACCATGAATAAAGCTAGTGGAGGTGATAGAATTCCATTTGAACTATTACAAATCCTAAAAGATGATGCTGTTAAAATGCTGCACTCAATATGCCAGCAAATTTGGAAAACTCAGTGGTGGCCACAGGACTGGAAAAGGTCAGTTTTCATTCCAATCCCAAAGAAAGGCAATGCCAAAGAATGTTCAAACTACTGCAAAAATGCACTAATCTCATATGCTAGCAAAGTAATGCTCAAAATTCTCCAAGCCAGGCATGAACCATGAACTTCCAGATGTTCAAGCTGGATTTAGAAAAGGCAGAGGAACCAGAGATCAAACTGCTAACATCTTCTGGCTCATGGAAAAAGCAAGAGAGTTCCAGAAAAACATCTATTTCTGCTTTATTGACTATGCCAAAGACTTTGTGTGGATCACAACAAACTGTGACAAATTCTTAAAGAGATGGGAATACCAGACCACCTGACCTGCCTCCTGAGAAATCTGTCTTCAGGTCAGGAAGAAACAGTTAGAATTGGGGATGGAATAACAGACTGATTTCAAATAGGGAAAGGAGCATGTTAAGGCTATATATTGGCACCTTGCTTATTTAACTTATATTCAGAGTATATCATGAGAAGTGCCGGGCTGGATGAAGCACAAGCTGGAATCCAGATTGCCGGGTGAAATATCAATAACCTCAGATATGCAGATAACACCACCCTTATGGCAGAAAGTGAAGAAGAACTAAAGAGCCTCTTGATGAAAGTGAAAGAGGAGAGTGAAAAAGTTGGCTTAAAACTCAACACTCAGAAAACTAAGATCATGGCATCTGGTCCCATTACTTCATGGTAAATAGATAGGGAAACAATGGAAACAATGAGAGACTTTACTTTGGGGGATTCCAAGCTCACTGCAGATGGTGACTGCAGCCATGAAATTAAAAGACAGTTGCTCCTTGGAAGAAAAGCTATGACCAACCTAGACAGCATATTAAAAAGCAGAGACATTACTTTGTCACCAAAAGTCCATCTAGTGAAGGCTATGATTTTTCCAGTAGTCATGTATGGATATGAGAGTTGGACTATAAAGAAAGCTAACAGCTGAAGAATTGATGCTTTTGAACTGTGATGTTGGAGAAGACTCTTGAGAGTCCCTTGGACTGCAAGGAGATCCAATCAGTCCGTCCTAAAGGAAATCAGTCTTGAATATTCATTGGAAGGACTGATGTTGAAGCTGAAACTCCAATACTTTGGCCACCTGATGCGAAGAACTGACACATTGGAAAAGACCCTGAAGCTGGGAAAGATTGAAGGCAGCAGGAGAAAGGGGTGACAGAGGATAAGGTGGTTGGATGGCATCACTGACCTGATGGACATGAGTTAGAGCAAGCCCTGGGAGTTGCTGAAGGACAGGAAAGTCTGGCATGCTGCAGTCCATGGGGTTGCAAAGAGTCAGACAAGACTGAGCGACTAAACTGATACTTGACGTATGGACACGACTGAGGGACCGAACTGATATTTGATGTATAATATCACGTAAGTTACAGGTGTACAATATGGTGATTCACAATTTTTATGGTAATACTGCATTTATTGTTATTGTTTTATTCTTTGTTTTATACAGTGTTTCCTTGTTACTTTGTTATTTAGTGGCTAAGTCATGTCCAACTCTTTGCAACCCCATGGACAGTAAGTCTGTGGGATTTTCCAGGTAAGAACACTGGAGTAGGTTGACATTTCCTTCTCTGGACATCTTCCTGACCCAGGGCATTGGGTCAGGACCCCTCCTGCATTGGCAGGTGGATTCTTTACCACCGAGCCACAAGGGAAGCCCATACCTTTGTAGCTTATTTTATAACTAATACTTTGTTATCTTTTAATCCCCTACCCCCTTTTCCCCCTCCCTTCTTTCTTCTCCCCACTGGTAACCACTGGTTTGTCATCTATATCTGTGAGTGCTCCCTTTTTTGTTATAGTCACTAGTTTGTTGAATTTTTTAGGGTCCACATGTGAACCGATATCAGACAGTATTTTTCTTTCTCTGTCTGACTTATTTCACTCAGCATAATGCCCTCCAAGTATATCCATGTTGCTGCAAATGGTATAAACTCATTCTTTTTTATAGCTGGGTAGTATTCCATTATATGTGTGTGTGTGTGTGTGGGGGGGTGTGTATACATATATTGGGGATTCCCAGATGGCTCAGTGGGTAAAGAGTTCCCCTGCCAGGACAGGAGATGCTGGTTCAATCCCTGAGTCAGGAAGATCCCTTGAAAGAGGGCATGGCAACCTACTCCAGTGTTCTTGCCTGGAGAATCCCATGGACAGACGAGCCTGATAGGCTACAGTCCATAGGGTCTCACAAAGAGATGGACATGACTGAGCAACTGAGTGTACATTTTCTTGACCCATTTACCTGTTTCTGTGAAAGGTATCAATCAGATATCCTAAGATTTGTCTTGATGATCTAATGCAGTTCAGGAGTCAGAGCTGGATCGTCACTTAGTTAAAGTCGTCCTCTCTGAGGTACAGCTGTATAGGTGCTTGGTTTGTCTTGCCTGCTCCCAAACAGGTAAGAATAACCTATTGTGAGGGCAAAGATTGAAGGTTGTGTGTATATGCATGTGTGGGTGTTGGGGGATCCTTGATCAGAAGAAAGATATTACAACATAGGGCCACCTTACAAGAGAGCAAAAGTAATACTCTTTGGTTTCATAAAGAGCCACATTTATCATTAAATAGTCCCCTTTAGGATAGACTGGGGACTTCCCTGATGGTTCAGTGGTTAAGAATCCGCCTGCCAATGCAGGGGACATGGGTTCGATTCCTGGTCCAGGAAGATCCTACATGCCATAGGGCAACTAAGCCTGTGCACCAGAACTACTGAGCCTGCACTCTAGCCTGTGCACTGCAACAGGGAAGCCAGCACGTTGAGAAGCCTGGGCACCTCAGTGGAGAATAACTCTAGCTGATGCTCACTGCAACTAGAGAAAGCCCACGCACAGCAATAAAGACCCAGAGCAGCCAAAAATAAATACGTAAACTTTTATTTTAAAAGATAAACTATGTGTCCAATTACTCTGGAAAATATGAAAGGATACTATGCCAGCGAGTAGCCAGCCTGTTCTGAGACTCACTCCTGCCCTTGCCTGCTCCACGGTACCTGGCGCTCAGAACTGCATTTCCATGACTCTCCTGTCTGTTGCAGGCCTATAGAAGATGAGAAGATGAGAGAAAGGATGAGCTAGAATGGTTTTCCCCTGCTCTGCTTTCTCTGCTGTCATCAGCAGGGGCTGTATCTCCCCGCGCCATAGGCAGCTTCTGCTATGGCCTCCCAAGGAGCCCTGCCTCCTTCCGTTCACACTCCTGTATGATTCCTTATCCTTGAGTGTGAGCTGGACATTTCTAAGGGGCAGAGCACGGCAAGAATGACAAGATGTCACTTCCAAGACTGGGTGAGAATTAAAAGACTGATTTCTGTCTTGTTCACCCCTGTTTGCTCTGACGAAGCCAGCTGCCATGTGTAAGTTGCCCTGTGTGGCAAGAAGCAGGTGGAGAGCTATGGGCAACAGCCTGGGAGGGGCTGTGTCCTGCCAGCAATGGCTTACATCGGGTACTCAGTTGATGGCAGCCCTGGCCAATCCCTAGATAATAGACGTGATGGAGCCACAGCCTGGAGACTCTGCTAGGACCCTGCCTGGATTCCTCACCCTTGGAAACTGTGAGATAACACGTGAGTTTTAAGCCACAATGTTTGGGTTGATTTGTTTTGCAGCTACAGGTAGCTAATACATGTGTCTCCAGTTCCCACCAGCAGCTTCTTCCTTTGCTAATAGCAGACTTGATAGGGCCTGGGTTCTGCTGTCTTTAACCCTTGTCACTCCTTCCCTGGGGAGAGAAGGGGTGTCTGCTCTTGTTAATTACTATGCTGCCTCCCTCTACTCTACAACGGCTTCCCTTGTAGCTCAGTTGGTAAAGAATCTGCCTGCAATGCAGGAGACCAAGGTTCGATCCCTGGGTTGGGAAGATCCCTTAGAGAAGGAACCGGCAAGCCACTCCAGTATCCTTGCCTGGAAAATCTCATGGACAGAGAAGCCTAGTGGGGTCCATGGGGTTGCAAAGAGTTGGGCACGATTGAGTAACTAACAGTTACTTACTTACTACTCTGTTTATGTTTTCAGATCACTTAATCTCTGGTATAGAGTCCCACCCTGGATAGTTTTTGTCTTTCCAGGTGAATCCTGACTAAAAAGGGTACAGCTCCCAGGTGTGGAGAAATGCCTCCCTTTTGCATCCATGAGGCTTCTTCTTCTTCTTTTTTAATGTATGCATTTGTTTATTTGGGGCTGTGCTGGCTCTTGGCTGCTGTGCAGGCTTTTCTCCAGTTGTAGAGAGTGGTGGCTGCTCTTCCCTGCAGTGTGAAGGCGTTTCACAGCAGTGGCTTCTCTCGCTGCAGAGCATGGGCTCTGGGCCATATGGGCTCAGTAGTTGCGGTGCATGGGCTTAGATGCTCCACGGCATGTGGGATCTTCCTGGACCAAGGATTGAACCCATGTTTCCTCCACTGGCAGGAGGATTCTTTACCACTGAACTACCAGGGAAGCCAGTCCATGAGGCTTTTTCTCTTTCCATTAAAGTCAGAGGCTTGTAGGGGCTGGGCTAGGCTTTGTATCCCTGTAGGACTGAGTCCCCGGAGAAGGCAATGGCACCCCACTCCAGTCCTCTTGCCTGGAAAACACCATGGATGGAGGAGCCTGGAAGGCTGCAGTCCATGGGGTCTCGAAGAGTTGGACACGACTGAGCGACTTCACTTTCACTTTCATGCATTGGAGAAGGAAATGGCAACCCACTCCAGTGTTCTTGCCTGGAGAATCCCAGGGATGGGGGAGCCTGGTGGGCTGCCGTCTATGGGCTCTCTCAGAGTCGGACACAACTGAAGCAACTTAGCAGCAGCAGCAGCAGCAGAACTGAGTCCCATGGTGTTCAGCACCAGAAGCAGGTAGGTAGTGGCAGAGAAACTAGGTACACGTTCATACCTTCTTTCCTATTTATAATTTCATGATCTTTCTGTTAAAGGGAGCACCCAAATTTATTTAAGCTTTCATCTGCCAATCCGGGTCTGCCCCACTGCTTCAAATACATTGGATACCAAAACTGTTGAAGGCCTAAAGAAACTATTTAATTCAATTAAAACAGCACTTTAATCAAGAAAAAAAAAATCATTTTACTGTCACTTCCCAAAAGCTTTCAGTCTTTTTTCATTTTCCACTTTTCACCACAGCTTTCAATGTCTATTTTCACATGAGTTGATCTTAAAAAGAAGCACATCACAACATAAAAATCAATAGGATTAACCTTTGTTGTAAGGGATAAACTCATATACTTAGTCATTTTCTTTGGATGACCAAACTTATAGGCTTTTGCTCAGAGAAGCAGATTCATAAATCTTCTTACTTGTCATTTAGCAAGTCTGATTTGCAGTTAAAGTCTCTTTCCTTGAGGGAGAGGTGGGTAACTAATAAAATAAGAAAGAGTGAGAGTCAACCCCACTCCTTGGAAAAAATAGGAGTCACTGTTAGATAAATTTCCATGTGACAATTACTTTCTTAGCGACAGACTAGGCCAGGAGATACTGTAAGTATTGAGTCCAGTACTTTGACAGAGAAGATTCTTGCAGGCACAGGCCAGCAGCAGATTGACACAGATCAATACTTATGAAAATAATAATGAAAACACACACTAACAAACCACATTAAAATTTATTAAGAAAAAATAGTATTTTAAAGTACCAAAAAAGAAAATGACTATAAAGTTTCTTGTCGGTCTTGAAATTGTTTCCTGGAGCGACCAGGAAACGTTTGTAGGTTCATTTAGACTTTCAGATTCTGTAATCTATGACTCCTTTGCTCAGAAATAGCTTCCTCTCCACCCTATCATTAAAATGAAATAAAAATGATTGCATAATCTATCCGCAACTGCTTTAATTTGTAGAAAATAAAGTCTCAAGGAGGCAAACTCAACTCTTGAATCTTTGGTTTTTAGAAATGTCCTGCCTTCAATATGCTTTAGCAAAATAAATGCAGAAGCACAAACCAATTGTATTTAGAAAGTGGCATTATGTTGAAGAATCAGGAATATTCACCTTCTGTAATTGAGCAGAAACCACTCAGAGCAGAGTAGCTTCTGGTAAACTGGAAGGATTGCTTAAGTCCTATCCTTTCCTTATAGACTCTTACAAGGTAAGAGCCAGGAGGAATCTTAGAGATTATTAATTCCCCCTGCATTGTTGGCAGCCTCTTGGCTCAGTGCTCAAACCTCCTGGCTCCCAGTTCAATGAGAGAAGAAATTTCATTGCCTGCAAATGTGGTTATAGGCAAGGTTGACTCAGTGGCTGTATTTTCCCTTGGAGGCAAATTGGAGACTCTAGGTAGGAGAGCCTCAGTTTTCAATGTTTGGGTAGTAGGACCTGTCTTACTTGAATGATAGAAGTTCTGCCATGAAGAACAATAATCGTGGGAGTGAAAATGGTCACAGTGAATCATTGGATTGCAGCAAAGATGAAAAATATTGTCATATTCTCTACGATGTCCAAACAATTCCTAAGCTGGAAGCCAGATTGCAGTCTCTTTCTTTGATGTGCTTCATTGTCTTCTTAATTAGCCATATCTATTTTCCTACTTATAAAGGGGATAAACTTTAAGAGCAACTACAAAAAGAAAAAAGTCTCATATTCTAGGTCTTATTTCCTTTAGAAAGAATCAAAAAAGCTTAGTTATCCAAGTTTTATGTTCTTAAGGATGGTGGAAAATCAGGTTGCTATTGTTGCTGAGTTGCTAAGTTGTGTCTAATTCTTTGTGATCCCATGGATGTAACCCACCAGGTTTCTCTGTCCTCCACTATCTCTCAGAGTTTGCTCAAATGCGTGTCCATTGAATTGGTGATGCTATCTAACCATCTCATCCTCTGCCACCCCCTTCTCCTTTTGCCTTCGATCTTTCCTAGCATCAGGGTCTTTTCCAGTGAGTTGGATCTTTGCATCAGATGGCCAAAGTATTAAAGATTCAGCTTCAGAATCAGTCCCTCTAATGAATACTCAGGGTTGATTTTCTTTAGAGTTGACTTGTTTGATCTCCTTGCAGTCCAAGGGACTCTCAAGCATCTCCTCCAGTGCCACAATTTGAAAGCATCAATTCTTTGGCACTCATGCTTCCTTATGGTTCACCTCTCACGTCTGTACATGACTACTGGGAAAACCCATAGCTTGGACTATATGGGCCCTTATTGGCAAAGTGGTGTTTGCTTTTTAACACGTTGCCTAGGTTTGTCATAGCTTTCCTTCTAAGGAGCAAGCAAACTGTGGAAAAGCAGGTTAAATTTCTATAAATACACAACAGTACAATCTGCAAACAGCAGTCGAAATAAAATATAGATTCTCTTAAACTAAAATAGGGCTTCCCTATAAAGTTCAATAACTCTGTTAGTAGAGACTCTGACTGAAACTTTTAAGAGCAAGAGGTTATGCTAAGGTTTCTAGGTTTATTTTTGTTGGTTTGTTTAAAAAAGCATTCATTCAGATTGAAATCACTGAGTGGATTTATGGTATTTAAATTTAAGGAGGGTTGAAAATTATAGCCATGCCATATAGATGGGGTTATATAGGACTCAGAGAATTAAGACAAAATTCTTTTCTCAGTTAAGACAAAAACATTTTCTCATCTCTGTCAATTAAATTTGATTTTTCTTGCTTCCTTTCCAGTCAGAATGCAAAAATGGATGAAATGATAAAAAAGAAAAGAAAAATATATAACCTTAGTGAAACAACAATTTCAGATAGAAAACCAACTTAAAATCTTTAGGTAGTAAATGTCAATTCAGGTTCAGGAGATGTCATATTAAAGAGTATAAGATTTCTTTTTACATTATCTCTAAACTGGAAAATATTTCCCTGGATTTGGTTTAAGAATAACCTTGATATATTATAACCTTGAGTGGAAGCCGGTGGTGAAGTTAAAATACAGGAAACTATTGCCTTGATCAGAGTTAAGGAGTGAATAGGCGGTGAATTGGTGAAAATTGGAGAAAAATGACAGCTAAAAAGAAGTGGGAAAGGCATCTTAATCCAAAACAGGCTTCTTCCCCACCTGGTTAAGTATCTGGTATTTTAGGGACCTTTCACATTGTGTCTCTTCCTGACTGCTGGAGTAGATTCAAATTCTAGAAAGCATCCTACTTAAAATAAATATTAATATACTCATTTTCTCTTCCACTAGTGACTGAGCTCTAGCTAATTTCTCTTTGGAACCACAGTGCCTGGCACCATGCTTGGCATAGAATAACACACAAAGACTGCTTGATGGATGGATGAGTGGGAGGATAAATGGGGAAAATGAATGAATAGACATTTATTCAAGGGACCTTGTCATGTGCCCTATCCTCTTGGGGTTTCACAGTCCCAAACTAGATATGAGCCAATTTCACCTGTGAAATGGACCTGTGGCACCCCTCCCCCGAGGAAGGTCCTCAAGATATAGCAGAGTTCAACACATACTGACTTGATCAGTGACAATGCTAAGGAGCGATTCTCTCATCTCCCAAAAAAACAAACAAACAAACAAACAAAAAAAAAACAAATAAGAAACCAGAGTACTGATATTTCTTTACAGGAAAGAGGGGAAACAGACAGTTTGTAATGACTGATCTCAGTGATTTAACTACGTGTTTACAATCGATACAGATGGCCTTCCCTCGCTGGTGTCTTCCCCTGGTACACAGTGATACCCCCTCTACCGGATCCGCTCTTTGTAACCATGAATTGGGACTAAAGTGCCAGCAAATTTGATTTTATTGTTCTGCATGAACACCAGTCAATTTTCCAAGTGGGACTACTAAAGATGGTGATTGTACGCTGCCCGATCTCGTCTGGGTGCGTCCCCTCTAGTGGTTTCCCTCTGGTGAACCAGTGAAAACATCAAAGGATCAGAACAAGAGCAAAGGAAATGTCGTGTGGTCTGTTCTTTGAGCCAATGTGAGCCTCCTGTTTGAAGAGTACCACTAATGTGTATGCAGACGTAGGGAGAGGCATACATAGAGGTATAAGTTTTCCCTCTAGGGCAGGATTTACTCAGGGAGTATACTGAGTGATAGTCAATAGAAAGTATGGTCATAACTGATCAGATTGCACTTTTGGAGCACTTGACTGATTACCTTGACTGTTAGATGTTGTATTTTACCTGTCCTGGTGCTGAAAAGTTTGAGGAATTCCTTCTTTTCTGGAGGAACCCAGGCTACCAGAGCTGGTCCTTGGTGGATAATTACCAGAAATCAGAAACCATCTTGAAAAACACGTTAATGTAAAGAATCTCATCTGAGACTTTGTGGTTTTGTGCTTTATCTCATATAACTTGTCTTTTGAGAGGAAACAATCATAGTCTATTATTGATGACTTGTGCTGTTGCATGGAGAAGAGATGAGGAAAATGAACCTCATATGTGACCCTAAAGTAATTGCTTTCTGTTATGAGCATGGAGTTAGAGAGCACATTTTATCATAATGACTTGCCTACATACACCTTCAATGCTCACTCTTCACATCCTGCTCCTCTAATTTCCTATGGGAAACAGTCAAGCAGATAATGGAGAAATGATCATGTTTAAAACATAGCAAGATGATGAAAAAAGTGGGGTCCTGGCCCTAAGTACTCGAAAGGCAGAAAGCTCATTTACAGACATGTCTTATTTTACCACGTTTCACTGTCCTGCGCTTCTCAGATACTGTGTTTTCACAGATTGAAGGTTTGCGGCAACTCTGTCCTGCGAGTCCGTCAGTACTATTTTCCCAGCAGCACTTGCTCACTTTGTGGTTCTGCATCATGTTTTGGTAATTATTGCACCATTCCAAACTTTTTCATTATTATTCTACTTGTTATAGTGACCTGTGATCAGTGATCTCTGATGCTGTTCAGAAGATGCTTAGTGTTTTTAGCAACAAAGTATTTTTTAATTAAGGTGTAGACCTTGTTGTTTGAGATGTAATGCCATTGCATGCTTAATAGACTCTGTAGCGTGTAAACGTAACTTTTACATAAAATAACTGGGAAATCAAAAAAGTCATGTGACTTGCTTTATTGCCCTATTTGCTTTATTACCATGGTTTGGAATGAAAGCTACAGTGTCTCCAAGGTGTGACTGTACATTTTCAAGGTTTTACACCCTCAGAACATATGAGGGTGTAAACATATAAGTCCTGCCTCCCTCTGTATTATATTCTCAAAGCAATACCATACACTCGTAGCATTCTTCAAAGCTCCCTGAACAGAGGCCAAGTTATAAGGCTGATTTATCTCCATCACTTATCAAATGCAGTTAGAGAGACAAGACATAGATTATACCTGTTACAATAATAACCAAGAGCTTGAGATAATATCTACGAAGTCCAGTGACACATGCACTCAATTTGGACATGACTGAAGATTCCCTAGATTGGGTTCAGGTATGGAAAGGGTCGTGTTCACAGTGATCATTTGTCTTTCTTGGGTTTTCACTCCCATCTGCTAATACAGAATACCACCTCTGCTAAATTATCGGCTGACTCACGTATTTCTGAGCATCTCTGAGGTTGAGTCTTAAGTACGCATGACTGATTCTATCTTGTATCTTCCACCAGGTGTACTGCGGCTTCCCTTACCCGGTAAAGCCACACAGCCAGACACCACCAGCTGAATGAGTCCTTCGCATCCTCTGACTGCTGGCCCAGTCCTTGGTGCCCTGTTGCTGCTTCTCTCACCTCCTGCAGGGCACTGCTGGAGATGTGCCACTGCTGTGGGCATTTTTCTGTTCTTTTTTGCTTTGGGGGTTTTTTGCTTGTTTGTTTTTGGTCATGTTGGGTCTTTGTTGCAGCGGGGAGGCTTCTCTTGCTGTGCTGTAGAGACTTCCCCTTGCAGCACTCAGGCTCAGTGGTTGTGGCACATGGGCTGAGTTGCTCTGCAGCAAGTGGGATCTCAGTTCCCTGACCTGGGATTGAACCTGAGTCCCTTGCATTAGGAGGCAGTCTCTTAACCACTGGACCGCCAGGGAAGTCCCACCAGTGCTGTTTGGAGATCAGGGATGAATCTAGGGACAATCCTAGTGTGTAATAGAAGAAAACAAGTGCAGCTTGCTTGTGCCAGATTGGATTTCAAATGATAATTTAAAGTGTAATGCTATTTCTCCCTAGGATACACTATGGATATATGGAGGTGGGTTCCAAGATAAATTGACATGGGTGATAGCCATCATTTTGTCCTAAAATACACTCTTCCCTTGGACTCTGAGGTTCTATAAGTGGCTAAATGTGTCATTTTCCCTTGGATGAACTAGTTCCCAGCAGGCACCTTCAAACCTCTGGAGAGTCAATACGTCCCCCTTGGGGCTATCTTCTCATTCAACAGAGGCAGCACTAGAGACCTGTCTGGGGCTCCGGCTGGGACCTTTGGTAACAGCTCTTAGGAATTCAGGTGTCAATCAGGCTGTGACAGAGCATTCCATGAAGGAGGCGCTCAAGGCCCTAGACACTCACCGCATGCACAGAGTTTCCATTCTAGGAGGGAGAGAAAGGCCATGAACACATGGGTGCAGGGGAGTTTGTGATGGGCCAGCTTGGGAGGCCACAGAAGACACAGGGTGACCTGACCTGACCTAACGCAGGGTCAAGGAGGGTCCTCCTGAGGGAGTGCTCTCTGAGACCCGAAGGATAGATAGCCGTCAACTAGACAAAGGCAGCACGAAAAGTCTGCTGGCAGCTCTGAGGTCAAGTGTGAGGAGCAGAATGAACTGAGAAGTGCTAGGTAGAGAACAAGGCAAGAGGGGGCCAGATCAAGGAAGTAAGGTTTTATTTTAGTTTAATTTTAAAAATTATTGAAATACAGTAGATTCACAATGTTGTGTTAGTTTCAGGGATATAGCAAAGTGATTCAGATATATTTATATTATACTTGTAAGTATCTATATATAAATTTATCACTATATACACACAAATGCACGCATGCTCAGTCACTCAGTCACATCTCACTCTTTGCGTCTCTATGAACTGTAGCTCACCAGTGGAGTCTGTCCATGGAATTTTCCAGGCACAAATACTGGAATGTGTTGCCATTTCCTTCTCTAGGATATATACATATATATTTTTTTCTTTTTTAATGTTTATTTATTTTTTTATTGAGAGGAGTTAAAGTTGTATCTTGGGGGCAGTAGGAAGCTTCTAAATCTTTTTTTTTTTAAGTTTTATTTTATGTTGGAATATAGTTGATTAGCAATGTTGTGTTAGTTTCAGGTATACAGCAAATTTTTCCAAGTTCTTTCTCCATGTAGGTTATTACAGGATATTGAGCAGAGTTTCCTGTCCTATACAGTAGATCCTTGCTGGTTATCTGTTCTATATATCACAGAGTGTATGAGCAGGAAGGGGAGTGATCTGACTCAGGTGGGTGAAAAATTGCAGCGGAGAAGATGGACTAGAGGAGAGGGACCCAGGAGACAGGAAGATAGACTGCATAAGAGACTGTTGCTATTGTCTTGGCAAGATACGATGGTGCAGAGGACGGGCGGGGCACACATGTTCAGGAGAGACTCGGGGTAGAGGTGAAGGCCAAATCATGGCTGGATGAATGCATGAGACCAGAGAAGGAGTTCAGGGGAAGTCCCAGGTTTCTGACATGACAAATATGTGGGTGGAAATGGCATTACTGAAACAGGAATACAGGAAATAAGTGGTCAGTCATATGATGGTCATCTTGGGGGTATGTTCTGTTTGAGGCCTCTTTGATTTGGGACCACCTTTGAGGCATGCAGGTAGATGTTGACTCAGTACTGAGGTTCATAGTAAACCACAGGAGGAGGGTAACCATAAACACCATAAGGATGGGATTTCCTAGGGAGAGGGGAAGGGTAGGAGGCAACCCCATGGAGCATCAAACATGAAGAGAATAGGAGCTTCAGAGGGCGTGAGGAGTGGGCAGAGGGAAGAGGGGTTTCAGGAGCAGGAGGCAAAGGTAAGCGAGTGAGAAAACATTGCCACGAGGGCCAGGAAGCTCATGTTGGAGCCAGACTGTGGAAGATCTAAGTGTTAGTGAGGTGAGGGGTGGTGGCTCAGATGGTAAAGAAGCCTCCTGCAATGTGGGAGACCCGGGTTCGATCCCTGGGTCTGGAAGATCCCCTGGAGAAGGGATTAGCAACCTAATCCAGTGTTCTTTGTGGCTCAGCTGGTAAAGAATCCGCCTGCCATGCAGGAGACCTGGGTTTGATCCCTGGGTTGGGAAGATCCCCTGGAGAAGGGAAAGGCTACCCACTCCAGCATTCTGGCCTGGAGAATTCCATGGACTGTATAGGCCATGGGATCCCCAAGAGTCGGACACGACTGAGCGACTCTCACTTTCACTTTCCAGTATTCTTGCTTGGAGAATCCCATGCACAGAGGACCCTGACAGGCTAGAGTCCACGAGGTTGCAAAGAAGTCAGCCACAACTGAGTGACGAAGCGCGTGCGTGCGCGCACACACACACATGCATACACCCCAGTGAGGAGAACTTGGACCTTTCCAGTAGGCACCGTGTAGCTCAGGAAGGACTAGGGCCTGGAAATCTACATACCTAAAGTAATGTACATCCGGTGATGAGAAAGTTGAGGGGTCGGAAACAAAGATCTCATTTAGGAGAGTTGTCTCGTGGAGAAAAGCACCTGGGGGAGGGGGTTACCCTGGGGGAAGGGTGCCCAAGGAGACCGGTGTGAGAGATCTTGGGGGAAACCAGAGTACTTCCACGTTTCAGGGAAGGGCAGAGATAGAGAGTGGTCCAAGGAGACCCTCCTGTGTCTGCTGTTTCACAGACAGCACGGTTGTCACAGATGTCAGGGTTAATACGAGCAGCCAGCCTTGGGAGAGACTGATAGACTTGGCTTTAGGTGTGTTGAGATGTAGGCAATGTTGCAAAATACTGATGGAGGTTATCTGTAGGTGAATGAAAATGGTGCTGCTACTGGCTCTCTGCTCCATCACATCTCTGCCATTGTAGAAAGAAGTAAAATTTCACACTAGTCTAAGCTCATTCTCCACTCCTGATTTTACAATTTCTGGAAACATTGGATTTAGGAATACTATGGTGTTTTGATTTGGTTTTATTGTCTTTTTTACCTTACGTTTTGATCTTAAAATATGGTCTTACTCTCTCCACATCAAAGATTGAAGGTTCAGATTTTGTGGCAAGAATTTACACGGTTTATTCTTGGCCACTCTTCTCATATTTCCCTCAGTTGTCTCCCCACCCATTGTTCCCTTTATGCTCCTGTCTCTCTTCCTTTATTCTTTCTCTCTCTGCTTAGGTCTCTCCCAAGGATGTTCAAGTGCAGCTATTTTTGGCCTAAATATCACAGAGAACTGAAGGTCAGAATGGAGAAGCACACCTTTTTTAATTTTCCTGGGAAGCGGAAAGCAGAAACTCTCTAGTCTTGATCAGAAACATTTTGAATTTACCTCTATTTCTCTGTTAGAACTCCTAACAGTTTCTGAGAAACAACTGTCACCTTATATGATATGTGTCATTTTATAAACATCTATCTCTAAAGTTCTGATAGTTTTTCTTCATGGGAGAGCAAGCACAACCTCAAAAGTGAGTCTTATTTACCACTATAACCTCAGTGCTTTATACAGTTCTTAAAGCATACTGTTAAGTTTCAAGTAGGAATAAAATTTGGAGGATTAAGGTGTAAACTTTTGGGACTTCTCCGACAGTCCAGTGCTTAAGACTCTGCTTGTCAATAAATAAAGTTGTTCAATAAATAAAGGGACAATGAAGACAGGCAGAAGACCCTTTTATTTTTTCACTAAGCTTTCAGCTTTTTCTAATCTTTTCCCCAGGGGGTAAGTTGTTCCACCAACACGACAGAAAGACTTGGACAGCAGTCACCAGGTACCTTGAAATGTCTTGCACACTGAGGCTGCTTAGAGTTTAACAATTAAAAATGTTGTTACAGGAGACTGCTGAAATTAGGAAAGCAAGAGTTTGCCAAACTGTAGGCAGCTTTAAGTATTTTCTGGGTGGCAATAGTGGTAATGGACCTGCCTGCCAATGCAAGAGATGTAAGAGACGTGGGTTTCATCCCTGGATCGAGAGGATCCCCTGGAGGAGGGCATGGCAACCCACTCCAGTATTCTTGCCTGGAGAATCCCACTGACAGAGGAACCTGGCGGGCTATAGTCCACGACTGAAGCGACTTAGCACGCCTGCAGCTCTAAATTCATAACCAATATGAAAAAGAAATTGTATGTAAAAACTAAATTTATTTGCAAATGTGCGTGTGCTTATATATCTTTTCTGTATTCAGTTCTTATTACCTAGCAGCAGAGTGTGCCTGGTGCTTTTTGGTGTGATTATTGGTAGACGCCATCTAGTGGTGAAGAGTAGCAGCTGTTCTTAGAGCCATTCAACTTCTATGTAATTATTATTACTTTTTTATTTCCTAAAGGTAGAATCCAAAACACTGCTTAAAGCATACTGTTAAGCTTCAAGTAGGAATAAAATTTGGAGGATTAAGGTATAAACTTTTGGGACTTCTCCGACAGTCCGGTGCTTAAGACTCTGCTTGTCAATGTGAGGGGTGTGAGTTCTCTCCCTGGTGGGGGATCTAAGATCCCACAACCCACAAAAAATCAAAAACATAAAACAGAAGCAAAATTGTAACAAATTAAACAAAGCTTAAAAGAACTGTGTAATCCATCCACCTGCTCCTTTATTCATTCATCAGATATATATCAAGCCCTTCCCCTGTGCTAGCTTTGGTATGAAGGACTTGAAATAAAATCCCAGTGCCGACCTTAAATAGTAAGAGGAAATGGTAAACGTTGGTAGTCCACTGTGTTTTTGGCACTCAGTAATACCCCACATCATATGGAATCATCACCATGGCCCTCTGAGTTATGACTGTCCCCACTTTTCAGATGAGGAAAATGGAATTTTGAGATATCACTTGTCTATAGTTCTGTATCTAAGAAGCTTGGAAACTAGATTCGGAGCCTGCGTTTTCTGACATCAAAGTGGGTGAGCTCCTAAAAATCAACAGTTCAGGCTACAAAAGACCGGACAAAGTGGTAGAGCTTTGTGAGTTACATACAGTTTAGGCCTTTTTTTGTTTCTTTTTTCTTGAAGTGAGATGAAGCAAAAAGGCAGAAGACCATTTTAAGGCTGGCAACGTTTGTACAAGTCATTTAGCTGTGGGTCTGGACTACAGAAGGTAAGGGGTAGAAATATGAAGAGATGTGGCCAAGAGTTTGAATCATCAGAAAAGAAATAATCCATCTGTCTTGGACGATTCTTAAAGATACATTGGATTGGGAACGTTACAACAGGGACCAACATAGAGGAAGGATATTGGTCCCTAATCTTTGATCACTCCAGCCAGTATTGCTTTTCCAGATATCTATAGCACCTGTCTATACAACATTTTTTAATGTGTTGCCTTTCCACTGTTCTTCAACTTGTTTCCTGTGTAAAAATCCCAGCTTAGCTCTCTCGTACTTCCTTGAGGACAGTCTCATTATTTCTATGTAATAATCTTCTGTTGGAGAAGGAAATGGCAACCCACTCCAATATTCTTGCCTGGAGAATTCCATGGACAGAGGAGCCTGGCAGGTTGCAGTCCCTGGGATCACAGAGTCGGACACGACTGAGCAACTAATGCTACTGCTACTACAGGGCAGAGCAGAGTAGGCCTCGAAACACACTTGCAGAAATGAGGTGTTCTTTTTTTTTTTTTTCCTAATTATTAGGTGGGTTTCTTCTTAGCTCCTGGGGATAATCTGTGGAACAGCACACTGGTGAATGACTCTTACCTTATTCTACTGGGTTCCACTTAAAGAGGAACAGGTGCTTTACTTTTGTCAGCACTACTGGCATAGTCATGACCAGGATCAGTAACCCAGCTTTTTGAACTGCAGCTTAACTTTTTTTGAAATTGCTGCAGAACTTGGCACTTCTTATTTTGCTTCAGAAGGCCATATCCTACTAAGTTTCTGTTTCCATTTGGAAAGAAAGGAGAAGCATGCCCAGTGTGCGTCCACATGGGAGGGCTTCTCCTCTAAGAAGAAAACAGGACTTGACGTGGACGAGGCACCCTGTAAGTGTTTGTTACCGAAGTGAATCAGCTTGTACTAGACTTCAGGGCACAGCCGTCTCCACAGCGTGCCCCCCATAGCCACTTCCGGTGGGGTTGCCTTCCGTGCTTCCTCTTGTTGGGAGTGCACCCTTTCCCCCTCCTGGCTCAGCCAGTCTGACGCCCTGGGTGAAGCCTTCCCCGCGTGGCCCAAGCTTTTTTACCTGCAGACAGTTGGCTCTCTTACGCCTCTGGGCGCCTCTCATTGGTGGTGCTGGAGCAACCTCTCATGAACTTCACACGCTCCGGTGTTACAGCCCTTTGGAGCCTTCCAGTCTAACATAATGGACTGAATGTAGCACGGAATTAATATATATTTGTTGCAAATTATGAATATTCATTTGACTTAAAAGAAATACTTAAAAAAGAGAGTTGACTTTAAAAGAAATACTTTTAAAAACAGAGTTAAAAATACTTTCAAAAAGGTAGGGAAGGGAAAAAAAGAAATGAGAGTGGGACTCGAAAGATTTACTTAACTTAGACTTAGCTATTCAGGTTTATTACAGTACCTGCGTATCATCTTTCTGGAGTGTGTCAAGGAAGTCAAACTCCCATTCTGCTCAATTCAAAGGTAAATAGATCCAAGTACCAGCCAAGGTCAGCCAACAAGCTCACAGTCTTGGAATGGGGTAGACAGCTGGTATGTCTTTGAACTCTGGGCTTCTTTACACCTTTTAGAGGAAGATAGGTAAGGTTGATGTTGGAATTATTTCAGAGGGAGTTGATGTGCTAATTCAGAATGGTAAAGAGCATTACTCCCCTGAGTTTGTTGCTTTAGGAACTCTTAGGATATTATTAATTCGTAGGAGAAAAAAGACTTGAAAGATAGAAGTGAGGCTTAGAGAACAGGGAGTCTTGACCTGAGGGAAGGTGGAGGTGAAGAGATGAAATTCAGGATTGTTCACTCTGGCTTTTATGCAAATACATTTTCATACTTCAGAGTTGATATTCTTCTTTAAAACTTCAGGGAAGTTTATAGCTTTAATAGAAAAAGAGTTTTTTTCAGTAAGATATTCTAAGGCCAAAATGATGAACTGATGTATTAATGCATGCATGCATGCGGGCTAAGTCGCTTCAGTCCTGTCCGACTCCGTGACCCTATGGACCATAGCCTGCCAGGCTCCTCTGTCCATGGCATGAATACTAGAGAGGGTTACCATGCCCTCCTCCAGGGGATCTTCCCAACCCAGGGATCAAACCCGCATCTCCTTGCAGCTCCCATATTGCAGGCAGATTCTTTACCACTGAGTAAGTGGGGAAGCCCCGATATATTGAAAGATGCTACAGTTCCACAGGCTCTGGCCTAAGTTTTCTTTCCCTGAAAAAGCAAGAAACAGGGGAGCTGCAGGAAAGAAGACCAGTGAGGGGAGACACATGCATTACATCCAGTAGGATTTCCAGAATATGTTCTTTGGTGAAGAAGATCCCAAGTCATCCCTAGGCTTGGTCTCTTGAAGATCTCAAGGTCTGCCAGAAGGTGAACACCTTGTAGGTCTGGCCCTGGGTGGGATCACCACCATCCAGAATTGGCCAGGCCTGGCCAAGGGGCTTTCTCATGTTTGCTGAGGCCTAGAACGTTCTGGAAGGCTGCATGTGACCTTGGTTCTGGGAATGCAAGAGACTCTGAAGGACTTCCAGTTTATTGTCAACCATAAGCATTTTAAAAAATGCTGCCAAATTTGATAGTGGCCCAAGGGCTTGTGAAAGTGAAGTGAAAGTCACTCAGTTGTGTCTGACTCTCTGCAATCCCATGGACTGTATGGTCCATGGAATTCTCCAGGCCAGAATACTGGAGTGCGTAGCCTTTCCTTTCTCTAGGGGATCTTCCCAACCCAGGGGATCAAACCCAGGTCTCCCACATTGCTGGCAGATTCTTTACCAGCTGAGCCACAGGGGAAGCCCAAGAGTACTGGAGTGGGTAGCCTATCCCTTCTCCAGCACATCTTTCTGACCCAGGAATCGAACCAGGGTCTCCTGCATTGCAGGCAGATTCTTTACCAACTGAGCTATGAGGGAACCCCATTTAGGCTTTTTCAATTTGAGTTTGCGAGACTAACGACCAAATCACTTTGCTGTACACCTGAAATTAACACAATATTGTTAATCAACTATACTCCAATATATTAAAAAATGTTAAAAAACAAACTAGTCTATGGCTAATGTTTATATATATATGAAATTAACCACTGATGTCCTCTCATAAGATTTTGGACACTCCTGGATTTCATATCTTTAATAGTTTAGTTATGCTTGATGCACTAATAAATTTTGTGGGCACTTTTCTTTAAACTTTCTGTAGACATATTTTAAACTAATGTATGTCAGAGCAGTCACCTCATTTATAGTTTTTTCATAAGCATTGTTTATTTTTCATCAAAATATGTTTTGGTTGTTGATCAAAACTAAAATAAAGGCTTGCTTATTAGATCATTATGGACATTAAGGAGTAAGTCAGAGCTTCTTCCTCATCTATCAGACAGCAGACAGTGCAGCCTCAGCACCAAGAGCCAGCTTGGTGACAATCCACAGACTCATGCAGTCACTGCCTTAGGAGTCCCAAGGCTGAGGGGGGCATGGCTCTTTTCCTCATGACCCTTAGGACAGTGGGGAAAACGAGGACACGAGCAGTTCTGTGAAGAGTGAGAAGCACTGTGGCGTGAAGGGGGCGGTCTGTCCCCGCTTGGCCCCTGCAGGAAGTGTCCGTCCGTGGCTGTTCCTGCGTCCACACCTCTAGAAGAGGACCTGCCATGTCTGGGGATGGGCCCAGGTGAGACGGAGAGATGAGGAAGAGCAGGGCCTAGTCCTCTGAATGTTTATATTCCCAGCACCTCTTGGAACATCACAGGGTCTCCACACGTTTGTTAATAAACGGCAAACTTGGTATATACTGCCAATGAGGTGACAGGAGAACACAGAGGTTTGGTCACATCACAATATTGCTCTCTGGCATGTTCTGTTAAATGCATGCCCATATTGTATAGCCCTCTTTTACAGAGATATAAAAGGCTGTACAATGTTTACATGCTTCAGATCACAGAGAAATATAGCATGGGAGGGACCGCCCCTAACTTTTAAGAGGGTTATGTTCTAGGGTGTGTTTGGGATAGGGAAGTACTGAGAACATTATCTCTCCAGGAAGAACCTCCAGAAAAGGAGGAACTGAAAAGAAAACTCTGAATTCAGTCTCAGGAAACACAGTCCCAGCAGCTGGGCCACAGTGAAGCCGGCTCAGGAAACCCAGCGGTGGGACTGGTAGGTAAAGTATCGTCTCGTCTACCTAGCAGTCTATTCCTGTTACTGAACCTTTAGGCACAGTGAACTCCAGTATAGCTTCAAAAGTCCTCAGAGATCCTTTAATCTTTTAGCAACCAATTCAAGTGTCGAGCAAATTACAGTTTCAAGATAGTTTCAGGTAAAGCTTCCTGGGTGATCAACATGTCCTAGCAAAGTAGAAAAGGTGGGTATAAAAAGTTCATTTTCTCTTCATCGAGATCAAGATCTAAGAGCATTTCTCCTTTGGGTGGAGGGCGGCCTGGAGGCGGAGTGGGCGGGCCCGGGGGCTGGGCTGGGGCTCCCGGACCGCACGCCTTTCCCAGCCCCCTTCCAGACTCGGAAAGCTCTGTTCTCCGCAGCATTCCTGCGCGCTGGCATCGCCTGACCTCTTGCTTGTTTCTTAGCGCATCCTCCCACTCCAGCTCCTGGGGGCAGAGGGCCGCCGGGGATATCTGGGGAGCCCTGGGAGTGGGCACACAGTAGGGTTCGCCCCTCCTGCCGTCTTCCCGCGAACCAGCGATGCGGCAATCCTGGGGCAGGTGCCTGCGTAGGACCCGGCAGCTGTGTCGTCGGCCGGCGACGCTCAGGCTCTCCTGGGAGGTGTGTGTGTGGAGTGGGGTGGGGGGCGGGGACCCGGCGCCTTGGGGGTGGGGCGGGGTGGGGCGCGATTCCGGAGAGTGTAGGCCCCGCAGGGACACTGCCAGGGGCGCGGCGCGGAGCCAGATTCGAGGGTGTGTATGTGTGTCTGTTTCTCCCTGACTCTTTGATCAGGTCTTTATTCAAAATAAGCTGTCCAAAATGAGTTGACCTTCAGGGGATAAACAGACAAGTTTGTACAGCAGGATTCTTCTCTTCAGTGGTGGGTTTTCTGCGGGGCTTCCAGTGGCCAGTTTCTTGGTTTCTGCAGCCTCCCCCACCCCCACGCCTCCGCCGACCCCCCCTCCCCTCCCCACCCCCCCACCACCCCACCCCCTCACCCTCCCACCCCGCCAAAGACTTCTTAAGCTTCTTTACAAATACAGCCTCCTTTCCTTTCTTGCCTACTAAAGGCTTCTTTCCTGGAACCCCTCCCCATCTGATCTGGCTTCTAGGGACACTGCTGCCCTATCCTGCTGGAGGTTTGATTCTTAGGTGCATGGCCTTTGCACGTGGGTTTAGTTAGATTCAACATAATTCTCAGGCTTCTCAGTGGATTCTTTTTCAGGACCCTGCGATGACTCTCCTTGCTTGGTGCTCTGGGACTTTTAAGAATTCTCCCAAGGTCTGTGTTTTTGAGCATCTCGTGCATGGGAAGGTTGTAGTTACTCTTGAAAGAGTCAGGTGCCATACAGATCATCTCACTTGCTGAAAGCAAATTCGAAACGGTGCCCATCAGGAGTAAGTTTCAAAATGTTCAGTTTGTCTACATTAAGCAGAGTAATTCTTTTTAAGGGGAAGGGAGAATTAGGGAGCCAGCGATGTTCCTCAAGGTCTTGATACCATCTTCCCAGTAATACGAGATAAGGAGTCTCCTGCCGTGCGCACACCATGGTTTCCTAGTTTGCGCTTGCCAGCGCTCATCTGCTCAAAGGCGGAGACCTACTGATATTATTCCAGGCCTTACGTTTCTGAAGAAGCCAAATAGCCCCCTTGTTCCTCTCATCGCCTTCAGCATCATCTTTAACCAACAAAGGAGGTTCAGGACTTTCTTAATACGGTGACCTTTAGCCGTGACCAGCCCGGTAAGGCCGGGGCAGCCAGGGCAAAGCAGATGGCACACCACTGCGGGGCCAACGTGCCAGGTTTGGTTGGCTCAACGTGCGGGCCCCACGACGCGTCAATTTCCCCAGTTAAGAATCACATTTCTCAAATTGCAGGAATTAAAAAAAGATTATGTCTTGCTCAGTAAGAATTTTCGGCAACTGTCGCTGAGAACCCAGTAAGACGCCAATTACGACATCACTGCAACAGATTTGGGGATTTTTAACTTATCGCTGCCAGAGAGGCGAAAACGAATCCCAAGGAGGACGGAGACAGCGTTCCCAGACCGCGGGTGCAGGTAGGCTGCCCCCCGCCTGAGGTCGCGGGCGCCGCGCCGCTCGAACGCCCCTCCCCGCAGGAGGAGCGCCGAGCCCCTCTGGGCCGCGCCGCGCCAGTGCACCGCGGGGCCTGGGAACCGCGCACCGTCTGCGCGCGGAGCCCCGCGGGGCGGCGGGACGGACGGCGCCGGCTCCCAATCGCGGGGCGGGGCCGAGGGGGCCGGCGGGCGGTGGCCAATGGGAGGCGGCAGAGCGGACGGGGGGCGGGGCCGCCGGGCGGGCGGGCCGCGGCGTCGGGAGCCGGCGCTGCAGAGTGGGAGCCCGGGAGGAGCCGGCGGAGCCGGAGGAGGACGGGGGAGGAGGAGCAGCGCCGCGCGCCCGCCCGCTCGCTCGAGCGCAGGCCGATCGCTCCAGCCGCAGCCGGCGGGTCCCGGCCGCCTCCCGCCGGAGCCCGGTGCGGGCAGGGTCCGGGCCGATGGGCAGCCCCGGGCAGCGGCGGGTGGCGAGGAGGCGGCCCCGGTAGGCGCCGCCGCGAGCTCGCGGGCTGCAGCAGGTCGCGGCGGACTGCGTCTCCGAGGTGCGTTCGGGGCGACGAGCGACGGGAGGCGAGGCGGGGTCCGCTCGGGAGTCTCCGGGTCGTGTCCCGGGACCGTCCTGAAGTGAGGGGCTGCCCTTGGGGGCGCCTCGGGGGGCCGACCGCGCGGCCAGGGCGCGGGGCGGGGGTCCGACCGGCAGATGCGCCCGCGCTCCGGAGTCTGGGGTGAAGAGGAGCCGTCGCCGTTCGTTCTCAAAGTTATCGATCGGCTGAAAGGTTATCCCGGTCTCGTTGACGCGAGCACTAGGACTCTCCGGGCGCGCAGCGACTCCTCCGTGACTAACCCGAGGAAAGAGAGAAAGGTTGCCCGGCGCGGCTCCCCGGCGCGCCGGGCGGGGTTACTTGCTGAACTTGCTGCGGGGTTTATTCCCCGGGAAGGCGGTGTGCCCGGGGCGCGAGCCCTCGCGGCGCCCGCCCCTCTTTGTAAGGTCCCAAGCGGCCCGCGAGCGCCCTTCCTTGTGGCCCGACGGCTCCCCGGCTCCCCTGGGTCCGCAGCTCGCTGCATCCTCCGCTCCCGGTCCTGCTTGGGGGCCCGCGTATCCTTGAAGCTAGTTTGGCCAGGTCCTGGGAGTAGCCCCTTGAGCGCCTACAGATTAATTTCAGCCGCGCCGCAAACCCAAAGAATCAATCTCGGTTCATCATCTGTGAGCGAGAGCCGATGCTTCTCGGGAAGAGAAAACAAGTTGGCATGGCCCCTCTGGGAGATATTTGTCATCATTAACCTGCTTCAGTTAAATTAATTCAGCCCAAGATGACTCCAGCGTGAGTATTGGAAACATCAAGTGCATTGCCACGGAATTGTGGTCACCAACAACCTGATTTTGGTCAAAACGCAATTGTAGACTTTTTGAATTTTCTTTAGACTTAGACATGGTTTTTGATAAGGATGGCCTTCCTTTTTAAACAAAGAATTTTGGTGATTCTCATAGGTTTGCTCAGTAAGTTCCAAATAGTCACTTAGATTTTTCTTTTCTTTGCCTCTTTTGTCTGCAGTTTTCATTTCTAAATGTTAACACTAGATGGCTTTCTTATGACAGGCATTTAGTAAACTGCGCTTTTGAGTTGGCTGTCTGCAATCCAGGTTGTAATTTTTCCAGTTTTACAATCAGTAATGGGAGAAAAAAAAAAAATCTCCAAAACTGTTGCTTTCTTTGAAATAGATTACTTCCCTGTAAAACTAATATTTATGTAGATGTCATAAAGTAGTCTGTTACTTCTGGCGTTTCTAAAGATGTATTTCAGGAGACATCTTGGTTAGTGTTTAGTCACAGATTTAAGGATGTCTGTTATTGAAAAATTTAAAGTTCTACCATGAGACTTAAAATTCTCTTTATATAACATTTCTACTAAGGATGTTTTCTGCTTACCTTAGTAGCTGGTTGCTTGATTCAAAACAGTATAAAACAGTGTAATTCATGAGAAAGTGCAGTCTTTTTTGAGTTTTTGGTACACATAATATTGATTCTTTCTAAAGACTCTGTTGATGCATTTTGGGGAAGAGATGTTGTTGAAGGATGCATGTATGAGTCAAACATTGTGTTGGGGCCATTTTTATTTCCCCAACTGATATTGGGTGTTTCATTTCTAAGCACAACCCTTTCTTTCAAAATCACCATGACTTGTAGTTGTCCATTGAGTAGCAGCAGGTTCTTAATTTTGTGTTTTCAGGACTTTTTCTCTAAAGTAAGACCATGGCAGCCTGTCCAAATCTTGCCTAGGTAGGCAGACTTATTTAGAAGCTGGAGAAATATCTCAACATTTCTCATAGCTGTTACTTATTGTGTGTGTGTCTTACCCAGCTTAAAATATGATATGTTAAATTTGTTGGTTCTAAATTAGAGCATATTCACAAATAGCTGGAAAAAAAAAATAGACCTCTCTCTCAAACATCTGGGAAGTAGGGAATGAAATGAAATCAGAAGCAGCTTTTATCAGTACCCACATGCTACCTATAGATGGGGTGGAATGAGCTTGGATAAGAAGCAGTGTAAGCATTTGGTGTAGAAAATAAACCAGGAGATAAATTGCAGGTGTGGAAGTGGAGCTTCTGGCTTTATAGTATGGGCTGCACATTTTCCCTAGTTGATTTAAGTGTAAATTTTCCAGCAAGTGCTTTTGATGTGTTTAAATCTTAGCCTTTTTCAAAGAGCTATAATTTTCTGGAATGAAAGAAGGAAATTGTCAGCGTCATGATTTGACTTTTATGGTACTTATTGTGGTTAAAGCTGTGTAATACAGTTTGTAAGTTTTGTTTTATTTTCTTGTGAGACTGGAATGGTATTTAGAAGGGTTCCCTGATACCTGAGCTTGATAAACACCTGTCCAACTTGAGGGCTCTCTTTACCTGGGGTCAAAGGGTTATTGGGTTATTCTTTTTGGAAATCTATCTAGTCTTCAAAGTGAGGAAATAATAGTGAGTTATCTTGAAAGGGCAATGGGCTGGTAACTGAAACTGGTTTTAGAGTGCTGTGTTTGGTCATCAAAACTCGTTTAAAGGGGTTGTGTTTCCTGCGTACTTTCCAGAGAACTGTGTGTTTATGTAGATTTAGCCCCCTCATTCCCAGTCATAATTGATAGATGCAAAGGGTTTTTGTGTGTGTGTGTGTTTTTTTTTTTTTTTTTTTTGAGATTGAGGAAGTCATTGTGTCTTTGAACTTATGATCTGCTTAAGGTGGTGGTTTAGGATTACAAATCCCTTCAAAGACATGCTGAATTTGAAGAAAATTTAGACTATTATTGTCAACTGAAAAGCAAAGTTTTTTTTTTTTCCTGTCTTGAACTTGAATGAAATATGAAATACATGCCTAAAGAATATTGGACTTCCCTGGTGGCTCAGACGGTAAAGCATCTGTCTACAATGCGGGAGACCTGGGTTCGATCCCTGGGTCAGGAAGATCCCCTGGAGAAGGAAATGGCAATCCACTCCAGTACTCTTACCTGGAAAATCCCATGGACAGAGGAACCTGGTAGGCTACAGTCCATGGGGTCGCACTGAAAAGCAAAGTTTTTTTTTTTTTTTCCTGGCTTGAACTTGAATGAAATATGAAATACATGCCTAAAGAATATAGGGAACCATATTCCAGATTTTCTCCTTCTATTAATGAACCTGTTCCCTTACAGGGTGATGTGACAAGAACCTCTGGCTTCCTGCTTCTAGGGCCTGGCACAGATGAGCTTGGATAAAGTTTTTTCATGATCCCTTTTAGGACCAAAATTTTAGGTTTCTTTAATGTTTTAAATAAATGTATATAGAGAGTAATGAACGTGACTGATTGGGTTAGCATATATTTTTTTATGATTGTCTTTTCTTCCTTTGATTTATAATAAGTTGGTATGGTGGTTTAGTGCCTGCCAAGCAGGAGACCTAGGTTCGATCCCCCAGTTGGGATGACCCCCTGGAGAAGGAAATGGCACCCCACTCCAGTATTCTTGCCTGGGAGATACCAGGGACAGAGGAGCCTGGTGGGCTACAGTCCATGGGGTCACAAAGACATACCTGACTTAGCAACTAAACAGCAAAGCTGGCACGTGAACATTCATCAGAGTTATCCCTTACTTGGTTTACACCTGGAAATCGAGGATTCAGAAGTTGCTTTTCTGTTACAGTGACATTTAGCTGTGACTCCCTTTTGAAGGAAGGATAACAGTGTGATAGGAATTAAATGCCTCATAAATTCAGAGATAAACTATTGTGATCCTTTGTGAACTTGATTCATAAACTTTGGTTCCAAAGAGTGGTCCAAGGAAGCCAGATCTTACAGTAGAGGTTCTGTTTCTCGAGAGGTTTCACGTTTAGTGTAACCCGGTTCCTTTATATATGTGTATATGTGAGCGTGCACGCGTGCTAGGTCGCCTCAGTCGTGTCTGACTTTTTCTGATGCTATGGACTGTGGCCCACCAGGCTGCTCTGTCTGTGAGATTCTCCAGGCAAGAGCACTGGAGTGGGTTGCCATTCCCTTCTCCAGTGGATCTTCCCAACCCAGGGATCGAACCAGCCTCTCCTATGTCTCCTGCATCGGCAGGCAGGTTCTTGACTCCTAGCAGCAGCTGGGAAGCCTCTTTGTGTGTGTGTTGTAGCCGTAGTAGTAGTAGTAGTTGCTCAGTTGTGTCCCAGCCCAGGGATCAGGCGAATTCTTTACTGTCTGAGCCACCAGGGAAGCCCCATGTGTGTGTATGTGTATGTATGTGTGTGTATAAAATCTACCCACCCCCCCACCATACAACACTGTTTAGCTAATTTGGGTGATAGCAAAGAAGATATGCAGTAAGTTGAGTTTAGTTGTCATAGCGTCTCTTTACCACAAAAATCCATAAGGGTACCCTTTCATGTCATTCCTATACTTTTTGTTTCTGTCTACTTCTAAAATTAAAAATCAGAGACAAAACTTAAATGTTATAGGTTGTCAGATTTGCCACTTTTTATGTTGCTATGTACATATATTGAAAATGAACAGCAGCAATTCCTGTCTACTGTCAAGCTGTTTCATCAAGATACACTGATATACCAACAAGAAATGAACAAAAAAAGGGAGGACATGTATGTATGTTTTACTGACATAGGGAAAGTTCTTCGTCCAGAGAGGGCATAGGTTAAAATTACTCCCACAGGTGTATATACCACCATACACAGATACTTTTCCTTTTGCATAGATCAGTGAAAACTTCACTATGGACCAGGGTTTGGAAATCACTGACCAACTCAAGTAACCCTTCTTTGATGTTGGGGTCCCTTTATATATCCACACGTGGCCTAGTAAGGAATGGAGAGTTCTACCTTTCTGATGTTTTGATCGGAACGTGGTTTTCTACCTGTCGAGTTGAAATCTAATTCTATCTGTTAATAGGAATTCCATCCCCTTGGTGGCCTCCAGAACTAAACCTTCTATAGAGGTGTTCTAGTTACTCACTGGACAGTACCTGTCCAGGTACGGCCTGGAGCTGAAGTCTTCCTGCTCATGACCTGTGCAGAATAGAATAGGGGTGCCCTTCCTTCAACTTGCCGATCCTGTCAAATTCACATTCACCTTTTTACTCAAACCCAGAGAGTTTCCTGTTCACGTGAACTTCTAGTTCTTAGTCACATGTTATCTTGAAGCCATGTCTTCCTGTCCTGTGCTAATGCAAGACCTAGCATTCATTGGACTTTGTTAAATTTTACTTTGGCTGATTCTTCCCATAGTGCTTTTGGGAATTTGATGCTATTATCAAAGCACCCTTGCCAACCTTCCCAAATAAATGCTGTCTGCACATTAGATATCTTACCTTCTGCTGCTGCTGCTGCTAAGTCGCTCAGCTGTGTCTGACTCTGTGTGATTCCATAGACGGCAGCCCACCAGGCTCTGCCGTCCCTGGGATTCTCCAGGCCAGAAAGTTGCTGGCTAAACTGTGAATGGTGTTCTGGAAGTTTCCTTCTAGGATTGGTTGTGAAGTGAAAGTTGCTCAGTCGTGTCTTACTCTTTGTGACCCCATGGACTCTCCCTGGAGTTCTCTAGGCCAGAAAACTGGAGTGGACAGATATCCTGAAAGATCATGTCAGGCCTTCTTTGTTGGTCCTACTGACCAAGTTACTCCAAGAACTGAGTTCATTTTCAGTGTGTCCCTAGTAACTTGAACCATGCTCTTCATGGTGGGGAACTGCAAAATAGATGTTCAAATATGGAGGGAGAGACTGAGAAGCTAGAGCTGTACTGTGACCTGTGACCTCTGGAGGTCTTAAACACTAAAAAGATGGTGGGAAAAAGCAGCATGTTGTGCACTTTCTTAAACACATCTTGCAGTCTGGTATTGTCTTATTTTGAATGGCTTTCAGATATTTGGGGACAGGCACCATCTTTTCCCAATTCCCTGTGTCTTAATTAGTTGATACTCTTTTCTTTCTGTTTCATAAATAATCATTTAGCCATAAGGGGTGTTTTGAGTGCTACCAATTGGATTGCCCTATACTTTTCACTTTTGTGTAGTTGCTAAATCTTCCAGGAGAAGCTCCCAGTTAGTTGAGCTGTTTAAGAAATCAGAGTAGTCTAAAGTAGGCTGTTTAGTAATGTGTTCAAGTCCTTTGAGGTGAAAGAAAAAAAAAATCCAGGTAAAGAGCCAGTGTTAAAAATGGTTACTGTGGAAAGTAATTATGCTTGGGTGAACACAAAATTATGTATCTTAGATGAACCATCCTGTAGGCATTTAAAAAAATCTCTGACTGTAATGCTTAGGGCGCAGTAGCGGGTGCACCGTCTTCAGGGGACTTTGATAATTGTTGTACCCTTTGGAACAGTGGATATTCACATGGTTCAGAAATAGGGTAGGGGTACAGTCCTCTTTATATTGAAGTTTCTAATAAGTAATTTTAGGAATTATGCTTTGGGTTCTTCATACAGGACACATGCTGTTGTTTGGATTTAATCTAAAGAACAATGATTTCTTTGTAGTAGGGTCTCTAAACTTTTTCCGGTGTACATCGCAACTATACCGAATCTACTGTGCTTAATATACATATGTGCACATACACGTTTGTCTATATGTGCTTGTGTGTGTGTATGTTTAATATAGTGTGTGTAAAGAAGTGAAAGTGTTAGTTGCTCAGTCGTGTCTGACTCTTTGCGACCTCATGGACTTTAGCTCACCAGGGCTCCTCTGTCCATGGAATTCTCCAGGCAAGAATACTGGAGTGAACTGCCATGCCCTCCTCCAGGGGATCTTCCTGACCAAGGGATCAAATCCATGTCTCCTGCCTATATATATATATATATATAGCTCAAATGGTAAAGAATCTGCCTGCAATGCAGGAGACCAGGGTTCGATACTTGGGTTGGGAAGTTCTTCTGGAGAAGGGAATGGCAATCCACTCCAGTATTCTTGCCTGGAGGATTCCATGGACAGAGAAACCTGGCAGGCTATAGTCTGTGGGGTCGCAAAGAGTTGGACATGACTGAGCAACTGACACACACACACACACACACACACACACACACATAACTTTACCATGTTAAATATAGACATTGTAAGTGCGTGCTGTGTTGCTCAGTCATGTTGACTCTTTTGCAAACCCCATGGGCTATAGCCCACCAGGCTCCTCTGTCCTTGGGATTTTCCCAGCAAGAATATTGAAGTGGGTTGCCATTTCCTCCTCCAGGGGATGGACATTATAAAACATAATAATATACATTTTAAGAAGTCTGATAATAACCTAAATGAATATTGGAGTCTTTTGATTCTGAGAGTTTGCCTGTTACCCTTTGAAATGTGTGGCCCGGGTCCTGAGACCACTGCTCTCTCACCCTCTCTGGTTATAGTTCAAGGTTGTTTGGAAACAGTTTCTCTGGGGCCTGCAGGGTCTTGTGAATGGAAGCATAAGACAGACTCTGCCCTTCATAGGTCTTCTGTTTACTGTAATTGTTCTTTATCCTGAGGACAGTTTTTACTTTGGCCAGTTTTCTTCCAGAATTGGTTGTGGGTTGCTTAGTGAAGTCACTGAGTCATGTCCGACTCTTTGTGACTCCGTGGACTATAACCTACCAGACTCCTCTGTCCATGGAATTTTCCAGACAAGGGTACTGGAGTGGCTTGCCATTTCCTTCTCCAGGGGATCTTCCCAGCCTAGGGATTGAACCTGAGTCTCCCGCATTGCAGGCAGCTTCTCCACTGTTTGAGCCACCAGGGGAGCGCAGTGGGTTGCTTAGCTTGAGGTTTCAACTTGGGGGTGGGGTGGGAGAGTAAGGATGTGGTAGAGGATACCATTCTCCTTGCAGAGTTTCTCGTTGAACTCAGCTGTCTGGGGAGCATCATATTATTGAAGCATAGCAGACACAGACCCAGAATGAGGCTAGAAGGATGTCACTAATCATGTGGTCATCTAGAAACTTCTAGCTCAGAGAAAACCGTAGTTCAGAAAGATACATGCACCCCAGTATCCATTGCAGCACTGTTTACAATAGCCAGGATGAGAAAACCACCTAGATGTGCATCAGCAGAGGAATGGATAAAGAGGAGGTATAACATAAATAAAAGTGGAATATTACTCAGCCATGTAAAGGAACAAAATTGGGTCATTTACAGAGACGTGCATGGACCTAGAGACTGTCATACAGAGTGAAGTAAGTCGGAAAGAGAAAAACAAATATTGTATACTAGCATGTGTGTAATCTGGAAATATGGTATAGATCATCTTATTTGGAAAGCAGAAATAGACACAGGTTTAGAGAACGGATGTATGGACCCCAAGGGGGAAAGGGAGGGGTGGGAGGAATTGGGAGTGACACATATACAGTATTGATGTATAAAATAGGCAGCTAATGAGAATACACTGTATGGCACCAGGAACCAAAGCATTGTGGTGACCTGAACGGGGAGAAATTCCTAAAGGGAGGGTATATATGTGTATGTATAGCCGATTCACTCTGCTGTACAGTAGAAACCAATACAGCGTTGTAAAGCAACTACGAAAAGAGAAAAAAGTGAAAAGCAACCATACTGCAATAAAAATTAATGAAAATAAAAAAGAGCAAGAACAATTTTGAAAGTGTAGGTTAATATTGGCCAGGACTGTAGTGCACAGGTGCATGACGGGCCAGAGTCCTAGCTTCTGGAGAGCACGTGGGCTGGAGGGGAGGAGGGGAGGGCCTGGTAGCCACCAGCCCCGCCTGCACTGCCCACCCCACCCAGCCTCCCCGTGTGCTGGGCCATTTTACTCTGTAGCGTTTGCTCTCTAGCCTGACATGATGTTGTACATTGGTTTTTCTGTGTTTATCTTCTGCCACCCCTCCATAGAATGAAAGTGCCCTATGAGTAGGGACATTTCTGGTCATTACTGCTATATTCCTTATACTGCCGTCGTTTCTGCCACATAATAGCCTCTTAGCAAACAAATGTTTGATAAAGGCAGGATTGAAAGCCCCGGGTTTAAACACGAAAGCACTGTGTGTCTTGGCTTTTGTTGAACTAAGGAAGTGTTGCCTTGAGGTTCTCATTATTTCTATTGTAAATGATCTACCTAAACAGCCTTTTATGCCTCATTTTATATCTTTTCTGGGTCACTTGAAATGACCTGTAATTGAACTGTGATATCAAAATGCTGAAAATGGAGAAGTGGTTTCTGAAGAGGGTGACAGCGGAACTCCATCTGTTATATCATTATTGCCCCATTCCAAGGGGTGTGGTTCGGGGAGGGTGGGCACCCCGGGGTGAGAGGGTGTGCTTTACACCTTTCCCAGGTTTCAAAGTCTGATACCAACTCATAACTGCATGGCCTTGGCCTTACTGGAATCAGATGAAGCTACAATTCACTTACAGGTCAGGTTTGGACTCCTTAATAAAGATAACTGGGAAGAAAGGTCTGAATTGTTCAGCGTTATCTTTTCTCCCTCAATTGATGATAATTTCTACAGGAAATAACGATTTTGTAAAACTGATCAGTAGTGTATGTACCCCTTCTGCTAACGTAGTCCTTTTATTTTGAGAATTGCAGAGTGTGTTGGAATACTACTTATGCCTTACGTGCAGTAGGTGCTCCCTAGGCATAGGTAGAAGCCTTCTATCTTAATATCCTCACCTGGTACTAATTCCTATAGTGCATGAATTCAGGGGGATGTCATTGCAACTCCTGCTTGTTTAAATGTGGGTATTAAGGTTTGCTGTAAGAGCGGCGGGCGAGGCTGAGAGATGAAATAATAGTAAAATCACCTAATCTATCAACAACTTTGTTTATTTGAAGATCATTGGAAGTCATTTGCTTGGGATAATGGATCTGTTTAAAAGGTTTAATTTTTTTATTAAAAAAATTTTACTGGAGTTACGTTGACTTACAGTGTTGTGTTAGTTTCAGGTATATAGCAACGTGAATCAGTTTTATAAATACATATATCCGCTCTCTTTTAGAAAAAGTTTTAAGTGAGAGGAATGAATGAAGGAGGTTAATGTTTTTGACTTAGGAACAGGATAAAGAACTGGGGAGAGAGATTCCTGAAGGTAGATTTCAAAACAGCCATTGTGCTTGAACTTTTATTTGTGGTCTCCTGCAGACTGAAGGAGAACCACACAAGGCTGATGCGATTTACAACCCCCTGCCCGCCGCCCCACCAACGATGTGAAAACTGAGATTTCAGACAAGAATACACGTGGTTTTCTGAATCTTAGTTCTTAAGAGTTTAAACTCGCCTTTCTGCCCCCATGTGGGACCCTAGGTACCTTGTGGGGTCCTACTGATCTCAATAAATCATAAAAAGAATGGGGGACATGGGTAAAGAAAGTGTATCCAGAGGAGAAAGCCAGGATTATGTCACTGCTGCCCCTCCAAGTGGGAAGTGGTAGCCAGGAACAGGCTGCAAAGCTATTGTTCTAGCCTAAAACCCTTCTATCAGCCAGTGGATCCTCTGTTATTCATGAGAAATTTTGTAGTTTAACAGTTCTGCTGATTGAACCAGGCTCTCTCCTCTCTGCTGGGAAGCGAGAGCGCTCTCCTATGATCCTGCGGAGAACATTTCTTTTGCTCCTGAGTCTTTGCCAGGATGAAAAGAAGGATCAGAGGAAACCGATTTTCGTTTTGCATTTATACTTCACCCGATTTGCATCATCTTTGTTTAAGTCAGTTGAATGTGAAGCCCTAAATAAATTTCAGGCATTTAAATATTTAAAAGGATTCCTCCACCATTCTAAAGTACACATCCAAAGAATGAGTACTTGCAACAAAGAAAATAACCCCCTTACAGATGTAGCCCATACAGGCTCTGCTCACCTTGTCACTGAATTATAAAACATTAATAGCAGAGCGAGAATGGAAACAGCCGCAGAAATGCTTGGCTGGCTCTGTTCCAAAATATTGTTTCCCTGGTAGAGAAAGCAGGACGATTTGTTTAAAACTGGCAGTCGGCCAGTCAGAAGAGCTCTGACGCCATCCGTGCAGTAACTACTCTGCTCCGACTGCTAATTTTAGGCTAGTTAAATCTGGGTGATGTCTGATGGCTGTTGTCGCTGTGTGTCTGGCTATGTGGAGCTTTCTAAATCTATCCTCTCGGCCTGGCATCACAGCATCACAGCTCACACTTCTTTCCCAGGCGTGCTGTATCACAGAGGGGATGTTGAGTTGGCCCAGGATACATGGACAGAGTGAGGAGCAGGCCCTGGGAGGTTTTCAGGAGGCGCTGCCTTCCATCTTAGGCTTTCCTTTGCTACTTGGTCCACAAACGCTTATCGTGCTTGCCTTCTGCTGTGGGAAGCATGGAGGAGGATGCAGAGAGGCCTGGCCTCCGGGCAGCAGTCTAGGGACAACATTTGCTTGTTTTCTACCTATTCCTGCAAACTTTGGGGCTCTTCTGGTGGCTCAGATGGTGAAGAATCTGCCTGCATACGGAAGATCCAGGTTCAATCCGTGGGTCAGGAAGATTCCCTGGAGAAGGGAATGGCAACCCACTCCATTATTACTATGGAGAATCCCATGGACAGAGGAGCCTGGTGGACTAGAGTCCATGGGGTCGCAGAATCAGACACGACTGAGTGACTAGCAGTTTCACTTTCACTGCAAGCTTTCACCTGTTTAAAACTGACCTTTCTGGGGAATTCCCTGATGGTCCAGTGGTTAAGACGTGGCACTTTCACTGCCATGGGCCTTGAGTTTGATCACTGGTCAGGGAACTAAGATCCTACAAACTACGTGGTGTGGCCAAAAAAAAAAGCAACAAACGAAAAACCTAAAAGCCTCACCTGAACTTTCTGGAAAAGGTAAAACTAAGGAGAAAGATGGGAATTTAAAAAAAGCATTTGGGACCTCCCTTGGAAGAGCAAAGTAGCATTTGGGATGAGGGCTTGGTGGAGTGGTTCAGTGTTGTTGGTTGCGCCTGATTCTTTGGAAGCCATGGAGCCTGGCAGGCTCCTCGTCCATGGATTTCTCCATTACCATGACTGGAGTAGGTTGCCATTCCCTTCTCCAGGGGATCTTCCTGACCCAGCAATTAAACCACATTGGAGTTCAGCTTCTTTACCATCTGAGCCACCAGGGCAGGCTGGAGTGGTTCGGTGTCTGTGTCTGGCTTACTTTGCTTCCAGGGCAGTGAGTAGGAGCCAGTTTTCAAATGGGGATGGCCGCACAATCTTAGGTTCTCTTTAAACTCTGGCATCTGAGATTTCCAGATTACCAAGGGGTGTCCTGGGGGTGAGGCCCTGAGGGCAGGGATCTGATAACTCTATCCCAGGCTTCTGGCCCAGGGAAGTGCGTGGCACAGTCAGCAAATGATCAGACTCAGCATTTCAGGCCGCAGGGGAACCTTGAGGTTATCTTGGAATCAAGTCTTCCTCTTGGTACCAATTTATAAATAAGAGAATGTGAAGAGAGTGGTTTGCCACCTAGGCCCACTGTTTTTGGTAGAAAGGGCTGCCCTGTTAGGTGACCTGGCCTGGCTGATGGCCGTTCATCACATATATTAGTAGACTCCTATGTAAGAGGGACTCTTGGGTTGATGGGCACCGCAGCTTCTTTCAGAGTGAAGACTGTGGGTGATGGAGCACATGGTGTTTGGGCGTATAATCAGAGAACATTCAAGGAAAAGGTAGGATCCGGATTAGGCTTTGGAAAATGGTCAGGTTTGAATTTTTGTTGAAGGGCTCTTATATGCAAAGCCACTCATAGCTCTGTATGGACCAGCAGGTACAAATTAAACCCTCTCTCTGTTAGCGGTTTCTCAGATCATAGTACTGTCTCCATCAACTTACTCTGCCTAGGACCAAACTTAGATCCCAGCCTGGTTTGGGTTTTGCAACCTCGCAACTGGATTTTGTTAACAAAAACAGCTTTAAGAAAAGTGATGGACAGTATTTTCAGAGTGGTTGATTAACTTACCTGTTGTGTAAGATAGTCAACCTGATTCCCCTCCTCCACTGTAATTTGCTAAAGATTATAGAATGTATCTGTAAACCTAAAGGAGAAGATAAACTCCTAAAGGAGAAAATAACTAAAGGAGAAGATAAACTCCTAAAGGAGAAAATAAACTCCTAAAGGAGTTTGTTTTGGACTCATCAGAGATGAAAAGCCAACATTTTAAAACAAATTGAGATGTGATTGACATATAACACGATAACTAGTTTCAGGTATAGAACATGATTCAGTACTTTTACATATTGTCAAATGATTATCACAGTAAGTCTAGTTAACGTCTGTTGCCACATAGAGAGAGACTGATTTTTTTCTCTTGGAATTATAACGTGGTTTTTTTTTGTTGTTGTTATTTATTTGGCCATGCTGAGACTGTGTTGTGGCACTTATGATCTTCAGTTGCAGCATGTGGGATCTCGTTTCCTGACCAGGGATTGAACCCGGGCCCCATGCGTTGGGTGTGCGGAGTCTTAGCCGCTGGATCACCAAGGAAGTCCCAGAATTTTAAGACCTACTCCCTTGGCAATTTTCAAATATGCCTTACACTGTTACCAACTATAGGTGCCATGCCATACATTAATTGCATCCCCTGGACTTATTCATCTAATTAACTGAAAATTTGTACCTTTTAGCCACGTTATTTTGGCGTGAGATCACTGACTTTGTTTCAGTTGTTTGTTCAGAGAATACCACACAAGTATGATATTTGAAATTCAAGGTCATGTTGTCTTAAGACTTTATATTTAGAAACATATAACTTTTGGTAATTGATTTACCGAAGTGATTTACTCTAAAATAATTTTGAGCAATCAGTGTTCAACTGAGGCAGCCTTAGGAAGCATGGCTGTGGACAGTGAGAGCTTTGGTCCCTCAAACACCTCATCCACCACTCCGGCACCCCTGGGACAAGGGTTCAGTTGCTATCCATGAGCTCTCTTTATGCCCTGTGAAGAAGTACTAGATGCTGAGTGAGATTCGCGTACTCCTATACGCTCTGAAACAAGAGATAGCAGCAGAATTAGCATATACTTTCCCTCAGCTTATTTTCATGCCAAATTTCACATAGGTAAGATGAGAGAAAGAATTATGTAGTATCCTGGACACGTATACTCACCACTTAGATTCTACAGAATGTTAGCATTTTATTGTACTTGCTTTGTATATTCCTGTCCATCTCTGTCTACCCATCAATGCTTTTCTTTCTTTTTTTTTTTTTGTGAAAGTGTTTCAAAATAAGTGGCACACGTCAATATGCTTCACTGCTAAGCACATCAGCACACATGTCATAATTGAGTCTAAAACTTTAAAATTTTTTTGAGGCAAAGTTTATACAGTGAAATGCACTGTATAAGTGCATTTTAAGTGTGTCATTCTAGGAGTTTAGGCAAATGTATGTAGCTAGGTAGGGCTTCCGTGGTGGCTCAGATGGTAAAGAATCCATCGGCAATGCAGGAGACCCAGTAGTGGTAGAGAATATGCCCCCCAATGCAGGAGACATAAGAGATATGAGTTCGATCCCTGGGTCGGGAAGATCGCCTGGAGGAGGGCATGGCAACTCCAGTATTCTTGCCTGGAGAATCCCATGGACAGAGGAGCCTGGAGGACTACCGTCCATAGGATCGCAAAGAGTTGGACACGATTGAAGCAGCTTAGCGTGCACGTACACATGGACCTATGTAACCCATACTTCTTTTAAGATATCCCTACCACCCCAGAAAGTTATCTCAGGTCCCTTCCCAGTGTTCCCTCCCTACGCCCAGCCTGGGCAGCCACTGTCCCTTTTTTCTGTTTGTTTCGAGTAAGTTTCGCCAGTTCTTGAACTTCATATAAAGGGAATCCGGCCGTATGTACTCTTTTGTGTAAGGCTTCTATCTCTCAGCAAAATTATTTCTGCTTTCCCATCCACTTTTAAGTATATTATACCAGGCTGGCTTACGGCTACCTTGGTCACGTGGTCACATGCTCTTTTCAAGGATCCTATTGTAAAGTGATATCAGGAACAAGTTTCTCTTAGGTATTTGTGTGTTTTTCTTAAGTCTCGTCTTTGCCAACAGGGGTGTGGTTTTCACGTCTGAGATGGCCGTTTTCTGAGTGGGGCTCTTGAAAACCCAGTGTTGCTTCTGTTGGTTTGCTGGAGTGTGCTGCAGGGCTGCAGGCCAGCTCCAGGCATTCAGCCGGGCTCTCTGGCTTCTGAAGAGAAGGACCCAGACCCGCCATACGCGTCATCCATTTATTGTGTTTGCTACTGGGAAACCTTTAGGTAAAAGAAAGTACATCTCTTTATTTTTGCAAACCTATTCCTGGATTTGTGATTAACTTTTTCAAGAAGTTTTGAAATAGAAAATAAGTTTTTGTAAGGCATCTTTGAGGAACAGAGTTGATCTTCTGTATTCATAGGGATTGTTTTCAGGACAGTGCCCCCCACTCAGAAACCAAAATCTAGGGATATCTAGTGTTTTATATGAAATGGTGTAGTATTTGCATATAATTTACATACATCCTTCCATATATTTTAAATCATCTCTAATTTACTTATACTACCTCACACAATGTAAATGCTATGTAAATATTTGCAGATGTGTGGCAAATTCATGTTTTGATTCTTTGGAAATTTAAAAATATTTTCAATCTGCGATTGGTTGAATCTGCACTTGTGGAGCCTGGGGATGCAGAGGGCTATCTGTAATTTCTAGTTCAAATGCAAGAGTTCTAAAGACTAAAATTTTGTATAGAGGAAACTAACCAAATAAAGCTGAAATATTAGGAGATTTTAAAATCACCTGTGCTGAGGAGATATTTGCTGGCAAAATAAAATCCTAGTTGACTTAAGAATAAAATGCCAGGATTAACCGCCCCCTTTGCTCAGCCCACTGTTACTGGAGTTTCAAGTTGCTAAACCTCTCCAGGTATGATCAAAACCAAGAAAACAGTTCTCATCAGTAGTACTGGTTTAATGTTTATATATAGTGTACACAAATCCCCCACACAGTGCTGTCAGCGTGTGAAGACTTTTCTTTAAGGCTGCGTTGGGTAGGGTAGTTCTACCTGCTCTAAAAGAGACTCCAGAATGCAGTGTCAAACAAGAGAGACGCTGACTCCTTTCCTGAGTGACAACTCGAGGTCTGGGCAGGTCGGCTGCTGACACTCAGGGACCCGGGTTCCTTCCATCTTGTTTCTCTGCTTCCTGTCTTTGTCCTCACTGGTTGGTGGGAACCCGCTGGGCACGTCTGCACTCAGGAGGTGGTCATCCGAGGACTCCAGAAAGAGTCTGTATCACTTCTGCCCTTGTCCTCCAGAGAACTCAGTGACCTGATCATGGCTCATGCTCAGGGGTTGCTGAGCGGTGTCCCCGTGGATGCTGCAGAAGTGGCCTTGCCTTTGACATCGAATGTGCTCAGACAGAGTCACTTACTTGTCGGATACTTCCTGCCCGCTCTGTCCTGCCAGGCGCCATCCTCGGGAGGGACTCAGGTTCTGGGGTGGGTAGGCAGAAGGGGTTTCGCTCTTCTGGCATGTTCATTCTGGAAGTAGAGTCGGTCTCCTGGTAGTGGTTGCTCTCGGTGGAATTCTCTTTAAATTGGAGCCAGTGCTGTCTTTTTTTATTCTCCACTTCTCAGGTGGTTATCTTTATTTTTTTTTTATTTTTTTAATGGAGTATCATTGCTTTACAATGTTGTGTTAGTTTCCTCCCTACACTGACATGAATCAGCCATGTGTATACATGTATCCCCTCCCTCTTGAACCTCTCTTGCATACCACTCTGGATTGTCCCAGAGCACGGGGCTGAGCTCCCTGTGCTATACAAGCAGCTCAGTGCAGGTCTTCTTGAAGTGCAGTTCTGGGTGGAGGATGGGAGGGATTAAATCTGATAATCATGAGGTTGCAGACAGATTCTGTAACTTGGAAAGAAATGTTCCTGGGGACGTGGATTAGGGAATGTAATAAAGGACCTAGTTCCCCGTTTAAAATCCAGTCTCATAATAGAAGGCTTAAGAGACACTTGATGAATGGAACCCTGGTAGTCATTTATTCAGGAGCCTGAGGGTTTCTGGGGAGCAGAAACCTGCCCAGCGAGCGCAGGGGCTCTGGTTTGTGTGTCATTCAGAAGGCAATTCCATGGGGCCGTGGGGCGTCTCCAGCTCAGAGAGGAGCTGTGTTGGGGTCTCGGGTGAAGCCTAAGGCTGTGGTGGTGTGTGTGACTCCCCCTCTTCTGAGGAGCTAACATCACACTGTGTGTGCACGCGCGCGTGTTAGTTGCTACGTCGTGTCCCAGCTCTTTGCGACCCCATGGACTGCATTCCTCCAGGCTCCTCTGTCCATGGGATTCTCCAGGCAAGAATACTGGAGTGGGTTGCCATTCCCTTCTCTGAGGGATCTTCCCAACCCAAGGATCGAACCTGGCTCTGCTGCATTGCAGGCAGATTCTTTACTGTCTGAGCCACCAGGGAAGCCCTAACATCACACTAGTGAAGTGAAGTCGCTCGGTCGTGTCCGACTCTCTGCGATCCCATGGACTGTAGCCCTGCCAGGCTCCTCCGTTGATGGGATTTCCCAGGCAAGAATAGTGGAGTGGGGTGCCGTTTCCTCCTCCAGGAGATCTTCCCTACCCAGGGATCGAACCCGGGTCTCCCACACTGTAGGCAGATGCTTTGCCGTCTGAGCCACCAGGGAAGTCTCAACATCACACTGCATTCCCCTAAAATAACTCTGGTAGACTCTGCGAGCACCTTGAAAGGCTCTTGAAGTGATAATCTGATCGATGAGAGGGGCAGCCTGAGGGACCCAGGGGAGCAGATGTGAGTCTGCCTGGACTCCAGGGGCCAAGGTCACTGCCCCCTGGGTGCCAAGGGTGGTGATGGCGGGGAGTGGTCGCCCTGCATGGGCTCTGACTTGTGTGTTCTCTAGCCATCCTGAGGGTTTCCAAGGATGTGCAGAGTGGTCCTGGTGGTGCCACACATAGCTGTTCCTTCCATGGGTCACCTGATGGCACCTGTAATGTGCTGGGACCGTGAGAAGTTCAGGGACTGCATCCAGCTTTGAGTTTATCCAAATTTCTATTTTTTTCCTGGAGGTTGGAGTGTTCATGTTCTTGAATGACAATCTGAGTGATAGAATTGCCTGCGTCATTTTCCAGTAACCAATGAAAGGCGGGGAAGTGAAACTCCTGGTTGAAATAAATGATGCTTGACTTTTTTAAGGCTGGAGAGGCTGAGCGGTTTTTCTTTCAGCAGGAACATCAGGGCCTCTTGACAATCTGGGAGTCACCTCGGTTTCCTTTCACTGGCTGCTGTCTGTTCAGGCTGCGGTGCAGATGGCTTGTGCTGAGTTTGCTAGTTTTTGCCAATAACTTAAGCGTGGAAGGAATCAGGGAACCTCCCGAGTGATGAGAACACAGCTGTTGAGGATAACTTGGAGCGAAGAGGAGCGCTCCTCAAGCCTGTCACTGGATTTGGGGGCAGTAGCTGTGGCTGAGCAGCTGCAGATGGTGTGTTTGCAGCTCGCACTGTGGCAAGTTTTTTTTTTTTTTTTTAACATCTTTTTATTTGTAGTGAACAAAAGGGCCCCATGTGGAGCCTAATCAGCTAGATCAAGTGTATATAACTTCAGAGGATGGTGCCTCTCTCTTGACTGAAATATTAAACTCCTGTGTAAAGGAGGAAAACTAGCCTGGTGATTTATTGGCGTCTGGCTAAACCTGACATGCCTCCAAAATGTGTGCACTTTGACTTTCAGTTAATGGGTAAACATTTTCATCAGCCTTTGCTCTTATAAGTCACTATTTCATCCTCCCAAATCCTTCATTTTTTCCCAGCCTGTGCTGTTGCATGAAGTATTTGGCAGCCCCTGCAGGGAGTGTGGGCCTGTATCTCATGTATTGAGTGAGTTTAATTTGTAGGTAGAATGGTGTGAAGGAAAAGGGAATGCTTCTGGAGAGGGTGCTGGTGTCTCAGGGGTTATGTCTTTCATGGGAAGAGTGGGAGAAGATGGCAAAAAAATTGAAAATATCCTAATAATTCTCACAGAAGTGGCTTTTACCTACCACCTCCCACTTAGTTCCTTCTGTTATCTTTCGACTCAAAATAAAGACCTGTCCTGCCCTGTTTTGAACCCTAGGGACAATTCTTACGTTGTTGTGTCCCAAACCATCCTGGCTTCCTGTTGTTCACCTGCTCTGGATTGAACAGGCACCCAGCACCTGAAAGATCCTATTCAGTTCACCCTTACTGGAAATGAACCAATTTCCCCATCAAGAATTATTTTTGGCATTTTGTCTTTTCTGTTCTCGAAGTATAACTTCATTTGGAGGTGTCCAGATCCTTCTAATATTGTCTCTAAAGTGGTATCTTGATTTTGTTCACAGTTTTAAATCCTTGTTGCTTTCTTTTGAATGTTTATTTTTTATTTTATTTAAATTGTTTTTAAATCTTACTAATTTCTTAATATTCGACTTGTTAAAATTTTGGATGTATTACATTGAATATATTATTAAAGTCAATTTGATCTTTTAATTTAAATAAGCAGGGTGACAATATACAGCCTTGACGTACTCCTTTTCCTATTTGGAACCAGTCTGTTGTTCCATGTCCAGTTCTAACTGTTGCTTCCTGACCTACATACAGGTTTCTCAAGAGGCAGGTCAGGTGGTCTGGTATTCCCATCTCTTTCAGAATTTTCCACAGTTTATTCTGATCCACACAGTCAAAGGCTTTGGCATAGTCAGTAAAGCAGAAATAGATGTTTTCCTGGAACTCTTTTCCTTTTTTGATGATCCAGCGGATGTTGGCAATTTGATCTCTGGTTCCTCTGCCTTTTCTAAAACCAGCTTGAACATCTGGAAGTTCACGGTTCACGTATTGCTGAAGCCTGGCATGGAGAATTGTGAGCATTACTTTACTAGCTTGTGAGATGAGTGCAATTGTGCAGTAGTTCGAGCATTCTTTGGCATTGCCTTTCTTTGGGATTGGGATGAAAACAGACGTTTTCCAGTCCTGTGGCCACTGCTGAGTTTTCCAAATTTGCTGGCATATTGAGTGCAGCACTTTCACAGCATCATCTTTCAGGATTTGAAATAGCTTAACTGGAATTCCATCACCTCCACTAGCTTTGTTTGTAGTGATGCTTCCTAAGGCCCACTTGACTTCACATTCCAGGATGCCTGGCTCTAGGTGAGTGATCATACCATCGTGATTATCTGGGTCGTGAAGATCTTTTTTGTACAGTTCTTCTGTGTATTCTTCTATATTCTTGTATATTGTATGTATACTTGCATATTCTTATATGCAGAATACATCATGAGAAATTCTGGGCTGGAAGAAGCACAAGCTGGAATCAAGATTGTGTGGAGAAATATCAGTAACCTCAGATATGTAGACGACACCACCCTTATGGCAGAAAGTGAAGAGGAACTAAAAAGCCTCTTGAAGAAAGTGAAAGAGGAGAGTGAAAAAGTTGGCTTAAAGCTCAACATTCAGAAAACGAAGATCATGGCATCTGGTCCCATCACTTCATGGAAATATGTGGGGAAACAGTGGAAACAGAGTCAGACTTTAGTTTTTCGGGCTCCAAAATCACTCCAGATGTTGATTGCAGCCATGAAATTAAAAGACTGTTACTCCTTGGAAGGAAAGTTATGACTAACCTAGATAGCATATTGAAAAGCAGAGACATTACTTTGCCAACAAAGGTCCGTCTAGTCAAGGCTATGGTTTTTCCAGTGGTCATGTATGGATGTGAGAGTTGGACTGTGAAGAAAGCTGAGCACCAAATAATTGATACTTTTGAACCATCGTGTTGGAGAAGGCTCTTGAGGGTCCCTTGGACTGCAAGAAGATTCAACCAGTCCATCCTAAAGGTGATCAGTCCTGGGTGTTCATTGGAAGGACTGATGTTGAAGCTGAAACTCCAGTACTTTGGTCACGTCATGCAAAGAGTTGACTCATTGGAAAGGACCCTAATGCTGGGAACGATTCGGGGCAGGAGGAGAAGGGGACAACAGAGGATGAGATGGCTGGATGGCATCACTGACTTGATGGACATGAGTTTGGGTAAACTCCGGGAGTTGGTGATAGACAGGGAGGCTTGGCGTGCTGCGATTCATGGAGTCGCAAAGAGTCAGACACGACTGAGCGCCCGAACTGAACTGAACTGATCTTTTAATTTACTTCCAAATTAGTAAAATTTTAAACTTGGGCATGATCAACAATAATGTCATCTCTGAATGTTTAGATTACAGGTAATTTCCAGAATTGTTGGAAGACAGTTCTTTATTTGATGCCTTTGGAGAACATATAGACCCTTGTTACACTTGGAGGTCATCCCCTCGGCTCCACTGGAGGTGTGTATGACTGCTAGAGACCACCTGTAACTTTGCTTTTTGCCTCTGATCTGGGACTTCTGAAGCCTTGATCAGCATACCTGTGAAAAAAATCTAGTATGAAGAGTTTTATAAAAATGAAATATTTTCAGTATAATACCTTTTGGAATAGAGACCTTGTCAAGTTCATTGGAAAAGTACTGCTTACCGTCCTGCTCGTTCAGCTTCTCAGCTGAAGTTTAAGCTGAAGGTCAGAGAGCATCCTTGGCCCTCTGTGTTTTGGGTCTTATTTGTTAGCACATATGGCTTTTTTAAAAACCTCATTTTAGAATTGTGAGTCGCGGTTGCTTTCTGGACAGAGGTGCTTCCTCCAGTTGCACTGCCTTTATTTCTCTTTATGTATTCACTTTAATCTCCTTTTATCAGGCACTTGCCCTGGTGTTGTGATGAGTTCAGGCTTGTAGAGACTGGTGTTGGAAGTGGGGGGCTCCCATGCTGAGGGGGCCTGAGCCCTGAGCTGATCCTGGGACCTGGGATCTCATCCAGTTGCCAGGGTTGGTCCTTGTCAGTGTTGTGTGTGGAGTTGTGTTTGTTTGTGAGATTGGAAGGCAGACCCCAGAGAGCTTATAAATATTTTATTGTTTATTAAACTCAGTAGAATTCCTCATGTATTTCATTTTAAAAAATCTGTAGAGATAAGCAAATCTCTCTCCTTCCTGTCATTTTTGATAGTCCTTAGACTTAACCCAGAGAAGGCAATGGCAACCCACTCCAGTACTCTTGCCTGGCAAATCCCGTGGACGGAGGAATCCCTGGTAGGCTGCAGTCCATGGGGTTGCGAGTCTGACATGACTGAGCGACTTCACTTTCACTTTTCACTTTCATGCATTGGAGAAAGAAATGGCAACCCACTCCAGTGTTCTTGCCTGGAGAATCCCAGGGACAGGGGAGCCGGGTGGGCTGCTGTCTATGGGGTCGCAGAGTCGGACACTACTGAAGCGACTTAGCAGCAGCAGCAGCAGACTTAACCCAGAAAACGACACTCCTATGAATGCACTCACAATACATGTAAGAAGAAAGAAAGGCATTTGAAGAATTGTGCAGTTCATTCACTGAAGCTGAGCATTAGGGGATTAAAATGGTGAGTCACAGTTACACACGCAACATTTTCTTGTTCTGTAACATGACCAAACAAAAGTAAGGCAAAAAGGAGCAGTTTCCCATGTTAAGTGCAATTAATTTCAAACAAATACCACTCATATCAGTATTTAAAGGTTGTAATGTGGTAAGTGAGCTTGCTTGCTTCTTGCTTATTAATTTACCTAGTCAGGGTCAGATTGATGACATGCTGTTTGCAGGAGATAATATATATCTAAATAGTTTCTGCTTAAAGAAGAAAGATTTATCTGTTTATTTATTTATTTTTGGCTACACTGGGTCTTCCTGGCTGTGCGTGGACCTTCTTCAGTTGCACTGCATCGGCTTCTCACTGCGGGAGCTTCTCCTGTTGCAGAGGCAGGCTCTGGGTGCTCCGGCTTCAGTAGCTGTGGCGTGTGGGCGCCTGAGTGAGGACTTACTAGTTGTGGCGGATGGACTTAGTTGCCCTGTGGATGTGAAATCTTTCCCAACCAGGGATTGAACCTGTGTCCCCCGTATTGGTAGGTGGATTCTTAACCTCTAGACCACTAGGGAAGCCCTCTGTTTCGTTTTAATAACACTGGTTATAGAGAGACCCTCTCAATGGAAGACATGCATTTTTGCATTGATAGAAATGGAAGAAGAGATTTTAAAGCACTTTCAGTAAATTCAGTTTATTCACTTTAAACTTTTATGCAAAAAGTAAGCAAATTGTGTATTTCACGATTTATCTTTGAATCTGTCACTGGTGGCCAGTTTATTCTGTAAACTTATAGTACGTTTGTCTTTTGGTGAACAAAATGGATTCTGGATTTTGTGTACTTTTATGTCACAGTTGACAACTAACTATAAAATATCACAGTCCTAATACTCATAATGGTCATGATTAGTCATGAGTCTCACCATACCAGTCCAGCAGCTTCCAAATTGCACTGCAGGTAGTCAATGTGGATCATTACCCTGAGTTAGCTTTCAGAGAAGTGAAGTTAAATTGTGAAATACAAGCCATTAGAAAAGGGATCACTTTAAAATCAGCTGCCTCTTCTTAAAAGTGGGGGAAGAGCATTAGGTAACATATGACTTCATGAAGACAGGTCTATAGTGAGGGAGTAGTTGGTGGATAGGATGGTCTTTGGAAGAGTTCTTTGTTTTCAATTAAAATACATATATATTTAGCTGTGGCTGTGCTGTGTCTTCATTGCTGCACTTGGGCTTTCTCTAGTTGCGGCAAGTGGGGGCTGCTCCTCACCGCAGTGCAAGTGCTTCTCATTGTAGTGGCTTCTCGTGCTGCGGAGCATGGGTTCTGGAGCATATGGGCTTCAGTAATTGCAGTGCTCAGGCTTAGTTTTCCTGTGGCACGTAGGCTCTTCCCCGACCAGAGGTTAAACCCCTGTCCCTTGCACTGGTGTGCGGACTGTTAACTGAAGCACCAGGGAAGTCCTGGAAGAGTTCTTTTGTGCTGGGAAATGAAGGTGGGGCAGAGGGACGTCATAGCGCCTCTGGCCAGGTTGGCCTGCCTGGCACTTGGTGGGTGTTTCTGCCTTGAGGGCTTGTCTTAACCAGGAGTGCTGGTCAACCCCTAACTGCCCATGAACCTCCTCCTGTGTGTGATATGTGCATGGAGATACAGATGTGCAGCAAATACAGAAAACCTTTATTAACTTGAGTCATCTGACAGTACCCGAATGCAAAGATAATGTTTTGAGTAAGAGAATGATCATATATAATTGGCTGAGATTGTGTTAAGAGGGTAGGACAAGAGAGAGAATATTGAAAGCAGTGGACAGCCCATTTGTTTGTTTGCTAATATTTCAGTCTTTTGTACCTATTCCCGGTGGTCTGTCCTCTGCGCCATCTCTTGCTGGACCTTTGTCCCCTTGTGAGAGGCTGTACCTAAGATTCTCTGTCTGTTCCTCTCCAGAGATGAAAGGTGGGATCTGGGTGGGAGATGGAAACTTTACCAGGTAACCCTACACCTGTGCTGGAAGACTTCAAACACAGCTGCTCCTCCAGGGCTCTGGGTCAAATGTTAACAGGCCAGAGGAGAAAAGGGACGATGTACGTTTCCTCTGTATTCCAGTCACTGCAGTCTGCTAGGCCAAGCTCTGTGCAGTTTCTAGTGAAGTAGGAGGTTAAATTGTGTGGGGATTTGAGGTGGGGAATTTACCCCAATGACATAATCACCATTGCTCTAGAAGACTTACATAGAAAGACGCTCATGCAGTATTATAGTGTGCGAAACTGAAAAAATATTGGCAGTAAGACATTAAATTATGATTCTCCATATGATCAAGTAATTTAAATCAATTAAATAGCTTGTTTTATAAGGCCGCTTAATGACATAGGAAAATGTGCATAGAATATTAAATGAAAAAATTTATTGCTAAGCGTGTATATAATAGATCCCCATTTCACAGGAAAATTAAGTATGCATATGCATTAACAGAAGAGGATACATTAAAAAATTTAGAGTGGTTATTACTTACGGTTGTGTTATGTCTAACTATCATTTTTCCTTTTTTGCATTTTTTCCCAGTTTTTTTTAAATGAACATTCTAATTTTATAACAGGAAAAACATAATATTAAAATATTTGAATTATAGAGACAGGTATGGTGGTAGCTTTAGTTGCCAAGTCGTGTCTGACTCTTGTGATCCCATGGACTGTAGCCTGCCAGGCTTCTCTGTCTATGGACTTCCAGACAAGAATACTGGAGTGGTTGTTATTACCTTCTCCAGAGGATCTTCCTGAGCCATGGATTGAACCCAGGTCTCCTGCATTGTGGGTGGCCTTCTGCATTGACGGTGGATTCTTTACTGACTGAGCCACTTGGGAAGCCCTCTGACAGATACATGTGTCCTTTAAAACTATTAGTATGCTTCTGTATAGTTTCTTGGCTTCGTATGTAAATTTGGTTTTATTTTATTATGTAATCTTTTTTGATTTGTATTTTTGAGTTATGTTTAACAGAAGTTTTTGAGACAAGTAATTAGCAAACGTTTATTAGCTACTTCTATGTCTAATAAATATGTTTTTAGTACATGTTCTTTACCATAAAGACATTTATAATCTAAGTTGAATATCATGTAGGTAGATGTCCTTTGAAAATTATTTGATCTTCTATGTTAGAGTTTAAGCATTAGATTCGTTTAACCCTTTGACTGCCTTCTTTCATTTAAACTTGTTGCACAGGAAAAACTATGTATACTTTAAAGGCATTAAATTCATTCAGGGAATTTATTTTTTAATATTAATAATGTAATTTATTTTTATGGCACTGAATGACTTGGGTTTATATACATTATTTTATTTAGTTCTCACAGCTATCTTTCCATGATTGTGGAGACATTTTCCTCTGTTGTTATTAAGAGTTAAATTAGAGAGTTTGGTGTTTACTTTAAAAATACCATTCATACTCTGCCTATTTTTGAGAGGGAGGCTCAGGAGGGAGGGGATATAAGTATACCTATGACTGATTCATGTTGATGTATGGCAGAAACCAACACAATATTGTAAAGCAATTATCCTTCAGTTAAAAATAAATAAATTTAAAAAAAGCTCTTTGCCTATTTTTGATAGTAGTGATACCTTGACTCAGATAACAGCCATGTCTTTTTTAGCATTATATTAGTAATTACTGGCCCTTTGATACTATGCTTTTTGACATTTACATTAAAAATAAAAATTAGCTAATTTGTAAGTTATAAGGTCTCAAAAAAATAGTTCATTCTTCTTGCGTGCCTGTTAGTGCTCCTATTAACATTCTGAAATGACTTATTAAATTAAGTGCAGTGTCAAAGGCTAATTGTCTCTCTGTGAATTCGTCTACATGACTTATGAGAGAATGATTTAAGAATTGTGTTTGAATAGCAACTCTGGAGTCAGCTTTTAGTATCCATCAAATTATAATGATTGTAGATGAAGAGTATTAATCAATTATGAAGTCCATTCTCGTGCTGTTACGAAAGATGCCTCTAAAATACATGCAGTGTTAGTGCCCTCGAATGTATTTCAGTTGTGAGCATCCGACATCTGTGGCACAGATGTGTGGCCTGAACATGCTGTGTCTAGAGCAGCCCTCTCCAGTGGTCAGAACGCAGTGACTGTCTCTGGCTCTGAGAACAGTCAGTGTGTGTGTGTGTGTGGGGTGTGTGTGTGTGTGTGTGTGTGTGTGTGTCGGGGGGGGGCGGTGATGGATTAGTAGAGAATCAGAGATCCTGTATCTAAATTTTTTTTTATAGTTTCTGAAATTGTATTTCATATGTCAGTGTAATCTTAATGGGATGAGTGTAAAGTGTGGCACCACCTTTATTCAGCTTGTCTCTTGAGTACTTACCATGGTGGTTTGGGCACTGTGGCAACCCTGAGTTCAAATCAGAGTTCACTGCCACCTTGGTGAGCTGCAACTTGGTTTACAGGTCTCTTAATGGTTTTTATTACTTTTGACCATGGCCTTGGTGTGTGGTCTTACAGTTCCCTGACCAGGGATTGAACCTGTGCCTCTTGAGCTGGGAGCATGGGAGTCTTGATCACTGGACCACCATGTCTCTAAATGTGATGGACTGTGGTGCCTGTTGTTAAAGTTGGTTGTGAGATCACTGAAGATGCTTGTGCAAGTGCTTTGCCTGGCACATGGTGGGTGCCCAGTGAAGTCACTGTTCCTCATTGGCATTACTGAGCACCTAGTGTGAGCTGAGGCACCTACCTCATGTATGGGCATGCTAAAAGCACACGAGAGGATGTTCTGGCGAGGGAACAGATACTACTGCCTGCCAGCTTAAACCAAAACCCCCCAAATCAAGGATCTCTTCAAGGATTACTATTGCTTTCATGAGTGATTGGGTTCGATCCCTAGGTCAGGAAGCCCCTGGAGGAGGGCATGGCAACGCATTCCAGTATTCTCGCCTGGAGAATCCCATGGACAGAGGAGGCTGGTGGGCTGCAGTCCATAGGGTCTCCAGGAGTCAGACACAGCTGAATGACTTAGCACACACGAGTGATTGGAGGGTTGGAGACAAAGTTGATTGGAAGAAACTTGGCTGGAATCTTGCAGGGGAGGCTCTCTCAAGCTGAGCAGCCTTCTGGAAGCCTTTGAAGAATCCTGAACTTGGCTGAGGAAGCATTGTGAGCTGTGTTCTTCTGCTGGCTGGAATTAAGCCCTGTGTGGAGTCAGGTCAGCTTGCTTGAGGAGTACCATTGCTCAGATGTAAAGAGAGAGTATGTAGCTGACAGGTATAGGATGGCCAGAGGCATTTTGTGGATGGAGTTTCATGTTCATTCCTGTTAAGCTTCCTGGTCACTTAACTTCCTGGATTTCACCCTTTTCCTTCCTCAGAAACAGGTAGCTACCTACCTTTCTGAATGCTTCTGTTAGGACCTAGAAAAGCAAGTTACCCTGGTAAGAGTGGTGAGGTAGTCTTGTGGCTGGTGTTAGGGTGGGGCCTGAGGGCCCTGGGTGCATCTGAATATCACCGTGATCTCCCGTGTGACCCTCCGCGCTCCTGGCCTGCACGAGCGCTCCCATCCCTCTGGTCCTTCCCAGCCAGCGTCTGTCCTCCCCCAACACTCTGCAGCTCCTGGCCTCACGAGAAGTCCCCAGCTTGCCCTCAGGCCTGTCCTTTGTGCTTCCACTGCTTGACCCCGATGGACACCCCCACGTGTTGGAACACCTTCGTCTTCCTCCCCACAGCCTCCTCGGCACCCCATCCTCCCCTGGCTCCTCTGGGTGCCTCTGGTCATTTTCCCTCTGCCATCCATGCTGTCTCCTGCCCTTGGTTACCTTTGAAGTGTCGGGAGTCCTTTGGTCTTTTCCCTCTGGGTGACCCTACCCACCTCGTAGCCTGTCTTACTGTCTCTGTGATAGAGACCTATACATGACTGACCTTTTTGTCGTCACCTTCTTGCCATCTTCCCTGGATGATCTTGATACATTTCAAAGCAGATGAGCCCATTCTGGAGCTTTTATCTTCCCTATGAATCCCTTGTACACTCTCTTCCTCCCAGTACTAGGCTATCAGCACCAGCCTAGTCTTCTGGTTAGACCAACCTTGCTGACCTCTCTAGCTTAGTCCTCACGCCAGTCAATCCAGTGGGTCACCATCATCTGCTTCAGAAATAATTCTTAAATCTCTTTCCCCTCCACTGCTCCTGCCTTACTTCTGGATGAATTTTCCTCCTTAGAAATAGTTCCTTAGCCTCTGTGTCGGAATGGCAGTCAGCAGTCACATGTCCCCTTTTACACTGAAATTAGTTAGGATCGAAAATGGAAATTCAGCTCCCCAGCCTCACGAGCCGTATGTCAGGTATTGGGGAGCCGCTTGTGGCTGGGGGCTGCCATACTCCCAGCTGTGTTGGACACTCCCAGCTGTGTTGGACGTCACTGCCCAGCTGGTGGATGGTTCTCTTGGACCTCACTGTCCAACAACTGACCTCTCTGTTGTGAGTTCTCACCCTCTTCATTTCATCCTTATGGTCGCCCGGTGCTTGCTTTGTAGAGAAGCAACGAGTCAGTTATGACACATTCCTGCCTGAAAACTTCTGTTGGATACTGACATGTGGTCTTTGCGCCTTAGCACAGCACATGAGTCCTTCACAGCACACTCCCCCGCTCCGCCTGACCTGCCCTCCAAGCTCAGAGACCTCTGCTTCTGTCCCTTGCCTCATCCCTCTCTGCTTGCAATACCCCCCTTCATCTCCTTAAGACTTACAGGCTCATCATCTTTTTCTGGAAGTGACATTTCCCCACTGCCCTGCAACCTGTGTTTGCTGCCCTCACCCCCTCATTTGGGGGGTGTCTCTAGGGCACCATCTTCCAATGTTTTTGTCCATGTACCTTCTAAAATCATCTTTTATAAACTATGTACTCCTTCCCATGGGAGTGCATATGTATCTTACATTTTATGTAAGGTGATGTCAACTTACATTTTAAGTTGATTTCTGACCTTTTTAAAAAATCAAAAGTTCAAATGATTTATTTTTGTGAACAAGAAGTAGGAAATATTAAATATCAAATAAGATGAAAATAATATGAGAATTGACTTAGTTGGGATAAATCTTTGGCAGTATGACTTGAAAGAATTTTTGCATTTTGATTTTAACCACATTATATAGGTGATTAACCACTTGTATATAGTTCAAATATGTTTGTTATTTGTGCTGTATCTCTAGCTTGGCTTGAACAGTTTGGCATTTTGGGAAAAAATTCCAGGTATTTTTAAGAGAATTTGTATCATTAACCTACTCTTCTCACTGTTTCTTTCTCTGAATCCAGAACATCTCCAAATGGGCCAAGTTTTGCTCCTAACAGAAAAATGCTTAGGCATAAAATTGGGAACCTTTCTGAGTTTAAGAAGTCATGGTTAATCAATAAGGAGACTCCCTGATAATCATTATTTTGAATTACCCGCTTTGTTGGTGTCTCAGAGGTTTCCGAACTTTGGAACAATGTATCAGGGTAAGATTTCAGTGACAAGGGAGATGTTGGGAAGATAGGAGTGTCCTTTCATTGGCAGGTGGAGATCTGGAAATTGATTCCTTAAATCACCCTTCAGTTCAGTTCAGTTCAGTTGCTCAGTCGTGTCCGACTCTTTGTGACCCAATGAACTGCAGCATGCCAGGCCTCCCTGTCCATCACCAACTCCCATAGTCCACCCAAACCCATGTCCGTCGAGTCAATGATGCCATCCAACCATCTCATCCTCTGTTGTCCCCTCCTCCTCCTGCCCCCAATCCCTCCCAGCATCAGGGTCTTTTCCAATGAGTCAGCTCTTCGCATGAGGTGGCCAAAGGACTGGAGTTTCAGCTTCAACATCAGTCCTTCCAATGAACACCCAGGACTGATCTCCCTTAGGATGGACTGGTTGGATCTCCTTGCAGTCCAAGGGACTCTCAAGAATCTTCTCCAACACCACAGTTCAAAAGCATCAATTCTTAGGCACTTAGCTTTCTTCACCATCCAGCTCTCACATCCATACATGACCACTGGAAAAACCATAGCCTTGACTAGATGGACCTTTGTTGGCAAAGTAATGTCTCTGCTTTTGAATATGCTGTCTAGGTTGGTCATAATTTTACTTCCAAGGAGTAAGCTTCTTTTCATTTCATGGCTGCAATCACCATCTGCAGTGATTTTGGAGCCCCCAAAAATAAAGTCTGACACTGTTTCCACTGTTTCCCCGTCTATTTCCCATGAAGTGATGAGACCAGATGCCATGATCTTCGTTTTCTGAATGTTGAGCTTTAAGCCAACTTTTTCACTCTCCTCTTTCACTTTCATCAAGAGGCTCTTTAGTTCTTCTTCACTTTCTGCCATAAGGGTGGTGTCATCTGCATATCTGAGATTATTGATATTTCTCTCAGCAATCTTGATTCCAGCTTGTGCTTCATCCAGCCCAGCATTTCTCATGATGTACTCTGCATATAAGTTAAATAAGCAGGGTGACAATATACAGCCTTGATTGACTCCTTTTCCTATTTGGAACCAGTCTGTTGTTCCATGTCTGGTTCTTACTGTTGCTTCCTGACCTGCATACAGGTGTCTCAAGAGGCAGGTCAGGTGGTCTGGTATTCCCATCTCTCTCAGAATTTTCCACAGTTTATTGTGATCCACACAGTCAAAGGCTTTGGCATAGTCAATAAAGCAGAAATAGATGTTTTTCTGGAACTCTCTTGCTTTTTCGATGATCCATCGGATATTGGCAATTTGATCTCTGGTTCCTCTGCCTTTTCTAAAACCAGCTTGAACACCTGGAAGTTCACAGTTCATGTATTGCTGAAGCCTGGCATGGATAATTTTAAGCATTACTTTACTAACGTGTGAGATGAGTGCGAGTGTGTGGTAGTTCGAGCATTCTTTAGCATTGCCTTTCTTTGGGATTGGAATGAAAACTGATGTTTTCCAGTCCTGTGGCCACTACTGAGTTTTCCATATTTGTTGGCATATTGAGTGCAGCACTTTCACAGCATCATGTTTCAGGATTTGAAATCACCCTTCAAGCTACTCCTTGAACTTTGCTCATGGACTCCTGAGAGTCTTTGGGGCCCTTGGGGCTTTGCGCCTTGCTTGGAAGACCGCAGCCATGGGGCAGATTGGTCTCCATCATGCCTGGCCTTGGCAGGGCAGCCTGGTGTTCAGATGTGGCTGAATCCCATTTTCACTAGCTCTAGCCTGCCCTGGGATCCACTGTTTTCCTTGGAGGTGCTGCCAGGGACCGCAGCTGAAGCCCTCTCACTCCTTGTGGGTTTGTCTCGGCCACCGCCAGCCACAGGAAGCAGGTTCCTCGCCTTATGCTCAGGGAGGAATGGAAGTATTTTTGTCGTGGAAAACAACTGTTTTTATAGAGGCCTGCACGATTCTGTGGAACATTACATAACCATCCTGAGAGGCCTGGGAGGATGATCGTGTTCCCTCCGGCTGGCTGCAGGGCTGCGGCGTGTCCTGAGGCTTTTCTGTTCTTTCCTGATGTGACCCTGGGCCTCCTGTTCTGGCACCAGCAGGAGCCCAGGACCAGCCTCTGCTTGCTGCCTGGCCAGCTCAGACCTTGCCGTGTCATCCAGCAGTCTCTCTCATTAACATAGATTGTCATCTCTTTTAGGAAATTATATAAACACACACCCCCAGGCGATAGAGAAAAAGAAAAAGTCAGTTTCGGGCAGCGAGAGTTTGATGCCGTCATCCTAGCAACTCACCCCCTCACCCCTTCCCACTCACAGCTTCCACCTCACCGGGGGTCGGGCATGTGCCAGGATGAGGTGGTCTTGCCCTTACAAGCATGAAGTAACCAGAATACGTTAGAAATGCCTGATTGAAAATAAAAGGGCTTGTTGATTTTGGCCCTGCCTTATTAGGGAGGGTAAAGTTAATTGTATGCTTTGTGTTTTCAGATTGTGCCTTCTAATTCAGCACCTCACAGATAGGCAAAGAGATGTTGGCTTTTTTTGAGGTGGGGGATAACCATCGCCAACACTGAAAACTCAAAGTGGCTTTTTTGCTTATAGTTCCTTCCAGAGCTGAGCTTAAAGTTCTCAGCATCCCTGGCAAGGCTGATGAGGGATTGTTGTCTTGCTTTCAGAGCCAGTGTAGGCCAAGACAGGCGATAAACTCTGGCCTGGATTATTGCCATGGTTCTGGCAAGAGCCTTGCACAGATGCAAGCCAAGCCCAAGCGTTTGCTCTCTAATGCCTAGTGCAGTTTGTTGTTAAATTTTTCATCAGATACATCTAACATACCTTCAGGAAGGTGCTTCTTATCTCAGACAGGAGTTGCCAATGTAAAGATGGGATTACTGCATGGTCTGGGGAGGACTTTTCGGTGGTGCATTTCTGCAGAGCCTGCTGAGGTTATGCTGTGGCCTCCCTCCAGCCTTGGTGCATGTGGTGACATTCATTTTCGTGGGACACTTAGGCCTGGCACAAAGAAAGCTGTTTTGCCTGGATCTGCTGGGAGTCCAAGAGGGGGTTTATCTTAGAGCCCAAAGGGATCAGTGCAACCACTCTTACCAAACCAAAAGCCATCAAGTCTCCTCCTTGCTAGTGAGCCACTCCGGGTGGGCACCCAGGGGCGCACACCATGGATTGTGGGTCCTCCGAGACCTGCTAGCACCTTGTGATCTGATAACGTACAGAAGGGCTTTCCTGGTGGCTCAGTGGGTAGAGAATCTGCCTGCAATGCAGGAGACTCAGGTTCGATCCCTGGATTGGGAATATCCCCTGAAGGAGGAAATGGCAACCCACTCCAGTATTCTTGCCTGGAGCATCCCATGAACAGAGGAGCCTAGTGGGCTACAGTCCAAAGGGTCGCAAAGAGTCGGACACAGCTGAGCACACACGCATTCATTCAGCGTACAGAAGGTGATGCAACTTCCGGCAACAGGTACAATTTGCCCTTGGCCAGAATTCTTCTTGGCAGAGTTTTGCTGAAAAACTGTCTGCAATTCTGTTGTCCTGAATCCTCCTGCCAAGTGGTGCAGTTCGTGGGAGATACAAGATGTCAGGAAACAGCCATTGGATGAGGTCCACCATGGAACGTGGAGCTGTTACTGGCTTTGGCAGAATAGGTAACTTTGCAGCCTGCTGTGTTCCAGGTGACCAACTGCAGCTCCCTGGGTATTTTAAAATAGAATGTATCTGTAATCCAGGTCCGGAACCTCTACCCCACCCACATTTTGTTGCAGTCCAGGTATTAAAGCCTGTGACCTTGTGCTGTTCGCCCAGTGGACAGCTTGTACCCCTTGTTTGTTCGGGGAAGTGACGTTACAGGATCTGATAGATTTCAGGTCATCCAGGAAATTGCCCAATCAGCAATTGTTGAATTAAATTTAAATGAGTGTATTAAAAAGCAGAGATATTACTTTGCCAACAAAGGTCTGTCTAGTCAAGGCTATGGTTTTTCCAGTGGTCATGTATGGATGTGAGAGTTGGACTGTGAAGAAAGCTGAGCCCCAAAGAATCGATACTTTTGAACTGTGGTACTGGAGAAGACTCTTGAGAGTCCCTTGGACTGCAAGGAGATCCAACCAGTCCGTCCTAAAGGAGACCAGTCCTGGATGTTCATTGGAAGGACTGATGCTGAGGCTGAAACTCCAATCTTTTGGCCACCTCATGCGAAGAGTTGACTCATTGAAAAGACCCTGATGCTGGGAGGGGTTGGGGGCAGGAAGAGAAGGGGACGACAGAGGATGAGATGGCTGGATGGCATCACCGACTCGATGCACACGAGTCTGAGTGAACTCCGGGAGTTGGTGATGGACAGGGAGGCCTGGCGTACTGCGATTCATGGGTTGCAAAGAGTGGGACACGACTGAGCGACTGAACTGAACTCAACTGAACTGAGCAGGCTAAAAATCCCAAGGCTGAGAAGTCTTCTATTTGGGGTGGGTATGTCACGTAACTCAGGGACCAGCTTCTAGCCAGAGAATAAACTAGTTTTACAGAATGCATCACACTGACCACCTTCATCCCAAGAGGTCAGGGACAGTTTCAGAGTTGAGATGCTTCTGAGGCCTGATTGTCCTGGTTCATCTCTGAGTCTGGTTCACTGGTCTCTACTGATGCCTTCTGGATGAACCAAAGAACAATAGATGTCTTTCAGTTGGGCGCAAGTTGTCTTTTAAAGGGACAGTGACACAAAAGAGCAGCCGGTCTCTTACCCTTGGAGAGCCAGGAAAGGGCAGATGGGAGTTCAGGATGAAGGTGCAGTGACCAGAAAGCCTTGTCAATTTTAGGACCAGCTGCAATTCAGAAGCTGTGGGTCTGGCTTTAAGAAAATGGAGGGGACTTCCCTGTCCTTCCAGTGGTTACGATTTGACCTTCCTATGCAGGGGATGCGGGTTCAGTCCCTGGCTGGGGAGTAAGAACTACATGTCTCCAAAAAACATCCCACATCCCATGTGTCTCCAAAAAACCCAAACATAAAACAGAAACAGGATTGCGACACATTCAATAAAAAACTTTAAAAGTGGTCCATAAAAAAAAAACCCAAGAAAATAAGAGTTGTGAAGATCTTATTGCAGAGAACAGTTTTGTGAAATGAGGTGTTTATTTGCCTTACAGAAGTTTTCTTTCAGATACCCCAGATGTAGCCTTTCTAGAAGGAATTCAGTTTGGGGTTCTCCTCTGAAATTTCTAATGTCTTCACTGCTGCTACAAAGCCAAGAGGTGATCTCTCTTGCCTGGATGGCTGTATCGGTATCCTGAATTCTTTTGACTCCCAGATCATATCTTGAAGTCCAGACCCTTCCAGGCCAACACAGAGGCTGTTGTCACCTGGCTTCTGCTGAATCCATCATCCGCACTTGCACCGTCACACCCAGACCGTTTGTCCTGCAGCGCGCTTCTCCCTGGGGGTGGCCACTTCCCTGACTTTTCACTCTACGCTTGCTGGGTCATCTCTGCTCATCCTTCAGTTCTCCAGTGCTGAGCACTTTCCTGACCACGTTTGCAGTTCTGCCCTCACCACACATTCTCGTCTTCCTCACCTGGCACATAACTGCAGCTCACTGTGCCTGCCTGGGGCTTGCCTCTCTTCCCAGGCCGGCTGCAGGTACCTGCAGAGACCAGGTGACCTCCTCACTGGCCTGGTTTTCAGCACAGTTATTAGACCTAACAGTCAGGTTTGTGGAATGAATGAGGATATAAGTATTTCTTTAAAATTGTAACCTTTTCTAATATATTTTAACAGCCAACTTGCAAATAAACCAACTGTGATGCAAATTCAGCTATCCCGATGGAGGGGTGAGTGTGTTTATAGATACCACATGTTAATTTTAGGTGTGGTCCAAGACTCAAGAATGTTAGAGCGCAGTGTCCTTTTTGGAAAGTGGACTTGATGCTGTCACACATTCACAGATGTCGGAGTCTCTGACAGACTCAGTAAGTGGTACCCTCTTCTTCTGCCCAGGCTTTGATGGAATTGGGAGCTATTCACAAAGTAATAGTACAGGCCAAAATACTCATTTGTCACTGGTGGAGGTTAAGTTGGAGGGCTCAGCTTGGGGTGAAAACCGAGCGGTTCTGCTGAGAGAGTCTCAGGGTTAGGCCTGTCCCCGCAGAGCATGGGACCCACCTGGGGCCCTAGGTCTGGGGGAGCTGCTGCCCCATTTGATCAGCTGCTCCATCTCAGGAGGGGAAGAATTCCAGAGCCATATGGAAGAAGCCCTCCTCACTAAGAGTGGGCTCCTTCCAAACTCTCCTTCCCTCTATCGATTGTTTTAATATCATGAAAGAAAATGTTAATCTCTGAGTTGTGTCCTACTCTTTAAAACCCCGTGGACTGTAGCCCGCCAGGCTCCTCTGTCCATGGGATTCTCCAGGCAAGAATACTGGAGTGGGTTGCTCTGCCCTCCTCCAGGAGATTTTCCTGACTCAGGGATCGAACCCAGGTCTCCTGCATTGCAGGCAGATTTTTACCATCTGAGCCACCAGAGCAGCTCTTTAATATTGTGTTTTCCCAAACAGATAAACTATGTTTCATAGCTGTTTGTTGAAGTCAAATAGTAAAGCAGCATTCCCTTTCTCCATATGAACATAGCTACTTTTAGTTGACCCCAAAAAGAGGAAGCAAGCAATGTTTTTTATTTATTTGTTTTTGGCTGTGCTGGGTCTTCGTTGCTGTGCGCAGGCTATCTCTGGTTGGAGAGGCTTCTCTTGTTGGAGGGCGGGAGCTCTAGGCGCACCGGCTTAGTTGCTCCCCAGCATCTGAGATCTTCCGAGACCAGGGATCGAACCCATGTCCCCTGCTTCTGCTCTCAGATTCTTAACCATTCAACCACCAAGGAAGACCAACAAGCAATGCTTTAACAGTTTATTTTTCTGGGACCAATTTTAAATGTTTCATGTTAGCATGAATAAGTTCAGTGACCAAAGGATTATGTTAGGGTCCTTCCTGGTTTGCGATTTGGGACCCAGCCGTACTCTGCTTAGGTCCAGTGCTGAGTTTGAGTTACTTTTAGCAAGCCAGGCAGCAGTGGCTGTGGAAAGAGAGACTTAATTTCACGTAGTAAACACGTGGGGCAGCTTTCCCGGGGCCATGAGAATGTGAGAAGGCTGTTCCCAGGAATGCTGTTCATGTTCCGTGCTCTGTCATTAGGGAAGACAGGTGAGTAAGACAGAGAGAGGTGAACTCAGAACATCGCGCTGTGTTCTGGGGTTGTCTGAACGGAGCATGCGTAGATCTGCTTCCAGACTCGCCCCCTGACTGGCTGGAATCTGGTTGGTGTTAAGGAAGACCTTTCTGGCTTTTCTCCCCCACTTCTTCTGTGTACAGGCACCTCCCTCACCCCCACCCCCAGCTTAAGACCTGGTGTTATAAATAACTTTTCTTCATAAAGGTGGCCCTCTGAGAGCATCGTTAGGGAATCAGAGCAGTTGTAAAGGCAGTAATGAAACTTGCAGATAGTGGAATGTGCCAGCCCCCATGGAAGGCAGTGTGCACATTTACACTGAGTCAGTGCTGAGGTTGCTAGTATTTGTGGATCCATTCATAATGAAACTAGGATTTTTCCTTTGAATTTTTAAGAAGAATACAACTCAAATTTCAAATGTCTCTGAAAGTCAGATGTTTCCCTTTCATTTTGAGAGCATGTTATTTGAGGGAGGAAAAGGTCGTTGCTACACAAACTCTAGTCCGATGGATGGAAATACATATGAACATAGTCCCTCCCCATCCCCCAGCCCCTCATGGGAAACTTATTTTAGACAGTGTATATGAAAGTCAGGATTCTGACAACCCCTATTGTGGTGGGAGCACAATAGATTACTCTGGAAACCTCAAGCCCAGTTTGAGTTGGAGAGAATGAGATTAGTTAGCTTGCAGGGAGAGTGTCCAGGCCACCCGCCCTCTCTCCTTTATGAGGAAGGTGACAGCTGAAAAGAGCCAGGACCCGCCCTGTGGCAGCAGTGACGGTTGAGCACAAAGAGTGGTGTGCTCCTGACCTCTGCCTGTCCTTGGTCCCTGCTCCTCCACGTGGTGGGGGGTGGGGCTGGAGCAGTAGGGGGGTGGGGGTAGGGAGGTGCGGGTGGGGGGCAGTTGTTGCAGGTTGAAACTTTTCACTAAGTCTTCAGTTGTGCTTAGGGACCCAGACTTGGGGCATTTTTCTCTTTGATGGTTTAATGTTCTTAGCCAGTTGATCAGAGGAATTCTTTCGCTGCCCCAAGGCTTTGTGCTCTCTGGAAATTAAATGCAGGCGGGGTAGTATGAATGAAAGGGAACGACCCTGAGATCCAGCCTGACCCCTCCCTAGCTGGTCAAGCAGTGATTTCCACCAACAGGGTGGATTTATACAAAGTGAAAAGTGGTCAGTGAGGTGACGCAGTGATGGACAGTGTGAGTGCCCAGCAGGAACCTGTTGCTTTCAGATCGGAACTGGGCTTTGCTCATGTTTCTTTTGTGGGATCACACTTGGCCGCACACTGGAATCATGAGTGGGATGCCCAGGCCCCGCTCCAGAGACTTTGATTAAATGGGATGAACCCTGTTCTGGCCCTCAGGGCCACACTGCACCAGGATTGCCTGCGGGAGCTCCGGGTGCTGTCTTGTTCTGAGCATCCTGGCTTATTGCCTCTCTTCCTGGTTTTCAGATTTGAAGTTTTTCTGAAAGTTAAATGCTATTAGGTAATTTCAGGAGGCATTCTGACTAGCTCTGAGAGAGAGCTTATTTGGGACTATCCTGGTGGCCTAGTGGTTAAGGATTCATGCTTAACAGAGCAATCTGTTTGGCAGGGGGCATGAGGTCAATCCATGGTCTGGGAACTAAGATCCCACATGCTGTGCAATGTGGTTAAAAAAAAAAAAAAAGAGGGCACTTATTAAATTGAGGTGGCTTAGGGCATTTAGGGTCGTCAGCCTGGGAGGAACTGGAGCTGTTGGTACAGTGGGCTTGATGTCCATGGGCTCTGTGCGTGTGGGGCTCTTTGGGTACGGGGCACTGTCTGTGAGGGCCTTGAGCATCCATGGATTTGGGCATCCTAGGCAGGGATTACCTTGAACCTGCACCCCATGGACTGAGGGTGACTGGTTAGAGCAAAGCTGGGAAATGGGGAATTGAACTCTGCTCCCTTCAGAGCTGGTCCAATGCGGTTCGTCCTGGAAGAGACTGAGGATAGAGTTTGAGGGAGCAGACAGAGCTGCTGGGATGTGTGGCCAGGAGCTCAGCGTGGGCTTGCTGTGGGAATCCCCGCCCTAGTCCTATGAGTGCTGGCCAGCGTCTCCCCTGATCTGTGATCTTGGACACCAGTCCCGCACTCAGCTTCGTGTGTTTTCATTCTCTTCTGAGACCAGCTACTCAGTTTTATTCACTCACTCTCCCCCAGTGGCCCACTTCATGGACTTTGCCGCTTTGGGCTCTGGCTATGATTTCTTTTTCCATCTCCTTTGGTTCATGTTTTATATTCTTTTTGTGTAGGTACGGGGAGGTCGTGGGAGGGGGCGATAGAGTGAGGGGGTTGGAAAACCAGAGGGGAGTGGGGTATTGAGAAATAACGGGACTGGAACCAGCCCGGTGTTTGATGGGAGGCTGGGGTCAGAGGGCAGAGGTCCTGCCCTTGGGCAGAGGGTCAGTCAGGGCAGCAGCTGAGCGGGGTTGACAGAGGGGCCTGAGTTTGCCTGTGTGCGCTGGCACTGATCATTCCCGTGGGCTCAACGTGCCTGCCTAGGCAGGGTCTCTGCCCTTGAAGTGTCCACAGAGAGAAGACACCCCTTGGGTCAGATGGTCCAGATATTTGCTTGCTGAAAGTCAGGTTTTCTAAAGCTCATCCTTCTAGCTCTGTGAATATTGCTTATTTCACAGGGGGGTGTCGTCTTTTGTTTTTTCTTTAATGGGATATCTTTATGTTGTTCTCTGTTTGGCTGAGAATTTCTATCTTTTCCTTTTATTTTGTCAACTTGTTGGAAAATTCTTACCACTCTGCTAACTTTCAAGATGCCTAGAAACATTTTATAGACAGTTTGGAACGTTGCTCTCTGATCAGTTTAGTGAAACCATAAGAAATCATTTTATGAAAAGCACCCTAGAGATAGTAAATCTTTCCTAAGAGTTATTTCAGAATTCCTTAGTTTACAGAGCTACTTTTTTAAAAACTATAATGTAGTCTGTGGGTCAGACCTTGAAAAGAACACTCCTAGTTAATGTCTTGCTGATGCTCAGAATATCTCAAAAGGAGGGCTGATGTTTTAGCCATAGGCTGAATGCATAGCCTGGCTCAGGGCACAGCGAGGATCTGGTGTACTCAGCCATCGTTAGTGCTGCCATTAAGCAAACATGCATTTCTTGACTGTCACATGGGAGTTTGACCAGATAATTCACCGTGACATTTTGTAGACATCTTGATGAGAAAGTGGAATGTTTGATTTTAAACTTTTTAGAAAGCCATCACCTTGTTTTTCTTAAACAAGTTGTTTTTGTATTTGTTATGAGTGTGTGGGATGAAATGTGGTCATCTAAGTAGCCCCAGAGAAGACACGTCATCAGAGTCATTTTGGAACTGGTGTCTGATTTTCCGAAGTCAGTTTAGATTTACCTGTGTAAGTTCAGGCCTAGGATTGGGCCACTATCCTGAAAATCTGAAGTCTTCAAGAAACTGAAAGTCTCGTGACATTAATACAATTAGATTAATAATAGAATTAAAAGGAATTGGGTCTTTCCTGGTGGTCCGGTGGTTAAGACTTTGCCTTCTGAAGCAGAGATGTAGGTTTGATCCCTGGTCAGGGAGCTAACATCCACATGCCTCACAGCCAAAAACCCAAAACATAAAACAGAGACAATATTGTAACAAGTTCAATTTAAAAATGGTCCACATTAAAAAAAAAAATCTTAAAAAAATTACAAGGAACTTATTTTATTTGTAACTGTCTTTGTCTCCTCTTCTGGTTTTCTAGTTGTAAAACAACAGAGAAGTCTGAAATACACGATTTAAGGAGAGAGGCATTTTCATTTCAGTTTTTTTTCCCCTTCTTTTTCTCGGAACATACGGAAAGGATAAACTCAAGTTTGAAATATTAGTGCTCATTTTTATTTTATATCAGAAATTAGTTGTTGCTAGTTTTCTAAGGTTCTTTAAAGAATAGTTGGAAAGATCCTAAAAAAGAACATGTTTTTCCCTGAATTCTAGAAGACTTATCAATTGACCAAGCTTTTGGTCAACAATAAACATTCCTTTCTTTGATGATTCAGAAAGTTTTTCTTAGTCTTCTGATGCCGTAGGGCCAGAAGTACTCAGACAGCTTGGTAAACCAGCTTTTGTTTTACTTTCACATATAAACCAAAGGCTATTTTGATTTAAGATCAGCAGTCTTGATTTATAATAGAATATGACTTATTTTTTAGATGTGAGCATTTTAGGTGGCCCACAATTGTTTTGGAAAACAAGTGGCAGGTGGTCCCATTCAGCTTTACGAGTTTAGACGCGTTTACCTCCCCGAGATGGAGTGAAAGTAATTGTATCTGGCAGAAAGCAGAGTCAGATTGTCTTCACTGCTAATTATTCAACCGACTTCCATCTCTGCAGCTTCCCATTTTAATTCAGACAGTAAGTGTCTGCAAATGTCTGTGCTAAATATTCTCTTGCTATCAGACAGCCTAGAGTGTGTGTGCACGTCTGTGTCTAAGAATTGATAATTTTACTTCTTTTCCTTCTCTTTCTCTGCTGGTTTATTTGCAGTAAGTTAGTGGAAATAGATAATCACGTCATCTTTTCCCCCTGATTCTGGTGGCCACTTTTCAGCACTGATTAGTCCACTGAGTTAGGAGGATGTCCCTCTTCCAGAAGCACCCATGGAAGGCAGGGCTTGGAGACCTCAGCTGTTACCATTTCAACTGTGTTTATTTTCTTAAAGAAGAAATATATCACTTAATATAATATATATAATATGCTATATAATATATATATATCACTTAATATATTCTAGTAAATGAAATTCCCATGTGATTTTGGATCCTCTGGAGTAAGGATCGTTTAGAATTGTAGCCCAGGCCCGTCGGTTGTTTAAATAGAAATCACCTCCATCGCTGACTGCCTGGTCAGCTTGGAGTCTTGGCGCAAGGACCCTGAAGCATTTGCTCATCTCATGTCTATCAGGGACCATCCCTTTTTGACTTTCTTAGACTCAGTCCTGTTGTGGCCTGACTGGGGAGACTCGAAGGCTGAGAGAGAGCCACGCCAGTGGATAAACTGCACTGAGACGGCTTAAGGCCAAAAGGCAGAGGTGCCAGACAGCCAGGCAGGGCCAGGTCAAAGGTTAAGCTGGTGTCTGTCTGGAGACCCAGCTGGAGACAGCCACAGCCTTGCGCGCTGGGAGCGCCTTCGTGGCAGGTCCCTGCACGCCCTGCTGTCCTGTCTGGGCCAGTGGGAGCCCCTGGCCCCCACCCGTCCCCCGGTCCCCTGTGCCCGGGCAGACCTGGGGTAGAAAAAGAGGTGACAGGCAGCGCAGGGCCAACTTGTCCCCTTGCTTAGGACTGATTCCAACCCCATGCTGACCAGCGTGGAAAATTTCAGCTCTTCTTTTTTCTTTTTTTTTAAACCACCTCCCTGAAATGTAAACAGTTGAATTATTTTCCAGTTTGGTCAGGGAAGCAGAGAATCACGTGTGTAATATTTTTGTAATAGGCAGAGTTACTCATTTTTGTTTTGCTAAGTCTTTCCATTCAAATACCCTTGGCTGTTTTCTCATCCTTCCCGTTTGGGCTGAAACCTTCACACAGGACACCGGAGGGGCCAGCACACCCAGGAGAGATGGAGACCACTCTGCCACCATCTCTGAAAACAACCCCAGTCCTTTAAGTACCATGTTCTGACTCACCGGCTTTGCCTTTAAGTAGACTTTCGGCTTGTTCAAGGGTTAGTGCCCCTTGTTTGTGAACTATATTGAGGACACCTGTACAAAGCACAGCCGTTCCTGTTTGTATTGTTGTGGTTTAAATGATGCATTTCAGTTCTCTCTTTCAGGGGTTAGTTCTCTCTCTACTCTGCTTCCTCTAGTGCCTGGTAATGAATTTGCTGTTTGATACTGTGACTTTGGTATGCTGTTAGTTGGAAGAGAGTTTTCCCTCTTAAATAATTTACTTTCTCCTCCCTCCTCTTGGGCACAAAAGTAAATCGAGCATTATGGAATCTCACTGCTCAACCTGGTGACAGCCACATTTTAGAGAACTCAAGAAGAGCCACGACGGGCATTCTTGAGATAAATTGTTGGGGCTGTGAGTAGCAGCCCTGAGGAAACCCCTGAGATGGGGGTGGGCGAGTGTTGGGCCGTGAGGACGGCGTTGTATCCCACTGTGTGGTCCCATAAGGTCGGGGGACCTTATTTCCTTGGTGTGAGGGGATGGAGAGGTGATGTTCCAGGCACGCATGGGGCTGGCATCCCTGGATTGCAGATGCTTTCATGTGGGCTATAGAGACCTGCAGAGGAAGCCTCTGCCTGTGCAGTGATGACCTTACTGTACGGCTTGAGGTTCTCAGTCCTAAAGCAGTGAATCTTGAGCTGCTGCAAGAGCGTCCACTTAGCTGTGCAAGTATTATTTCAAGATTGCTTTCCTATGTGTGTGCTCAGTCGCTCAGTCGTGTCCAGCTCTTTGTGACCCCATGGACTGGAGCCCATTAGGCTCCTCTGTCCATGGGATTCTCTAGGCAAGAATACTGGAGTGGGTTGCCAATTCCTTCTCCAGAGTATCTCCCTGATCCCCACCAGGGATTGAACCCGAATCTCCTGCAGTGGCAGGAGGATTCTTTACCATTGAGCCACCAGGGAAGCCGTGCTTTCCTAAGATAATGAATGTTCTTTGTTAATCTTCATAGACTTAAAGCATTCCACTTTTACAGTGAAAATACAGGAACATGCTTGTAGTCTTGGGCCGAGTTTAGTACAATGGATTCATTCTAAGATCCCATAGTGACGTTGTTGAATTGTCAGAGAACTGAGAAAACGCATAAGTGAAAAACAGCCAAGTCTGAAATCCAGTGGAAGATAGGTTCCTTGCCCAATTAAGTGTCTGACAACTGAGTTATTTGTTATATCAACGACATTTTTAGGAGTCAGTATCTATCTCATCCTTGTGTGTGTATCAGTGACTCGGTCGTGTCCGACTCTCTGTGACCCCATGGACTGTGGCCCTTCAGGCTCTTCTGTTCATGGGATTCTCCAGGCAAGGATACTGGAGTGGGTTGCCATTTCCTTCTCCAATCCTTAGGTTTCCAGTTATTTTGATTCTTCAACAAACGTTAAAGGATACAAGCAACATGGGGCTGGAAAAAAAGTTTTTTCTACAGAGATTAGACTAACTGAATCTTACTATGGTAATTAATTGGCAGAAAATCAATAATTCATCAAGAATTCTCTCAGCCAGACAGTTCAAAAGACAGTTCAGTGGATGCTGGTGAATTTAGGAGAAGGCACAAGTGTCAGCGAGCTAATTGGGTGAATTTACATACAATGTACTGTATTGTCAGACAAGACTAGTCATTTGGGAAATTTGTAGATTACTGGAGACCCAAATGTTTAAATACTTTAACCATTTGTCTGTCCCTAAAGAGAAGCCTCAGTAAGTGCATGTTTGGCTAAAGGACTCAAGTGAAACTGCTGTTTTTGCATTATTCTCTGATGATTAAGAAATGTTAGTTTACTTGCTTTAAAGAAAGCAAGTAAATTTTTTTCTCAAATTTGTTTTCTTGTGTGAGTTGCCATCTAAAAGTTACTTTTTTTTTTTTTAAGAAAATTTAAAGAAGTGTTTATTTTTGGTTGCACTGGGTCATCTTTGCTATGTGCAGGCTTTCTCTCGTTGCAACGACTGGGGGCTCCTCTTCACTGCAGTGCGCGGGCTCCTCAACCCCGGGGCTTCTCTTACTGTGGAACTCAGGCTCTGGGCACGTGGGCTTCAGGGGCTCAAGAGGGCGGGCTCAGTAGTTGTGACAGACAGGCCTAGATGCCTCGAGGCATGTGGAATCTTTCTGGACCAGGGATAGAACCCGTGTCCCTAGCATTGGCAGGCGGATTCTTATCCACTGTACTGCCAGGGAAGTCCTAAAGTTCTTTTTAAAAATGTTTTAGTCTTAGAATCTTTTTATACTCTTAAAAATTATTGAGAGCTTTAAGGAGCTTTTATGTATGTAACAAATATCTTTCGGTATTTATTCTGTTAGGAATAAAATCCAAGAAAAATTTTAAAAGATCATTATTAAATTAAAAAAATAGCAAACCAACGGCTTGTTAATGTAAATACCAGTTTTATGAGAAGTCACCATTTTCTGAAACGAAAGAAACCTGGTTGAGAACAGTGCTTTATAATTTTTTACAAAAATTGCTAATATCTGGCTTAATGGAAGACAGCTGCCTTATCTCATCTTATACCTACATTCATTCTGATATAATGATTGTTTTGGTTTTCATGTAGGAAGAAAACCCAGCCCCACAATAAAGTAGATGCACAGGGGGAGTGTGTTAATATCTTTTTAGATAAATGTGGATTCTTTAATGCTGTGCTAAACAAGAGATAGTTTATTAAAGGTTGGTTGAGATATAAATTTTGAAACCTGATCTATGAACTTTTAAAACCTTATTCCATATATGGTTGTGAATATTATGCATTGGTCATTTGGAAAAATCTCCCAAAATATAATTTTTCATAAATTTGCAAAACTATCATTTTGCAAAAGTTATATCACCAGTGAGAAAATATATATAGGGAAGTTGTCAGTTCAGTTCGGTTCAGTTGCTCAGTTGTGTCCGACTCTTTGCGACCCCATGAACTGCAGCACGTCAGGCCTCCCTGTTCATCACCAACTCCCGGAGTCCATCCAAACCCATGTCCATTGAGTTGGTGATGCCATCCAACCATCTCATCCTCTGTCGTCCCCTTCTCTTCCTGCCCTCAGTCTTTCCCAGCATCAGGGTCTTTAGAAATGAGTCAGCTGTTCGCATGAGGTGGCCAAAGTATTGGAGTTTCAGCTTCAACCTCAGTCCTTCCAATGAACACCCAGGACTGATCTCCTTTAGGATAGACTGGTTGGATCTCCTTGCAGTCCAAGGGACTCTCAAGAGTCTTCTCCAATACCACAGTTCAAAAGCATCAGTTCTTTGGTGCTCAGCTTTCTTTATAGTCCAGCTCTCACATCCATACATGACCACTGGAAAAACCATAGCCTTGACTAGACGGACCTTTGTTGGCAAAGTAACGTCTCTGCTCTTTAATATGCTATCTAGGTAAACTAACATTTCTTAATCATCAGAGAATAATGCATAACTTTCCTTCCAAGGATTAAGCGTCTTTTAATTTCATGGCTGCAGTCACCATCTGCAGCGATTTTGGAGCCCAAAACAATAAAGTCTGACACTGTTTCCACTGTTTCCTCATCTATTTCCCATGAAGTGATGGGACCAGATGCCATGATCTTAGTTTTCTGAATGTTGAGCTTTAAGCCAACTTTTTCACTCTCCTCTTTCACTTTCATCAAGAGGCTTTTTAGTTCCTCTTCACTTTCTGCCATAAGGGTGGTGTCATCTGCATATCTGAGGTGATTGATATTTCTCCCGGCAACCTTGATTCCAGCTTGTGCTTCCTCCAGCTCCACGTTTTTTTACCTTTTGGCTGTATCACACGGCATGTGGGATCTTAGTTCCCAGACCAGGGATCAAACCTGTGCCCCCTGCATTGGCAGCAAGGAGTCTTAACCACTGGACTGCCAGGGAAGTCCCCCTGGTTTAGTTTCTTTTCTATAAAATGCCTTCCAAAGAGCCATGTCTGAATCACCCCGGTTTGTACATCATGCCTTCAAGTAAAAGCTGATGTTTCATGAAAAAGTGGCTCATTTGCCCCTTAGTGTGTTCTCCCAGATGTTTTTCCTGGAACCCCCTGCTGCCTGTGGCATGTAGCTTTTGCTGTGTGCTGCCCTTTCATGCACAGAATGTTGAAAAGCTTGCACTCCAGGACTGAACTTTGCTAAAATTATTTTTCTTCTTTATCAAGGAGACCCTCCTTTTACCTGATCATTTTAACTGCAGCTGTGCAGTACAGTTACCAGGACAGTTGGGCGCCACTGGCTTGTGCTAACGTGCCAGCAGTTTTACATGCTGTAATTCTGTGCCATGGATGCAGTCAAACAGGCAAATAGTGTCTTAGAGTTACCATGAAAGTATTTTGACCTCACCGATCCCTTGGACGACCCTGTAGGATGCCAGCAGGGCCATAGTTTACACTTTTGAGGGTCGTTGCTTTAAGACCTTTGGGAAAATTGCCAAAGGCAGCAGGAGCTAGACCTGGCTTGTCCTAATTGAGGATTCCAGAAATGAGATGGATCACATACAGTGTGCTGGGTGGTGTGGGGGCAGGCGAGGTGTGCAAGTTGCTGGAAAGTGGGACTTTCACTGGGGCCATCACTTCATGCATCCTGAATATCTAAGTCAGTGCCTGGTATGATATGCAAGAAATATAGGTAGTCCTTGGAAGAATTAGACTGAGAGTGAACAGTGGCTGACTTTATTTTTCTGGGCTCCAAAATCACTGCAGATGGTGAATGCAGCCATGAAATTAAAAGACGCTTACTCCTTGGAAGCAAGGTTATGACCAATCTAGATAGCATATTAAAAAGCAGAGACATTACTTTGCCAATAAAGGTCCGTCTAGTCAAGGCTATGGTTTTTCCAGTGGTCATGTATGGATGTGAGAGCTGGACCATAAAGAAAGCTGAGTGCCGAAGAATTGATGGTTTTGAAGTGTGGTGTTGGGGAAGACTCTTGAGAGTCCCTTGGACTGCAAGGAGATCCAACCAGTCATCCTAAAGGAGATCACTCCTGAGTGTTCACTGAAAGGACTGATGTTGAAGCTGAAACTCCAGTACTTTGGCCACCTGATGTGAAGAGCTGACCCATTGGAAAAGACCCTGATACTGGGAAAGATTGAGGGCAGGAAGAGAAGGGGACGACAGAGGATGAGATGGCTGGATGGCATCACCGACTCAATGGACATGAGTTTGAGTATACTCCAGGAGTTGGTGATGGACAGGGGGGCCTGGCGTGCTGCAGTCCGTGGGGTCGCAAAGAGTTGGACAGGACTGACTGACTGAACTGAAACTGAATGGGTTTATAAATTCAGTGTTTTTTTTTTAAAATCAAGTTTATCAAAGTATGTACGTACATGCTAAGTTGCTTCACTCGTGTCCAACTCTGTGCAACGGTAAGAACTGTAGCCCACCAGTCTCTTCTGTCCGTGGGATTCTCCAGGCAAGACTTCTAGAGTGGGGAGCTGTTCCCTTCTCCAGGGCATCTTCCAACCCAGGGATGGAACCCACGTCTCTTGCATCTCCTGCGTTGGCAGGCAGGTTCTTTACCACTAGCACCACCTGGGAAGCCCCAGCAAAGTACATCTTTTACTTGTATTTTATAGGTAACAAAAAAGTTGAGAAATATTAGTTGCACGCCCTTCCCGTCCCAGGCTCTCCTGTGATACCATAATCTTCCTTCGTCCTCTGGCCTTCGCGGTCTGTTTCCTGCTCCTGGAGGTCCCCATCCCAGCTGTGCAGACCCAGCTCAGCAGTGGTAACTGCAGCCTTGGTCGGTTTTAGCTGAAACAGCTGACAGTTGTTTCTCCCCATTGGGAGATGCACCCCAGTGTAAAGGCTGGGGCAGGTTGCTCGTGAAGGCGGTCCTGCTGCGTGGCAGTGCCCTTCGCTCCTGTGTTCCTGGTGTTCTTGCTCCGTGGCTAGGTGGTCTGGCAGTTTCCTTTGTTTTCTATGTGTGAGGTATCAGAAGTTTGTTTTTCTTGGGTGTTTCCAGAAGAGAGGGATTTCCCTGCCCAGAAGAATACCTTGTTGTGTCTGTCAATGCTTTTCTTTGTTCTCCCTTTAAGGAAGTTTATCTTGGTGATAGTGAGGACTAATTTATACTCACATGGGTTAGAATTCCTGCCTTTGGATGGTTATGTGTGTATGCGCGCGTGTGTGCTGTGTCGCTCCATGAAGTGCAGTGAAGTGAAGTCGCTCAGTCGTGTCCGACTCTTTGCAACCCCGTGGACTGTAGGCCGCCAGGCTCCTCTGTCCATGGGATTCTCCAGGCAGGAATGCTGGAGTGGGTTGCCCTGCCCTCCTCCAGGGGATCTTCCTGACCCAAGGACTGAACATGTCTCCTGCACTGGCAAACAGGTTTTTTCCCCAGTGAGCCACCTGAGAAGCCCTGTGTGTGATTATATACATAAACACATGTATATGGATGCATATGTGTATATGTATATTGTTTAGTTGCTAAGTCATGTTTGAATGTTTAGGCCTCGCTGGAATGTAGCCTGCCAGACTCCTCTGTGCATGGGATTTTCCAGGCATTCTTGGAATGGGTTGCCATTTCCTTCTCCAAGGGATCTTCCCAACACAGGGATTGAACCTGTGTCTCATGCATGGGCAGGCGAATTCTTTACTCTGAGTCACCTGGGAAGCCCAATGTATGTATGTATATATAAATAAATAAATTTAAATCATCCAGGATAGCTGGTTACTAGCGAGTTGGTATTTTGCTCCATTTTCTTTTTCTCTTCAGTTTTCTGATTTTGTGTGATGATTTGGGGCACTCTTCCTGTGAACCAGGAATACTCAGGTTGGAGTGAGTCTTTTAGAGCCTGTTGAGATAAGGCCCCATTTCCGTCTGCTCTCTTGTTAGGAATCCCCAGTCATAGAGGCATCACGAGATGATGCAGTCGTCTAGATAAAATATCCAATGAAATATGAATGAATACCTTTCGGGACGTCTGCTCCTGAAGATGTGTACAAGAGAAACCTAGAGACACGCTATGTTATGACTGTCTTTCTAGTTGATTTCACTGTGATAAAGACAGGACCCAAGTGATGGAGAAAGTAGCAGAGGACAGTGTGGACTGAACTGTGTGGATCCTCACTGTCCTGCCTCATCATTGCCCTGGGCAAACAGACAAGGTTTTGAGGAGGAACCAACTCTTGTGTTTTCTTTCATGTGAAAGTTTTCTGAATTAACTGATGAAGCCAAGCTCAGTAAATATTATCTTCATTTTGGGTTGTTCTTTTGTTTTGAAATATCATTCCAACTCTATTCCCTACGTAGTTTTCTCTTTATTACTACTGTTTTTATAGATTTAGAGGTACTACCTTTTTCAGTCTTGCTTACCACATTTTTCTTCCTTTGATCCTATAAAATGTTTCATTCAGTTCAGCGGACCTATGTGAAGCGTGCACAAGTCAATAGCTATGTATGACCAAGCCCCACATGTTTGTGTTCTGCTGTTTCTGCAGGCCCTGAGATTTGCGTGTTCAGTTCCAGCCTCCTTCTGCCTCTGCTTTTCCCCCTCATTTGGTTATTGTGATGAAGGGAACCTTGCTATAGAGAGTGAGTCTCCCAGGACAGTTTCTTCTTGCTTGTTCTCTTTGCATTGTTTCATTGTTGTAGTTATTTACTCTTTTGTTTGTGCACAGGGTCTCAGGTATCAAGTTGCTGGCGCCTTTGGAGTAGAAAGACATTTTGGAGGTGAGAGAAATAGGAAGGAAGGGAGAGGAGGAGAAGGGATATTAGAGAAAAAAGATGATTCCTCCTTGATCAGTTTCCATTTATGCAAAATTCTCAACCTTTGACCTGTCTCTCCCCAGCCCCCATCCCACTTAACTTAGAAACTGTACCTCTTCATCTCTGCTTCTTTAATAAAGCCTATATTGTTCTGTGATGATATATAATATTATGATGACTTCCATAGATACGCTTGTAGAATGACTCCTTTATTGGAGAAAATAGAGACTTAGCTAGAAAATAAGCATTAGCCTCTAGAAAAGCACAGTTTGCTGACTGTTCTAGAACTGTCACCTAAATATCTGATATATTGGCCTGAGAAAACTGATAGATGTTAGGTTTTCTTGAATACGGGGGTTAAACTAAGCGGCTGGGTAGAGGGTAGTCTTTTTTGTTACATTTCAAGTGGTTTCATTGGATGTTTTTCTCGAAATTGTGTTATCAGTTATAGGAGTTAGCTTTGCATTTTCTAGTTTTATGTATATAAAGTAAAGATCTATATCTTGGTTGAATCGATACATAATTGTTTAAAATCTGGACAATTTGAAGTCATGGGGCTTTAAGGAAATACATCCTTATCACTTGGTAAATATTTGATACATATCAGCTATAATACTTTCCTTTTCTCTCCCAAACGTGACAGCACAGGTATTATGTAACTTTGCACTGGCAGATTTGTTTCTTCTGTCCTAGATGTGGCCTGGAGAATCCCAGGGACGGGGGAGCCTGGTGGGCTGCTGTCTATGGGGTCACACACAGTCGGACACGACTGAAGCGACTTTGCAGCAGCAGCAGATGTGGCCAAACCTCTAACAGAGGCATCTGCGTCAATTTATTTCCCCTCCCTCATTTTCCTTCTGTCTGGTTGGCCCAGCTCATCCTGGATTTCCATCTTGTGTATTGTGTTAGGAATAATTTAAATATGATTCAAGAAATTTATCTGATAATGGGTTCTTTCCCTTTCAGTGTAGGAGAATAGAGGCGGCACTCCTAGTAAAGTTACCATTTGGGACATTTTTATCTAGCGACCCAATGGAATGCAGCCCACCAGGCTCCTCCGTAAGACCCCACAAATCTTGTGGCCCAAGTGAAACATAAAACAGAAGCAGTACTGTAACAGACTCAGTAAAGACTTTAAAAGTAGTTTGTGTTAAAAAAAAATCTTAAAAAAGATGTGATGTGTATGTATGTATATACAGAAGAGAATGTCCAGTTCAGTTCTGTCGCTCAGTCGTGTCCGACTCTTTGTGACCCCATGAATCGCAGCACGCCAGGACTCCCTGTCCATCACCAACTCCTGGAGTTCACTCAAACTCATGTCTATCGAGTTGGTGATACCATCTAGCCATCTCATCCTCTGTCGTCCCCTTCTCCTCCTGCCCACAATCCCTCCCAGCATCAGAGTCTTTTCCAATGAGTCAGCTCTTCGCATGAGGTGGCCAAAGGACTGGAGTTTCAGCTTCAGCATCAGTCCTTCCAATGAACACCCAGGACTGATCTCCTTTAGGATGGACTGGTTGGATCTCCTTGCAGTCTAAGGGACTCTCAAGAGTCTTCTCCAACACCACTGTTCAAAAGCATCAGTTCTTCGGCGCTCAGCTTTCTTCACAGTCCAACTCTCACATCCATACAATGACCACTGGAAAAACCATAGCCTTGAGTAGACAGACCTTTGTTGGCAAAGTAATGTCTCTGTTTTTTAATATGCTATCTAGGTTGATCATAACTTTCCTTCCAAGGAGTGAGCATCTTCTATTTTCATGGCTGCAATCACCATCTGCAGAGAATATTACTCAGCCATAAAAAACAATGAAATAATGCCATTTTCAGCAACACGGATGGACCTAGAGATGATCCTACTAAGCAAAATAAGCTAGACAGCCGAATGCCTTATGGTATAAAGTATATCTGAGTTATCTATAAGTGCAGTCTAAGTTATGTTAGAAATAAATGTATCTACAAAACAAAAATAGACTCACAGATATAGAGAATAGACTGTGGTTGGTGATGGGGGAGGGATGGATTTGGAGTTAGGGATTAGCATATGCAAACTACTTTGTATAGGATATATAAACAAGATCCTGCTGTATAGCACAGGGAACTATATTCAGTATCCTGTGATAAACCATAATGGAAAAGAATATGAAAAATAATGTAGATATATATTTGCAACTGAATCACTTTGCTGTCCTGCAGAAATTAAACAACATTGTACATCATACTTCTGTAAAAGTAAGTTTAACAAAAAGATAATGAACATAAAACACCACCTTAAGAAATGGTGTTTTCTTATTTGTCATGTCTTGCTCGTCTTCATGCAGATGATACTGTACACTAGCCAGTGATGGAACAGGAATCTGTTTCAGTGAACATACCGAGTTCAGCGTTCTATTTTCCTGAATAGGTATCCTTATGGGGATGCACATGAATTCATCATGTACGTCTTTCTGATAGTAAAATTGTTGCTAGTTCCCATGTTATTATTATTTTATTATTCATTATGTTTCACACACTGGGTAGAGGAAAGCAGTGTTCACCAAATAGTGTCAGGACTTTCCGCTGCTCCACCCTCTACCTAAGCAATCAGAAAACAACTCTCTGGGTATATGAGCAAGGGTGGAAGTGCAAGGACCTGGAAGGCTGGCTGGAGAGATTGCTGGTGGCTTAGTTGCCTTGGCTGAGAGTTTGGACTTTGTAGTGTTATGGAGCAGTTCAAGCTTTTTAGCTTTAATTAGCAGGAGGTATATTGGCTCCCAGACATCTTCCTTATTTATTTTATTCATGGGAAATACTGAAAGATCCCAGAGTATTTCCTCCACCATATCAAGGCCATTCTAATAGTCATGGTAATTTTTTCTTCAACGTTACAGAAAAATTAATGTAATAAATGTATGGCAAGGGATACAGACTTTGAATTAATTGTACCACCATCCTCAGCAAATGTAAGCTTATCCACTTTTGAGTATTCATTTCACCAACTGTTCATTGATTACCTGCTATGCCTAAGGCTTCTGCTCATTAAATTGAATTTTTTGTAAATAAATCACATATGAGACAGACTGAAAAATGTTAAGAGCAAAAGCAGAAGCTACAAGTAATGGTCTTCTGGAGGCATAGAGAGGAAGCACTGTCTAGGAAGTTTTCTTGGCAACTTTCCCCCTAGAGATGTCTGAGAAGTTCTGTGAGAGTGAAGGCTGCTGGTAGTTTGGGTGATGGGGACAGTTTGATAAAAGGGGCAGAAACAAGAGACCTCAGGACATATTTGTTTGGGAAAGGTCATTTACTGCAGGCTATGACTGTCAGGTCAAAGGTGCTTGGGTCCACTTTGTATAATTATTTGAAGCCTATTTTGAGGTTGAAGTTATGCCCAGTGCAGTTGTGAGCAGGTGCATCCATCTGGACTGTTGGTTGTGAATGACAGAAACCCAGTCTATACCATCTTAGGCAGAAAAGGAAAGGTTTTACTCAAGTGACTGGGATGGTTTGGGAGTAGCATGTTTTAGATGCTGCTGGATCCAGGGGTCCAACATTGGCCTGGAGGCTCTTTCTCTATTGTATCTTGACTCCCCTTCTCTGTTTTGCCGGGTTCTTGAGTGCTTTCCATGGGATCAGCAGGATGGCGGCCAGCGGCTCACATCCTCCTGGCTTAGCTTCCTGAGTGGAAACTGACTTCCATCTCCCAAGATCTCTGCATTATCCCAGAAAACATGTAGACAGCTTGCTTTGGTTCTCCACCCTGATCTAGCCACTGAGGTGAAGGGGAGAGGTTGTTCCCTGAGTGGCCCAGGGGCAGGGGTCCCTTTTGGAGCTAGAAGACGGGGTGCTGGGCAGGCATAGCCTGCGAGTCTAGCGTCGGTGGTGCAGGCAGGCATGTGAGGCACAATGGGACTGGTGCCCAGGCTGTGAGCAGGGATGGAGCGAGGCCTTGTGGGAAGGGCGTGAGCTCTTTTCTAAGTTGAGTTAGGGGTACTGGTGGGTCTTCCATGTGGCAGCTGACTGATGGGGCTCAGAGAGACAGGAATGGCTGGTGTGGTCCCCAAATAAGCCATTGATGATAGACATAGATGTCGAGTAGGCAAGCCCACTGGGGAGGAGCAGATACCAGGTAGAATCACGTGCAGCCTTTCCAGGCTGCCATGTTGGTGATTTCCTATGGCTTAGCTTGTCCTGTGGGAATTCCATTTGAAAATGCCCAGCATTTTCCTTAGGCGCACACCTACCCCTGTCCTTATTCTCCATGGTGCTCAAGCCAATAACTTTCTCCTTTCCTCTTTCCTGCCTTTTCTCTTCTTTCCCCCTCCTACTACTCCCCCCTTCTTTCTTCTCTTTCTGGAAGATATTTACCAGGTGCTTCTAAAGTGAAAAATATGGTGCTTAGTACTGGCCATGGTGTCATGAACCAGACCTGGTCCCTGCCCTCCCGAGGGTTTCCCAGATGGCGCTAGTGGTAAAGAACCTGCTTGCCAGTGCGGGAGACCTAAGAGACTCGGGTTTGACCCCTAGGGGAGGAAATGGCAACCCACTCCAGTTCTTTTGCCTGGAGAATCCTATGGACAGAGAAGCTTGCTAGGCTACGGTCCATTGTGTCGAAAAGAGTCAGACACGAGTGAAGTGACTTAGCACGTACGCCCAGTCTCCTGAAGTCTAGACTCAGAAGCCATTGTTTAGGGCTCGATGGAGTTCTCTGTGAGGAGTGGTGTTGTGGGCTTTGTGGGATTTTCCATGAGGTTTGCAGAGGCATCTAAGTCCTAAATTCTTCCTCACCCTTGGGCTGGGATGGGGGAGAGGAGAAGGCCTGCATCAATGTTGGATACACATGTATAGATTTTCCTGACAAAATGGGTCAGGGGGCAGAGCTCCCTTAACTCCCCACACCTTTGCTGTGTTTTAGCTGCTCCAGTGTTACCTACTTTCCCCTTTTTTCTCCACGTCTCTCCTCCCAGCTGAAGTTTGGCCTCCTCCTTAGTCCTCTCACAGTACCTACCAGAGACTCTTCCATTATATTCTGTTGACACTCGGTCCCCGTCTTCTGTGGAGTGAGTGGTTGGCTTGCTCCATCAGGCAGAAAGCTTCAAGTGGCAACAGCTCCTAGTGCTGAGGAAAGAGTTTGAGTGCTGGAGGTGTTAAAAGAATATTGTTAAATGTTAAAGTAACTGCAAAGGGATTCTGTTTCCAGTCTCTTTCTCTCTTCTTATCTCTACCCGACTTAGAAAAATAAAACAAAACACCGGGGTAAATATGCAGTGGAATATTATTCAGCCTTAAAAAATCAGGTCATCCTGTCCTGTGACCACATGGATGAGTCTAGAGGACCTCATGCTCAGTGAAATAAGCAGACCCTGGAGGACAAGAACTGCATGATTCCACTTAAAATAATCAGACTCAGAGAAACAGAGCAGGATGGTGGTTGCCAGGGGCTGGGCAGGAGAGGAAATGGGCAGTTACAGTCCAGTGGGTATAAAGTTTCAGTCACATACATACAAGGAATAGGTTCTAGAGTCTGCTGTGCAGTGTTACGCTTGTAATTCGGTGTTGAATTGTGCACTTAAATGTGTTATGATGGTTGATCTCTTTTGGTTAAGAGAGATGGTTAAGTCTTCTTTTGTTGTTTAGTCACCAAGTCGTGTCCCACTCTTTGTGACCCCATGGACTGCAGCATGCCAGACCTCCCTGTCCCTCACTGTCTCCCAGAGTTTGCCCAAACTCATGTCCATTGAGTTGGTAATACCATCCAACCATCTCATCCTCTGTCAAGCATTCTTAGCACTTGTGTGTGTGTGTGTGTGTGTCTGTGTGTGTCTGTGTGTGTGTGTGTGTGTCTGTGTGTGTGTCTGTGTGTGTGTGTGTGTACAGCCACGAAAGGGGGGAAATAGAAACAGTCCCTGAGTGATAGCAGTGCTTTGTGTTGGGCACACTGGGATCACAGTGTGACTTGAGGGGTGAGGAAATGTCTCGGGTTGAGAGTCTCATTGCACTGACCTGATTCACGGTGAAAACAGACTCCTCTGCCTGGCCAGTCATCTGCTCCAGGTTTGTAGCACATGTTTTAACATTGAGCTGACATCTTGTTCGTAATTTAGACATTGCTGTGGCCTGGACACTGGTATTAGAGAGCACTGGGGCCGTGTGTATGTGTGTGTACAAGTATTGAGACAGGCCTGGTTCCTGGTGCTGGTGAGTGGTCACTGATGTTGAGTGCTGGACATCGACAGGTGAGCTGGTATCCAGAATGCATTTGCTGGAGCAAGTGGCATCACCTGACATCCATCTACAGAATCCCCACGATTCAGAAGTTCTCTCCCTATGTGATTGGCTGTTGGAATCTGGGCCTGGGTGCAGATCCATGTGGACTGTGCGTCTGGAGTGGGTGAGGTCTGGGTTCGGGTTCTTGGCCTGCTGATGATGGGGAGGTGTGACCGTGGCTCATGGTGCTGGCGGCGGCGCACCCACTGGCCCCTGAGCCCTGCTGCAGGGCAGGAAGAGGCGGGAACCCTGCTGCTCAAGACCGAAGGTCACACGTGCGTGGATAGAAATCCGCGCTGATGACTTGGCCCCTCGGAGGCATCTCTTTATTTTGAGAGGAGTTTTTATTTTTAAGTTAAAAATGCAAGAATAAAACGTGGCCGTTCTCTGATGCTGGCTGGCTTGCTTGCCCTGGAATACTAACAAGCATGTCCTTATAGTCAGTGGAGAAATGGTGATTTTTGAGCTGGAGGGAATATTTGTATTCTTCACAGTGGAAAGAAAATATTTGCCTTCACTTTCTCAGAACCCGTTTTCACTAGGGAAACAGCTGAGGAACCTGCTGGTGGGGACAGAGGGCCGGGCCGCCCTGTGCCTGCAGACACAGTTTTCTGGCGGAGCTTCTGGCTGAGGTGTGAGGGGCCTCTGGGCAGCGGGTGGAGGAGGAAGGCCCCTCTTCCTGATCCTCTGTGACGGTCCCCGCCGAGGTCTGCGGCTTGGGAAGGCCGCGCTGCAAGAAAAATGTACTTCTTTTTTTCTCCAGAGCCAAAACAATAGCTAGTTCTCTCATATAAACCACCTGCTTGGTAGGAAATGGAGCAAAACTCTCAAGTCCCAGTGCCACTCAGAGGATTTGTGGTTTCCCTTCCTGTCTGTAAACAAAAGCAGCTGGTTACAAGAGCCAGGCATTAATTGTTTACAGGATGTTTGCTGTACCAAAGGAAGGAAAAGTGCCTTTTACAGAGTTGCAGTCATTGTGTAGGGGGTATTAGAACATAATTTAAGGGTGAAGAGAAATTAACTACATGATACTTAGTCATGAAACGCAGATAGTTTAATCAGGAGGATTTTTGAAGACTTATTTTGTACACTAAAGTTGAGGGTTTTATAGTAAATCAGCATAAAAAATGTAGAGCCTCTGTAGAGGGAAAAAAAAAAGATTCTTAAAAGTTTGAAAAATCGTGAGGCTTGGAGACTTGAAAATTTTTGTCATTTTACAAGTTCATGCTTTGTTAGCAAGAAGCTTTCCGCATTTGTAGTGCAGTTGCGTCTCCCACGTGGGCTGCCTTTGGGTACGTTTTGGTATAAGGACTGCTGTGCCCGTGTGTGTGTGTGTGTGTGTGCTCCAAGGTGTAGACCGACTGTCTCCTTCACCAGCTCCTACCTAGCGTAGGAGCTCATAACCAGGAGGCGGGTGGTGAACATTTGCCGAGTGGATGAATGCACGGGTGGGTCTAACACATTAGTGAAAATTGAAGCCATATGATACCCATGAATAGATTATTTTCTGATTATCTGATGTTAGGAACCCTTTTTGATGAATGCTATTTTTGTTTTAAATTTATACGTATAAAATCCTTTATTTATTTAGGCTGTGCTGGGTCTTTGTTGCTGTGCATGCATTCTCCAGTTGCGGAGAGCGGGGGCTACTCTTTACTTGCAGGGCTCCGGCTTCTCATCTCGGTGGCTTCTGTTGCTGTGGGTCATGGGCTGTAGGGAGCATGGGTAGCTGTATTTTCTGCACGTGGGCTCAGTAATTGCAGCTCCCGGGCTCTGGAGCCCAGGCTCAGTAGCTGTGGTGCATAGGTTTAGTTGCTCCTTGGCATGTGGGATTTTCCTCAATCAGAGATCAAAACTGTGTCTGCTGCATCGGCAGGTGGACTCTTTACCACTGAGCCACCAGGGAAGCCCGATGAATGGTATTTTTTGGATTGTAGTGAAATAGATATGATATTTTTACCATTTTAAGTGTATAATTCAGTGGCATTAATTTATATTCACCTTGTTGTACAACCATCACCACCATCCGTCTTTGGAGCATTTCCACCTTACCAAACAGAAAATTTGTATTTATTAAACACGAACGCCCTGTCCCCTGTCCCCAGCTTCTGGCAACCATCGTTCTCCTTCCTGAGTCTAGAAATTTGACTCCTGGTTACCTCGTATAAGTGAAGTCATACAGTACTTGTCCTTTTGTGCCTGGCTTACTTTATTTAACAAAATGTCCTCAAAATTCATCCGTGTTTTGGTATATGTCTTAATTCCCTTCCTTTAAAAGGCTGAATAATGCTCTGTTGTATGGATAAAGCATAGTCTGATGGTCACTTGGGTTGTTTTTCCTTTTTAGCTGTTGTGGATAGTATTGTGATGAACCTGGGGGTATAAATATCTGTTTTAGTCTCTGTTTTCAATTCTTTTGCGTATATATCCACGTATGTCCAGAAGTGGAATTGCTGGATCATATGCTAATTCTATTCTTTTTTTTTTGAGAAACTTTCCATACCATGCTTTAGGTTTTTAAACTCAGAATTGGCTATATTGGCTGCATAAGTTATGCCAATGAGAATTTCCTTCCTCTCTCCTCCTCTTGCACATAATGTTAAATTCAGCTGCAATTGAAGGACAAGTAATAGTACCTCTTCACCCATGGTTTCAATTCTTCATGCAAATTGAGGCAGATTAGAAAAGGAGGCTTTCAGAAGCCAAGACCTGTCATAGCCTTTTTGATAGGTGACCCTAGAATGTGTTAGGGGCACCATTCATACTGAATGGGGACAACAGTTGTAAGCCTGGCGTGGAGCGGGTGTCTTGCAGGCAGCAGAGAAGCCCGTCAGTAGTGTTTCTTCCAGGCTGTGCTCACTTTGTTGCAAACGGAGTCCGTTAAGTGCCATGTGTGAGAGTGGGCCCTAGCCACTTTGCTCCAGTTTAGTTTGCAGAAATTCTCATGATTCTTTTTTTTTTTTTTTAATTATGTATAATAAGAGATCACGGTCTTAGGAGCCAGGCTGACTCGAGTTCATACCCTGTTCTCTGTGACTTGCTTTGGGTGCTTTGGGCAAGTAACCAGTCTTTAGAGCACCAGTCTCCACTCCAGGGGCGAGGCGGAAAGGCCAGATTTATTTTTTTCTTTTTTAATTAAAGTTTATTTGATTTACAATGTTGTGTTAATTCCTGCTGTACAGCCACATAACTCAGTTATACATATATATCTATTCTTTTTTATATTCTTTTCCGTTAAGGTTTAACACAGAATATTAAATATGGTTCTCTTGAGCTTTTTTTTAAGATGATTGTGAATTTGTAAGTGACACATGTTTAGTAGGGCGCCTGGCGCATAGTGCTGTGTACTGACCACCGCTGTTCTTCAAAGCAGATGCTGTTTAATAGAAAGTGAAAAAAGTGAAAGTGTTAGTTGCTCAGTTGTATCTGACTCTTTGTGACCCCAAGGACTGTAGTCCGCCAGGCTCCTCTGTCCATGGAGTTCTCCAGGCAAGAATACTGGAGTGGGTTTCCACCTTCTTCCTCAGGGGATCTTCCTGACCCAGAGATCAAACTGGGGTCTCCAGCATTGCAGGCATCGAAGCCACTAGGGAAGCCTGCTGTTTAATAGAAGTTGGCTCCAGAATAGCTACCTGGAGCAGCAGTTCTCAAATTTTTGGTCCTAGGTCCCCTTTACACTTAAAAATGAGTCAGGATCCCAAGGAGCTTTTGATTACACAATCAAAATCTTATCTCAACTTATACTTATCTCTGCTGATACTCACAGTGTTGGAACTAAAGTCAAGACATTTAAAAATATTTCTTAATTCATTTGAAATGGCAATAAGCCCTATAGTTTTTATTATAAATAATATGTGTCATGAAATCACTATTTTCCAAAAGAAAAGACATCAGTGAGCAGATGACCTTGTTTTAGATTTTTTTTGCAAATCTCTTACATATCTGGCATCAGAAAATAAGCTAGATGCCCCTCTCTCTACACCATGATGTGTCTGCCTCTAGGAGACCGCACTACATTTTGTGTCCTGGTTTTGGTTTTGGCTTTGAATTTGGATTTGAAAAGGGCTTTGACCTGCGAACCTCTGAAAGGGTCTTGGGAAGTCCAGGGTCCTCAGATCACACTCTGAAAACTTCAGAGCAGGAGTTTCTCTGTGAGTCTGAGCTGGGTCTCTTTCTTCTCTTCCAGGATCTTGCTCTTGGCTGGTAAGCAGGAGCCCACCACCTCAGCCAGGTAAGCCTGCCAGCAGGTCGGACCTGCAAAGCCATCCTTACCTCCGCAGCTGCTTCCAGTTTGAAAGTGTGCTTTTCAAAAAAGATGCTTTCTGTTCCCCTTGGCTTGCAGACTGAATGTTCTGATTTGTCCCTCCTCCAGAGCAGACAGGACTTCCCAGGTGGCTCAGTGGTAAAGAACCCGCCAGCCTATGAAGGAGACATAGGAGACATGAGACTCGGGTTCAGTCCCTGGGTCGGGAAGATCCCCTGGAGGAGGGCATGGCACCCCACTCCAGTATTCCTACCTGGAGAATTCCATGGACAGAGGAGCCTGGCAGGCTATAGTCCAAGGGGTAGCAAAGACTCAGACATGACTGAAGCAACTTAGCACGCACGTACAGCAGACAGGGGTGAGCATTCCTCTGAGAAGCCTCTTTGGTTTGGAGTTGCCTACATTGGGGGCCTCGGGGAGTCACTTGCAAGTTCCAATTATTAGTTTTCTTTCCTTCCTTCCTTCTTCACTTTCTTCTTTCCTTTTCCTTACTTCCTTTTTTTCCCTTTCTTTCTTCCTTTCTTTCGTCTATTCAGCTATCATGTGGATGCAGTTAGAAAAGTCTGTGTTGAAATCCTCATAGGGTTGTTTTAACATGGGTTATCTTTATACCCAATTCAAGGCAACATCACAAATCTATTCAACAAATCTGTTGTTTAAAAAAAAATATGAGTGGAGTTCATTTGTTTTGATTCTTTCTTTTCTCTTTTGCAAAGCCTTTTATTCTCACACATTTATATGTAATAAGAACATTGTAATTGATGAGCTGCTTTGCTGTTGTTTAGTTGCTAAGTCGTGTCTAACTCTTTTGTGACCTCATGGACTGTAGCCTGCCAAGCTCCTCTGTCCATGGAGTTTTCCAGGCTAGAATACTAGAGTGGGTTGCCATTTCCTTCTCCAGGGGATCTTCCTGACCCAGGAATAGACCCTGCATCTCCTGCATTGCAGGCAGACTCTTTACTGCTGAGCCACAAGGGAAGTGTTGCATAATCCTGTATAGATCATTTTATCATTCCATGTCCTCGTTTCTCATTGATGAAGTTAGGACTTATTTAACCCTCATCCAGGCTTAGAAGCCTGTTTATCAGAAGATTAGAAGACTTGTTATGTGGGATAAGTCAATTATGATCATTAAGGGATTACTTAGAAAAATTTGGGTTGAGCTCCAAATTGTTATTCGTACGAAGATGAATAAAATTTTCCGAGACAGCCGGTACCATGGTGTGATAGTGGTGTGCATTTCATTCGTCCTTCAGATTTCTAGTAAAAATTTTTAACTCCTTTGGTGTCTTCTTATCAGAAAGCAGCTGTTTTGATGCCTGGACTATTATCTCGTTCCTCCTTTCTCTGCTCTCAGCTTCACATCCAACCTCCTGCCTTTCTGGAAGGAAAATAAATATTGTCATGGTGGTGCTAGGCTTCTTTGTGATCCTGTCCTTTTTTCTTTTTGGCCAGTTTTGTTAAGGTCAATAGAATTCTAGGACTCCATGGACCTCCAGAGGGACCATCATTTATCTCCATTTACTTAAAATATTCTCAGACTGTTAAGTTCCTCATGATCTTGCCCAAGTTTCTGAATCAAAAGCCTAGTTTCTCAATTTGATCTATTAGGAAACAGCACCAACGGGTGTAGGGTGTAGGGGTGGGGGTCATTTGCTTGCTGATGGCAGCAACAATACCATATGTTGTCAGGACCCAGATGCCAAGAGTGAGGTGAAACTGTGACGCTTGGGCATCAGGAAATGCATTTGCTTATATGGAAGACTAATCTCATCCTCAGGTTCGTCTTTTTTGCTCCTATATTCATGAAAGTTAAAGGGGCATTAACATTCTCCAGATTATGTTTAAAAACATTTATATCCCACTAGCAGCCAGATTTAGAAGAGCTTACCCGCCTCAGGGAGACAGTCTTAAAATCTGAAGACCTAAGGGGAGAGAAACCCTGGATCCTCCAGTTACACGTGTCCTAGAGGGTGATTGGGTTCAATAATTGTTTATTGGATAATTTCTATAAGTGGAACCCTCTGGTAAGTGCCAAGGGGAAGAAGATGATTAAAATGCAGCCCTTCCCTTTCAAGAGTTTACAATCTTAACGGGAAGGAAAAAAGTATATACAAGTAGCTCTAATACAGGTTTCACATCCTGTAGGCCTCAGATGCTGAGATAACGCTAGTGAGCTGAGACGACCCCTCTACGATGCCTGGCATGCCCTGGGCACTTTATACACACATTTCAGTGGACAAATAAATGCATTTAGACATGTCCATTTTGGTATACTTTATTCACAGCAACAAAAAAAAGGATGTGCAGAAAGAGAGGATTTGAGAGATTTCATGGGACCCAGAGATTATGAGAATTTGGTGAGGTCTCCAACAGCTTAGGGCAGGCGGGTCAAAGTCCCCCACATAAGATGCCTTTCTCCTGTATCCCAAGACCAGTCCTACTGGTTCCCGGCCTCCTCTTCCCAAGCCTGGGAGAACACTTATTAGTTTTCTGTTTTCCCTGAACCCATCACTTGTTTTCAAGTGATGACTTGAACAGAATAGGATTTGGTCCCTCATTTGATAGGTCTAGCACCTTGGTTTCTCATGGACTGGTTCAGTGTAAGCAGATTTAAAACACAAAACCAATCCTGCTTTGTACTAGGAATTCTTTTTCTTAAAAAAAAAAAAAATCAGTCAATTAATTAAGTAATTTCTGGCTGTGGTGGGTCTTTGTTGCTGCCTGGGTTTTTCTCCAGTTGCTGCAGCGTGGGGGCACTCACTAGTCAGCGTGCGGGCCGCTCAGGGTGGGGGCTTCTCCTGCCGTGCAGCACCGGCTCTAGGGTGTGCGGACTCGAGCAGTTGCGGTGCACGTACATGGGCTCAATAGTTGCATCCCCCTGGCTCTGGAGCGCAAGCTCAGTAGTTGTGGCATACGTGTACTTGCTCTGCAGCAGGTGGGATCTTCCTGGAGCAGGGATCAAACTCATGTCTCCTGCCTTGGCAGGCACCACTGAGCCACCAGGGAAGCCCCTCGGAACTATTTTTTTAATGGACAAAATGACACAACTAGGGATTTCTTTCTTTTCTCTTTTTCCCAATTTCTTGTTCTTCCCATTAATTTCTGTCTGGTTGAATACATGACAGTGTGCCCATTATATTACAAATGATTTTTTTCCCCCTAAAATGTGATTCTGATCAATTTGATCACATGAGGGGGACTTCATGATCAAATAGTCTTACTGTATCTGCAGCCCATTCCCTTTTTCTTCTAATAATTATGGTTGTGCATTATTGCAGCTTTATCTGCTCTCTCTTTACTGTGTAGTAGGTACTGTTGGGTACTCATGTCATGTTCCAACAGCACTGAACTAGATATTACCATTCCCCTTGTAGAAATAAGGGAACTGGGTCCAAGGGAGCATAAGTGCTTTGTTCAAGGTCACAGAACTAGTCATTATGGAGCCCTGAGGACCTGGGCTGTCCCAACTCACTATGACCTGGCTTTACTGTGTGGTAGGTACTGTTGGGTACTCATGTCATGTTTCAACAGCATCAGCGATCAGTGCAAAGCAATAGAGGAAAACAACAGATTGGGAAAGACTAGAGATCTCTTCAAGAAAATTAGAGATACCAAGGGAACATTTCATGCAGATGGGCTCGATAAAGGACAGAAATGGTATGGACCTAACAGAAGCAGAAGATATAAAGAAGAGGTGGCAAGAATACACAGAAGAACTGTACAAAAAAGATCTTCACAACCCAGATGATCATGATGATGTGATCACTCATCTAGAGCCAGACATCCTGGAATGTGAAGTCAAGTGGGCCTTAGAAAGCATCACCACGAACAAAGCTAGTAGAGGTGATGGAATTCCAGTTGAGCTGTTTCAAATCCTGAAGGATCATGCTGTGAAAGTGCTGCACTCAATATGCCAGCAATTTTGGAAAACTCAGCAGTGGCCACAGGACTGGAAAAGATCAGTTTTCATTCCAATCCCAAGAAAGGCAATGCCAAAGAATGCTCAAACTACCATACAATTGCACTCATCTCACATGCTAGTAAAGTAAAGCTCAAAATTCTCCAAGCCAGGGTTCAGCAATACGTGAACCGTGAACTCCCTGATATTCAAGCTGGTTTTAGAAAAGGCAGAGGAACCAGAGATCAAATTGCCAACATCTGCTGGATCATGGAAAAAGCAAGAGAGTTCCAGGAAAACATCTATTTCTGCTTCATTGACTATGCCAAAGCCTTTGACTGTGTGGATCACAATAAATTGTGGAAAATTCTGAAAGAGATGGGAATACCAGACCACCTGACCTGCCTCTTAAGAAATGCAGGTCAGCAAGCAACAGTTAGAACTGGACATGGAACAACAGACTGGTTCCAAATAGGAAAAGGAGTCCATCAAGGCTGTATATTGTCCCCCTGCTTATTTAACTTCTATGCAGAGTACATCATGAGAAACGCTGGACTGGAAGAAACACAAGCTGGAATCAAGATTGCCGGGAGAAATATCAATCACCTCAGATATGCAGATGACACCACCCTTATGGCAGAAAGTGAAGAGGAACTAAAAAGCCTCTTGACGAAAGTGAAAGAGGAGAGTGAAAAAGTTGGCTTAAAGCTCAACATTCAGAAAACGAAGATCTTGGCATCTGGTCCCATCATTTCATGGGAAATAGATGGGGAAACAGTGGAAACAGTGTCAGACTTTATTTTTGGGGGCTCCAAAATCACTGCAGACGGTGACTGCAGCCATGAAATTAAAAGACGCTTACTCCTTGGAAGAAAAGTTATGACCAACCTAGATAGCATATTCAAAAGTAGAGACATTACTTTGCTGACTAAGGTCCGTCTAGTCAAAGCTATTGGTTTTTCCTGTGGTCATGTATGGATGTGAGAGTTGGACTGTGAAGAAGGCTGAGCGCCGAAGAATTGATGGTTTTGAACTGTGGTGTTGGAGAAGACTCTTGAGAGTCCCTTCGACTGCAAGGAGATCCAACCAGTCCATTCTGAAGGAGATCAACCCTGGGATTTCTTTGGAAGGAATGATGCTAAAGCTGAAACTCCAGTACTTTGGCCACCTCATGTGAAGAGTTGACTCATTGGAAAAAACTCTCATGCTGGGAGGGATTGGGGGTAGGAGGAGAAGGGGACGACCGAGAAGGAGATGGCTGGATGGCATCACGGACTCGATGGACGTGAGTCTGAGTTAACTCCGGGAGATGGTGACGGACAGGGAGGCCTGGCGTGCTGCGATTCATGGGGTCGCAAAGAGTCGGACACGACTGAGTGACTGAACTGAACTGAACTGAACAGAGGACCTAGGCTGTCCCAACTCACTATGACCTGGCCCCAGGGCTGGGTGTCCAGTTGAAGGCTGAGTCATCCTGTTAGTCTTATAGAGATGTCACAATGTGATTGCTTCTGCAGACAGCTATGAGAGGAACAGAAAGAAGAGTTTGTACAATTAGATTAATAAGATGGCTGTATATTGATCATTCGTAAAGATAAGCTTACTGATACTGTGTAAAACCAAATGGAATCCTGACATCACTTTAAGGATGTGTGGTGGAATAAACATAGAACAATTTTGCATATTCTGAAACTGCAGTGAATGCTGAGTGAATGACCTGCCCGCACCCTGAAGACCTTCTTGTATCAAGCCTCTTAAAACACACTTGTCCTTAAGGGTCATGAGTACCAGATCTTTGACAGCTTTGCTGGTTTTTTGGTGGCTTCTCAGTTTAAATGATAATTTGGCACGATTTCTGAAGGGTGACTGTGACCAATATGAATATCAGTGCATTAGGGATTATCATTAGGAAATACTTAAAATGCGTTATGTCAGACATTGCGTATGCTATCTACAGCATTACCACTCATGAAACACCCACAGTTCTGTCCTGTAAAGACTGTATTCCCTTGGAGACAGGCTGCTCACACCCATCTTGGTTCAGGAACCTGAGAGTCAACATGGCTTTTTTAGAGAACATGTAGTTTTGTAAGTTTTCTTCCCTTTGTTTAAAAAAATTTTTTTAATTAATTTATTTGGCTGTGTCTGGTTTTTTTTTTTATGGCACACAAGCTTCTCTCTAGCTGTGGCTCGCAGGCTAGGTGTGGGATCTTAGTTCCCTGACCAGGGATCGAACTCACATCCCCTGCATCGTAAGGCGAATTCTTCACCACTGGACCACCTCCTTTGTTTTCATTAAATATTACTCTTTGGAGAAAATATCAGTGGAAGATTTCAATGGAAGTGTTCCACATTGGAACAGTGGATGGTGTTAAGATCTGGATTCTGAGGTAAAATACTGTTTTTCCTTGATAAAAACAACTTTACCTGGTAATTAGTAGAGTGTCTGATAGAAGCAGAGAAGCAAAGCAAGTGTCCCCTCTGAGAATCACGCCGAACTCCGCAGTCCTCCTGCCCTTTGTTTTCTATGACTGGGAGGCTGCAGATAAGGCTCCTTTGTCCCCTTTACACCTTGAGACACAGTAGGAGTCAGGGCGTGGCAGCTTTCCCTTCTGGAAGGTTGTTCAGGGAAAGGAGCAGAGTCCGCGCGTTGGGTGAAATGTCCCAAGTATCTGTATTTAATTACCTGCTAACAGATGTGAGCGTGTTTCCTGTGGCTGCTGTGGCACTGAAGCTTCTCTCTAGTTGTCATGCTCTGGCTTCTCTAGCTGTGGCGTGCAGGCTTGGTTGCCCCGTGCGGCATATGGGCTCTTGGTTCCCTGACCAGGGACTGAACCTATGTCCCTTGCACTGGAAGGTGGATTCTTAAACACTGGACCACCGGACAAGCCCCTAAACACACTGTAAAAATCAGACGCCTCGATTCTGTCTTCTCCTCAATGTAGTGAGGCAGCTGCCAACCCTTTCTGTTTCAAGCTTCTCTTTCCTTCAGTGGGAGCAGCTCTGAGGTCGTCTTCCCACCCTGTCGGTGAGGGTACTCCAAGGACAGAGGTCGCCCAGACACTTCAGGAAAGTCGAGCTCTCAGTTGCCCGAGCCGACTCCCATGTATTTGCAGACAAACATCTGGAAAATGGACTTGGTGGAAAAACACAGTTTAGTGACAAGAACATTAAAGAACCTTCATTTTAAGGTTGGACGACAACAGGGTTTGCTCTCCAGGTGGTGAGATTATTAACTTAATGTCACTGTTGCTGAAAAGAGAGTGGGTCAGGAGGATGCAGGTCCTAGGCCATGTCAGAGTCCCTGGGACGGCTGCCAAGTGTGGTTTCTTGGCTTTGTGCAGGAAAGAATTAAAGAGTGAGCTGTATTAACATGAAAGAAGATTTATTCAGGGAGGAAACACGCTGAATAGACAAAGGTGGGCCACCTCAGAAGGTGAGAGTGGCACCAGGGTGTGGGGGTGTCAGTTTTTATGGGGGTGGCTGATTTAATAGGCTAATGAATGGGAGAAGTATTTCGGCTATTTTGAGGAAGGGGTGGGGATTTCCAGCAGTTGGGCCACCACCCACTTTTTGCCCTTTTATGGTGGACCTTAGAACTGTCATGGCACCGGTGGGGGTGTCCCTTAGCTTGCTGATGGGTTATAGAGACCATGTGCTGAGGCTCAAGGTCTAGTGGGAGTCAGCTCATCTGCCATCTTGGACCTGTTTGGTTCTAATCAGTTTGTGTTTCAGTGGGTTAGGTCATTCTTTTAAAGGTTGTGCCCTGCTCTTTCCTGTCTTATCACCTTGGGCAATTCACTTAACCTTTTATGTGTCACAGTTTGGATATTGGCAAAATGGAGATGATAACTTATCATAAAATTTTTATTTGAATTCAGAGAGGTAGTGTTTGTTATAACTGATCTAGCTATTTTATTAATTTCCTTTTGATTTTATCTGATAAGTGTGCGTTAAGTCCCTTTGTAAAACACTGTTACTTATTTTCCCCCTCTCAGCTTTATCATCCCCACAATAAAACTCCATGGTGCTTGTTGCTCAGTGTGAGACCCCATGGATCACAGCCCACTAGGCTCCTCTGTCTGTGAGATTTTCCAGGCAAGAATACCGGAGTGGGTTGCCATGCCCTCTTCCAGGAGATCTTCCAGACCTGGGGACTGAACCTGCGTTGCCTTCACTGCAGGTGGATTCTTTATTGTCTGAGCTGCAAGGAAGCCCTTGTAGATTCCCCCTTTTATAAATACATTGAGAAAAAAGAAGAAAAAAGCAAATGCCAAATTAAAATCGGAGATTAAGGAGAATTAAAATTTGGGTTTTAGTTTTTTCATTTTCTCATGATCTTATCTGAGTTTTTGGAAGCTGCCCGTTGTGGCTTGATTTTTATTCTGTCCAGCAGTGGTTTCTAGAAGAGCAGGACTCATGGCCTCTGGGTGGCCCATCCTTGGCAGGCTTCATCCCTGGTGCTTATGTAAGCAGATAGGTTAGGGGTCCCTAGAGAAAGATCTCGACAGGAGAACCCATTTTCGCCTAACCTATTTTGTGACCTAAGCCTCGTCACAACGCTTGCCCTGGAACAGGCCTCAGTGATTAAGGGAGGAGATGGAGAAACTAGGGCTGCGCAGTCAGAAACCAGTGTAGGACTTCCCTGCTGGTCCAGTGTTTGAGGATTTGCCTCACAATGCAGGGGTCATGGGTTCCACGCCTGGTCCTGGAGGATCCCACATGCCGTGGAGCCACTAAGTGTGCCAAAACTACCGAGGCCGCCCGCTTCAGAGCCCGCGCTCGGCACCCAGGGAGGCCACCACGGTGAGGAGCCCACTTGTCACAACCAGAGAAAGCCTGCACGCAGCAGTGGAGACCCAGCAGAGCCCAGAATAAATACGTAAGACTTTTAAAAAAAGAAGAGAAACCGTCGTCCCCCCTGGGGGCAGGGTCCTGGTTCCTTACACCTTTGAGTTCTGCAGAAACTAAGGCCCATCCAGCTGGAGGGTGGAATGCTGATGCTGACCCTTCAGACTTCATTCAGTTAAAGCTTGGACTCTGTTGACTTTTGCCCCAATTCTATGCTGAATTCTCCTCTACTTAAGCCCCTTCATGAACTTGCATGTACCCTTGGCTTAAAATTTCTCAATTTTTCTCTTCGGGGAGACACTGGTTTGGGAAGGATCCCAGTGTTCTCTTTATTCCTTGTGAGTAATTATAAAGCCTTCCTTCTTCCATGCTTTGCCGTGGTCGTGTCTGCACCCACCAAGAGGTGAGCCCATTTTTGGGGTCACACTTACCCCACCCTCTAGGTTTTTGTTGGCTTCCCCTCGCCTTGGGGGGCTTCCCTGGTATCTCAGTGGTAAAGAATATGCCTGCTAATGCAGGAGACTCGGGTTCAGTCCCTGGGTGGGGAAGGTCCCCTGGAGAAGGAAATGGCAGCCCACTCCAGTATTCTTGCCTGGGAAATCCCATGGACAGAAGAACCTAGTGGGCAATGGACCTGACTTGGCATAAAAACTTTGTTTCCTTAAGCAGTGGTTCTTAGCCTCACCAGAGAAGCTTTTAAAATTGTCAGGTATTTAACACTGATACTTAAAAACTGAGTTGGAAACTAAATTTCTGATATCTATATCTTTCAAAACTTGCCCAGGGGAAGACTGAGAACTCTGCTTTAGTGTAAGGGACTGTGAAAGCGGTACAGGCAGTAATCACTATGATGTGGGTCTCTCTTTCCTGTCTATGTGGGGGAAAAAAGACCTCCTAAAGGTGACAGGTGGTGCAGTGGTAAAGAATCTGCCTTCCAGCGTAGGAAATGCAGAGACACGGGTTGAATCCCTGGGTCGGGAAGGTGCGCTGGAGGAGGAAATGGCAACCCACCCCAGTATTCCTGCCTGGAAGATCCTATGAACAGAGGAACCTGCCTGGCTACAATCCATCGGGTCGCAGAGCCTACACGACTGAGCGACTGCACACACATAAAGGTGACAGTGAATATTAGAGGAATGGGGGCCTCACACTCCCCCCCCCCCCATTTTCCTGTGCAGGCTGTTGGGCTAAGTTGGCTTGCTGGCTGTTCAGAAGAGGTGAGGAAGCCAGGGAGGGGGCAGCGCGGGAGCTTGTACTGCCCCGAGTGCATTGGTGTTCTTTCCACCCCTTTGTCTATTGTTTGGAAGTTGAATGTGTAGAGGTGATTCCTCTGTGTGATCTGCTTGCTGAACTGTACTATTTTTAGGCACTAACCCACACAATAGCTTTATAAAAAGGCTATTGAACCTTTTGAGGCTGCTGGATTTTGTCTGACAAGGGCTGAGTTACAAGGAGGCTCTCCCGCCTCCCAGTTCAGGCATGTTGGATTTTTTTGTTGTTTCTTCTTTGGAAAGCGTCTGAATAGCTTCAAAATACAGTTGTTTGGCAGCCTGACAGGTGATGCCAGATATCTGTGTGGTTCTCCTCCAGGCCCCTATTCTCCAGACATAGAGTTTCACAGGTGTATGTTGGGTTGCTAATTTTTATTTTGTCTCCTTTTCCTTTTAAAATGTGCTAAAATATACACAGTTCATACTGCTGAGGGCAAAAGTGAACTCATGAAGCATTTTCTTATTTTTGAGTCTCTGCCCTCCTTCTAAAGAGATGGGTTTTCCTCCATCGAGGGGATCCCCCCGTCTAGGTCTGCTTAACAAGTGGGATTAAACAACAAGCCGGTATGATGTTATTGTAAATTTGTTTTAAAAATGACAGTCAGACCTTACTGGTTCCTAATCCAGTCTCAGTCTATGCGTCCTTCCATTAGGAGGCAGAAGCAAGACTTACTAGTAGTTGTAATGGAAAAACAATTACTCGTCGTGAAATAATGTGATCCCCTTAATGTGTCCACATAATGGAGTGAATATTGTTTGTGATTCTTTTCTTCTTTTTCTCTATCTCTCTTCATTAAAATCCTATAATAGGCAGTGTATTAGAGTTGCCCCTAGATGGCTTTGACTTTTTAAAGTACGTATCTTCATAAAGTTCACTCCCATACTCATTTTCCACCAGGCAGTTAGCCAAGTGAAGGTTCCCTTCCCTGGTGCTTGGTGATGGGTAGGCTCCAGCTTATCTATGACAGCATGCATGATTAATAGGAATGGTGTTAACTCCTTTGTGTCAGTGTTATGAATGTGTGATTCTCCTTGGCTCTTGAGCTGTGCTGTTAGGATCCACGTCCTAGGTCCTATCCATGCCTATCCGTAGGGATATGCCTGGCCTGTCTTGATAAGGGGAACATTTTGGTTTTCCCAGATACATGTGGGTCACTTCCCCTATTGCGTCTCATCAGTATTTCTCTAGGATCTGATACCCTTTACACCTCCTTGGGGGGTTGTTGCCAATTTGGGCAGCTCATCCCTGTTGCTGCCATGGTTATTCTGTCAGAGTCTCTGGGACCTCTGCAGGGGCTGACTTTCTGGCGCCCTTTTGCCTGCATCCCTGAAGGAGCCTGCCCGCCTGCTAAGTCGCTTCGGTCGTGTTGACTCTCTGCAACCCTGTGGACCATAGTCCACCAGGCTCCTCTGTCCATGGGATTCTTCAGGTGAGGAGACTAGGGTGGGTGGGGTGGGTTGCATGCCCTCCTCTAGGGGATATTCCCGACCCAGGGGTTGAATCCATGACCCTTCGTTCTCCCGCATTGGCAGGCAAATTCTTTACCACTAGCGCCACCTGGGAAGCTCCTGAAGGAGCCTCAGTTCAGTTCAGTCGCTCGGTCGTGTCCGACTCTCTGCGACCCCATGAATCGCAGCACGCCAGGCCTCCCTGTCCATCACCATCTCCCGGAGTTCACTCAGACTCACGTCAATCGAGTCTGTGATGCCATCCAGCCATCTCATCCTGGGTCGTCCCCTTCTCCTCCTGCCCCCAATCCCTCCCAGCATCACAGTCTTTTCCAATGAGTCAGCTTTTCTTATGAGGTGTCCGAAGTATTGGAGCTTCAGCTTTAGCATCATTCCTTCCAAAGAAATCCCAGGGTTGATCTCCTTCAGAATGGACTGGTTGGATCTCCTTGCAGTCCAAGGGACTCTCAAGAGTCTTCTCCAACACCACACTTCAAAACCATCAATTCTTCGGTGCTCAGCTTTCTTCACAGTCCAACTCTCACATCCATACATGACCACAGGAAAAACCATAGCCTTGACTAGACGGACCTTAGTTGGCAAAGTAATGTCTCTGCTTTTGAATATACTATCTAGGTTGGTCATAACTTTTCTTCCAAGGAATAAGCGTCTTTTAATTTCATGACTGCAGTCAACATCTGCAGTGATTTTGGAGCCCCCCAAAAAAGTCTGACACTGTTTCTACTGTTTCCCCATCTATTTACCATGAAATGATGGGACCAGATGCCATGATCTTCGTTTTCTGAATGTTGAGCTTTAAGCCAACTTTTTCACTCTCCTCTTTCACTTTCATCAAGAGGCTTTTTAGTTCCTCTTCACTTTCTGCCATAAGGGTGGTGTCATCTGCATATCTGAGGTTATTGATATTTCTCCCAGCAATCTTGATTCCAGCTTGTGTTTCTTCCAGTCCAGCGTTTCTCATGATGTACTCTGCATATAAGTTAAATAAGCAGGGTGACAATATACAGCCTTGACGTAATCCTTTTCCTATTTGAAACCAGTCTGTTTTTCCATGTCCAGTTCCAACTGTTGCTTCCTGACCTGAATACAGATTTCTCAAGAGGCAGGTCAGGTGGTCTGGTACTCCCATCTCTTTCAGAATTTTCCACAGTTTATTGTGATCCACACAGTGGATAGTCAACACCGAAATCAGATTGATTATATTCTTTGCAGCCAAAGATGGAGAAGCTCTATACAGTCAACAAAAACAAGACCGGGAGCTGACTGTGGCTCAGATCATGAACTCCTTATTGCCAAATTCAGAATTAAATTGAAGAAAGTAGGGAAAACTGCTAGACCATTCAGGTATGACCTAAATCAAATCCCTTATGATTATACAGTGGAAGTGAGAAATAGATTTAAGGGTCTAGATCTGATAGATAGAGTGCCTGATGAACTATGGAATGAGGTTCATGACATTGTACAGGAGACAGGGATCAAGACCATCCCCATGGAAAAGAAATGCAAAAAAGCAAAATGGCTGTCTGGGGAGGCCTTACAAATAGCTGTGAAAAGAAGAGAGGTGAAAAGCAAAGGAGAAAAGCAAAGATTTAAGCATCTGAATGCAGAGTTCCAAAGAACAGCAAGAAGAGATAAGAAAGCCTTCTTCAGTGATCAATGCAGAGAAATAGAGGAAAACAACAGAATGGGAAAGACTAGAGATCTCTTCAAGAAAATTAGAGATACCAAGGGAACATTTCATGCAAAGATGGGCTCAATAAAGGACAGAAATGGTCTGGATCTAACAGAAGCAGAAGATATTAAGAAGAGGTGGCAAGAATACACAGAAGAACTGTACAAAAAAGATCTTCACGACCCAGATAATCATGATGATGTGATCACTCATCTAGAGCCAGACATCCTGGAATGTGAAGTCAAGTGGGCCTTAGAAAGCATCACCACGAACAAAGCTAGTGGAGGTGATGGAATTCCAGTTGAGCTGTTTCAAATCCTGAAAGATGATGCTGTGAAAGTGCTGCACTCAATATGCCAGCAAGTTTGGAAAACTCAGCAGTGGCCACAGGACTGGAAAAGATCAGTTTTCATTCCAATCCCAAAGAAAGGCAATGCCAAAGAATGCTCAAACGACCACACAATTGCACTCATCTCACATGCTAGTCAAGTAATGCTCAAAATTCTCCAAGCCAGGGTTCAGCAATACGTGAACCGTGAACTCCCTGATGTTCAAGCTGGTTTTAGAAAAGGCAGAAGAACCAGAGATCAAATTGCCAACATCCGCTGGATCATGGGAAAAGCAAGAGAGTTCCAGGAAAACATCTATTTCTGCTTTATTGACTATGCCAAAGCCTTTGACTGTGTGGATCACAATAAACTGTGGAAAATTCTGAAGGAGTCTAGTCATTTCCAAACCTGCTCACCACTTGAGGTCTTTCTTTGGTCTGTGGCATGCAGGATCTTTGCTCCTGACCAGAGATCGAGCTCATGCATGCCCCCTGCAGTGGAAATGCAGAGTCTTAACCACTGGACCGCCGGGGAAGTCCCATCTGAGGTCTGTTTTGAACTAGCCGTTCCCAGGCTCCCTCCACACACTTCCCCATGTCCCTTTCTCTCCTGCCCCTGGATTCTGGTTGAGAAGGTTAAGATGGAGGCTCGTATTGTAAATAGGATTCTTCTCCTGCAATCGTCCAGGTGGACCTCTGCATGTTTGGGAATCATCTTGTCATTGAGAGTGCCGTTGTATAGGCGAGGGCTTCCAAGCCCAGCATGCTAAGGAACTTAGGCAGGGTCCCACCTAAGATCTGCCAGTCACGAGTGAGGACTGTCCTCTGTTTCCATGTCATATTGTAGAGGTGGCAGAAATAACCAGCAGGATCACTGGGCCGTTTCTCCTGGATGCACACAGATTGCTTTCCTGCTCATTTATTTTCCATCTCTGACAGAGAGGGACATGGGATGACTCTGTGATCTGTGTATTCAGCCTACCTAGGACCAAACTCAAAGGTAACCAGTGTAAGATCCAGCTTGAATCCTTGTACAATGAGAGACTTACTGTTAAGTGTATCACCTTGTCATTGTTGTAGTCTCATGTTTGTGTTGAGTGGGGGCTTCGGTTACTTTGCATGCTGATGGGTTCATTTGCTAAGTTGTGTCCAGCTCTTTGTGATCCCGTGGATACAGCACACCAGGCTTCTCTGTCCTTCACCATCTCTCAGAGGTCGTTAGCAAGTTTTATACAATGAAGCAGGATCATAACAGGGGCCCTTCAGAGTCCAGCCAGTGAAGGCCTCCATGTAGTCCTTCTTCTGATGACATAGTGACAGACCAGGTGCATATTTACAAATTCACTTAAAATAAGCAAAGCTCACTTCTTGAAATTTGTGTGAAGCCTCTATTTCCTTTACCTTGATAGACTGTGATGTGGAGTTGGGAAGACAGTCCAGGAGGACAAGGTGGTCATTTATGTCTATGGTGTGGAGTTGGGAAGACAGTCTAGGAGGATAAGGTGGTCATTTATGTCATTAGAAGGTGAAAGAAAGGTCCAGGAACTCGTACTTGCCCGACTTGACCTTGGTAACCTGGAGACTGTGATGTAGCTCCTGAAGACTTGGTCCATATAGGAAATGTCAGTATCAGCTGACTCCGTATCTGTGTGAGCAAATGTGTAAGACTCACAAGGCATTTTTTATTTTATTTTGGCTGCACTGGGTCTTCATTGTGGTGGGCTTCTTTCGTTGTGGAACATCTGCTCCGGAGCACACAGGCTCTCTAGTTGCGGCTTGGGCTCAGTAATTGTGGGGCATGCGCTTGGTCACTCCACGGCATGCAGGATCTTAGCTCCTTGACCGGGGATCGAACCTGTGGCTCCTGCAGTGGACGTGCAGAGTCTTAAATGCTGGGCCACCAGGAAAGTCCCAGGGTTGTCCTTCTTACCAGGCTGTGCGTTTGGCTCTGGAATGCAAAGCACTCTGCACCTATTGGATCTGGCTGAGCTGAGTTTATCTCATTATTTGCCTGTATCTGGAACATCCCTTTTATATGAAGATGTTGAGGAAAAGTTTATCGAATGAGACGCTGGTGCCCAGTGATGGTGCTCTGCGTAATCAAGTACTTTTTCCTCGCTGGGCTGATTTCTGTGTCACCTTTTCATCCCCTGTGGGCTGGCAGGAGGGAAGCTGGGCTCTGACTCCCTGTGGGGCTTGGACAGCTGATGTTGATGTCCAGAAACTTGTGTGAATTCAGGTACTCCCCTACTTTACATGCTGGAGATCACCAACACCCCTCTCCTCTCACCCCCCACTCCAGCCCCTGCCCCCCCCCCCACTGGTAGGATGAGGACTCTAGAGTGTGAAATTAACACATCAAGGGAATTTATATCATGGTAGCCTTGGGCTGGTTTTTGCAAATTAAATTTTGCAGACATTAGCCTCAGCTCAGCCCCAGCACTGTTAATTTCATACTGGTGAAGCCAAACTTGTTTCAGTGACGTTTCTACCCTGAGAGATGAAGAATCTGGTTTACATTAGGATGGTGAGTCTTGCTGAGTAGATTGTTGTCTCTTTTGTAAAAACTGCTGTTAACCGAGAGAGATTACCCTTAGTAAAAGTCCTTTGACATGGTGTAGCAGTTTGAGGACATGCGTAAGTATGCAGAATGGTGCGTCAGCCAGCCAAAGTGCCAGCCAACTCTTTCAGAAGACTCTTGTGGGTAATATTCATTATTTGGCATTCAGGAAAAAGAAAAAAAATTTTTCCCAATACACTCGCAGACCCAATTTTTTCATTATCTCTGAGACCCATAATCACATTAACTATGTTCACTAAGCTGAATATGCACCAAAGATGCCCCATTAGTAATTTACAAAAATAAATATAACCATCATGGGACCCTGAATACTGACCTCTTCTTGGTCCCCATGTTCACTGCCTCCAGGTAGGCAGAGGTCAGAAGGTTGCTGGGCACCTTTGCAATGGGAAAAGGGGTGAATTGAAGGATTGCTGGAGCCTGTAGTGACAGTTAAGAGGAGACACCCTGTGTAGCGGGCTTCCCTCGTGTCTCAGAGGGTAAAGAATCTGCCTGCATGGAGGAGACCTACGCTTGGTTCCCGGGTCAGGAAGACCCCCTGGAGAAGGAAATGGCAACCCACTCCAGTATTCTTGCCCGGAGAATCCCATGGACAGAAGAGTCTGGTGGGATACAGTCTATGGGGTCGCAAAGAGTCAGACACCACTGAGCGCCTAACCCTTTCCACCCTGGTTAGGGGTCCTTTGCCTGTGGACATTAGAATTTGCTGTAGGTTTCTTCTTTCGCCATATCTCCATTCCCTGACCAAAACGCCTTCTTTAATTATATTTTGACATTATTTAGACCTTTAACAGTTAAATATTACAGGCCTCAAGGCTTCTTGTTCTTTTAAATTTGAATCTTGGTGGTGGTGGTGGGGGATGGTAGTGGGGGGTGGGGTGGGGGGTTGTTGGTGGTGGATCCCCTTGCTTCTCATGCCTCTGGGGAGGGTTCTCTGTTCCAGATGAAAGGCCATGACCTCCAGTTTCCAGGTAGGGTTCTGTTTGAACCATGTTGTTTACGACGTGTCACTTTTTCCAGTAGGGCTGTGTCTTTGTTTTGGCTTCCTCTCCACACCAACGTTGCTCCACTGATGTGGATGTAAGAGTTCATATAAGAGCACTCTGCCTGAATGTTTTACCTGTGGGCTCTGTCTGTCACCTGGTCCCATGCTTGCACAGGGTGCTGGGCGGGGTGGCGCTTGCTGGCTCCAGGCTGCCTGGCGTTGTTTTGTTTAGCTGACAGGTTTTGTTGGTTGGTTGCTTTTTGCTTTGCATTTTCACCGTGCCAGGTACCTTGTTAGGCACAGAGAGAGAATAGGAAATTGGATAACTTTCTGTGCTTTCTAGATTCTTAGTCTAGCAGGGGGACAGACAACATGTAAATGAATAAGTAATGATATTGGGTAGTGTTTGCCAGGATACAAAGCTGGTGAGAGCCATGGTCCCAGAGGTGGTAAGAACACAGGAAAGACTTATTGCCTGGAGAGAAACTGTTCTTGCCGAATTTAGGGAAGCTGTAGTGCCTGGGGGTTTGGGGTAACCAGGGCTCAGTGGTAGCGAGTGGAAATTCTTTTTTTTTTAAAAAAGCATTTATGCTTATTTATTTACTTGGCTGTGCCAGGCCTTAGTTGCAGCATGCGAGATCTTTAGCTGTGGCATGTGGGAGCTAGTTCCCTGACCAGGGATCAAACTCGGGCCCCCTGCATTGGACGTGCAGAGTCCTAACCACTGGACCACCAGGGAAATCCCTGGGATTGGAACTTCTGATTGAAGTCATAGTCTTGGAGGGTCTAGCATCCTGTGGGTTAGGAGAGTCAGTGGCATGCACATTGAAGAAACACACAAGAAGAATTTTGTAGACCCTAGACTAAAAAAAAAAAAAAAATTAGGCTTCCCTGGTGGCTCAGTTGGTAAAGCGTCTGCCTGCAATGCGGGAGACCAGGGTTCAATCCCTGGATCGGAAGGATCCTCTGGAGAAGGAAATGGCAACCCACTCCAGTACCCTTGCCTGGAAGATCCCATGGACAGAAGAGCCTGGTAGGCTACAGTCCATGGGGTTGCAAAGAGTCGGACACGACTGAGCGACTTCACTCACTTACTCAGACTAAAATTAAACACCTACCCCTGGAGTATAGTATGTTGCTTCCACAGCTGAAAAGCTAACTAAACTCTCTGAGTGCCTTATCTCACATTTAACAGGGATGTTGCTAACCACGTCATTGGACATCCTACCCTAAGTTGAATGCCTCAAGCGGAGCCTGGACCGAAGCTGGCATTCAGTGTGCTGTGTCCTCCCGTCTTTTCTGTAAGCCTCCTGAGTCTGTTCAGTGGACTTTTCCACCAGCACCTCTGGTGGATTTGACAGGCACTGACCTTGCCAGCCTCTCACCTCCTTCTGCCCTTTTTCTTTATTTAGCAGTCGTCTTTAGTATTTGTTCATCTTTTGCTGACGGAGCACAGGTGAAAATTTACGTTTGTTGGATGTAGGATTTTCTCTCCATTCTTGACTGTGGTCCTAGAATGGTCATAAGCGTCTCTCTTGTATCTCTCTTGGCTATTCTGATTTCCTCCATTCTGTACTCTTTGAAATTTGGTATCTGGATCTAAAAAATGGAAATGAAGTGGACTTAAAAACTTATTTATTAATTTTATTTGGAGGATAATCACTTTGCAGTACTGTGATGGTTTCTGCCGTACATCTGTATGAATTGGCCATGAGGTATATATGTGACCCCTCCATCCTGAATCCTCCCCCCGTGAAATGAACTTTTTAAAAGCAGCGTAGTTTAAGTTTTTTGGGTAAATAATCTTATTTGTTGTTTTGCAGACCTAAGTCTGAGCCCCGTGTTCATTAGCTCAGAGCCTTTCAGTCTTCTTCTATTTTTAAAACACTGTAGAAGAGACGGTAAAATGTTTTACAGAGCAAAAGTTCAAGATTCTCAAGTGTGATTGAAAATAACTCCTGGTGATACATCCTTTCTCTGGACTTTATCTTGTTCTGTCTCTGAACTATATACACTTACCTGTCCAGTTTTTCCATATCTGCATGAAGTTTGTGTCCCATGTATAAGCCGCCTCCTAAGTGGCAGGGATCATATTCCTGTTAGGGTCTTGCAGCGCTTCGAGCACTTTTACAGAATTTATTTTCACCAGGTGCGTTAAAACTGCACTGTGGCCCTCCCTATCACTGAAGGGAGGGAAGGGAAGTTTTGGATTTCAGTCTTTCTTTTAAAAAGTAAGTGGAGGAACTTCCCTGCTGGTCCAGTGATGCAGACTCCACACTTCCTTTGCAGAGGGCCTGGGTTTGATCCCTGGTTGGGGGAACTAAAGACCCCACATGCTGTGGGGATGGCCAAAAAAAGTAAAACTAAATAAAAAAAAAAAGTGAATGATGTTCACCAATTGGATATCTCTGCTTGAGCAACGGTGGCACCCCTACCACCTTGGGGCCCCAACACTGACATTGGGCCAACATTGAAATCGATGTGGAGGAGATTTTGCAGGGTCTACCAGCATAAGCCTTGATGCTGGAGACTTGGTTTGGTTTAGTTCAGTTCATTCTTCTGTTGGACAGTGGTACTGCCAGGGCAGGAGATGCGGGAGGTGTGGGTTTGATCCCTGGTTTGGGAAAATCTGCTGGAGAGGAAATGGCAACCCATTCCAGCATTCTTACCTGAAAAAATTCCATGGACAGATTAGTCTGGCAGGCTACAGTCCCCGGGGTCACAAAGAGTTGGACACGACCGAGTGACTGAGCGTGCACACACATTCCTTTGTTAGTTCCTAGAACAGGCCGAGTTATCAGCTTTAATCACAGTCTGCACATGAAGCGTCATTGAACAGCACAGCGGACCCTGAATTCCTGAGGCCAGTACTTCAGCCTGAGCATTCGTGCTATCTTTGGTCGGAATGTCGTGTCTAAGAAATCCCGTGTTAGCTCCGCAGGGACTCTCACCATGGGGAGGCGATCCTTGACCTGTTGACAGTCCTCTGCTTTTACTTGGGCTAGTCTCTGCTTCAGAATGCTGCCCAAGGACATCGTTGCCAGGGAAGCAGGTTTTCAGTTAATACCCTTGTGATGGATGAACACCCTCCCCCCCCCCCCCACCCCCTCATTCTTCTACAATGAAGAATTCACAGAATGGCTCCATTTAGAAATGGTTTTTGGTCTTTTCTAGGACTGAGACTGGGGTCCACTCTCCTCCTGCTGCTCTGTCCTTTTCATCCGTTCATTTATTTGGAATTCCCAAAGACCCAGTGGGCTAGTGGGTGCTTTTCGAATCTGCTGATTTTCTGTGAGGCTGATGTCATGGTCTAGAGCTTTACCCTTACATATGCTAATTATTAGATTACATTGGCAGTTGGGGGGCTTTGTTGGAGGGCCTTGAAAAAGGTGAATTATACATGGCTGTCTTCTCTGTCTTAGAGATATTTCCTTGAGAGCCTGTGTATGGCAGAGCAGTGGTAGGATCTGTGGACTGCGGCATGTGGTTAGAGCCAGTCTTTAGGACGTGGGCGGAGTGGGGGTCTCCATGCTCGCCCTCGTCGGAGTGTTGAATTTGGAGAGTGTTCTGTGGATTCTCTAGCCCCAGGTTAGCGCCAGGTTAGGTCAGGGTCACTGTGAGTCAGGTTACCTCCAGACTTGCCTCCAGGAATGCCTGCTTTCCAAATCTGGCCTGTATACCGTAGGGGTGTGTTTTTGAGTCTAAACACTTTCCTGTTTAAATTTGTCTTGGGGATACCACAACTACAAGGCAACACAACACATTTCTCTGAACAATTTCCTTTGTTCAGTCCAAGTGTTGCCTGTTGCCCTAGTACTAATGAGCACATGCTCTGTGATTTAGAGCCTTGAGTAGAGTTTGTGTTATATCTGACTTTGAAGTAAAAGCCTCAGCCAGAATTGACTAATGAGGATACATCCATTTGTTTTGTTTTGGGCCACACCTCGGGGCATGTGGGATCTTAGTTCCTCAGTCAGTGACTGAATCCTCACCCCCTGCATGGAACGCTCAGTCTTAACCACTGGACTGCCAGGGAAGTCCCTGTGCATCCGTTTGTAAATGCAGTTTATGGTTTAACTTACGTGCTTTTCTTTCATAGGCACTTATTATAAGGATGTAAGTCAAATACTTAATAGGGAGAGAAAAGAGGACTTTTGGTTTTGTTAATTACACTCGTGGATGGTCCGCAGCCTTGCTCATATAGACACTCATTGTTGGAAATTATTTCCCCATTGTTAGTTTAATAAAAATAAGTGAAACTTTTTTAGTCTGTTAGTTAAAATTAAACTGATAAACTCTGTGGGATTCATGGGAACAACGTCCAGCTCGCTGTGACAGCCGCAGGGCCAGGGTGCACCCCAAACATGCCTGGCTACAGATCCCGTTTCTAGAAAGAAAAACATCCCTTCGTGTGCCATAGTGTCAAAATATGTCTGCCTTACCTAAATGGCCCACTTCTTGAAATAAGTAATTGTTTCATTCTTCATTAGACTAGCCTTCTTGCAAAAGCAAACTGCAGAGAACTCGAAACAGTATCCTGAGAAAGAATAAAGGAAACTGATTTGAGGTAAGCTTTGTGGAAGGGGTTTTCCTATTGAAGACTTCCTTATTTGGGAGGTTGGATTAAGGTAAATTTGTTAAAAATAGAACTTTGAATGTATATTCTATTTCATAATCCCTTCTTTTTGCAGAACCCTTTCCTGTGACTTTTCCTATGTGAGCCAATCTCTCACTGGAACATATCTGTCTTGTTACTGAAGTTCCAAAGCAATCTTGCCACTGATGTGCCTTATTTTACTTAGAGATTTCTCCTTCTTTTCTGACTTTCTCTGATAACTGCATTTAAATAATTTTTGCATTTGTTAACATCTGTCACTCAGAAGTACAGACTGATAATCAAGATAGAAATTTAAAATCGAATGTATCCATTTTGATCCTCAGTAGTTACTCTGTTGGGGGAAAAAAAACAAAAACAAACCCATATTGTCTACAGAAGAAATTGAAAGCAGTTTTGTGGGAAGATGACTTTGTTCATCTTGCCTGCTTGAGTGGATTGTAAGTTTCCTTAAGTCAGAGCTTTGGGTTTATGTATCTTTCACTGCTTGCCATGGGGCCTTGCCCATTAGTAAATGCTTAATGAATGCCCGATTTCAGGAATGAAGAGGTTAGTGGAAGTTTGACTTTGTTGATGCCTTATTTGTTCTTAATCGGAAAATTTTTATTGTGGTCACTCATTGATGGCTCCAGCTCCATAATCAATGGAAATGTTATGTGTGTGCTAGGAATTCAGAGTCTGGTAACAGAGAGGAAATATTCACAGAGGTCAAATTTTAAAATGAGTGTTATAGTTGAAGAGGATTTCAATGTATATATTCTCTAATATTCAAGAAAATTAAAGATACCAACGGACCGTTTCATGCAAAGATGGGCATAATAAAGGACAGAAATGGTATGGACCTAACAGAAGCAGAAGAGATTAAGAAGAGGTGTCAGTAATACACAGAAGAACTGTACAAAAAAGATCTTCATGACCCAGATAATCACAATGGTGTAATCACTCACCTAGAGCCTGACTTCTTGGAATGGGAAGTCAAGTGGGCCTTAGGAGGCATCACTATGAACAAAGCTAGTGGAGGTGATGGAATTCCAGTTGAGCTATTTCAGATCCTAAAAGATGATGCTGTGAAAGTGCTTCACTCGATATGCAAGCAGATTTGGAAGACTCAGCAGTGGCCACAGGACTGGAAAATGTCAGTTTTCATTCCAATCCCAAAGAAAGGCAATGCCAAAGAATGCTCAAACTGCTGCACAGTTGTACTCATCTCACATGCTAGCAAAGTGATGCTGAAAATTCTCTAAGCCAGGCTTCAACAGTACGTGAACTGTGAACTTCCAGATGTTGAAACTGGATTTAGAAAAGGCAAAGGAACCCGAGATCAACTTGCCAGCATCCGCTGGATCATTGAAAAAGGAAGAGAGTTCCAGAAAAACACCTACTTCTGCTTTATCGACTATGCCAAACCCTTTGACTGTGTGGATCACAGCAAACTGTGGAAAGTTCTCCCAGAGATGGGAATACCAGACTACCTGACCTGCCTCTGAGAAATCTGTATGCAGGTCAAGAAGCAACAGTTAGAACTAGACATGGAACAACAGACTGGTTCCAAATAGGAAAAGGAGTATGTCAAGGCTGTATATTGTCACCCTGCTTATTTAACTTATATGCAGTGTACATCATATGAAATGCCAGGCTGGATGAAGCACAAGCTTGAATCAAGATTGCCAGGAAGAATATCAATAACCTCAGATATGCAGATGACACCACCCTTATGGCAGAAAGTGAAGAAGAACTAAAGATCCTCTTGATGAAAGTGAAAGAGGAGAGTGAAAAAGTTGGCTTAAAACGCAACACTCAGAAAACTAAGAGTGTGGCATCTGGTCCCATCACTTCATGGCAAATTGATGGGGAAACAATGGAAACAGTGACAGACTTTATTTTGGGGGCTCCAAAATCACTGCATATGGTGACTGAAGCCATGAAATTAAAAGACGCTTGCTCCTTTGAAGAAAATCTGTGACCAACCTAGATAGCATATTTAAAAGCAGAGACATTACTTTGCCAGCAAGGGTTCATCTAATCAAAGCTATGGTTTCTCCAGTAGTCAAGTATAGATGTGAGTTGGACTATAAAGAAAGCTGAGCACTGAGGAATTGATGCTTTTGAACTGTGATATTGGAGAAGACTTGAGAGTCCCTTGGACTGCAGAGAAATTGAACCAGTCTATCCTAAAGGAAATCAGTCCTGAATATTCATTGGAAGAACTGATGCTGAAGCTGAAACTCCAATACTTTGGCCACCTGATGCGAAGAACTGACTCATTGGAAAAGACCCTGATGCTGGGAAAGATTGAAGGTGGGAGGAGAAGGGGATGAGAAAGGATGAGATGGTTGAATGGCATCACCAACTCAACGGACATGAGTCTGAGTAAGCTCCGGGAGTTGGTGATGGACATGGAAGCCTGCCGTGCTGCAGTCCAGGGGTTCGCAAAGAGTCAGACTTGACTGAGCGACTGAACTGAACTGATATATATATATATAAAATATACATTTGTAAGGGGAGGAAATGGCTTACCAGGTGATGCTAGTGGTAAAGAACCCACTTGCTAATGCAGAAGACTTAAGAGACATGGATTGATCCCTGGGTATGAAAGATCCCCTGGAGAAGGGCATGACAACCCACTCCAGTAGTTTTGCCTGGAGAATCCCAAGGACCTAGGAGCCTGGCAGGCTGCAGTCTATGAGGTCGCAGAGTCCAACTCAACTGAAGTGATTTAGCATGTATGCGTGCATGCTTGCAAGAAGAGGAAAACATCCCATAATTGCCAGAGAGGGGAAGAATGTAAATACAGTAACCAGTGGGGCCCTGCCTGTGTCAGCGTCTGGGTGGGCTTCTCGCCCTGGGCAGTGCGGCCACCTCCCATCTGGAGCTGGGCCTGGGGTGAGGCCTATTGCTCTTGTGTCGCCTGGAGCCTGTCACTTCCAGAATTCACTTTCGATTTCATTGGTCCTGCCTCTTCCCCTCTTCTTTCTCCTGTTTTCTTCCCCTGACACCATTTCCTGGGGTAATCCATTTATTTACGCATTCTTTTATACAGCAAATGCTTACAAAGTCAGTGAGAGCCATACTCTCTTGGTTTCAGCTTTGTACCTCAAGAGTCAAGAAAAACGTGATGTTATTTATAGGCATGTTTTTATTGATACTGATGAAAGCTTTTTTTTTTCCTTGATGTGGACCATTTTTAAAGTCTATTGAATTTGTTACAATATTGCTTCCATTTTATGTTTTGGTTTTTTGGCCTCCAGGCATGTGGTATCTTAGCTCCCTGAACAGGGATCTAACCTATACCCCTGTGTTGGGAGGTGAAGTCTTAACTACTTAACCATCAGGGAAGACCTTGAAAGCTATCTTTTAATCACTGATTCCTCTTGGTCAGGTACAGGGCTAAATACTGTTTATAATCAAAACACTTCTCTGACTTGAAAACCTGGGGCTTTCAAGATAAAGTTACAGATCCTTGACCTTGCTTTTAATGCTCAGCGCATCTGCTAAATAGTGTTTCTAGCCATAGCTTTTACTGTTTGCTTAAACATGAATTGATTGCTCTGGCCAGACCTGTTTATCCATCACCCTCTGTGAGGCTTTGCCCAGCCTGGAGTGTGCGGCCCTTTTTCTCTCTTTGAAGATAGAGTAGAACTGTTGTTTGAGGCACGCTCCCATCTCCCCTGCGCCCTGGGCCCTGAGCCTCCTTCCTTCACAGATCGAGCTGTGAGGACCGCCCGCCTCTCCAGTCTGGCACAGGGCCTGGTTTCCACCACTTGCTCAGATGCCTGCTGCTCGGCACCCTCGGTTTGTGGTATCAGTACCTCGTGGAGCAGTAATCACCCTACCAGCTGTGCTCAGCGTCCCTCTAGTCCTTGGATATTAAAAGTCTGAGCGACCCTCAGTCGTGTAGTGTTTCAGATCTCACCTTTTCATCTTGCAGGTGGAGAAAAATTTGTTCTGGGTCATTTAAAAAGCAGAACATATTCAAGGGGAAAATGAGAGGAGAAATCAACTTAATTTTTTCTTTGGAGGGCCAAACACGAGCATCATATTATCTCATTGAATCTTCCTGCCTGTCATATCACATCTTTTATTATTCCTTTATGAATAGGGAGGCTGGCTCAAAGATTCAGGGTAGTTTCTCCAAGGCCACCCAGATAGTAGGTGGAGGGAAGAGGATTCCCCTTCCTTTCACGATGCGTGTTCTCTGAAGTCCTTGCAGTTTCCACTTGTCTTTGCCTATCTCTCAATTTTGTGTTTTTGTTTAGCTGTTCCTCATCTGTACTCGCTGCTGTAAGCTGGAGCCTGATTAATTGATTTAACAGCATCTCTTCCATGTTGCCCTTCCCCCCCCGATTTTCCTTTTCCTTCCTATTTCCACATTCTTGATTTTTTTCCCTGAAATGTATATATATAATTTTTTTTTGGCTGCACTGGGTCTCTGTTGCAGTGTGCATATTCTTGATTTTTTTCCTGAAATGTATATATATAATTTTTTTTTTGGCTGTACTGGGTCTCTGTTGCAGTGTGCATATTCTTGATTTTTTTCCTGAAATGTATATATATATATAATTTTTTTGGCTGCATTGGGTCTCTGTTGCAGTGTGCATATTCTTGATTTTTTTCCTGAAATGTATATATATATATAATTTTTTTTGGCTGCACTGGGTCTCTGTGGCAGTGTGCAGCTTTTAGCTGAGGCACATGGGCTACTCATGTTGGAGCACAAGGGCTTCAGCGTGGTGTGCAGGCTTCCCTATTTGTGGACCATGGGCTCTAGAGCGTGCAGGCTTTGTTGTACCGTGGCATGTGGGAGGGGTCTTATTTCCCTAACTGGGGATTGAATCTGAGTTCCCTGCATTAGAAAAGTGAAGTAAACTGTAAAAGTGTTAGTCGTTCCGTGGTGCCTGACTATTTCAACCCCATGGACTGTAGCCTGCCAGGCTCCTCTGCCCTTGAAATTCTCCAGGCAAGAATAATGGGGCGGGTAGCTAGTCCCTTTTCCAGGGTATCTTCCTGAACCGGGAATTAAACCCTGGTCTCCTTCTTTGCAGGCAGATTCTTTACCATCTGAGCCACCAGGAAACCCTCCCTGCATTGGAAGGCAGACTCCTAACCAGTGGACCCTCAGGGAAGTCCCATCCATGTTTTTGAATATTTTAGAGGACATTTTGAATACAGGCCCTTTTGTTTGTTGTTGTTTGTCTGTTTTAACCCATATACGTCTTGAGTTTTCTTGTCTGTACCACTTGCCCAGGTGGAAAAGAGTTTGCCCAGCAGTGGGTTCTGTTATCTGCATTTTGAAGATGACAGGGGTGTTGGATTCCTTGAGATGAGACCAGCAGAGCTGTTGACGGCAACTGATTTTGCTTGTAGCAGCAGCAACAATGACCACAATTATTAATACTCAGAAAGGCAGAATCAGCTGTTTTTCTAAAATGTTTTTGTGCTTTGTGTAATACTGTTGAACTGCTTTTCTGGTTGAAAATACTGCTGCTGTTAGGATTATTTCTTGTCTAAATGGAGGTGCTGCACAGACTCTTGTGACCGGCAGTCCTGTTTGCCTGAGTGAAAGCTATCCTTGCCATTTCTATATTAGTTTGAAAATATAGAGGATAAAAATAAGAAAAGAAAGAAAAGACATAGTAATTAAGGCTGACTTGTGGTGGATGGCGGGGTAGGAATGTTCATATTTAAAATACTGGGAAATGTAAATATTTGACTTGATATAATGTGACCATACATTCTTCACTAGATTGTGATTATTTAAACCTTCTGTTGGGCTCTTAGACAGATGGTCTTTTGAGTAATGAACACGCTTTTGAATACAGCAAGATGCCATTTGGTAAACTGATGAATTGGCATTATTAATATTTTATGCAACAAAAACCCCAATGTGAGAGTAGGTAGCTGCAGATCAAAAAATCCTAAACTCCATCTTATACATAGTTAAAGAGTTTTCAGGCATTTCAACAGTTACTCTGTTTCTGTGAAGGAATGAAAAAAAGACTCATTATCACAGTTACCATTGTCCAACTGTATTTACTAAAAGTCTGTGTGTGGCTGGGCTTCGCAGTGACCCAGTCTGCCTTCCTCCTTGCAGGTTATTATGATAAGACAACAGGATGTAGTGAGTTAGGCATATAGGGAAATGAAATTAAAATGATCAAGAAGAACAACAATACTGAAGAACAACAAGAACAATCAAGAAGAACAACAAAATAACTAATTATTTTCATACATTTCAAGCTGAAAATGTAAGCTTGATCTTTAGCTTAAAAAAAACCAAAAAGGCTTAGTTTTTGTTCCCACATTTGTACCCAAGCCCCTTCCTTTTATCCCCTAGAATTTTAGACACATGCAGGACCTCAGTGTTTTGTAATCATTAGGAAAAAGTGTCCTATTTGAGTTTCCCAGATAATAGAAGCTCTCATCAAATACCATGCCCATCTTAAAATCACTTGGCATAGTTTTTTAAATGAACATCATGTAATAATTTTTGAATACATTAGAAATGGATGCGGATCCCTTTACTCAGATATCTGGGCTCTCAAGGGCGTGTGCTTTCTTTTTAAGAAATAGTTTTATTTTTCCTGTGCTGGGTCTTTGTTTCAGTGCACAGGCTCCCTAGTTGTGGCACATGGGCTTTGTTGCCCCGTGGCACGTGGGATCTTAGTTCCCTGACCAGGAATTGAATCCTCATCACCTGTGTTGGAAGGTGAATTCTCAACCATCGGACTACCACGGAAGTCCTCGGCATCAGCTTTCCATTGTTGTGTAGTTAGAGAATCCACTGCTTACTTGAGAAGGGTTTAAAAAGGCCAAGTCCTATCTTAGTATCATTATGAGAAGTTTTCATCTCATAGGAAACCTGGAAGGGTCTCTGGGCCTTCCTGGTCAAGAAACTATAAGGTTCTCAGAGACCTGCCCACATTCAGGGGCCTTCTGTGATTCCTTATAAACTGCCCTGGGCACGTGGCTAGCAGAGTGTTCTGTTCCTCTGCTGACGCTTAAGGTGCAGTTCCAGGGTTAAACACTGTGCCCAAACTGAACATTTTCATACTGTCCAGGCTTATCTTCCAAAAGTAGTGTATGACTTTACCATGTTCCTGCCCAAGTAAAGAACCAAAAGCACTAATTGTTAGCTGCCAAGATGTTAGATGAGGCTCCTCTTCTCTCCCCATGTCAGCTTACTTGCAATCCTGAGCAAATGCTATAAAACGAGGCAGGTAAGAGCTGAATCCAGTAGTGCAACAAAACTGATTAAAGCACACTTCCATTCACGTTGGACCAACCTGGATCCAGCTAGATCCAGCCCCTGCATGGACCAGACTCTGTCCCCTTTCCTGCCTCTGCACACTCCACTGCAGCCCACACCCTTGCTTATTTAGCACCTGGCCCAGGTGTCGTGAGCAGCCTCGCGAGGACCTGGCTGGGTTGCCGTCCAGACCAGTTCAGGGAGCTGGAATCCCGTGGGACAGTACGTTCCTGTCATCACCAGACCAGACAGGGAGGCCTGTCTGTGTCCCTCTCCCCACTGCCCCTGTGGGGCTTAGCTACACCTGCCCCACGCTAGATGCAGAGTGAATGTTTGCATAAATAATACATGGATGAAGTGTGTCAGTTGAGCTGATTACTCTTGGGGGTTATGAAACAAGTGTTTTATCCTCCATAAGTCTTAATATTGTAGAAGGCAAACACCAAACAATACAGCTATTCTGGCTTTCGTCCTGATTGTGAGTTGAGGAAAGCATACACAGGGTAGGAAGCAGGTAGGAATAGAGGTGGTGAGTGAGGGTGTTTGTTGTGTCTCTGAGAATATTTCCTGGGGTGGGGGGGGTGGCTCTTCAGCTATGTTTGCTTATTCTACCAAACCCCAATCTTGTGAGCCTGCTAACAGGGCAGCTGCAGAAGGAAACCATCCAGTTCTCGAATCTGTGGTTTACAGACTCTATGAGCACCCTTGTGATTCGGGCTCTGCTTCCAGTGTATGCGTGATTATTAATAACAATATTCATACTAATATTTATTTTCCTTTGCTCGAGTAATTGCTCTGTAGAAAAAAAGCTTGTCTGTAAAAAATGTATTGTGTAATTACTTCTCCAGAAAATTGGCTCCTTACTTACTCTTAGGAGGATTGAAAAGAATAGGAATCCCATTTGGGGACCACCCATCAAGTGTCAGGGCTTCCCACGTGGCACTAGTAAAGAGCCCCCCTGCCAGTGCAGGGGACGTAAGAGTTGTGGGCTCGATCCCTGGGTTGGGAAGATCCTCCGCCAGGAGGGTGTGGCTACCTACTCCAACGTTCCTGCCTGGAAAATCCCACGGACAAAGGAACCTGGCAGGCTACAGTCTGTGGGTCACAGCGAGTCGGACACGACTAAGTGAGTAACAACACACAGTTTGTGTCAGGCCCTAGCGCAGGTCATTCTGTGTGGCCTTTGCACAGCACAGATGTTAAACCAGCCACCAGCAGAGCAGTCTGTGCCTTCATCTGATTCACAGGCAGCCACAGCCCTGCAGGTGCGAGATCTTGGCCAGATCTGTAATGTTTTGGAGAAAACTGCATGAAGACTGAGGCATTTGAAAATGAAATGTGGACTGTTGGTTCATCACTTATCAACAGGAATTGTTTCAATAAACACTGTAGAAGGCCTCCAAGAAAACCTTGGTAGTAATGTGGTTCAGTTGATGGAGGTGCTGACACTCTTAGATTGATCTTTTTCGTGGATTTTACTTTTCATCACTCTGCTCTGTCCACCCTCACCAAAGTGATCCTCAGAACACGTTTTGAAAACGAGGTTCTAGACACACATGACTAGAAAGAGACCTGTGATTCTGTCCCTTGGAGTGACTGATGGTCATGCAGTGACCCCGCATCCAGAAAGGGCTTGTGTCTTACAGGGGCTGTGTTCCCACACAGAGGTCACCTGGATGTGACTCCGAGAAGCCAGCTTCTTGCTAACCTGTGGATAGTAATCTCCTGTTGTTATTTATTCCAGTGATGGATCCTGCATACAAAAATCTGTTTTCTTTTAGGTGAGGCGAGGCAAGGTTTGGGGCAAGAGTTTGTTTTATTCCGTGTGTATTTAGCCTTTTATTTATTTGGAGAGATGTACTCCCATGGTCCAAAGCATATTTGGTGAGATGTTTTTTTCTCACTTCCCTTCCTTGCGGCGTCTGCTGCCGTCAGCCTCTCGCCCATCCTTCCAGAGGTGTGTCACGCACATTCATGCAGATACTAATATTCTTTATGTCTAGTCCTAAAACGGTAGCCTGTGAACAGTACCTTGCGTCTCTAAGTATGTTTCTTAAATTCCTTAGCTTTATATAGAAGTTAAGTTGGTTTGGAAAAAGGCATTTGTTGATCTTCTGTTTAAATAGTTCTGGAAGGCCAGGTGAGAGAGTGACTGCCCTCTTGGCAGGCACCTGGCGCTCCTGGGGGTGAGACAGACCTGGTGCCTGATGTGGCGACAAACCCTCCCATCCAGGAAACATTTCTTGACTCACCAACATTCTTACTCTCTCCTTGCCCATTTCCTCAGACGCTGTATGATTCATTGGCATGCTGACAGAAAGTTCCAGACCATTTTCCCCTCTTGCCCCTGCTCCTTGCCCCAGAGAACACACCTCACCCATTGTGTCCTTGCCATTGCTGACTCCCTGCTCGTCTCTGACCACGCTAGCCTTGTACAGTCTGTTGGCACAAACTTACCCTTTAACTGTATATGGTCCTTTATTGTCATTTGACTCATCAAAATTAGACTGTGAGTTTGAGGACAGACACCCCAGCTTACGCATTTTAGAGTTGGGTAGGGGGTAAGTGGTAGTTTATCAGTAAACCTGTGTTGGAATCTAGAATCCTGTCTCTGAGTCGCTACAGAAGACTCTTCCTGAATATTTCTTGGATCCCTGTGTGGCGTCTCCAGCCCCCAGCTTCCATGACTCCTTCTAGCCTCCAGTGCACCCCTCCCTCTCCTGAGGTGCCCTGGTGGCTTCCTCTTTCTGGTCCCTCATCTCTGGCCTGTTTCTGCCTCCTGTGCTTCACTCAGCCACATGCTCATTCTTTCGTTCAGCAGATAGCACATACCTTGTGATGGTCAGTTTAATATGTTGCCCTGACTAGACTGTGACGCCTGGTTATCCAGTCAAGGGTGCTGGCCCAGTGCTGCTGAGTAGGTATTCTGTAGACGTGACCCACTTCTACAGTCTTAACTAAAAGAGACTTTAAGTAAAGAAGGTGATCTGGGCGGGCCCCATTCCTATAGGTTCCAAGGCTTTTGGAGCCAACCTGAGGCTTTCTGGAAGAAGAATGCATTCTGTGCGTGGACTGCAGTCTCCGCTTGGCTCTTGGCTCCAGTTTCCAGCCCATCCTTGGAATTCACACTTGCCAGGACCCACCCCTCCCCCACCAGTTGTGTAAACCAGCTCCTCCCCTTCCCTGTATATGTCTACACAGGCACTGCTCATTCTCTTTCCCTGGTGCAACCTCCTTCAAGGAAATACCCAGTCCTCCTGTTTTCCTAACAGTGTCTCCATGGACTCACCATTGCCTGTGAAAGCACACAGCAGACATGAGATACAGCCCTGGGCCATATGGCTTCAGCCTCCTTATTTTTTTTTTTTTTTTCTTTTTAAAAGAATTTTGTTTGTTTGTTTTGGCTGCACCACAAGGCGTGTAAACTCTTAAACTCCAGTTCCCCAAGCAAGGATCGAACCTGTGCTCCCTGCGTCTGAAGGCAGACTCGTACCACTTGACCGTCGTTGAAGTCCTCTCCTCTCTCTTGAGAGCCCTGGTCCTCTCAGCGGCAGCCAGCCCCCAGCCCTGGCCACGGCTCTGCCGCTCTGTCCTGCCTCGGGGCTGTCACCCACTCCTGCCGCCCAGAAGGCGCGTCCTTTGCCTCCTGCTCCTCTGTGTGAAGGAGGTTTCACTGCTTCTGAGCATCTCTCCTGACCAGCCTCATCTCTGTTTTCTCGAGGCAGTTTTCTTCCTGATGCTTCCTTAGTGCCATGCAGCCTGTTCTCCTAACACCCGTGCACTACAGTCGAGCTCTTTGCCTGCCTCTCCCTTTACTGGACTACATACTGTTTTGAGGAGCTGAGTTTTGCCTGGCATAGTCCCTGGGACAGACTGAGTGGAGTGACTTGTGGTCATCAGCGTGTCATGCTTGGGGCTTTCCGTTACCCCACAAGGAGCAGGTTGAAGTGTGTTGGGTCACACCTGGTCACACCTGGCTCCTTCCTGAGAGCCAAGCGTGGGGCTGTCTGGGGCCATGTGACTAGTCCTGTCACTGATGGCTGGCTGGGCAGCCTCTGCCTTCCACATCTCTCACCAGACAAAGCAGCAGGTTCATAAAGTCACTGACACTGAGGAGGAGGAGGCCATGAAACCCTTTTGTTAAAGTAGATGAGAAGTGGTAAGTCGATGAGGGAGGAAACCTCAGAGTAAGAGTGACCTTTTAGACTTTCTCTCTTCTCCGGGCAGTGGGAAAGGAAAATCTTGTATCAAGAGTTGAGGTGCTTTTTGAGGTGAGAGGGACGTCTTCACAGGCAAAAGTGAGATCATGTTGTGGACCAGCTGGCGGCAGGGAGCCTGGGAGCCACACCCCGTGCTTTTCTAGTTTTCAGGAGCATGGGACTACTCCAGTCTCCCTGTCTGGATCCCTCCAGCTTCTGTGAGGCCTGGGATTTAGACCTGGCTCTGGGTCTGCTGGCAGATCAGAAGGATTTTTTCATTTTTGTGATCTGAGAGTTCCTAACCGACCTGCAGTTGGCCACCTAAGGAGCGTGGCTGCTGGTCTTCCTCTTTCAGTGATATCAGAAAAAGGAGGGAAGACTGGAACCCCCACTGAGCCTGTAAATAGTTTCTGTTCTGAAACATTATCGGACACTTTGGCATCATAACTTTAGCTCTTAAAGGAAGCCAACAGTCACTCATTAAAAGAAGTAATATGGCTGTGTATTGACATGGAAAGAAGTCATGGATATACTAATTGAAAAGAGAACACTATTGTGTCTATAGTGTTTATATAACACTGCATCTGTAGTGTGGTGAAATTCTATTATTGTTACATTGTGAACATGTAAATCATTATTAGAAAACTAAAAGGACATCTGCATAATAGTTTTTCCTTTTTCTGGACAGTTTAAATTTAGAAATAATTCTCATATTTTATCAGAGTCAAAAGGCATTATGACTTCTCAATTTTGGGGGGAGGGATGACAAGCGGTTAAAAGAAAAGGGACAAAAATAAAAAGCCACAGCTTCTGTAAGGGCGGTGATCTTATGTATGATAACTGATTTTTCTGTCTGTTCCCATTTTTTTTTTTAAAAGGTAAGCAGATTACTCATGAAAAACCAAAGTCAACTGTGGTTCTCCTAGGGTACCTAGCTCGCACCTGAGCCTGTTAGATATCTGAGCTGTAATTTAAACTTTTGAATCACATGCCAAAAGTAAATGAGAAATGTGTCTGAGAAGTGAGAAGTTGGAAATCAGTTACACTGTCTGTGGCCCCAAATTCTCAGTGTTCCACTGCGGGGAGTTTTGTACCAGTGCATGCTTCCTGAATCCCTGGGTTGTCTGGTCAGAATCCCTCTTGTGATTGTAATGCATGCTTGCAAGTGGAACTACCGCGGTTTTTTTTTCCTTTTTAAGATTTGTGTGTTTAATTTCTTGGCTGTGGTGGCTTCTCTAGCTGCGATAAGCATGGGCTCCTCTCTGGTTGCAGAGCACAGGCTGGAGGCACACTGGCCTCGGTAGTTGGGACTGGTGGGCTCCCGAGCGTGGGCTCAGGAGTTGTGGCTCACAGGTCAGTTGCTCCACGGCATACGAGATCTTCCTGAACCAGGGATTGAACCGGTGCAAAGTTGGTTCTTAACCATTGGACCACCAGGGAAGCCTGGAACTACCTTGTTGTAAAGTATGAGAGTTTGGAAAGGAGCACACAGCCTTGTTGCTGGGTCTGGCCTGTGTGCAGATGTGTGAGTCCTGATAATTCCTTTAAAAAGAATGCCCATGCTTACTCAGAGTGCAGAGGGCCCCATGCTCACATACAGGGACTGGGTACCCTGAGAGAAAGGGGGCCAGTTTTAGGAGCTTGTTTCGATTGAGATAAGAGCCTGAGAATATTCCAGACACTGGGGTGCGTTTGTCTCTTTTCCTTTAGGAAGACTTGGTACCACTGCTGTGGTTGTTATTAGGCGCCTTTTGATAGTGAAATAGGCTGACTCAGCAGGTGGGGATGTTGCAGCTGTTGTTATGATTCCAACTATCATACTTCTTAACTTCATTGACCAAGCTTGTTTTATGTATGTCAGGGCAGATATTATTTTGGAGAGGTTAAGGTCGTTATTGTCATTTAAGCACTTTCATATTTAGAAAATAAATCATGTAAAACATTCCCTGTGTCCCAAGATGTCCCAGAGCATGGAAACAGTTCAATGCCTCTTCCATGTAGATGTGGATAAAAATATAATTTTTATAGCAGAAAGAAGGAAGAGTTGTGAAGGGGGCTGGGTTTACATAAATAAATGCAAATGCTTTTCTGTATCCCTCTACGTGTATGGTGGTGGTTTAGTTGCTAAGGCATGTCTGGCTCTTGTGACCCCATGGATTGTAGCCCACCAGGCACCTCTGTCCATGGGATTTCCCAGGCAAGAATTCAAGTGGGTAGCCATTCCCTTGTCCAGGGAATCTTCCTCACCCAGGAATTGAACCCAGGTCTCCTGCATTGCAGGTGGTCTCTTTACTTACTGAGCCACCAGGGACGCCTGTGAAGTGAAGTCGCGTAGTCGTGTCTGACTCTTTGCGACCCCGTGGACTGTAGCCTACAAGGCTCTTCTGTCCATGGAATTTTCCAGGCAAGAGTACTGGAGTGTGTTGCCATTTCCTCCTCCAGCGGATCTTTCCAACCCAGGGATTGAACCTGGGTCTCCCGCATTCCAGGCAGATGCTTTAACATCTTAGCCATCAGGAAAGCCCTTTGGCCACATGTAAAACATTTGTTAGGAAAATATTATGGCAAAGTTAGAAATTCCAGTCTTCTGAAGCATCAATTGTTTTATATCATGATAAAAAATATCTTCAGGAAATCATTCAAGTTACGCTTATTTATATACGGTAGCTATTGGATAGACCTCAGGTGAAAACAGAAGAGGGCTGCTGTGGCTTTGCCATGGTCTCTCGAGTCTGATCTCCCGGCAGCCGATTGCGGGCCTGCCTTCAGACACAGTGGCGGTCGGCCGGTGCTGGACAGAGATCCTGGGGAGGGCTGTCGCAAGCCGAGCGAGCGTCCTGGAGGAGCACACGTTTATGAAATGTACTTAAAATAGCTTCTTGCAGATTCTTGGAAAACATAGCTGTTTTGCTGTCGCCAAGGGAATTAGTAGGTGGCAAAGCCTGATTTTTGTCATGTGCAAATGCCAGTGTGTACAAACAAGTCTGTTCTGTTCTCAGCCCTGGGTGGTTTGCATAGACTTTGGGAGGACTGCTTGTGAGTAGGAGAAAGGAGCAGTTCCTGGGGGGCTCAGCGGCTTCCTGGAAATGAGGTGGCTATGCCCAGACCACCAGACACTGGCTTGATCATTTCCTAGTTGTGTGATCTTAGCTACTTTTTTGCTTTTGATTTATTTCTTCCTTTGTACACATGATGTTAATTCTTTCTGCATTAGATTGCTGTGTGAATTAAATGAGACACCTTGATAGGACTTACCATAGCTGGGAGGTAACTGTGTCTTTTTCCCCATCCCTCTGTGCAATTTGGCTTAAGTTCCTTTGGCTGATACTCTGGCTTCTTGGATTGCCAGGAATGCTGTAGATTGGGGTTGGGGTTGGGTTGTTGGGGCTCCTGATAGCCATGCTGAGAAATTTGCATTCGATCTGTGGCAAAGGGAAACAGCCAGAGGTTTTAATAAGTTCTGAAGGACTGTGGTGATCAGACATGTGCTTCATGAAGGTTATTCTGGTCCTGTGTTTATTATCAGAGGTTGATGCATTTTAGAACTTTAAGATAAAATAATTACAAACCATATATAAGAGAACTTGAAAGGTGAACTTTGCTTCCAATCATCATATGATTGGACCTACTAGAGACAAATAATTTCTAATGGATGAAATGCCCAACTTTCAAGCATGTTCAGTTCAGTTCAGTTGCTCAGTCTTTTCCGACTCTTTGCGACCCCATGAATCGCAGCACGCCAGGCCTCCCTGTTCATCACCAACACCCGGAGTTCACGCAAACTCATGTCCATCAAGTTCGTGATACCATCCAGCCATCTCATCCTCTGTCATCCCCTTCTCCTCCTGCCTCTAATCCCTCCCAGCATCGGGGTCTTTTCCAATGAGTCAACTCTTCGCATGAGGTGGCCAAAGTATTGGAGTTTCAGCTTTAGCATCAGTCCTTCCAGTGAACACCCAGGTCTGATCTCCTTCAGAATGGACCGGTTGGATCTCCTTGCAGTCCAAGGGACTCTCAAGATTCCTCTCCAACACCACAGTTCAAAAGCATCAATTCTTCGGTGCTCAGCCTTCTTCACAGTCCAGCTCTCACATCCATACGTGACCACAGGGAAAACCACAGCCTTGACCAGATGGACCACACGTGACATAGGTTTAAATTTGAATTGGTTAAAACTGCAGGATCTGTATTTATTTACATTGCGTATCTTTGAAATGATCTGATTGCAGCTTAACTCACTATAAAATGAAATTTACCCTTTTTAAGCAGTAGAAAAAGTGAAAGTGTTAGTTGCTCAGTCATATTCTATTCTTTGCAACTCCATGGACTATAGCCCACCAAATTCCTCTGTCCATGGAATTCTCCAGGCAGGACCACTGGAGTGGATAGCCATTCCCTTCTCCAGGGCATCTTCCCAACCCAGGGAGTGAACCCAGGTCTCCTGCATTGCAGGTTCTTTACTGTCTGAGCTACTTTCCCACGATGATGTAAGTAAGTGGTAGCAGTGCTATTTATATTTATCATAATAGCTTTAAATGATCACATCTTAGTTTTTTTTTTTTTTTTTTTTTTTTGGCTGCGTCATTCAGTACACAGTATCTTCATTCCCCAACCAGGGATCGAACCAGGGCCCCCTGAATTGGAAGTGCTGAATTCTAACCACTGGACTGCCGAGAAATTCCCAAATTACTACATCTTTAACTACAAATGCTAAATATTCAGAGAGTATTTTCTTAGATTCAACATGATTTTTAAAAAGGAATGACAGCATTTTGTGTTGTCTGTTATGGGTTTGGGTAGGTGTTTTTTAAACAATAAACAGAAATAGAGATTAGAGGCTCAGCTGAAGCCTGCACATTCCTTCCCTGCCCCGTTTGCTTTTTTGTTTATCTGTTAGTATCAAGGTTGTCTTTCCTCCAGGTCAAGCAGATGGACTGTTCTTAGATAGGAAGTGATCCTGGTGATAGCTTGTTTGTGAGGTACGCTGAAGACTGGTTTCTCAAAGTGTTGATGTGATTTTCTTTCACAATTTCTTAGGTTTTTGAAGTTTTCCTCTTCCCTTCTACATTCTTTTGGTTGGTCTAATAATCAAATTGACATAAGAGAGATTAACAGGGGAAAAACAAATTTAATTTCATACACAGAGGCCCCATAGGTATGGAACCTAACAGTTGACCAAAACAAGCTGTTTACATGTCTTTTTATTTTATTGTTTTAAATTGTACTGGGGTATAGTTTATTTACTATAATAATGTGATAATTTCTACTGTACAGCAAAGTGACTCAGTTATATAGGTATAAATATATTATTTTTCACATTCTTTTCCATTATAGCTTATCACAGGATATTGAATATAGTGCCCTATGCTATACAGTAGGACCTTGTTGTTTATCCATCCTGTATGTACTGGTTTGCTTCTGCTCACCCCAAACTACCAATCCTTTCTTCCTCTACTCCCTTCCCCCTTGGCCAAGTCTGTTCTCTGTGTTTGTGAGTCTATGTTTCATGGACATGTTTGATTTGTGTAGTAATTTAGACTCCACATATAAGTGATATCGTATAGTATTTGTCTTTCTTTGACTGACTTCGCTTAGTATGATAATCTCTAGGGCCATTTATATTGCTGCAAATGTACATGCCTTTTTAGACAAACAATTATTTGTGAAGGTTTGACAGAACAAAAAGAGTCTAGGCTTGGAGTAGCAGATTAATGAAGAAATAACACAGTTGTTTATGCAGCTTCCTCTGCCTGAGTTCCCACTCCCCAGCGATAAGGATGCCCTCGATCCTCCGGGCACAGGGAGGATGTTTCCCATGGGAGCTTTGTTTCTTGCTTTCCGGGGGACAAAGGAGGGTCAGAGTGTCCTTCTTGCACTGGCTGTTTCTCAAATAACTTTAATTCAAAATAATAAAATGCCAAAGTGACATTTTGGGGGGCAGCCTGCCCTAAACTTCATCAATGTCAATTAGAAGCATCAAAGGAGCAGGTAAGTTGATGGAGGAATACAGACTAAATCCTGCTGAACACTTTTATTGTCTAAGAGTTATTGTGTTAACTTACTACTTTAATTCATAAATTCAGATACAGGCAAGAAAATAATTTAGGGGTTGTCCACTGTCAGTAAACCTGACTGTTTTAGATGAAGAAGAAAAATCAGTTCTTGATACCATTTCTTAAAGAAACTCTTATTGGCACTGGGATCTTAGAATGCAGGAAGCTGTTAGGGGTTTTACGTGTTCAGATGTATTTTGGTTAAGCTTATCTGGTAGGCTTCAGAGCTGTTTTCTTGGAACTCTTCTGTGTATCAGCGGAGACACCCTGGCTGGCTTCTGTCCTTATATTTCTTTTCCCTACTCACTTCAGGGTCCTCGGCCGGTGGGGTTTCTGTCTGCAGGGAGGGAACAGGTGGTGTCTGAAGCAGCAGTGTGGGGGTGCAGCTGCGCAAATGAACGTGTGGGAAAGGATTCAAGGGCATTTAGACTCCTATGCGTTTCATGGCTCTTTGGCTGTCCCAGTGAGTGCTGTTGATATGACCTTGTGAGTTACAGGGAGAAAAGAGGCTGATGCCATGGACTGCCCAGCTCTGGCCTTGGCACTGGGGCTTGGCTGGGCTTTTTCTGCCATGGCGCACCCAGGGAGCATGTGCAGGCCTTCAGATGCACCCCGGGTCTCCAAGTCGGTCCTCCTTGGGCCTTCCCCTCTGCACAAAAACAACAGTTCACCACAGAACCTGGTAGAATCAAGGCAGTTCTGGTTGCCAGGTCACTGAGGCCTTCTGATGCCTGAGCACCATCCTCAGGCTCCTGGTGGGTGGACGCGGGGCCCCAGGGTGTGGCTCCCAGCCTCCAGCTCTACTTCCAGAAGGGGCATGCAGAGCTAAGGAAGAGCTGCTCCCTCAGTCCTTTCAGCTTCTCTCCTGCATGTAGAGTGAGAGTGTTCTGCTCTCCGTCCGGCTCAGGGTTGAGCGCAGTGATGCACAGGCTTTCTAAGGTTATGGTTCAAGGCTAAGGCCATCTGGGCCCTGATTCCCTCCGTGGAGTACTGAATCGCCCAAGAAGTTCCTTCCTACGTAGTGCAGAAGGGAAATCTCTTCTTCAGCCCTCACCGCTCCTCATAAAAGGGCTTTCTGGGTTCAGCGTGACTAAGGAATCCACTTCATTTCCACCTCATCTATCAAATGAGGAAGTTAAACTGAGATTGACTATTCTGGCCTCACGTTTGACAAGACCCTCAACCTCAGCATCTTTTCACTCCTGGATGGAGTACTGGGAGGGACTCTTTTGTACCCTCAAGGCCTTGCTTGAGAAGTCAGCTGGTCACCCTGAACCGAGAGATACGATTCATAGCTGGGACCTTTGTCCAGCGCTTCCACTGCTTTCCTTACAGTGACAAACACAGGAGAGGGCTGGAGACTGCAAACCGAAAATGCCAAATGCATGAGCTGCCTGTCTGCTCCGCAGAGGGGCCCAGGAGGGGCGGCTCCTTCCGGGGTGCCATAGACAGACTGTGTAGCTAGCACTCGCAGCCAAGGTCAGACAGGTTTAGGATGCATTGAAAGCAATGCAGACAAAACTCGTATCCCTGGAGTATCTGTCACTGGTCTGAGTGGATGACAAAACTAGGAAAAATTACTTCATATTCTACACCTTGCAGATTTAAATACCAAGGTCAGATTTTGTCTTTCTCATGCCTGCTGAGTCAGCCCGCCCACTATGGCATTCTTAGTGGACTGGTAAAGTAAGTCAGGGAGAGGTTGAGCTCTCTACCCCAAAATTAGGCAACCCCTGGGTCTCATTCCTTTGTGACCCCATGGACTGGAACCCACCAGGCTCCTCTGTTTATGGGGTTTCCCAGGCAAAAATACTGGAGTGGGTTGCCATTTCCTTCTCCAGGGGATCTTCCCGACCCAGGGATCGAACCCACATCCCCTGTGTCTCCTGCATTGGCAGGCAGATGTTTCACCGCTGAGCCACAGCCCCTTTGAGGGCCACAGAGGTCTGGAAATAGCCTTTTCTTCTCAGCTGCGTGTGTGTGATGCGAATGTATGTGTACATTCTGGGGTCTCTGTGCAGTGGCAGCACGCTGCACGTAGGGGATTCCAAGTTTATGCAGAGCAGATACGAGCCAAAGGAAAGCGCTGACAGGTTTTCTAGAGTGATTCTCTTTGTCTGGGCAGCTCGACACCAGCAAGATTAGGTACTGAGTCTTAGGTTACGCCGGTTGAGTACCATGGGTGGAAGGTGGCTGTGGGTTTTTTGGAAAGGCGGTCTGTGCTTCCCAGAGGTGTGTTTTCCTGGAAGAAGGTGCTTTGAAAGGAGCAGAGATTGCTGTGACAGCAGCACTCCTCTTCTGAGTCATTCTCTAGGTGTGAGCCTTACTCAGGTCAGTTCCTCCCCTCCGCCACCTTGGAGAAGGGGGTGTCAGGGGGTGGGGTTCAGAGATGGGCCCGGGCCACGCTAGGCTGACTGTGCTAGAAACAGCTGGAACCTCCTCTGGGCCCCTCCTCTTCCGCCTCAGCTGTGGAGTCTGTCCTGTTACCCTCATGGCAGACAGGTATGCCGAGCCCTTCCTGGTGACCGGCGCTGGAGTGGAATGTTTGAGCTTACACTGTTGCCCATGACATTACTGAGACTCTTTGGGATTCATATTTAGCAAGTGTTAATGAGGGCTTCCCTGGTGGCTCAGTTGGTAAAGAATCTGCCTGCCATGCAGGAGACCGATGGGTTTGGTCCCTGGGTCAGTAAGATCCCCTGGAGAAGGAAATGGCAACCCACTCCAGTATTCTTGCCTGGAAAGTCCCATGGACAGAGGAGCCTGGCAGGCTACAGTCCATGGGGTGGCAAGTGTCAGATATGACTTAATGACTAACACCCTCAATGGGGATTGAAGCCAGCATTTAGTCATTGATGGAGATACAGGAGAGTGTCACAAATAACTTCAATGATATTTTACTAAAAAGGTGACACCCAGAATATTTTTGCCATATTTTGCCAGGGTGACTTGAATGAAACCACTTTTTTTAGAGATAGCTTGTCACATGTTAGGTGAGTGTAAGTCTCAGGAGGAAACTGAGCTGGGGACTGTTGAACTCATTGCTCAGGGGAAGCGCTGTTCTGAGGTCCATTTGCATCACCAGGGTTAATCTTCAGGTCGATTCTGTCATTACCTCCATTTTACAGATGAGAAAACTGAAGCTCAAAAACTTCAGTTACTTGCCTAAGTCACACAGTCAGTGACTGCACAGCTGGGGGTCTAACCTCTGCTGACTCCACAGCCATTTGTACACAAAATCTCCTGTCAAACAAGGACAGTGGGCGGAAATGTTAAGTTTTAGGAATTTTTAAGTCAGGAAAATTAAAAATGTTCCCAGTTCAGGAAGCATCCTGTTTGACTTCATGTTTTTTATCTGGGAATGTCAGTATATATTTAATATAGTAACTATAAAAAGAAGGATGAGGGCTTCCCAGGTGGCGCTAGTGGTAAAGAACCCGCCTGCCAGTGCAGGAGACACAAGAGAGTCGAGTTTGATCCCTGGGTCAGGAAGATCCCCTGGAGGAGGGCAAGGCAACCCACTCCAGTATACTTGCCCTGAAAATCCCATGGAAAGAGGAGCCTCGTGGGCTCGAGTCCATGGGGTCGCAAAGAGTTGCACACAACTGAAACGACAGCGTGTAGAAAAAGACCGGTGGATTGCTACTTTTGTTCTTTTTAAGCAACTCAAGGGTTTTTCTTGTCATATTATTGGTTTCATCTTGTGTTTGTCTGCACATGGATATTTCTTAATTTTATTGATCAAAATAGGATTTGCTCCAAGAAGCAGGAGCTCCTAAAATTACAAATTGCTCGGTACCACCGTACTAACCTCTGGTGAATACTACAGCATGGTCTTTAGAATGCTAACGTTTAAGCCGTTAGATCTTTAGAGACTCGCACACAAGAGAGACTGGTTTCTAATGTTTTCATCTACGTCACTTTACCTATTGCTTCTGTCAGTCAGCTCAGGTTTTTTTTGTTGTTGTTGTTAGGCAAAAGAGCTTTTTATTTCATTTGTTAAAGTGCAGTCACTCACAGGAATATTGCAGTTACGAGAGAAGGGACTTAGAACTTAGGTTTTGGGGTTTGTTTTCATAACTTTTCACTAGTCTGCATACAGATTTTTATCAGTGTTGTGAGCTATCAGTCCAATGACTTGTTTATTTTGTAGCCCAATTCCTCTTAGGTTTGACTTTTGCTTTCAGTCTCTGGGATTTGTGACTGGCATTGAGTACCGTTCGAAGTAGAGTGCAGGGAGCGTTTCTTCACAAGCTGTGACAGAGACATGGTGGGGAGGGGCTTTGTTTTGGTCCCTTAGATCTAATTCATGGTGTTGACCATCGTGAACTCCTTGCTGTTAAGTTGGATTCCCTTCAGTTTTCCTTAAAGAATCTTCTGTATGTGGAAACCATCCTTGTGTGTAAGGAACTGGTAAGGATGCCTTCCTTCCCGAGTACTGAGGCAGAGCTGTGAAAACCATCCTTGTGTGTAAGGAACTGGTAAGGACATCTTTGCTTCCCAAGTACTGAGGCAGAGCCGTGAAACCATCCTTGTGTGTAAGGAACTAGTAAGGATATCTTACTTCCTGAGTACTGAGGCAGAAGCTGTGAAAACCATCCTCGTGTGTAAGGAGCTGGTGAGGACGCCTTGCTTCCCGAGTACTGGGGCAGAGCTGTGAAACCATCCTCGTGTGTAAGGAACTGGTGAGGACGTCTTAGTTCCCGAGTACTGGGGCAGAGCTGTGAAACCATCCTTGTGTGTAAGGAACTGGTGAGGACGTCTTAGTTCCCGAGTACTGGGGCAGAGCCGTGAAACCATCCTCGTGTATAAGGAACTGGTGAGGACGCCTTGCTTCCGAGTATTGAGGCAGAGCCCTGTTGCCAGTGCTGATGAGGGTGATGGTGCGGAGCCCGGCAACAGGAGCTAGAGGGTGGCACTTGGTTCCTGGGTCCCATCGTGTGGTTTTCTCCCCTTTCCAGCCCCCGTCTCTCCGATGGAGGTCTGTCCTCTGGGTCTGGAGAGCGCCGGCCTCATCCGCAGGTCCAGGCAACATGCGTGTGCCCTCAGCCTTGGCTCCCATCACACGCTGGGTGTGAGTGTCAGAGCATTCTCTCCTGCTGGAGCTGCAGAGCATGGGCCTCGGGGAAGACAGTCAGCATTGTGGTATTTGTAACTGACTGAATGTTAAACCGCTTTTACGTGGAGTGTGCAAGTGAAAGTGAAGTCGCTCAGTCGTGTCCGACTCTTTGCGACCCCATGGACTGTAGCCTACTAAGCTCCTCTGTCCATGGAATTTTCCAGGCAATAGTACGGGAGTGGATTGCCATTTCCTTCTGCAGCGGATCTTCCCGACCCAGGGATCAAACCCAGGTCTCCCACAGTGTAGACAGACGCTTTACCATCTGGACCACCAGGGCAGTCCTACGTGGAGTGTGCCTCACTTATTTTTCCGCTTTAATGTGTGTAAAACTAGGGCTGCCCAGGGGGCGCTAGTGGTAAAGAAGCCATCTGCCAGTGCAGGAGATGTTAAGAGATTCGGGTTTGATCCCTGGGTTGGGAAGATCCCCTGGAGGAGGGCATGGCAACCTGCTCTAGTATTCTTGCCTGGAGACTCCCATGGACAGAGGAGCCTGGCAGGCTCTGGTCCATGCAGTTGCAAGGAGTCAGACATGACTGAAGCGACTTAGCATGCACATGTGTATAAAACTGGTAACCCTGATAAAAATCACTAGTAGAGGTTTTGTTATTATTGCTTTTCAACATTTGTAATGCACACAGTACAGAGTACTTGTAAAAAGAACTGTCACGATGATGTGGTGCTGAAATCCTTACTACTAGGGGTGTGTTTGATGCCAAGAGTCATGACTGGCATCTGGCAGCGTTGGGCCACTGTTTCATGGTGTGTGATATGCCTAGCAGAAGTTTTGTTTTGTTTTTTAAGAATGAGAAAATTTGCAATTGAAGAATACGTTATAAAGTTTTATTTTTTGTTTTGCTTTAGACTAACTTTCAAACATTTGGTTTGCAGAAAACTGTGATTTTGGTTTTGTAGTAAAACCGTTTTGCCAGTGAAGAGCATTAACATGCAGGCTTCTGCTCATGTCATATTTCAGACTAAAGACGTTTTACAATCAAACCAGAAAAATGTGAAAATAGAGATTTATAATAGAAATGTTGATTCAATTTGAGCCGACGCCAAACGTGCATGAAGGAAAATTAGATTAAACAGTAGATGTTTAGAGAGACTTTAAATTATGACAGCTTTAACAAAACACATGCTGTGGCTGTTTCCCAGGCTCTGGGAGTCTTCTCTCTGGCAGTTTTGGAACCTAGCTTCTTGATGTTACAGCCATTTATTAAATTCTTTTATCTTTCTTTGGACTCACGGACTCACAACTTACAGCTTAGAGTCTGGTGATCAGGAACTCTTATCAGATACATTCCTGTAGGATCAAACCCTGGTGTTGTCAGTAGAAGTAATTCCCTCCTGTCATATCATATTATATTTTTAAGGGTCAATTGCCATTTTAGACTATGGGTATAAAGCTACCAGTTACACCTGATTTATTCCATTTGTCAAAGCTCAGCAGATACTCTATGCAACTAATTTATTTTCATATACTATTCAGATGTGGGGAAGTTCTTGACACTGTAGGAAGGTGGAAGCTGGGTTGGGGAGCATGTAATGGGAGGGTTCATTGAGTGGTTGCATGTAGATGCTGGAACAGAGGGTCTTCTTTCTGAAAGATCCAGAGTCCTGGCCTCTGCCCTGCCAGATGAGCAGGACCCCTCTGTGGTGGTGATAGCCAAGCCTGATGCCAGCCTCTAGGATCAGTGTGGATAGTGTGTGCTGTTGGCTCTTCCTCATCAGATGTATGATTTGCAAATACTTTCTCTCATTCCTGGATTGCCTTTTCCCATCAGTCTGCTGGTAGTGTCCTTTGATGCCCAGACATTTTTGGTTTTGATAAAGTCCAACTTCATAATTTTGCTTTCATCAACTCTTTTGATGTCTTATCCAAGAAATGGCTACATCTAGTGCTGTGAAAATTTTGACCTGTGTCTCCTCTAAAATTCTGTGAATTTTGTAGCTCTGGCTCTTAATGTTTCTGCCTCTCATCCATGTTGAGTTAATTTGGGTGTATGGTGTGAGGTAAGGATGTGCATTCCTTTGCCTGTGGGTGTCCAGTTTTCCAGCACCATTTGCTGAGGAGACTCTGCTTTCCCTCTTGAAAGTCTTCCTCTTGAGAGGTCATTGGACCCACACATGAGGGTTTATTTCTGGATTCTGTATCTGGTCTGTGGATCCACGTGTCTTTCTACCAGAACCACACTGTATTGATTATTGTAGCTTTGTAGTAAGTTTTGAAATTGTATCAATATGAGAGCCCTCCAGCTTTCTTTTTCTTCAGGAAGAAAAAGAGGCTATTTGAGGTCCTTTGAGATGCTGTATGAATTTCAGGATGGATTTTTCTAGTCACAGAGCACATCATGGGGATTTAGGTAGGGACTGAGTTATATCTTTAGGTCACATTGGGTAGAATTGATATTTTAACAATATTAAGTTGTCCAGTCTATGCACATGGCGTGTCTATTTATCTCAGTCATATACTTTTAAATATGTATTCTTCTTTGGCAGTAGTGCAGATTTGCATATAGCTAGGCAGACATGGTTAGACTCCTGCTCTGCCACACTTAACACTCTGACGTCAGATGGATCTCTTTGGGGTCTCATTGCTGTGGCTTCCTCTTCTTTAAGTGTAAGTGGTGTAAATATTTGCATATTGGGTACCAAGTGTCTAGCCAAGTGTGTGTGACATCGTTCCCCTCTCTTTGCGCCTCTGTCCACCGTGGCCGTCTGTACGTGCATCAGCTTTGTCCTCTCTTCTACCCACCACTTTGCCTGTTCTTCTCATGTTTTAGGCTGGACACTGACCCCTGGACACCTAACTCTGATTTAAAACCTGCTTTCATTCTTTAGCTTTCTGTCGCGGTCTTCCCTGCCACGCTCTTTTGGTGTGTTGGCCTAGACCAGCTAGGATCCAGCCCTTGGAGAAGTATGGACTTGGGTGAATGTCATCACCGTAGAGAATGTGTGGGTGGCTTTAAAAGGCAGCCACTAACACTGCTTTTGAATTAATGGTTTAATAACACCACATGCTTGTGTCATGTTTTAGATTTTGCAAAGTGCTTTCCTACCCCGTGGATCTCAGAGATGAATCAACCTGAAATGTCTGAGGAACTTGTGAAAAACAGTCTGGGGCCCCACGCCCAACTGCCTGAGTCACAGTTCTAGGAGAGTGGCTAAAGGATTTGGGATTTTAACAGACTCTCCTCAGCCAGTTTTCCAGCAACTGGTCTGGGGCAGGTCCACAGACAGCCTTTTGGGAAGCCCTGACTGTCCTCTCTGCCAGTTCTGAAATCTCCAGTTCAGAATCTGACAGGCCAGACCTGGGCACAGACAGAGCCCTGTCCCCAAAGGCAGGGTTGGCCCTAATCGGGCTCATCTCCTGTTTTTTACTCTCGGGACCTTGCTTCTAAAGTCCTGCCTGGTGTTCCTCTGTGAGGAAAACAGAAAACCCTAACTTGAAGGAAAAAAAAAGATACACTCCAATTGTAAAATTTATTGAGTGCTTTCTAGGTACCAGGCACAGACATGAAGCCTGGGTATTTGTTGAGAGTATAGCAGCTAAGCCTCAGAATGTTTTTTTGCAGAATATACACCCCAGTTCTCTAGACACTGCAGTTCATTTTAACAAGTATTATGGGCTGTGCTTTATCACCCTCAAGAAGCGTGTGAACACTTTTGGAAGCTGAATTTACTTTTCATCCCCTTCCCCACCATCCCCAGGAAAACCGCACAAAAAAATGCACAGGCAGGTCAGTGTGTATCATGTGCCCAGGTGAATGAGACATTAACTGGTTCACAGTTAAGGAGAGCCTGGCCTGAGCTGGGTGGGCAGGGTTTGAAGCTTGGCCTGCGATGTTGAAGACAGCCACAGAAATCACTGTTGGTGTGGATCAGGTTCTCAGTATGTCTCAGGCCTGTGCTGGTAAGAATTCTGCGCACGTGATCACATTTGACCCTAGAATCCCCGTTCCTCTGATGATCCTCTCCATCTTAATAACTTTTTGCCTTCCTCTTAATCAGGCCCCCACGTTTCAGTCATGCTTGACCTTCCTTGCTCAGCGCATGTATCAGCCTGTGCTGCTAGGTCTGAGTTCTCATTCCAGATTTCCGCTCCCAGAGTCTCTCATTCTTAGCAGACAGTCTTGCCCCGTCACCGTGTCGTGCCCGATGATCGCGGTGGCCTGACCTTTGTCTACTGGAGCCTGTTCTTACTAAAAACAGGTTATCTTCACTCCTGTGCTCAGAAACTTCTGGAACAAAAGCTCCTCTTAGTCCAGCCCTGCCACCTTTCCAACTCCTTTTCCAGGCTCCTTGATCTTAGAGTCTGCCCTCAGCTCCAGTCTTGCTGTCCCTGATAGGAGACCCTCTCCCTGGCCTCCTCCTGTCCGCCTGTGTGGGCCAGGCCCTCCTCCTTCCCTCCAGCTCTTCCTGCAGCCACCTGACCCTTCTGGTAACATCACACCCACACCTAAACATCCCAGCCATTTCAGTCCTGCCCTTATGGCACTCACCGCTGACAAGTTATGTGTTTATTTGTCCTCTTTATTATGTGACTTCCAAGACTAGATATTCTGTGAAAGCAGGACCTTTTCTGGTCCATTCATCCTACAACAGTGCCCAGAATGGAGCACGCTCTCAACTCTCTGTGCAACAGGTACAGTAAAACCTCTTTTACAGACAATAGACCTGAGACCGTGGGGGTTTTGGGAAACTGCCCAAGGGAGACACTGTAAGTGACTCATCCAGGCTGAACTTTAGTCTAATGTCAGCGTCTAAGTTCTTAATGGGAGGGAACTCCAACAGGAAAGCACGGAGGTGGGAATGGGATGGTGTTTTGGGGAGACAGAGGAGATTCTAAGGGTGGTGTTGGTCAAATGGAGCTCAGTTTGGGAAGAGTTGTAAATGCCATATTGAGGGGCTTGAACAGTTTTGTTTTAAATTGGGGATAAAAGTGATTCCTACCACATAAAGTTATTGGAGTTAATACTTGATAAGAATGTGCTTGGCACTTAAAAAGTGCTCAATATATATTGTGATTAGAATATATCTTTTAAAAAAAAGTGACACAGTATCTTTATTGGGGCTTCCCAGGTGGCTGAGTGGTAAAGAATCCGCCTGCCAATGCAGGGGACATAGATGTCGGTTCCATCCCTGGGTTGGGAAGATCCCCTCGAAAAGGAAATGGCAACCCATCCAGTATTATTGCCTGAAAAATCCCATGGTCAGAGAAGCCTGGTCGGCTATAGTTCATGGGGTTGCAAAGAATCAGACGCTACTGAGTGACTGAGCACACACACGCTGTGTCTTTATTATTTTTTATTGAACTGTAGTTAATTTATAATGGGTTAGTTTTAAGGGTACAGCAAAGCAATCCAGTTTTATATAAGTATATATATAGCTATATATGTGTGTGTGTGTGTGTATTCTTTTTTAGATTCTTATCCATTGTAGGTTATTACAACATATTGAGTGTAGTTCCCTCTGCTATACAGTAGGTCCTATTGTTTACCTACTTTATATATAGTAGAGTATGTCTGTTAATCCCAGACTCTTAATTCCTCCCCCCACCCCCGCCCCACCAACACACACACACCCCGACCCGAGTATATCTTGTCAGCAGAGCAGGCCTAGACTCTGGTCACCGGAGTAGAAAACTTCTAGTGCTTTGAACTTACATAAATGGTTTCTAGAGTTTTCTCAATTTTAATTTTATTTATCTTCCTTAAACCTAACTAAAAACTACTGTGAGTAAATAAATTGCCAGCTGTTACATCTGAGTAAGATATTAGTTCTTGAGAAAGGGGAACATAGGAACATTTGAGAATTATGCATTTAGCTTTATTTTTCATCCTTTAGAACTGTGTTTAAGCTGGTAAGTTCTGATCCGAATTGTGTATGAGAATCACCTTTTCAAGCTACAGACTGAGGGTTCCCCCAAGGCCCTCTGAACCAGGATCTTGGGGCAAGAGAATCCAGGTATCAGTGTCTCTTAGGTAATTTTGAAAAGTAGGAACCGCACCCGCAGTGTGTTCTTAGAGAGAAGGAATATTTTGCTCAGAAAGAGGTTCTGAAGTTTGAAGAAACCTTTCTAGTAACCCTGCATCTTTACAGAGGGACTTAGGCCTGTGCCTAAAAAAAAAGAATGTGTGGCTAAAATAAGACTGGATCTATAAGGGAAGTAGAATCAGTGGTGATTCATGCTGAGAGTTCTGGCTCAACAGGACAGAATGCGGGAAAAACAGGTTGGTTCCCCTTCAGTGATACAGAGGTCAGAGGAGTTCTGCTTTAATCACCATGACGACTCATCCCTGAGTCTGGGAACCAGTGCTGCTTCCCCAGGTCACCCAGCCTGGTGGTGCAATGCGGCTCCCGAGACATGGCCCCGTGAGAGCGGAGGCTGGGCTGCCCTCGAGGTGTGACATGGGCCCCAGGGCTCACTCTTGCCTTGCGTTGGCCAGAATTGGCAACACCTACCTTTTTTCCCATGAGAAAAAAATGTAAAATTTGCAACTCTTTACTCCTTGTCTCCGAGGTGAGAGAGAAAGGTGATGCTTTGCCCACCATTCTTACCCATGTGCTCTGCTGCTTCCCAGTTTTAGAGATGGGTGGGCTTGTAATCCAGGTGACTGGAATAGGGAAGGTGCATGACTCTGAACATGATTTTAGGTCATCTGAACCAGGAGCAAAAGCAGGAAGCCCTCAGTGGGGCAGTCTCTTGGCTCCGCTCCTGAACCCTGGCTCATCAGTTGCTTTCCCTGGAAGTTTGCATTGGTCTTCTCCCAGCCAAGAGCTGTGTCATCCATCCTTCCGTGCCCAGCTTGGCACTTAGTAGGTAGATAGGTGGGTGTTTGTCACATGGATGAATCTGATGGAGACTATGATACAATGAAGGAACGGAGCATCCTTTCAAAGTAAAGTTTCAGGGCAAACAGGAGTGAGTTGCAGGCGGATGCAGTCCTAGGTGGTAGCTTTGAATGAGCTAGATTTTGTTCACATCTGATGGAAGAAGAGAGACTTTGCAAGCAAGGGGATTTTATAAGCAAAAACGTAGTATGGGGAGGGTCCAGGGGGTGATTGTGCAGAACCTAGCCTTAGTGAGATGCATGAACCAAAATTGATCATTTCCATTAATATCACATTCAACTAAAAAAGGAAAAAGAGCAGCTGCTAGTAATGAGTGTTTGGGGACCCCAGTAGGAGATCCATTTTGCTCCGAACTAGTTGTATGGCCTTTGGCAAATCAGTTAACTTCTGGGTTTATAGAGTGGGGGTGTCAGAATAGATTCTACGTCTCCCTTAAGATCTAACGTTGTGACTGAGTGGGTGGTTGATATTGAAAACACTAGACAGTGGTCTTTGGTGTAAAGGAAGAAAGGATGTTTATTTGCAGCAAAACCTACAGGACCAGTAAAAATGCTGTTGGTGGTGGTGGTGTGGAAATTTTGAGGTTATTATTTGGTGGTATTGTGGCTAGATTATGTGGACTCCGCCCTAAGAAACACTGGAGATTCCCTCGGGATATTGAGTAACGGGCAGGATGAGATGGTTGGATGGATCATCAACTCAATGGACATGAGTTTGAGCAGACTCCAGGGGATAGTGAGGGACAGGGAGGCCTGGTGTGCTGCCGTCCATGGAGTTGCAAAGAGTCGGCACGACTGAGAGGCTGAACAGCAAAGGAACCGACTAGGACCACTAGCTTACGAGCTGGGCCCATGCACAGGTGTGCCTAGTACAGCTGGGCTGGGCACTGCCACCTTCCTCAAGGCCCGTCGCCCGCACCCCCTCCCCCTCAGCCATACCTTCCCGTAGGCCGCAGAGCAGGGAAGACAGGTCCTTTTACTCTGCTTGAAGTTAGCAAATTTGCCTTAGGTTGACTTCCTTTGTATAAAGCCAATAATTTTTTTATTGCTTTTTATTAAGACCATATGTAACTTTGAGACGCTACCAGCAATGGTGGAAAGAATGAAGCCACCTGGGTTCTCATTCTGATCTCCCTGACAGTCTTTTGATTATACTGAATTAGCTGGCCTAAGATTTCCTTATCTGTGAAATGGGAGGGAAGTCTCTCTTTTGTCTTTTCACAGGTCTTCCTGGGATCAAATGAACAGAAAAGGATTTGGGAAATGGTAAATCCTTAAATAAATGTAACGCATTCATATTGACATTTTATGATAAGGATATTGGTTAGTCAAGCAAGTTCTCTGGGCCCACCCAGGATTTTTAGGGAGCCTCTGGTGATCCAGACGATTGCCTTGCCGGCGACGTGAGGTCAGGTTTCCATGGCTGTCGTTCTGTATAGGTCTCAGAACAGGTAGTCATCAGGTTTGCCTGTCTTCATCTCTCTCTTACTTGTTAACCTAGAGATTCAAAGAAAGTAATGATTTCTGTGACCATCATTTTTGTAAGGAAATAGGGTTCCTAGTATTCTTTCTGTTATTTTAATAAACTGTTATATATTGTAATAGGTGGTCGTTCTTTTTAAAAAAAGATGCTGTATTTACTAATTTTAAATTAATTTTTAATAGCGTATAGTTGCTTTACCATGCTGTGTTAGTTTCTGCTGTACAGTGAACTGAACCTGTTACGCCTATACTTATATTCCTTCTTTTTTAGATTATTTTCCCATACGGGTCATTATAGCATATTAAGTAGAGTTCCCTGCTGTACAGAAGGGACTTATTCATTGTTTGTTGTTGCTGTTCAGCCGCTCAGTCCGGTTCAACTCTTTGGAAACCATGGACTGCAGCAGGCACGCCAGGCTTCCGTGTCCTTCACTATCTCCCGGAGTTTGCTCAGATTTGTGTCTGTTGAATCAGTGATGCTATCTAACCATCTCATCCCCACTGCCCCCTTCTCCTCCTGCCTTCAGTCTTTCCCAGCATCAGGGTCTTTGGTAGTGAGTCGGCTCTTCACATCAGGTGGCCAGAGTACTGGAGCTTTAGCTTTAGCATCAGCCCTTCCAATAAATATTCAAGGTTGATTTCCTTTAGGATTGACTGATTTTATCTCCTTGCAGTCCAAGGAACTCTCAAGAGTCTTCTCCAGCACCACAGTTTGAAAGCATCAATTCTTCGGCACTCAGCTTTCTTTATGGTCCAACTCACATCCATATATGACTACTGCAAAAACCATAGCTTTAACTATACAGACCTTTGTTGACCAAATCCTTATTATTTATCTATTTTATATATAGTAGTGTGTGTATGTTAGGTGGTCATTGTTTTACCTTTTTCTTCAGGTAAAGATCTTGGCTCTTAGGTACTTTATTAAATAAATAATCAGCCCAAGTTAATTATTATACATCTATAATTGAAAGTGGTTTATAGACTTGGCATTCACTTCATACTTTTAAACTTCCAAATGAAGTGTGTTGAGGGAATGTTTCCTCTTCAGTGCACTGGAATCCATTCTCTGTGACTAGTGAAATGAAAATGTGTCACCCTGGAAGCAAATGCCTTATTAAAGAAGTATGTGATGGGGAACGACTTCCTGTAGGAGTCATTGTAGCTGCACCCCTGGCTTTGAGTTTGCAGGACTCCTCGTTTTCTAGCGTGCTTTTCTTCACGCTCTCTTTGTTTCTGGCTCTGCTGGGCCTCTGTAGCCCGTGGGCTGTTTCTCGAGTTGTGGAGAGCCGGGGCTACTCTCCAGCTGTAGTGTGCAGGCTTCTTATTGTGGCCGCCTCCCTGGTTTTGAAACACAGGCTCTAGGGCGTGCAGGCTTCAGTGGCTGCGGCCGGTGGGCTCACTGGTTGCGGCCCCTGGGCTCCACTGCACAGGCTCAGTAGTTGCGGTGCATGGACTTAGTTGCTCCGTGATCTTCCCGGATCGGGGATCGAACCCGTGTGTCCTGCATTGGCAGGAGGATTCTTCACCACTGAGCCCCCAGGGAAACTCTAGAGTTTTGAGTGCACTTCCTGACTTCGCGCCAATGACATGAGGACACTTCGGGGTAAAATCAGACAGGGAGGGGGCGTGAAGGAAGCCTCCCCTGCGGCCCTCCCCTTCTCTGTTTCGCTGACCCCAGCGTCTGTGCTGCAGGGTCCCGTTTTCTCTTAGGATAAGTTTATTGAGACATAGAGATGGAGAATTCGCGCTGGACACTGGTATTAGCGGTATTTTTCCTGACCCGCTAGGTCCTGGGTTTATCACGGCCCAGGCTTTTGGAAGCCGAGCTGTTTTCTGTTGGGGACAGTCTCCCCCTCCCCCAGTAGGCTGGCTTCATCCCTCATCCTAATCCTCCAGCCCCAGAGCCCGCCGCCCTGCAGGAGAATCAAACAAGCAGCATGGGCTTTTCCTCCCGCTTCCGTCCCGCACGGCGTGGCAGTAGTACTCACGTCGTGCCTTTGTGTGGTTCAGTGTCTTCTGGAAGCTCTCACTTGGCCTCCCAGGGCCTGTCTGAGGTGTGCAGGGCAGACTGGACCCCCGTCACACGCAGGGTGTTAAGTCTCAGTGGATGCCTGGATGATTGAAAGGCCCACAGTAGAGCCTGTCCTCAGAAGTGGACACCGCTCTTTTAATCCCGAGCCCTTTATACTGTCTTGCAGTGTACCCAGGGTCACAGGAGGTTGTAGGGATATGAAAATAGATGCAAATGTAAGCCATTATTTTTCTAAGCAGAGTAATTCCCAGTGTGTGAGAATGGAAGGCACCATCTTTGTGAATATTTGCTATAAAAAAACCATATGCTCTTTAAGTTAAACAGTAGGCATTACTCATCTAACATTAGTATCTGCTTCCATGTTTAAATATCTTACTGTGAGTCTTGAAGGAAAGGAAGTTGACGGTCACCTCTGCTTATGTGATAGAGTAATATGTTCTCTGTAACTTAAACATGCATTGATATTATGGGCGATTGTTTTTAAAATATTCTATTTATGGAGTTTAGGGCTTCCCAGATGGTGCTAGTGGTAAAGAATCCTCCTGCCAGTGCAGGAGACCCAAGAGACATGGGTTTGATCCCTGGGTTGGGAAGATCCTCTGGAGTAGGAAATGGAAACACACTCCAATATTCCTGCCTGGAAGAATTCCATGGACAGAGGATCCTGGCGGGGTACCGTCCACAGGGTCACAAAGAGACATGACCGAGCACACGGTGATGATTTATAGAGCTTAAATTATATACACTTGGATTTACATATTTATGTATAGTTATGAAGTTTGGAACTTTAGGAAAACATGCAAAGAAGAAAGCAAAACCCAGCTATTAGCCTACCTATAATAGATAATATAATAATATGGGGACTTCTCTAATAATATGGGGACTTCACTATAATATGGGGACTTCTCTGGTGGCCCTAGAGGTAAAGAACCTGCCTGCTAATGCAGGAGATAGATGCAGTTTTGATCCCTGGTTTGGGAAGATCCCCTGGAGTAGGAAATGGCAACCCACTCCAGTATTCTTGCTTGGAAAATTACACGGGCAGAGGAGCCTGGTGGGCTGCAGGCCACATGGTCTCGAAGGGTCGGACATGACTGAAGCAGCTTAGCATGCACTGGTGGCTCAGTGGCAAAGAATCTGCCTGCGATGCAGGAGATGCGGGTTCAAGGCCTGGGTCGGGAAGATCCCCTGGAGAAGAGAACGGCTGACCCACTCCAGTATTCTTGCCTGGGAAATCCCATGGACAGAGGAGCCTGGCGGGCTATAGTCCATGGGCTCACAAAAGAGCTGGACATGACTTAGCAACTAAACAACAGAATTTCATTATAATATGGGGGTGTTTCTTTGCAGGATTTCTATGTCTGTAGGTTTTTAACACAAAGTTTTGTATTTGACCCCTTTCATATATTATGATATTGTAAATCCCCAAAGCCATCCTTGTTTTTCAGAAGTTTGGGGGTTGTGTAATATTTCGTTGTACCATATTAACTGTATTTACCCCTGAAACTTCCCTGGTGGCTCAGACGGTAAAGTGTCTGTCTACAGTGCAGGAGACCTGGGTCCGATCCCTGTGTCGGGAAGATCCCCTGGAGAAGGAAATGGCAATCCACTCCAGTGCTATTGCCTGGAAAATCCCATGGACAGAGGAGCCTGGTAGGCTGCAGTCCATGGGGCCACAAAGAGTCGGACCCGACTGAGCGACTTCACTTTCTTTCACTTTTCACTGACTGTTAGGCTTCCCAGGTGGCTCAGTGATAAAGACTCCACCTGCCCGTGCAGGAGACACAGAAGATGTGGGTTCAGTCCCTGGGTCGGGAAGATCACATGGAGAAGGAAACGGCAACTAACTCCAATATTCTTGCCTGGCAAATTCCATGAACAGAGAAGCCTGGAGGGCCACGGTCCATAGGGTCACAAAGAGTGGGACAAAACTTAGTGATTGAGTGTGCACGCACACACTGGCTGGTAAACTTGTATCATCATTTTTGGTCTTAAAGTTCTGGAGTGAATATCTTTCTGTGCAAGTTTTCTCCCACATCTCTTACTTCTTAGGTAGGTTTTTCAGGTTGATGAGTATGAGTCGAATGTCTTGTACCGTTGTCTTTACTGGTGTTCAGAGAGGGTGCCTTCTGCAAATAGTGTCAGAAGTGGGGTCCTGTCTTTTTAGCTGCTTTTCGCCTATTGCATGTGCGTTTCTCACCCAGCTGAGAAGCTTCTTGAGGATTAAGAAGCTCTGTCATTCAAGTTTAATGCTCCTCCAGGCCCCCCAGCATCCAGTCCAGGCCCTAATAAAACTGAATACATTTATTTACTGGAGTAACAAAAGGGTTTTTGTATCACACAATAAACGTCATAAAGCTGCTCAGCAAAACTCAGTATCCTGTAATTCAGATAAACGAGCACAATGAGAAGATAGCTTGGAGAGTGTGTGATTAGTGAATGGGGTTTGTTGTGTATTTGCTGCTAAAATTACTATTTCTGAAAAATCAAATACTAGACTATTGTCTAGGTTGGTGCGGTTTTCTTTTCATGCCCTTTATGTTCAGTTGAAAGGAAGCATCCTCAGATTGAATGGTTTTCTGGTCTACTTGTTGGGTTTTAACAAAGAACGCATTGAAGGTAGCTGCTTTGTACGTTTAGTTCAGTTTTCAATAGTATTGATTGATTTTAGTTTTGTTGAGTGAGGTGAGACAGATCCTTTGCTCTACAAGAGTTTTCACTGTGGATTCATTAGAACATACCAGGAGTGAGAAGAAAGTGAGAGGACTGCTTCTCTTTCGTGTAAACAGTGGGAAAGATCCCTAAATGCGGTTTTTAAGGCTCCAGCCTCCCAGATTTTTATTATAAAATGCTCAGGTCCCTGTCTTGGTCACCTAGTGTCATTAAACCTTCATTTAAAGAATAGAACAGATTATTTTCTATGATATTTAAATGCAGATAACAGAGGTACAGTCTAAATCACTTGGCACCAAGTAGGAATTCTTTTCTTCTTTTCCTATGTTTCCCTAAGACACAAATGCCTCAGCTTAAATTATTAATTGGAATGTCTGATTTCCTACTGTGTCATCTGTAAATCGGGGGCCACATGACTGAAAAAATGCCATAACTAATAACCTCCTGAGGGAAAGAGGTGCAGAGCCATCTCTTTTTATCTCTTTCTGATTTAAAAGATTTAATGGGAAATAGTCAATACCCACAGCTGTTCATCTGTCTCCGGAAAAGTTCCATGATCAAAATATTCCATTTCAGAAAATGGTCCTTTGTTTATTCTCTCTTGACATACACATACATGGATGGAGGGATGGCTGAAAGTAGCTTACTCTACCAGGAGTGAGTTACTATTTTTTTATTGACACACTAGAAGTTTCCAACTCCAGAATAATCTTGTTGTAATATAGTTGTGAATCTTCCCAGATGGTAACGAGTCTGCCTGCAATCCAGGAGACCTGTGTTCCGTCCCTGGGTCAGAAAGATCCCCTGGAGAAGGGAATGGCAACCCACTCCAGTGCTCTTGCCTGGAGAGTTCCATGGACAGAGGAGCCTGGTGGGCTTCAGTTGTGGTCCCTAAAATAATTTTTAAAATATTTATTTATTATTTATTTGGCTGGTCCAGGTCTCAGTTGAGTCACCCCAGAACCTTTGATCTTTACTGTGGCGTGCGAAATCTTTCATTGTGGCATGTGAACCCTTAGTTCTGGCATGTGGAATCTAGTTCCCTGACCAGGGATCCAACCCAGGCACCCTACACAGGGAACATGGAGTCTTAGCTACTGGACCACCAGGGAAGTCCCCCTAAAATTGTTTTAATTAGAAGTTGTAGTTGGGAAGCAATTGGCACATGACTGAAGATTGAGATCATCTTCTGGAAGCTTCTGTTTGCCTCTTGGAGAATCAGCTTAGCTATTGCAGTTCAGTTTCTGCTTTGTGTTATGTTAGTCTTTGCATGTAAATTTGTTAACAGTAGCTGTGTTGGGTTTATAAACATGACTGTACTCTTTGGGGACAGTGATGTGTTGAACTCATTTTAGCTGCTTGATTTGCAGTCAGTTAGTTTATCAATAAATATTCATTCATACATAGGTCAATTCTTCCAACTAATATTCTTTCAAACTTTGAATTTAGGAAACATAGAGACAAGCACTTGGCATTTGGATCTTATTAAATCTTTAGGCTGATACTTTGATATCAAAGGATTATTCCCATTATACAGATAGGAAACTGAAGGTCAGAAAGGATAAGTCATTTTGCTGTGGTCTCAGCTAGCCTGTGGTAGAGCCTGGCTGCTTGCTGAGCATCACGTGCAAAGCAGTCTCTCTGCCTGCCCAGAACTGAGAGTCTAGAGGGGGTTCGTGACATGTGAGCAGGCTGGTATAAAATAGTGTGTGTGGTGTTAATGTAGGGTGAGAAAGGAGGCAGGCTGCTAGGGGAGCCTGCATTGAGATAACTTTAGAACCAGCGGTAAAATTTGAGAAGGTTTCCAGAGAACTCATCTATGAACTGAGCTCTCACTTCTGACACCTGTTGGTAGAGTGGAGGGAAGAAGCCTTGCAGAGCGTTTGGGCAGGGGCCACCCTGTGCAAATCCCTCTGAGCAAAGTCAAACAAAGGGCAGCATGTGTGGGCCTGGGGTGGGGTTCGAGCAGCAGGCAAGGGGCTGGATAGCTACTCATGGGCCAGACCCTGCATGACCTGTGTTGGGGAATTACTGAAGCGTTTTAGGATAATCTAGGAAAAATGAGAGCGGTGGTGGCAGTTGAGATGGCTCTGTCTGCGTGGATTTGAGAACAGTCAGAAGGTCAAGCTACAGGTCGCAGTTTACACACGGACTGTGAGCGGAGGGCAGGGTGAGTCCTGGCTGCTTGGCATGGGCACTGGGGGCTGGCGGGCAATTCCTGAGCTGGGCATGGAGCGGCGGGGAGTAGATGCTTAGGGGCTGTGCTGGAGGGTGTGAGCTGTCACAGCTCAGCGTGGCCCTGTGGTCATGGAGACATCTTCAGGCTGTGCATAGATTTTAGAGTCCTCAGCGTGCAAATTCTCATGAAGCTGCTAGAGTTGCACAAGAAAATGGACAGAATTAAAAGAGAAGGCAGCTTCGAATAATCCCTGAGGAGCATCAACTCTTGAAGAAAATCAGAGGAGGGGCCAGCCAAGAAGCCAAAAAAAGAGAAGAATCTAGAATCATTGTGCCCTGATAGATGTGTCATGATAGTATGTTGAGTCAGTGCTTTGGGGTGGTTTGATTTGCAGCCATTGCAGTTTAGATGGATGGATGAAGCTAATCATGAGTGCCAGCTAAGTGCCAGGCCCTGGTCAGCGGTGGACAGGGTGGGCCAGAACCCTACTCTGGTGGAGCGTGTGACAACTTCACTTAGAAAGTCACATAAGAGCTCCACCTAAGAAACCTTTTGTTTGACCCTTTTATGGAGCACAGATTATCTTTTTTTAATCATTAAAAGTCATTTTTATTCATTAAAGAATTTGAGGAATTAGAATAATTACAATTGATATAATCTTATTGACGCATAGTATATTTACAAAATTATGTTAGTTTCAGGTATATTGCATAGAGATTGAGTGTTTTTACAGATTATAATCTATTAAACTTATTATAAAATAATGGCTGTAATTCCCTCGATAGCCTTGTTTGTTAACTAGTACATAGTAGCTGGTATCTCATACCCCTGATGTGCCCCTCTTCTCCATTGGTAACCGCTAGTTTGTTTTCTGTGTCTGTGAGTCTGCTTCTGTCTTGATACGTACATTCATTTGCATTACTTTTTATTCCATTTTATATGTGGAACATGGATTCTGATTCAGCATCAGGTAGTCACAATACAGGGATCCAGAGGAGACTGAACCCTTCAGACACTTTTTTACTTTACTTTGATGAAGAAGTCCTTAACTACACCAAGGGCATTGCTTTTCTAGGGCCATCACTTGAGAAATTCTTCCAAATAGCAACATGGAGTGCTTTGAAAAGCCGTTTAACACCAGTGTGAAAAGTACCCCCTCCAAAAGAATTACTCTCCACAAATGTTACGAAGCCTCAGGAGATGAATTTTTCTCTTTTTTAATATTCTCATTTCCCCAAATATTTATCTTTTGTACCATCCCAATGTTTAATTCAGTGGAAAACAGTGGAAGCAGTGGCAGACTTTATTTTGGGGGGCTCCCAAATCACTGCAAATGGTGACTGCAGCCATAAAATTAAAAGACACTTACTCCTTGGAAGAAAAGTTATGACCAACCTAGACAGCATATTAAAAAGCAGAGACATTACTTTGCCAATAAAGGTCCATCTAGTCAAGGCCATGGTTTTTCCAGTAGTCATTTATGGATGTGAGACTTGGACTATAAAGAAAGCTGAGTGCAGGAGGATTGATGCTTTTAACTGTGGTGTTTGAGAAGACTCTAGAGAGTTCCTTGGACTTTAAGGAGATCCAACCAGTCCATCCTAAAGGAAATCAGTCCTGAATATTCATTTGAAGGACTGATGTTGAAGCTGAAACTCCAATACTTTGGCCACCTGATGGGAAGAGCTGACTCATTTGAAAAGACCCTGATGCTGGGAAAGTTTGAAGCCGGGAGGAGAAGGGGTCGACAGAGGATGAGATGGCTGGATGGCATCGCTGACTCAATGGACATGAATTTGAGCAAGCTCGGGGAGTTGGTGATGGACAGGGAAGCCTGGCATGCTGCAGTCCGTGGGGTCGCAAAGAGTCGGACGCAACTGAGTGACTGAACTGAACTGAATGTTTAATTCAAGACAAATGGCTAAGAATGAATTTTCATGTCCATGCGTGCTGTGGTTGCTAAGTTACTCAGTTGTGTCCGACTCTTTGTGACCCCATGGACTGCAGCCTGCCAGGCTCCTCTGTCCATAGAATTCTCCAGGCAAGAATATTGGAATGGGCTGCCATGCCCTTCTCCAGGTCTACCAAAATATGCTTATTATGAACTGTCTATATCCATTTATGATCATCATTATGGGATAGTAGCCCGTTTGTCAAATTTTTTCATATCCTTGATGTCCGTGGTCTACTATGATAAAGATTCAGGTTAGTGGATTGTTTTATAGCTCCTTAGTTATCACTTCATTGATACCAGGCTGAATGTGCTTAAACATAATGAGAGCATGAGACGTGTGCTTCAGGTGCTTAGACCTTGCGCATGAACTCACCTCAGCTCTATCGTCTTCCTGGCCACAGAGAGGATGAACCTAGGGAGTGTTTGTTCCTGTTTGTATTCCCTACTCAGATGTACATGTTAGTATTAAAATCGGTAGAATATGAGTATGAAAGATGCATGTTTTTATGGTAGTTATATTTTATTATAAATCTGTTATATAATTTTAACCATTTTTTCCCCTTGAATGAGGCTCGTCATTTGTGTATTTTGTGGTTTTCAATCCATTTGCTACAGCTGCAGTCCTGGTAAGTGGCTCAATTGCTAACTATAATATTGCTCTTGAAGACTCACTGATGTCTCATGGAAAACTTAGAAAAACATTCTGTTTAAACACAGCTATGCTTAAATATCACATTTTCTCCATTTCTGTCCTTGAAGAATTATTACCAAGACCATTAGAATGAGAACACCTTGGTCCTTCTGGCTCTGAAATTCTTTGGTTTCTCTGAGCGGCCTTTTGCTGGGTCTTCAGCACTTCCTCTCAAGGCTGCCCCACCACCTGTGAAGTCAGACAGCTTCGCATGTAGATTTTAAAATGCTCACAGAGTACTGGTTACACCTTCTGATTTTTTTTCCCCCCATCAAGAGCAAAATCCATAGAACTTAATGTAGTGTAAGAATAATTGGAAACTATTAGGGGAGGATGTCCTTGACATTAAAAACGCACTCAAGGAAAGGGAGAGCACTGTCTGGAGAAACAGGGTCAGGAGAGGGTAAGTTCATTAAGTGATGACAGAAGTCGGAAGAAATGGGTTGGCTTCTTTGTTATCTGAGAAGTAAGAAGCTGCAGTGTCTGCTGAGATGCTGGGGTAAGAAGGTCTTTGAGCAGCTGCTACGGGAAATGGGACAGAGGATGACAGGGACAGGACCGACCTTGATAATTGGCTAGTATTTCACACTAGTGTCACAGGCTCAACACCCCCCTGCACGACTTTGGGTGAAGAGAGTTCTGTGCTTTGGGGGTTGCATTTTCCCAGTTCTGAAGTGGTGCCGGCCTGTAACTGTGTGCTCTCTGCTTTGTCTGGAGGCCGGTCAGAGCCTTCTTCATTTCTGCAGGCTACTGTTTCAAGACTCTTCTCTGAAATGTCATCCTTCTCCTATCCCTTCCATCATTTTGGGAATCATGAGCAGCCAGCTGCATGGCACGCTGCCCTACTCTTGACATCCATTGTAGATCTGAGCACAGAGGGTTATAAATATCTGCTCAGTACAAAGGACAGAGTTGCGTACAGGTGTTTGCAGGATGCTTCCTGGATTACACTTCATTGCTTTCAGGTACTTGCTACTAAGAGTGTGAATCCCTGTCTTTTAGAAACGTCTCAACCGCATGCTGCGTGAAAACAGGGAGAAGGTTAGAACTAGGGAAAAAGCTAAAAATAATGAGAAACAGAGAGGTCTTATGTTTCAGGTTCCTGTAAACCGGGCAGCTTGGTCCGGGGCCCTTACTTGCGCGTCTGTGGGGTGCAGGCCTCGCAGGGCTGGCCCGCTGGGATAGGGCGTCCTGTGCCTGTGCACACACTTGTGCCCGGCTCTGCCTCCCTCTCACCCAGAGTCTGAAATCCAGATTCTGGATTGTTCCAGAGGTCACTGCAGCTCATGCTTTGACTTTTCATTCTCTCCATTGTTTTCTCTCTGCTCTTCGCCCCCTTCAGTGCCTTTGCCCTTCCGTCTGTCTTGACAACTGCTTTTCAAAGATACTGGTTTCAATTCTTCCCCATGAACCACAGTACTTTTTTAAATTATGTGATATAACTATTTGTAACTTACCTTACTGAGAAACAAATGCTGTCATTGTTTTGAGGTGTTTTATTTTTATCACATTGTTAAACAATATGAGTACTTTAGTAATACTTTTAAAAGAAAGGTGCCCTCTATAATTCTGTCATTAGAGATTCATTTGGGGAGCTACGGCAAGCTGGAAAATGTGGCCAGGACTGCGAGCTGGCAGGAAGGGACTTGCAGGCGTTCTGCTGCAGCTTTACATTAAGTGTGTTACTCAGTGACTGTCAAGAACTGTTTGAGCACTTTGAGTTGTTAGTGGCACACAGAAAGCGTGTTGTGCGTACTGTGTGTGTCGCTCAGTTGTGTCCAACTGTTTGCCGCGCCATGGACTGTAACCCGCTGGCTCCTCTGACCATGGAATTCTCCAGCCAAGAATACTGGAGTGGGTTGCCATTTCCTGCTCCAGGGGATCTTCCCAAGTGAGGGATTGAACCTATGTTTCCTGCATTACAGGCGGGTTCTTTACCCCTGAGCCACTAGGGAAGCCCAAATGGGAGAATAAAGGGGTGGTTATATTTCTGTCTTCTTCAGTGGTAAGCACGTTGTTTAAATTTTCCATTCTTGGACCAGTTTAAGGAGTTTGTATTTTGCCAGGAAATCTTAGTTTCTTCTCTGTTTCTAAATTTGTTACTGTAGAGCTGTTTGTGGTATAATTCTTTTTCATTTAGTTTTATTTCACTTAGACATATGTGTGTGGTCATGTCCCCTCTCTCATTTCCAAACTTGTGTAAGATTATTCTTTCTTTCCCTTATTTCAGATTTGGGAAGGAGTGTATCCATTTTCTTACTCTTCAAATAAAGCTTGGGGGAGAATGGATACAGGTATATGTATGGCTGAGTCCCTTTGATGTTCACCTGAAAGTACCACAAAATTATTAATTGGCTGGACCCCAATACAAAATGTTTTTGGTGTCAAAAAAATTAAAATTAAAAAGAAAGATTAAAAAGAAATATAAACCCCTTTGGGATGTGTCTGTTTTTTCTATCCCCATTCCATTAATTTCAACTTTTATCTTTTCTCATTGCTTCTCTCCTGGTTTCTTTTGGTGCATTTTGTTATTGTTGAGGTGATGAGCACCGAGTTCCTGATTGTATTTCTAGAAACGTCACAGTTCGGTGCTTGGAACTGGATCCTTAGTAGAGCATGGTTCTTTCTTCGGTAGCAGGGATACAGATTAGTAGCAGATAATGAGAAGGAGTGCCACATTAACGCCTCTAGAATTCACATAGCTCTGGGCCAACCATTAGACGTCATTCTTACCCTTTCAGATTGTGTTGAGTGTTCAGTAAGCCGTGGACCTATCAATAGAGTGTATACATCACGTAGATGCCTGCTGCAGTGAGTCAAATACCATTTCAGCAGAGAGCTCACAGGCCAGTTGTTTTGTTTCATTTCTCAGTTGTCATTTTTTCCGTTTCCAGGAAAGGATTTGGTGATAATCTAAATTATAGAGGGCATAACTATAATTTAGAATCATCTGTGGTTCTTTGAAGTTTAATACTTGTAAGTGAAATAGATAAGACGCTTTCAGCTCTGGTCCCTCTCTGAGCACCCTGGGCAGATCCTGGTCCGTTGAGTCCATGGAAGCATCTGTCTGCTCACTCCCCCTGGGTTTCCTCATTCTAGAATGTCATTATTCCCTCAGTTATGAAGCTGCCCTGGGTGCAGACAGCGTGTTGTCATGCCCACTCTAACTTATGATTATTTTTCTCCAATGGAGAAGAAAGCAAGCTGCCATCATAATATCTGCTGTTTCGGGAGATCACCACATGGTCATCAGAAAGTCATTAAGAACCCATTGGAATGAGTCCTTACACTGTTTAGCTATTCGGAATTTTAACATTACTCCTGACTGAACTGCAGTTGTTTTTTATGCTTTGGTGAAGGCTGAGGGAAAGCAGCTAGCTACATTATGCCTTTGTTCTCATCATTGTTTTCAGAAGTAAAATCATTCTTTTTTTTCATTCCTTATCCAGCAGCAAGATACCTTGACAGCCATGAGTTCAGGAAATATGTAATACCTGGAAAATATTTTTGTTTAATTAAAAACAGAATAAATTGAAAAATTATTTATAATTAAAGAGGAGGGTCAATGAGGTCAAGTTTTCTACCGGCCACAAAGGCGAATCATGTTTTAAATCTCTAAGCTTCTATTTTCCCCCACACATTTGTCAAGTTGCTATTGGCATAATGAACTAGAAAATCGTACTTGTTTAGGCACCAGATTCTTTTTTTTCCTTAACATTTTATTTTATATTGCAGTATAGTCGATTAACAACGTTGTGATAGTTTCAGATGGGCAGCAAATATCATTTTAGCAGAGATCTATCAGGCCAGAAGTTGTTTTCTTTCATTTCTCAGTTGTCATTTTTTCTGTTTCTAGGAACAGATTTGATGATAATCTAAATTATAGAGAAATTAATACATGTATTACATTACATATATTACGTACATGCTGTATATATACGTGTATCCATTCTCCCCTAAACTCCCCGCCCATCCATGCTGTAACGTGACATTGAGCAGAGTTCTCTGTGCTATACAGTAGATTAAGAATCTGACACCAGATTCTTAGAAACCCCTTCTCACTGTCAGGAGAGTCTCTGTGAGTTCCTATCTGTTTGCAAGAAAACATTCTGAAAACTCATTGTTAATGCCTGATACTGACCTTTTTGCTGTTGGACATTTTGAGTTTACCTGTTTCAGTTTAAGAATACTCAAACAATTGCATTACCATTGTGTTACTCTTGTAACTAATTGAAATGTTGCTAGGTTAACTGAGTTAAGCCCAGCTACATCATTAGATAATGTTGATATGGAGATGAAGGGCATAGCTCCTGGCTTAGGGGAGCTTCCAGTTCACTAGTGGAGGAGACTGATCGGTAAACCAGAAGAGTATGAGAGGAACTGCTGTGGTAGTGTGGATGCGGGCGTTATGGAAACACAGAGGAAGCACTCTTTGCTCAGATGTGGGCCCATGGTGGGAGGGTGCTGCTTGACTGTGTGATGTAAATTCTAGGCTGCCAAGTAGAGTGAGAGGGCAGAGTGTTTGGAGAAAAGAGGGGCATGATGTGGAACCATGAAACTTCTGACAGTTTGGGGGGAACTAGAGAGACGGGCAGATAAGAAGCTGTATGGGGAATGTGTTGAACTTGAGCTGCAGTGATTGTTAATGGCTATTTTCTGTTTTTTAATTCAGGTGAAGGAAACACTCCTGGCCGGTTGTCTTAAGGGATGCTGTTGGAAAGGACGGAGGTGTACGAAATTATTACAGACTGAGAAGCAAGTTGGTTTTGGGGGAACCATACTCTGAGGATGTTGTTTGCTTTTGGTTAACAAGACGAAATACAACTCTAGAAGAAGCCTTTGTAAATAACAATGTAATCAGATTTACAGCAGTCTTTCTGGTGAGACTTGGAGCTCCTTGCCTCGGCAGACATGAGTGACCCCAGGCAGTCACAAGAAGAAAAGCACAAGCTCGGCAGAGCCTCTTCGAAGTTCAAGGATCCTCCCAGAATCATGCAGTCAGATGATTATTTTGCTCGAAAATTTAAAGCCATCAATGGCAACATGGGACCCCCCACTTCTTTAACTGCCTCCAGTTCCAATGAGAGTGGTGGTCCAGCTAATGGTACCCCGGCCGTGCCCAAGATGGGTGTGAGAGCAAGGGTGTCTGAGTGGCCTCCTAAAAAGGACTGCTCCAAGGAGCTGACCTGCAAGACCTTGTGGGAAAGCCGGTCCCAGACCAGCTATGAAAGTGTCACATCCATTATACACAATGGGCAAAATGATGGGAGCGATGGCCAGCAGGAGGAGCCGCTCGATCTGGACTTCGTGGAGGCAAAGTATCCCCTTGGGGACATCTTTGTGCACTCCCCGCAAAGAGGACTGCACCCCATAAGACAGAGAAGCAATAGTGATGTTACCATCAGCGACATCGACGCAGAAGACGTCTTAGACCAAAATGCAGTGAACCCCAATACGGGGGCTGCCCTGCACAGGGAGTACGGAAGCACATCGTCCATCGACCGGCAGGGCTTGTCGGGGGAGAACTTCTTTGCTATGCTTCGAGGGTATCGGCTGGAGAACTATGACCACAAGGCCATGGCCCCTTTCGGGTTCCCCGAGTTCTTCCCCTGCGACCCAGCGATCTCCCCCAGCCTTCATGCCGCAGCACAGATTTCTAGAGGCGAGTTCGTACGCATCTCAGGATTAGACTATATGGACAGCGCCCTCCTCCTGGGGAGAGACAGGGACAAGCCTTTCAAACGGAGGTTGAAGTCAGAGTCGGTGGAAACGTCCCTCTTCCGCAGGCTGCGGGCCGTGAAAAGCGAACATGAGGCGTTCAAGTTCACCTGCGAGCTGGAAGATGGGCGTCTTGAGAGGGGGGTCCGCCCTTGGAACTGCCAGCGCTGTTTTGCACACTATGATGTCCAGAGCATCTTGTTCAATATCAACGAGGCCATGGCCACGAGGGCAAACGTGGGCAAGAGGAAAAACATCACCACCGGGGCCTCGGCGGCATCCCAAACTCAGATGCCAGCCGGCCCGCCGGGCAGCTGCGACTCTCCGCTGGGGAGCAAGGAGGACCTCAACTCCAAAGAGAACCTCGATGCCGATGAGGGTGACGGGAAGAGCAACGACCTGGTCCTCAGCTGCCCTTACTTCCGGAATGAGACAGGCGGGGAAGGCGACCGGAGAATCGCCCTGTCCAGGGCCAACTCGTCGTCCTTCAGTTCTGGGGAGAGCTGCTCCTTCGAGTCTTCGCTCAGCTCTCACTGTACCAACGCAGGCGTCTCAGTCCTGGAGGTGCCCAGGGAGAACCAGCCCATCCACAGGGAGAAGGTGAAGCGCTATGTCATTGAGCACATCGACCTGGGGGCCTACTACTACCGCAAGTTCTTCTACGGCAAAGGTAAGGACACACCCCTGTGTGTCCCGGGGTCCCTCCCTGGGGCCACTTGCGACGTGCGACTTTGTGTCAGATCATCACCATCAGGGTGTCTGAGGCCGTTGTCCACTGGGCTTGACCTTGTTCTGTATCATGGAGCCTCCACCGTTGTTGGACTGATCCTTCTTTATTTAAAAAAAAAAAAAAAAATTAAAACCTTTCGCCACACTGTGCAGCATGCTGGATCTTAGTTCCCCAACCAGGAATTAAACCATTGCCCCCTGCAGTGGAAGCTCAGACGTCCTAACCACTTACTGTTTGTTGTTCAGTCACTAAGCCATGTATGCCTCTTTTGTGACCCCGTGGACTGTAGCCCTCCAGGCTCCTCTGTCCATGGGATTTCCCAGGCAAGAATACTGGAGCGGGTTGTCATTTCCTTCTCCAGGGGGTCTTCCTGACCCAGGGATCGAACCTGGGTCTCCTGCACTGGCAGGTGGGTTCTTTATCAACTGAGCCACCAGGGAAGCCCCCCAGCCTCTTGACTGTCAGGGAATTCCCTTATCTCTTCTGTAGAGATCCCCAGTTCCCTTCCCTCACTGATTCCTGGTCCCTGATATGGAAACACCTACTCTTTCCTTCTCTTGGCCAATTTGTGAGCATCACAGACGTCAGACTCCATTTAGGTTCACTCCGTTTAGGGTGTCTTCATTGATGAAGTCTATTGCTCTTTCATCCTCTGAACAGTCTTTTATACTGTGAACAATGAATAATTCTTGTCCTTTTGCCTCTAGTTTTTTCTGTATTTTTCTCCTGTACCTTGGCTTCATCTTTTAAATTTTATGTCTTCACAGCTCCTACTGCATTGCTGTGCATATTGGAAGTGTTAAGCAAATCTTGTTGAAAGAATGTATGAATGTATAAATTAGTAGGACAGGCAGAGTTAGGTTTCTTGTGTTTTTACAAATAGGCTTAAAGGTTAAGATACAAATAATTCTTTGCTGTTGTTATTTTAGAAGTTCGTTAAGTTCGTGTAATATATGACAATTGATGTTTACTTTGGTTGGTATGTCCTTGAAGGATACATCCCTTCATGTACTTGAGGCCTTCCCTGGTGGTCCAGCGGTTAGCGCTCCATGTTTCCAATGCTAGGGGCATGGGTTCAATCCCTGGTCAGGGCATTAAAATACCATGTGACATTTTAGGATGTGTGGCACGGCCAAAAAAAAAAAAAGTACAAGAAATTATGTGATTCAGTCTTCAGCCTTTCAATGTGTCCTCAATTATTCCAGAGACATGAGAATCCACTCTGTGTCAGAGACCTACAGAGAAACGTGTTTTACATGCACGCAAGTAAAACATGTGGAATGAAGCACCCAGGGACTCTCACCCCACCTTCTTAGTGAGTGTGACTGCCTTCCTTTCCCCTTCCTTCACGACATACTCTTTCGGGCTTCCTTTTCTGAACGAGGTTCCCCTGCCAGCCCCTCCACCCTGACATTCCCCTTAGAGTGCTGAGGTGGTGGACGTGGCCCAGCCAGCTGGGGGAAGCTCTCCTCCTGTTCCTTCATGAGTAAACCATTCTGCCACTGGCATGGATAAGTTCGAGCTGACTGCACTCTGAATTTGTTTAGTATTGGTTTCTATCTTCAGAATGCTTGTCTGCAGTCTGACTCCAGCTGTTTTGGGGTTAGGTTTGGGGTTAGGTCAGTAAATACTTACTGCCTGCATCTCATTTGCATTCCTTATCATATCTTAGTGTAGTAAGTCTACACAATGTATACAGAGTAAAGAGCCGATGTTTTCTGCACCCAGGGTTGCCACTGTCTCATCCATTTAATGTCCTGAGGATCTGTTCCATGAGATGATTTAACTCTGACCTCAGAAGGTCACTCCATCCACACAGTCCCTGGAGCCTTCTTAGGGACTACACACTTACATTTATTAAATGAATAAATGAATTATTAAATGAATAAGTTTCCCCCACTTTTGCATCAATCTAAATTTAACCGATCATCCATAATCACAATATTATGAAGTCATATAAATTAATGAAGTGAATGTAATGTTGATAAGCACCCATAGCTAAATAAGCAGACACTGGAATGGTGACTGGTCATATACTTTGAGTTGTTCTTGTACTGACGATGTGGTGTGACTGAAATAATTTTGTCAACATGTTAGTTCCCCGGCTGTGTCCCCTGCACTCCCATCTCAGCCCTGGTCCCTGAGTATCACCAATGTGAGCTGTTGCCTTGGAGCCAGTGAACTCACAGAACCCAGGACCTTCTCTTTAGTCTATGCCAGAAATAAATCATGGCCCTCAGGGGCAGTGCATTATAAAACTCTGCTCACAGATGCTCTCGAGGTGGAAGTGGGATAAGGGAAGGCAGTATTCATTGGGAAAGGAATAACAGACTGGTTCCAAATAGGAAAAGGAGTACGTCAAGGCTGTATATTGTCACCCTGCTTATTTAACTTATATGCAGAGTACATCATGAGAGACGCTGGGCTGGAAGAAGCACAAGCTGGAATCAAGATTGCTGGGAGAAATATCAGTACCCTCAGATATGCAGATGACACCACCCTTATGACAGAAAGTGAAGAGGAACTAAAAAGCCTCTTGATGAAAGTGAAAGAGGAGAGTGAAAAAGTTGGTTTAAAGCTCAACATTCAGAAAACGAAGATCATGGCATCTGGTCCCATCACTTCATGGGAAATAGATGGGGAAACAGTGGAAACAATGTCAGACTTTATTGTTTTGGGCTCCAAAATCACTGCAGATGGTGATTGCAGCCATGAAATTAAAAGACGCTTACTCCTTAGAAGCAAAGTTATGACCAACCTAGAGAGCATATTAAAGACATTATTAAGCATATTAAGACATTATTTTGCCAACAAAGGTCCATCTAGTCAAGGCTATGGTTTTTCCAGTGATCATTTATGGATGTGAGAGTTGGACTGTAAAGAAAGCTGAGTGCTGAAGAATTGATGTATTTGAAGTGTGGTGTTGGAGAAGACTCTTGAGAGTCCCTTGGACTTCAGGGAGATCCAACCAGTCCATTCTAAAGGAGATCAGTCCTGGACGTTCTTTGGAAGGAATGATGCTAAAGCTGAAACTCCAATACTTTGGCGACCTCATGTGAAGAGTTGACTCATTGGAAAAGACTCTGATGTGGGAGGGATTGGGGGCAGGAGGAGAAGGGGACGACAGAGGATGAGGTGGCTGGATGGCATCACCAACTCTATGGACATGAGTTTGGGTGAACTCTGGGAATTGGTGATGGACAGGGAGGCCTGGCATGCTGCAATTCATGGGGTTGCAAAGAGTTGGACGCGACTGAGTGACTGAACTGAACTGAACCATGGAGAAATAGACTTCCTGCTTAAAATCTTTTTTTTTTAATTGATGAAGCTATGGCTGTCAGTGCTAGTGGTAAAATAGTCTCTTAGAGTTATTACACCCTGAAATCCTTAAGCAGTGAGTCATGCTGGCAAATTGAGTTTAGTAAGTAGTTTTTGTGATTCACCCTTTAAAACATCAGGATGTAAAAAAAGGATATATATGTGTTTATGTATGATGCATATTTATACAGATACTTACTGCTGGCATCTCATTTGCATTCCTTTGTATATCTTAGTGTAGTAAGTCAATAGTGTATACAGAATAAAAAACCAACGTTTTCTGCACCCAAGGTTGCCACCCTCTGATCCATTTAATGTCCTTAGGGTCTATTCCAAGAGATGATTTAAGTTTGCAGATTCTTTTGATCCTCTTAACTGCTTTTTGTAGTTTTTCTCTGGAACTCTTACTGTTACTTCCTGATGATTAGAAAGAGCTGTGTGTGAGTGGCTTATTTTCTCTACTTTTTCTGACTTGCTCCTGAGGATTTTCTTGGACTTTAGGAATGACACCATTAAACTTGGTGGGTTTGAGTGTGAAATAAAACATAAAAAAGAAAGAAATCTGAGCACAGAGGACCTGTGAGTGAGTTGTAGGTCAGCGTAGACGTCTGGTTTGAAAGCTCGGGGTTGCTGGGCTCCCCCTGGGTCTGCGAGCCCGCTCAGCAAAGCCTGCAGGATGAGGGAGCTGGGCAGTTGCCGCTGAGGCCCTTCGTCTTGTGCGCTGCTGTTCTGTACTGGGCGCCCTGGCTGTTTGCAGCTAATGGGACCTGGAGCCGGGAGGGAGCAGAAGGAGACAGAATCAGCCTGCCCAGCCCTGCTGCTCAGCGCGCTCCTGTAGCCATGGACGGTGCTTGCTTCCTCCTATATTTAGCTTTTTCCTGTGGGCCCATGTGACTCCACAATGCAGTCAGCTAGAACAGTAGCTGCTAATGCTCTGGCTGGTCTCTCTGTCCAGCCATTAAGGACTAAAGGCAGAGGCAGCAGCCTGGGTTTCTGGTGGCCAGGTGGCTAAGGCTTCCTCTGTGTGGGAATGGAGCCAGGCCTTTTCCAAGGACCATATGTCTGCCAGATAAAGTGCAGTGACTGAATTAATGATTTCCCCTCATTTTTGCATCAAGCCAGATTCATACCAGCTTCAACCATTGGAATAACCCCCAACATGTCACACGTTGGAGGAACAGCATTGTTCAGGAGCAGGGGCCCTGGGCAGACTGGCCCAGATAGGGAGGGTGTTTTTGCAGGTAGCTTTTTTCTTTCCCTTTCTCTTTTCCCTTCGCTCAGTTGTTCTCTTTGGAAGAGGGCTGTCATGGAATCTTTTGACACTTTCCAAAATGCCTTTTATTTTCCTTCATGATTCTTCATTGTTCTCTGTGAAACTTCATTTTCAAAAGAATGACATGGCTCCCAGTCTCTGGGAAAGGTTTAAAGACCCAACCCCTAATAAGGCAGTGGACTCTCTACTGGGCAGTTAACATGAAATGGCTGTGTTTTGTGCCGACGTATATTCCTGTGACACAGTCACCGAATGGCTTTGAATAACTTTGCAAAAGGATTTATGTAGGGGAGTGGCCTGCCATGGTGCCCTGTGGGCAGCATTGCTTGTCTGGGCAAATCTGTCTGTAGCCTTCAGTGAAGCAGCTTTTTGAAAGAGCGTGGGGATTGTAGCCAGCCTGGTGAATGCTCCCTAATGTCCCTTCCTTCTACTGGCGATGACCGTGTTGCTTTGGGCTAGGCTGCTGTTTGCATCATGGAACACTAGTGAACTTATGGTTTCCTCCTGGGAGCTAAGGCCCCCTGGATGGAGGGAGATTCCTGCTGTGGACTTGGTGGGGGAATTTCTTTTAGCTTTCTTTTTTTTTCTTATACATCCAAAAGTTTTATTTAGTATTCACAACTTAAAATTTTGTTTGGTTTTCTGTGCTTTTAAAATTCTTTTTTACTTTATTTTACTTTACAATACTGTATTGGTTTTGCCATACATCAACATGAATCCGCCATGGGTGTACATGAGTTCTCACAGTGAGGTACCATTTCACACCAGTCAGAATGGCTGCGATCCAAAAGTCTACAAGCAATAAATGCTGGAGAGGGTGTGGAGAAAAGAGAACCCTACTGTTGGTGGGAATGCAAACTAGTACAGCCACTATGGAGAACAGTGTGGAGATTCCTTAAAAAACTGCAAATAGAACTGCCTTATGGGCATACACACCGAGGAAACTGGAATTGAAAGAGACACATGTACCCCAATGTTCATCGCAGCACTGTTTATAATAGCCAGGACGTGGAAGCAACCTAGATGTCCATCAGGAGATGAATGGGTAAGAAAGCTGTGGTACATATACACAATGGAGTATTACTCAGCCATTAAAAAGAACACATTTGAATCAGTTCCCTTTAGCTTTCCTTGGAACACAGCAGACCCCTGGGGGCTTTGGGCCACGAAGAGCCGCCAGTGAGCAACTGGCTGTCCCCAGTGCGGCTGGAGCCACAGCCCCTCGCTCAGCACACAGAGGCTGTGGGTTTCTGTGTGTCCTGTGCTTTTTAGGTGGTTGTGCACCTGAGAGTTGCTCATGAGTTCTAAAGCTGTTCAATGCCTTAATTCAGGTCACACACACAAGAATGACTCCAGAAGGTGAAATCAAAGGATAAAGCTGCACTTCTTGGATGACTCAGGAGTGAAGTGAGAAATGACGGAGTTGTGTCTGAGCCTTTGGGAGCATTGTCTTGGGAGGGCCACGTGTCTGGTTTGGGAACATGTTTCTGTGAATGTGGGGAAACTACTAAGATTGACAATATTTATTCTTTTTTTTTTTGGTGGGGGAGGTTCTTGTTGTTGTTCAGTCATTAAGTCGTGTCTGACTCTCTGCGACCCCATGGACTGCATGGACTGCAGTACAGCAGGCCCCCTGTCCTTCACTGTCTCTCGTAGTTTGCTCAGATTCCTGTCCATTGAAGCAGTGGTACCCTCTAACCGTCTCACCCTCTGCTGCCTCCTTCTCCCTCTGCCTCCAGTCTTTCCAGCATCAGGTGTTTTACAGTGAGTTGTCTCTCCACATCAGGCGGCCAAAGTATTGGAGCTTCAGCTTCAGCATCAGTCCTTCCAATGAATATTCAGGGTTGATTTCCTTTAGGATTGACTGGTTTGATCTCCTTGCAGTCCAAGGGACTCTCAAGAGTCTTCTCCAGTACCACAATTTGAAAGCATCAATTCTTGGGTGCTCAGCCTTTTTTATGGTGCAACTCACATCTATACATGGAAAAACCATAGCTTTGATTGTATGGACCTTTGTCAGCAAACTGATATCTTCACTTTTTAATATACTTTTTTGGTTTATAATTTTTAAATGGCATATAAATGTGTATGATCATTGTGGGAAAATAAGAAGAGGTAGAGAAGCAAAGGAAAAAGAAAGAAAACTATTCCAGTCCGTGAGAGAGAATTCCCAGGAACAGTTCCTCTTTATCCTGCTAGGCCTTTTCTTTTGCAGATAAACATATGTAAATATAACCTTCTCCACTGAGTGCTGTGGAGCTTGCCTTGGGTGCCCATGTTTCCTTCATGGACACTTTTGTCATTGTGTACAAAGCTGCATGAGCACACTGAGAGTCATGGTCAGTGATCATTATCCCCCGTGGGTGTGTGGGGAGATGCCAGGTGTTTGCCAGCCATGCCCTGGGCAGAAGAGTTAATGACTGTATTTGCTTTACTTTAAACAAAAAAGACCTATGAACTTGACGGGAGCACAGAAATAGACATTTACGTCTTACATCTATAAAACCACTCATGTAAAATATATTGATGAATATTCATTTTAATAATAGATCTTTACTTGAAAAGCAAGTTATTATAAAACTGTTTACATTTTATAAAATTTGGAAAATTATAAAATTTAAGTCATCGCCTTCCCCTTCTCCACTTAAATGTGGGCTGTGCTCACTCACCTGCAAAGGACAGAGTGTGGGAAGAGGGGACAAGTCTGGCAAACACTTGCCAAGCAGGTGATCCAGGTCAGCATCAACAGCAGTAAACCGTGTGGGCGGTTATACCCTTGATGTGATAGGAGTGGCATTTCTGTGATCTTCCTCTCCAAACACATAACCTCAGTCAGTTTAGGGAAAAACATTAAACAGATCCCAGCTGAGGTACATTCTAGAAAAATCCCGGCCCAGTACTTCTCAAAACTGCCATGGTCATGAAAAAAGGGGAGTCTGAGAAACCGTTACTCTAGAGGCGCCGGAAGAGACAGGGTGACCATGTCACGTGGCGTCCTAAGTAGGGTCCTCAGGCAGGAAGAGGACATTAGGTAAACGGTGCGAAAATCTGAGCAAACTATGGGCTTCAGCTGATAATGACATATCACTGTTGGTTCATTAATTGAACAAATAAACCAAAGTATAAAAGATGTTAACAGCTTGAAAGCTGGGTGAGTGGTATAAGAGAACTCTCCTATCTTTGCAACTTTTCTGTAAATCAAAAAAATGTTTAATCGTTTACCCAATTTAAAAAATTTTTAAGTTATAAATTCACATGATATATTTACAGTCAGAATCTTTAAAAGAAGAAAGAAAAAACAAATATGATTCTTGAGTAGCAAGCCTACAGGTTGTTGTTACTTTATCCAACTACCATTAGGATTCTGCAAACTGCTGACTCTGCTGTTTAAAATAGAATGAAAACTAACAAGCTGTCAGTTTTGTACAGCCCTTCCTGTACATACTTGCCATGAGTATCTTTCTCAAATTTGAGAGGCAGGAGGATTGTCAAGCTGTAGGATTTCCTATATCTGCTACCTGAATTGAAATGCACAAGACATCCCCTTTAAATCTCCCCCACCCCTTGAAATCTTCAGGTTAAGCTGAGGGACTGTTTGGGATGTCCTTGGTGCTGTAGTCCCCACACCTTCACTGAACTCTCTGAAGGAGGCCCTACTCATTTTTTTCTTATGATTTTTGGTGACAAGTTCAATGAAAGAAATATGTATATTGTAGAAGTCCTTCATGAGGAACTGGGTGGGTTTTATAGGGCAGACTCTGTAGTGAATATGAAAGAGTCTTAGTTGTCCTCATTTTCTCCCCTCTTCCTGGTTCTTAGGGGTCCTAGTGTTTATAGTTCCACCGTGTGCTCCTGAATATGACAGAGAACTTCTTCAGTTTCCCCTTCCCATCTTCGATTTACAAGAGATCTTAGGGGTAGGCAGATTGGAATTCTTTTCAAAAAGGTTGGAACTTTTCCAGAAAACAGTGTTTAGCTGTTTCCAAGTGGACCAGGCATCCAACAAAAGCCATATACATACAACAATGTAGGGTATTTCCTGGCTTTTCCAAAGTCCATTGCTGCCCGTTGTGGAGTCCAAGGTCATACAGCTTACTGCACGACAGGCTAACAAATCGAGACAAGTTGTTAGGGCAAGGAATAGTGACTTTATTCAGAAAACCAGCAGGTTGAGAAGACAGACTAGTGTCCTAAAGATCCATCTTAACTAGAGTTGGAATTCAGGGTGTTTTAATACTAAAAGGTGAGGGAAGGGTGTTTGGCTGTTGTAACTTGTTGGTAGGAATCCTTTGTCCTTACACCGTCCAGGTTTGTCAGATGGTGACATTCCTGTAACTCTCCAACAAGATAACTGTTATTCTCTCTAATCGTTAAATGAATGGGGAAGTGTTGTATCGTGTTATATTGTCAAATGTCAGAGCCTTGAGCATGGGCTGTCCTGTATATGTCCGGCTGTAGGCAACATTATTAACTTGTAGCAAAAGCAATAGGATACAAAGGTTAAAGTAAAAGAAACAGTACCAATATGAAGTCAGATTAAGGAGATGGCAACCCACTCCAGTATTCTTGCCTGGAGAATCGCATGGACAGAGGAGCTTGGTAGGCTACAGTCCACGAGGTCACAAAGAGTTGGACACGACTGAGTGACTTTACTTTCACTATTACACCTTGAGATACCAGCTCTTCAGCTTTGAAGGCCCTTCCTATGTCTGGCCCAGCCCTGCCCAGCGGATCTGTCATACCTCCAGCTCATCTTTAAGTTCACTTATTTTTAAAACTACGCTTACCCTGATCTATGTGAATTTACCCTTTTCTCTGATGGCAGTCTTTGTCATTGATGTTTTAATTGAAGAGTCATACTTGTTTTGTACATCTGCTGAATGAGCAGATAGTGAGAAAGGATTCTTCTAGAATATGTGTGACTGCTAACTCGCCCCTCTTGCTATCAGCTGATGGTTTTATGGCAGTGGGGTTCTTTTTGCCAGTGGGCAGAGATGTCTGTCCACTCTGGTAGTTGGGGCCTGTGACTGTGCTGTATCTTTTTTTAGAAGACTTTTTATTTTGAATTGGGGTTTAGCCCATTAGCAATGTTGCCATAGTGTCAGGTGAACAGCAAAGGGATTCAGCCATAGATACACGTGTATCCATTCTCCCCCAAACTCCCCTCCCTTCTGGGCAGCGACTTGGCCTATCTTGATGGAAAGAGCATAGACTGAAATCAGGCTCTTGGGTTTTCATCCCAACTCAGTTTGGGGCAAATTCTTGAACTTCATTGTATCTCAGTTAATCATCCACAAAATGGGATCATTAAAAAAAAAATCTATAAAGAAAGGGCTTAGAGCAGTGCCTGTTAAATTCTGTGTGTTCTTGTCCTCCCAAGAGTTCTTAAATAAATGTAAGAGACTTTCCTCTAAAAAGGAACTATTATCCCCACCTCTGGTACAGCAGTTAAAGGGCAGTATTTTAATTGTTAAAAGATGGGAAAAAAGTAGAGAGAACCAGATGGGAGAGTGGGCCCCAGGGAAAGGTATCTGGTGAAGTCTGCTACTCCATTCCAAACACATTCACTTAAGTTTCACTAATGTGGCAGTTGTGGGCATGAGGATAATTTTACATATGAAATGAACCCCATGCCTGAGTGATGCATGGCTGCATTTGCTTTGAATTTCATGCCTGGTGGCTTCTTTTTTTCCCCCCTCTTCTGGTTTTATACAGTCACTGAAGAGAATTAATAGGGAATTGGACACTATTATATTCATATGGGTGAACTGAGTACCACCTAACAATAATACTCTTCTAAGATGCAAATTCCTCCTTTAGTGGACACAGTCAGCTCAGTTCTTAACTTCAGTGCCTGGCCAGTGCCTCCACAGAGTTCCCACTGAGGTCCAGAGGGGCTCTTAGCAGGGAGGAATCACCCAGCTACAGCCGAGATTCAGCCTGTGGATTACGGTCATATGGGTTCCATGTGGCAGATGGGGTGGGGGGGTGCGTGGCTGGAGAAACATACATACTGTGCTGGGGAGGTCACAGTTTCCACCCACTGCAGCACCTTAGAACTGTATGCTAGTTCATCATATCCATCCTTTGGCCTCAGGAGTGTTCTCAGTCAGCTACTGAGGAGTAACACTCTCATATTTCTCTTGGAAGAGGTATTAATACTCTAATATTTCTGTATAGCTTGACCAATGTGGCAGTTAACTGGGAAAACTTCCTTGCATTTTGCTACTGGTGTAACAAGGAAGAATAAATCTGCCCCCATATTAGATGTGTTTCTTTTACTTTAACCTTTGTATACTATTGCTTTTGCTACAAAGTAAGAATGGTACCTAAAGCCTGAAATATACAGGAGAGTCCATTCTGGAGGTGCTGATCTTTTCTGGTATTATACTTTCTTATTCCTATGGAGATAAAAAGTTGCAGAAGAGAGAATAGCATTTGTCTTACTGGACAGCTACAGGAACATCATGATCTGACCTATGTGGACAGCTGTAAGAACAAAGGATTCTGAACCCCGAGAAGCTTACAACTAACCACACCTCTCCCTCACCTTGCCTTTAAAAGTGCTTTTCTAAACCCCTCTGGGGGAGTTTAGGAATTTTTGAGCACAAGCCTCTCGTCTCCTTATGGCACTGCAGTAAACCTCTATTCCAAACTCAGAGTTTTGGTTTGTTTGGCCGCACTGTGCTTAGGTCACATGAACTTATTTGTGGTAACACTGGTACAATAAAGTTGGAAATTAGGGTCTTTGGAACATTGAGTCTCAAGAGTGCCTGCTGCTGCTGCTAAGTCACTTCAGTTGTGTCCAACTCTGTGGACCCCATAGACAGCAGCCCACCAGGCTCCTCCATCCCTGGGATTCTCCAGGCAAGAACACTGGAGAACACTGCCATTTCCTTCTCCGGCTAGTAACTTATTAAAACCCACCTACCTGTATTTTGGGGGGCTCCAAAATCACTGCAGATGGTGACTGCAGCCATGAAATTAAAAGATGCTTACTCCTTGGAAGCAAAGTTATGACCAACCTAGATAGCATATTGAAAACCAGAGACATTACTTTGCCAACAAAGGTCTGTCTAGTCAAGGCTATGGTTTTTCCAGTGGTCATGTATGGATATGAGACTTGGACAGTGAAGAAAGCTGAGCGTCGAAGAATTGATGCTTTTGAACTGTGGTGTTGGAGAAGACTCTTGAGAGTCCCTTGGACTGCAAGGAGATCCAACCAGTCCATTCTGAAGGAGATCAGCCCTGGGATTTCTTTGGAGGGAATGATGCTGAAGCTGAAGCTCCAGTACTTTGGCCACCTCATGCGAAGAGTTGACTCACTGGAAAAGACTCTGATGCTGGGAGGGATTGGGGGCAGGAGGAGAAGGGGTCGACAGAGGATGAGATGGCTAGATGGCATCACCGACTCGATGGACATGAGTTTAACTCCGGGAGTTGGTGATGGACAAGGAGGCCTGGTGTGCTTCGATTCATGGGGTCGCAAAGAGTTGGACACAGCTGAGCAACTGAACTGAATTGAACTGAACCCTGTGTTTGTTTAGATCCAAAATTTATTTCATTCTTTGCCCCACTTAAAAATTAAAGGAAAGCTGGACAACTACTCCCCTCAGCAATGACTGGCCCTCTCAGCTTTTATGCAGAAACCCTTTCTTGCTCTTGTAGTATTTTCTTTCTCCTCCCCATTCTCATAGCGGATAATACTAAAATTTATACCTTATCAAAGGAATTCATTGGTAGCTACCTTACTTCGCAAGTTATACTTGTTATTCAAGGCTTTCTTAAAATTGTGTCTCCTAAGATACCATCCTTACATTCAGGAGAGGCTTGCTGTCTCATCTTTAAGTTGTGTTCATTTTACTGGGTATGAGTTGATTTTTACAATTTAAATCTTTACAGTAATGTCATCACCCTTGAGTTGCCGTATTTTTATTTATTTATTTATTTTACTTTTTATTTTGTATCGAAGTATAGCCAGTTAACAACAGTGTGATAGTGTTAGGTGGACAAAAAGAGACTCAGCCATACATATACACGCATTCTTTCTCCCCCAAACTCCCCGCCCATCCAGGCTGCCATGTAACACTGAGCAGAGTTCCCTGTGCTGTACAGTAGGTGCTTGTTGGTTATCATGTTAAATATAGCAGCGTGTGCATGTCCATCCCCAGCTCCCTAACTATCCCTGCTATCCATCCTCCCTGCTGGCACCCATAAGTTTGTTCACACTTGAGTTGCTTGCCATGAAGGAGCTTTAAAGCCAGACTGTCTAGGCTTGCATCCTGACTGTCACATGGGCTTCTGACTCTGAGCATGCCATTGACCTGTCAGCTTCAGTATTACTTTCTGTGAAATGGGAATACTTGCTCATAGTTATGGAGATGAATGAGTTTATTTATGTAAGGTATCCTTAATACTGTTATTTTCACTGTAATACACTGGACTTTTTAAGCTTCACTGATGCTTTGGTTAAACTTTGGTTGAAAGAGCCTTCATGTAACCAAAAAGCATCATTTTCCTCATCAAATTTGATAATTGATGAAACATTAGCAGGGAGTTTGAGGTTCCTTGAGGTTCTCTAATGATTCTTAATGTAATTATCTGTGAAAGCAGGTCCTATTGTTTTCTTCATTCATTCATTTATGAATTTGTCATTCCTTATTCATGTCTGTATAACTCCTGGAACAGAGGAGGTGATTAAATAGTGCTTTGGAGGGGAAGATGACAGAAGATACATCATAGGTAGGAGATTAGACAGCAGTCACCTGCAGCCACGGGTTTAACCCAGAGAGGCAGTGAGCTGACAGTGAAATCATCAGCTGACTGTTGAAAAAACACAGAACCATGAAAGGGAAGCTTTGCTGTGTGTACTGACCAATGCAGGGGGAAGGGGCCCGACCCAGTCACTGGTGGTTCTGGTGGACTTGCTGGTGGCACCGTGACCAGGTGAGAAACCTCGTGAGGGAGAGGCGCAGGGCTTCTCTTACATGCTGGCCTCGGCAGCCTGGAGCATTGGGATCCTCGCCTCTTCAGTCCATGAGATGAACCCAGTATATCTACCGTCCAAGATTTGACAGTGCCTGGAAACAGCGTTTGGACTAAGGTTCCACATAGCCCTTAAAAAAGAAAAAACAACTCTTCCAAATTAGAATGTTTTCTTTTCTTTACTGAACAAAGTGCAGCAGAGCAATGTGCTGAATCTCATTTCCTGCACTGAAATCTTGTTAATCGATTTTTTTTTTTAATCTGGCCTTTTATTTGCATAATACGTGGGTTTTCATTCAGCTTTCCCACCGTCTTTTCATAGCTTCTATTCTGCCAAGGAAGAATTTTGTTTGATTCTCTCTTGAAGCAGTTTTATGGAAATCAGGTGCCTGGGATGAAGACGGGCCCCTTGGGTGAGGGGCTCATTGTCCTGTCCCACAGAGGGCAAGGCTCTTGTGATACACATGAACAGGCTGAGCAGTCCTGAAAGGGACCAGGTGTCATTTGAGGGTTACCTCGGCTCCCTCCTGGAGACATAGGGAGCACCTTTCCTGCTCTTATCTTCATGATACGTGGAATGCCCTATATAAAAGCTAGACAGAGTGCTCCAGTGTGCAGCAGAAGACAATATTATTTCCTTAGAAACACATCCAGGTAACCTGCTGTATTCCTTGGTGAAACTGAAAGCACGGAGAGATTCCTTAGAAAATAGCTGCAGGGACTCAGAACTGGTGAGTCCAGAGGTGTGGTGGTTGTACACAGCAGAAAAGTCACCTCTCCTTGCATTCAGAAGCATGTGTCTGCACTGCTGTATTCAAAATGGATAGCCAACAGTATAAGTACAGCACATGGAACCATCCTCAGTGTTACGTGCCAGCTTGGATGGGATGGGGGTTTGGGGGAGAATGGATTTATGTGTGTATATGGCTGAGACCTTTTGCTGTTCACCTGAAACAACCACAACGTTGTTAATCGGCTATATCCCAATACAAAATAAAAAGTTTGAAGTTTGGGAAGAAAAAGATAGTGTGTGTCTGTGAGAGATGGAGAAAAGAGTCAAAAACAAGTGTGGGGCATGGCTTGGAAAGATAGACCCAAAGGAAAAAAATGTTTTTCTTACTATAATTTGCCATCTTTGGTGGAAAGGGTAATATACACATTAAAAAAATAATAATTCCTGATAGAAATTACTCAGTAAAATATTATGTATGCCACTGCTTTTTTTTTTTTTTTTTTTTCTCACTGCTTTCTTTAAAAGACTATCCTGACTGTAATGTAACCTCTGATCACAGATTAACTTTTTGAGATTAAAAGTATGAATCTCCTTCAGTTTGACTCAAGCTGTGTTGGACTCAAAAATCAAAATGCCCATAATGCTGTTCATTTTATGTTTGCTCTCTTTTTGTTTTTCACTGAGTTTTTTGTCAGTAGGACGCCTGCCTTCAACTATAATGCTTTTCTCAGGTTATTGATGATACATGTATTATATATATGTTTTGGAGTGGGGGAGTGGTGCTGAGGTTAAGAACGACCCAAGGTTATTAAGTAGGTAATAAGTAGGAAAGCTCAGATTCAGAAACTGATTATCAGGTTCATTAGACTTACAGATGCTCATGCTAAGTCACTTCAGTCATGTCTGACTCCATGTCATCCCATGGACTGTAGTAGGCCAGGTTCCTGTGCCCATGGAATTCTCCAGGCAAGAATACCGGAGAGAATTATAGATATTTAAGAGTAAAAGAATTTAGGGATGCTAGTTAAACTTGGCCATTTGTACATACATGTTCTCTCTCTCCCTTCCAAACACCATTAAAAAACTGATGGTGAAGGAGTGCAAAAAGGGCATAAAGCCACAGAGGAACAAACTCGGAAGGTGCCACATAAGGCAAGGCAGGCCAGAGTTAACTGATGAGCATGCCGGTTCTGCGCTTGGAGGATGACTCCTCCCCCAGCGCCGGAGGGCAGCGGGTGGCGGGGGCAGGCCATCAGGAGATAGTCTGCTCCACAGAGCAGGTTGGTGGAGTGAGCTGTGGTGGAGCGGCCTGCAGAGAGCTTTGGGCTGCTTCCAAGATGCTGCTGCTGCTGCTGCTAAGTCACTTCAGTCGTGTCCGACTCTGTGTGACCCCATAGATGGCAGCCCACTAGTCTCCCCCGTCCCAGGGATTCTGCAGGCAAGAACACTGGAGTGGGTTGCCATTTCCTTCTCCAATGCATGAAAGTGAAAAGTGAAAGTGAAGTCAGTCAGTTGTGTTCGACTCTTCGCGACCCCATGGACTGCAGCCTACCAGGCTCCTCTGTCCATGGGATTTGCCAGGCAAGAGTACTGCTTGAGTAAATGCCAGCGGTGACTGCTGCTGCCCTACCCAGGCTCTGGGATTGGGTCACCGCTGCGTCCCATAGCCAAGACTTCTCCCCAGTCATGGCCTCCCCACATCTACCTAAAAGTATTAGAACTAATAAGTGAAGTCAGCAAAGTTTCAGAATACAAGATTAATATACAGAGATCAGTTGCTTTTCCATAGATTAATAATGAACTACTGAAAGAGAGAGTTAAAATAACAATCCTGTCTAAAATTTCATCTGAAAGAATAAAATATTTAGGAGTAAACTTAACTCTGAAAACTATAAAATATTGATGAAGGAAATTGAAGATGATACAAAGAAATGAAAAGATATCCTGTGCTCTTGGATGGAAGGATTTTGTTAAAATGGTCCTACTATCCAAAGCAGTCTACAGATCCAACACAGTCTTTATCAGGATACCCATGATGTTTCTTGTAGAACTAGAGCAGATAATTTTAAAATTCCTATGGATCCACAAAAAACCCTAAATTAGCAAAACAATCTTGAGGAAAAAGAACAAAGCTGGAAGTATCACCTCCTAGACGTCAGATTATACTACAAAGTGATAGTAATCAAAACAGCATGCTTGTGGCACAAAAACAGACAAGGATCAATGGAACAGAACAGAGAGTGAGGAAGAAGCCCACACATTTATGGTCAACTGTGATTTATGATAAAGGAGGCATTATACAGTGGAGAAAAGACAGTCTTATCAGTAATTGGTGCCTGGAAGACTGGACAGCTGCTTGTGAAAGAGTGAGATGAGAATGTTTCCTCACACCATCTGCAAAAATAATTCAAAATGGATTAAAGACCTAAATCTTGCAGACCATAAAGCTCATTGAAAAGAATACAGGCTGAACACTCTTTGACATAAGTCATAGCAGTATTTTTTTTGAACCTTTCTCCTGAGGCAAAAGAAATGATAGCAAATATAATCAAGTGGAATCGAGTTAAACTTAAAAGCTTTTGCAAAAGAATCCATTGACAAAACAAAAAGACATTCTACCATATGTGAGAAAGTATCTGTAAATGATGACGAACAAGGGATTAATAATGAAAACATATAAATACCTCTTCCAACTCAATATCACAAACCAAACAGCCCCATCAGAAAATGGGCAGAAGACCTGAACAGACATTTTTCCAAAGAAGAAATACAGATGGGTAATCAGCACGTGAAAAAATGCTCAACATCACTAATTATTAGAGAAATCAAAGTAACCATGATAGATCACCACACACTAGTCAGAATGGCCATCACCACTAATCACATGTGGATTAAAAGGGAACCCTCCTACTCTGTTGGTGGGAATGCAAATTGATACAGCCAGTATGGAGAATAGTATAGAGGTTCCTCAAAAAACTAAAAATAGAGTTGCCATGGGATCCTGCAATCCCAGTCCTGGGCATATACCTGAGGAAAACTATAATTCAAAAAGATACATGCACCCCAGTGGTCATAGTAACACTGTTCACAATAGCCAAGACATGGAAACAACCTACGTGTTCATCAGCAGATGAATAGATAAAGAATTGAGCCATAAGAAAGAATGAAACACCGCCATTTGTAGCAATGTGATTGTACTTGAAGAATATTATGTTTAGTGAAATAAGTCAGAGAAAGACAAGTAATTATTGATTGGTATGTAGAATCTAAAAAATAAAACAACTGCATATATGTAGCAGAACAGACTCACAGATTCAGAAAACAAGCTAGTGGTAACCAGTGAGGGGAGGAAAGGGTAGAGGGTCAGGGTAGGGGATGAAGAGATGTGGGCTGTTTGGTATGAAATAGATAAGCAACAAGTATATATTGTACAGCATAGGGAATTATAGCCATTATTTTGTATATAACTTTTAATAGAATACAGTCTATAAAAATACTGAATCACTATGCTGTATGCCTGAAATGAACATAATATTGTAAATTAGCTATACTTGTTTTTAAAAAAGAAGTTGAAAGCATATGGAATCTTCCTGGACCAGGGATTGAACCTATGTCCCCTGCATTGGCAGGTGGATTCTAAACCACTGGACCACCAGGGAAGCCTCTGACTTTCTTTTGATTCATGTTCACAGGTTTTATCAAATGCCTACCAAGAAACTGATCTGAGCATTTTTGCAAGTAATTTTTGAAATATGTTCTTAATGCATCAGGCTGCTGATAAATAACTCATTGTTGGTAAATAATTCATTTTTTGCAATGTATTTTTAATTATTTAATTTTTTATTCATTTTTAATTTCAGTGGAGTTGTGCATGTTTGTAACAGTTAAGCAGACTATTATCAGTACATAATTTACAAGGATGAGGCATCCATGAAAAAGAGACTCACTTCCTATTGTATAAGCCCAGGACTGAGGTAGTAATTCACCTTTTTAGTCCCTGAAATAGGGGACTTGCTGCTGAACCAGTCCTGACTGGTTCAAAAGGAAAGTGTGTCAGTATTTATCTCATTTGGTTGCAAGTAAAAAATAAATAATCTGCCTTTGAAGATGTAGCCAGTGTTCATTAGTGGCTTTGGATAATGTTTTCCTTGAGTGATACAAGGACTGTTTTTCTTTGTTGAACTTAACCTGTTTTCTACTTTATGAATAACATTCCTTATTCCTTCAGAAATTACTGTGGCAGAAGATGTTAGCATAATCCAAAGCCTTTGGAATACCTATGGCTTTTTTCAAGCTTACAAACATGTGATAGAGCATGTTTCTTTTTAACGTAAAACTATACATCAGAAAGATTGGCCCAAATCACTAAGGTGACATTGAAAAGGGATAAAAGTAAAAAAGGGGGAGGTTATTAAAGTGATTTTGCATACAGGGTGAAAAAAAACAGCTTTATAAGTGCGCACCTTGGAGAATGGACTGGGCAGCAGTTCATTAAGAAGTAAATGAATAACACCTGGAGCTTTGCATGGAGCGCCCGCTTTGCATGGATTGTTGGTATGAAGGTTTGCTAAAATCGAGAAGCAGCATGAATAAACATTTGGGTAATTGCACCCTCCGTGTTGTATGGGTTGGACCACATCTGAGTGTTGTGTTAAGTCTGGGTCCTTGCAGAAGAAGACACTTAAAAAGTGTGGTTGGAGTGAAGCTTTTATACTTCTTTTGGCAGAGCTCACTTATGCATCCAGAAGGGCTTCTCCCAGAGCTGAGCTTGCCATCACTGGCAGCGTTCTGGAATATATGCTTCATGACGGGGGAGTTTTTCTGGGTTGTGACCCCACGGCCAGGACCATGTCTGGCACACAAGTGTTCTGTGAGTGAGAGACTAATGATCATCTCTTAGGAAGAATGTTCTTGGAGGTCCCTATGCTAGCTGCCTCATAGTCACCTACCAGGCGGGCACTCAACCCCAGTGCTTTGTGCCGTTCTAGAGCACTGCATGATGGGGTGGGGCAGGAGACAGGAGGGGGCAGACATATGTATACCTGTGGCTGATTCATGTTGATGAATGGCAGAAACCAATGCAACATTGTGAAGCAAGTGTCCTCTTGCAATAAACAAGAAAAGTGCATCTAAGTTGGAGACAAAAAAATTGACCACATTTGTGGGAAATCCCACACCAGAGACCCTGGTGCATCTTCTGGACTAGATACACAAGTTGCAAAATCCCCGTCCTCTTCCTGCTTTCTTCTTCTCATGCCTCCACTTTCTCCGTCACAGAGCATCAGAACTACTTTGGAATCGATGAGAGCCTCGGCCCTGTGGCAGTCAGCGTCCGGAGGGAGAAGGTGGAAGACCCCAAGGAGAAGGAAGGGCCCCAGTTCAACTACCGAGTGGTTTTCAGGACAAGTGAGGTACTGGGCGCTCGTGGCGTCTGCCCTGGGCTGGGCCTCTGGTCACTGCTTGGGTTGTTTCCCACAGGGTGTTACTTTCATTGTCAATGTTGATCACACCGGTTAAGATGACTGAAAGGGCTTACACTGTTTGGTTCCTAGTGAAATATTTGCAAACTTGTGATGGATGTTAAGTGGCAGTGATTTTACTGTCACCTCACAGGACAGAAAGGATAAAATCATCAGAATGCAAGGTTCTTGGGCATAAGGCAGAGATCAAATCTGAACTATATGATTCATGTCAAAATTGAACAACAACTTTAGAATCAAATGCAGAAAACCAGGAAGCCACCCCTGAGGTGAGTGTTGGCTTAGCGTGTCTGTGGGTCCAGGAGCTCTGTGGACCCACACTTCCTCCCACCAGCAACCAGGCTACTCCTCCACTGGTCTTGCTTTGAGTGAAAAGTGTGGCTGTTACACAGATGGCTGATACACGTAGATGGGAATGTTGATTAACGTAAAGAACCAGATCTGATTTGCGCTTTAGTTTTTATCCTCTTGACCATTGTAATTAGATGGGAATGTGTTGGTCACACAGTCCTGAACGTGTATTTTGGCAACTGCTGGATCTGAGTTCAGAGAGCCCCTCAAAGGCTTTGCCCAGGCCTGGTACTCGGTGTCTACTTGCCTGGGCCCAGGTTCTGGGCCGTAAGCAGGAGAAAAAAGCCCTCTCTGAAGATGGCATAATTTAAGTTGTGGACCTGTGCCATCCGGTTCAGTAGCTGCTAACTACAGGTGGCTGTTTGAATTTAAGGGAATTGAATAAGAAATATGGCTCCACTGCCACACGGGTAACAGGTCACGTGCTTCACAGCCACTTGGGGGATGATGGCTCCCGGGCCAGCCAGTGCAGCGGGAGGACAATCTCATCACTGCAGAAAGTCTTGTTGGACAGCGTGCCCTGGGCACTGTGCAAATGCTAGGCGCCACTGTGACCTCCATCACCGCGGCTGCTTTGTAGCAGGAGTGGAGGGTAGGGGGAGGGGTGGGGTGAGAGCCAGGCCTCTAGGCTGGCAGTGCTGCTGGGTTCCTTTCTCGGCACATTAGACCCGGGATTAGATTTGCTGTGTCAGAACAGTGACTGCATGAGGACATATCCCAGATAGGGAGGAAGAGCCTTCTTGGACCTGAGTCACTTGCCCCTAGGAGTCTCAGAGTGGCCCCACCCAGCCTCGGAAATTGTCAGCAGTGGGAAGTTAAATAGAAGAACATGAAGAGTAGAAGACAGAAAAAAATAAGAAAACAAATAGAAAGGAAAAATACAAAAAGAAAAAGAAAACAAAAAGAGTAGAAGAAAAGATGACAGACCATGGGAGAAAGGAAGGGAAGGAGGAGGAGGTGGCCGCGACTGGCCCAGCCCTGTGGCTCCTGGCTCAGCACTGTTGGCTCTGACTGCAGGGGGTGTGTCTTTATGTCTCCCTGGTGGGGCATCGCCCCCTCCTCCTCATGCCTTGGGCACACCTGGTTATGTCAGCCCCACCCAGCTCCTTCCTCTGTGTAAAGACTGATGAAGGTTGAATCTGCTTCTGCAGACTGAGAACTGTAGTCTCCTGTACTCACTTAGAAAAGAGCCTTCTCTTTCTTCTTCTTTTTTTTTTTTAAGGCAATTGAAACATTGTGCTTTAGAGAGTCAAGGTTAACTGAAGTGTGTGCTATTTTGCCCCACAGCTGACGACGCTGAGAGGAGCAATTTTGGAAGATGCCATACCCTCTACCGCCAGGCATGGGACTGCACGTGGACTCCCGCTCAAAGAAGTTCTGGAATACGTCATTCCTGAGCTCAGCATCCAGTGCCTGAGGCAAGCCTCCAGCTCACCCAAGGTCTCAGAGCAACTGCTCAAGCTGGATGAGCAAGGGGTGTGTATCATGATTGAGACTGACGTGTCTGACGCTTGGTGTCCATGGTCCTGAGTGTTTCAGAGTTTTCCCATCCATCTCCCTTTTAAGATATTTATTTTTAACGCCTTAAAGTATTTTCTCTCCAGTTTTTCCCAAATGTGCCTCTATTACTAGTTACGATGCCTTTATTATTAAGTAATGCATCTCCTGCTGAGTTGTGACTTGCATTGTTTTTTTAAAAGATGATTGTGTACTTGTTACTTATTTATTTTTGGCTGCATCGGGTCTTTGTTGCTACACGGGTCTTCTCTGGTTGTGTGATGACTTCTCGTTCTGGTGGCTTCTCTTGCTGCATGCAGAGCACAGGCTGTAGGCGCAAAGGCTTCAGTAGTTAACGTATGTGGGCTCAGTAGCTGTGGCTTGCAAGCTCTGGAGCACAGGCTCAGGAGTTGTGGCTCAAAGGCTTAGTTGCTCTGCAGCATGGGGAATCTTAGTTCCCAGACTAGAGACTGAACCCCTGTCCTCTCCGTTGGTAGGTGGATTCTTAATCACTAGACCACCAGGGAAGACTGTGACATGCATTATTTTTAGCAAGGTCTGATATGTCCCAGCCAGCAGGAGCAGATCTGATTCCTGACTGTTAGAGATCGCTGGTGTCCTTTCCCCAGGGTTTTTGTAGTTGATGCTGTTGTTTTTAAATTTATTTATTTCATTTGTTTATTTGGCTATGCCTGGTCTTAGCTGCAGATTGTGGGTCTGTGATGTGGCATTTGGGATCTAGCTCCCCTACCAGGGGTCAAACCTAGGCCCTCTGTGTTGAGAGCATGGAGTCTTAGCTGCTGGGCCACCCGGGAAGTCCATCCCCCCGGGTTTAAAGAACTCACATTGGACCTTTCCCTGAACTAACATTTATTGTTGTTTACTGTGTGCAAAGCATCAGGATTACGGATGGCAGTGAACAGCATGCATCAGGAGAATCGAGAAGCTAAGACCTGGTCCTTACTCTTGGGGAGGTCACTATAACAGAGCACAAAGGCCCTTGCAAGGCAGAATGTGGCCGTGGTGGGTTTGAAGGGGCCGAAGTGCAGTGTATTCTAGGGAAGGAGATTTGAGTAGAATTCCAACAGGGAGCTATGAGTGCTTAGCTCTTTTAGAAACTATGACTCTTTTCTTTTCAAGGAAAGGGCACACACAGGGAAGCTGAGAGTTAAAACAACAACAATAAGCATAGAAGAGTGAATGCTGGGCTAAGGCTTGTGCACTGGGTATGGAGGCAGTAGGAAGCATTGAAGGTTTTCGAGTGGGACATGCCATGCTGGTAGTTGTGCTTTAGGAAGACTATTCTGGTAGAAGGGAATTGGACAGTCAGGTGAAGGTAGAGCTTCATGGTGGCCTGGAGCCCATGGTGTGAATCACATAATAATCAATTATGCGATTATCGACCTCATCCGGGAGAGAATGATGGACAGGATGTAGATGCTGGCCCAGAAGATGGAAAGAGGTCTTTCAACTTCAGATGCAAGATAATTTGTAGGCAAAACTGAGAGGTAGGTGCCCACGCGTATGCAGCTTGTTTTAAATGAGTGGATTTCTGTTTAAGTCCCTCATGGCTTAAACAGGTAAGAATCTGCCTGGAATGCCAGAGACCTGGGCCGGGAAGGTCCCCTGGAGAAGAACATGGCAACACGCTCCAGTGTCCTTGCCTAGAGAATCCCATGCACTGAGGAGCCTGGCGGGCTACAGTCCGAGGAGTCGCACAGAGTTGGACACAACTAAGCAACTGGCACTTTTCACTTTTCTTTCACCTGGTTTAAACAAAAGAAAAAGACAATTGCAATGTCGTTCCAGAATTTTCCAAGGAAAATATTTTGGCACATTCTGAAGGGAAGATGTGGTATTTCCTGGTTGACCCGGTAACACTCATTGTGTTGTATTGGTGGAGTGTTTGATATTTGGATGGCTGGAGTTCTAAAAGAGATGAAGTTGTAATTGTTCTAGCAAATTAACACTGCATTCTCAGCCAGAGGAAGCAGACACCATGATATTCAGAAAGGATAATCCTGCGATCTGCCTTTCTCAACATTGAGGCCTAACATATTCAAACCAACAACTAAACCTGAGTAGTTGACTTCTAAAATTGCACAGAAGCATTCACCACAGTTATCGCTAATAAAGTGTGTGGTATGTAATGGCCGTGAGGCAGCTGAGAAAATCCTGTTGTCAGGGAGGGGCAGAGCAGGCATGTTGCTGCTGGTCTGGGGACTCAGGGTTCAGGTGGGCTTGGTGTGAAGCATTTGTCACTGAGCCAGACTGGGGTCCACTTGCCTGCACAGAGTCAAGCCAGGTTGTGGTGAAGGTGAGTGCAGTGTTTAAGGAAGCCAGTGCATCCTATAGTTCCAATTATATGTTTCCAGTGCTTTTTTTTTTTTTTTTTTTGAGATTATATTTATGTGACTCTGCTACAATATGATGTCTTGACTTCCCACAACTCCTAACAATATCTAAAGGTATCTTAGTGGTAGCTTATCTCACATTCTAGTTTCTAAAGGGTCTTTAAAAGTTACACTCATCAGTTGGGGTATTTGAGAAATCCTTCCAGATAGTGCTGTTCTTATCCACTTTCCTAATAGAAAAGCTGCCCAGGGAGGGAATGGGCCAATTTTTATGTTACTATTCTTAAGGGGTTTTAATCTCAAAAAATTACTTACAGAGGATAGATTGTTGTTTTCTGCTTTCTTGGAGTTTGGAATCTATTCATGGTTTGACACTGAGTTTATCTGCTCTGTACAAGAGATGCTGTAATAGAGAGAGTAAAGTAGGTCCCAGATCACTCATTCCATTCTTTACATTTGGTAAGATGCATTGAGCAGGAAGACTCCATACCATGGAGAATAATAAAGAAAGTAATACTGAGCAGTACTTGAAAGTTTTGTTACTTTATCTACATAAATTCATCAACTTCTAAGATCCCTTTTTTTTTTGAGACTATCCTAGTTTTTCTAACAAGTGAGTTCATAAGATTATATAAATTGACTTTTAAAAAAAAAATTGGAGTATAGTTATAATGTTGTATTAATTTCAGAGGTACAGTAGAGTGATTCAGTTATACATATGTATTATATATGTATATATATTCTTTTTATGGGATATTGAGTAGAGCTCCCTGGCTATACAGTAGGTCCTTGTTGTTTATCTTTTTTATATAGTGTGTATGTGCTAAGTCACTTCAGTTGTGTCCCACTCTTGGTGATGCTATGGACTGTAGCCCTCCAGGCTTCTTTGTCCATGGGATTCTCCAGGCAAGAATACTGGAGTGCGTTGCCGTGCCCTCCCCCCAGGGGATCTTCCTGACCCGGAAATTGAACCCATGTGTCTTATGTCTCCGACATTGGCAGATGGATTCTTTCCCACTTGTGCCACCTGAAAAGACCGTATATAGTAGTGTGTTATGTTAACGCAAGAGTCTTAATTTGTACCTGCCCACTAGGTTGACTTTGTAAAAAAAATAACTGAGGTTGGTTACGACGGCTTACTGACTTAGAATATTACGGCATCTTTGGATTCGTTTGTTCTTAAGCCAGCTGCCCCTCCAGATAGATGTTCACTCATGCCCCAGGATTGCTTGAAAGGAAATCAGAATGGTCTGACCACACGAGACTACAACTTAGAACAGGTGGCTGAGTTTAGGAAGTGCAGTGGCAGGACTTTCCTGCACACTTGAATTTATTTTCAAGGCCATTCTGAGACTTTGTCTTTTGCTACCTTCCTTTAAATTTTCTGGTCAATAATTACAGAGTTTCTGGCCTTGGGTACAGAGCGTGCGGTCTTGATCCATTCTCAGGGGGCTGGGGACTGTCTGCCTGTCTATGCAGGGTCTGTGTGTTCAGCCCTGGACAGGGAAGCAGTATAGAGTTTTGACAAGTGGGTGTTTTCAGTTTTTGACTGTGGTGATGCCCGAGGTTCCTGGTTCCCTGAGGTTCCCCCCAGGACTCTGAGCCTGGTGCAGTTCACATCAGAACAGTTAAGGAGGGTCAGTGGGAGTGAAGGTGTGGTTAAAGGTGACCTCAGGTGTGGGTGTAGAGGCCTTAGAGACGAAGTTTGTTCCAAGAGAATTGGGGGTTTTAGTTCATGGAGAGCTGGGGTCTGTCCTCCCCTTGGAATCGTGCCAGCTTTCTGATAAACCGTGGGTGGGAGGGGTCAGCCTCCATATATTGCATTGCAGTTGATTTCATGAGGTCTCTAAGAGACGGAGAGCTGTGTCTTCCTCCACACAACATCCCATTCTGTTCTTTTATTGGACTTGCGCTACACTGGCCACTGGTGAATCCTCAGTCGCTGGAGATGGTTCTGTCTCCAAAGTCCCATCTTGCATCCTCTCCCACTGGCACACAGGTCACAGAGGACAAGGTGGTGAGTGTGTGTGTATGGAGGGGCAGGCCCAAGTGGTGTGTGTGTGTGTGTGTGTGTGTAAGAGGGCATCTCCACTGGAGATGGGGGCTGGGAAGGACACCTGGGGGCTTTGAAGCCTCTCCTAGCCACATCCATGGGCCCAGGACTTCTTGGATGAAAGGCGAATTCTCTTCCCAGTTGGGATGTAGACGCGCTCATTTGTCTGGAAGCTGGAAGAAAGGATATGTGAGCGAATAGCCCTGCACTCAGCACAGAAGCCCCGAGGGGGTTTCAGTTATCTGGGTATTTGGTCCCTGCTTGGGCTTCCCTTGTGGCTCAGCTGGTAAAGAATCTGCCTGCAATGCCGGAGACCTGGGTTCGATCCCTGCGTTGGGAAGATCCCCTGGAGAAGGGAATGGCTACCCACTCCACTCCACTATTCTGGCCTGGAGAATTCCATGAACTGTATAGTCCATGGGGTCCCAAACAGTCAGACAGAACTCAGCGACTTTCACTATTAACTATTCTTGAGTCACAAAAGCATCATGTCCACAAGGGTAGGGACTGGAGAGAAACTATGTATGTCCAGAGAGGGCCCTGCTTCAGCCACCGGGGCCACCCCAGCCCCCAACCCTGGGGCCAGAGATGGCTTTACCCCAGGCCTGCTCCCCAGAGGTTGCTGCTGGAGATGGTGGGGCACCCTGGGACAAGCCACAGGTGTGGGAGGGCACGGAGAAGGCAGGGTGGTGCTGGAGGAGGTGACAGGGCTCCAGGGGAGTAGTGAGCAGGGTGGGGAGCAGCCCTGGGACAGTGAGCTCCTAGGATGCAGTTGATGGTGCAGCCACCCCTGCTGGGTGCAGAGGAGATAGGGGTGCGGGAATGTGTGGTCCCGGGGTGCTGGTATGCGTGCCTGCTAATCACATCACAGAATTTCAGGGGGACTCGCTGTAAGGCTGGGGCCAGACAACTGGAGAGGGCAGAAGAGAGGTCGAAACATCACAGCTCTGAGGAGGTGGAGAGTCATCCATGGGTCACGCTAGAGAACTAATCCGGATTCTGATAGTCACCAATGTCATCACATCTGCGGTGACACCTGTCAGTCCCAAGGGTTCCCTAAAGTACTTCACGGTCCTGCAGTGTCTTCCGAATCACTCAGAACAATGAATGTTTATAGTGAAATAGTACGAGGCATTTGTCTTACACTTATTTTTTTTTAAGATGATGGTCCCTTTGCAGTAAGTGTGGTGTCTCATTTGTTTCGTTACTTGAGTTGATCAGAAACGTTTATTCCTCAGTCCCTGGGTGCATAGAAGTGTGTTTTGTCTTGATGTTACTAAAGACCTAGTAAGTAAATGTTAATCGCTCAGTCATGTCTGACTCTCTGCCTGGCTCCTCTGTCCGTGGGATTCTCTAGGCGAGGGTACTGGAGTGGGGAGCCATTCCCTCCTCCAGGGGGTCTCCCCGACCCAGGGATTGAATCCACGTCTCCTGCATCGCAGGCGGATTCTTCACTGTCTGAGCCACCAGGGAAATCAGCACAGTTCATGATGCTAGCAGCTTAAACCCAGCATCTCACAGGCCCGCACTCGGAGCCTGGAACCGTGTCCTCAGTGTGATTTGGGTGATTTGGGCAGAACACCAGGCCCATGTGCTGTCTCCCCTTCCCTCCCCCGAGCCCCAGGAGCCATCCCTGTAGGTGGCGCACGGTCAGATGGTGAACAGGGAGTCATCGCTTTGGTTCCTCCCCTCCCGCATAGCTCTCAGTCAGGGCACAGCACCTGTCCTGGTGCTCTGCTGCCTGCTCAGCTCTGAGCTTCCCCAGCACCTCCACTGAGATGCATAGCGGACGTATCCCTCCCTTTCTTGGATTGTAAGTGTCATAGGTCACTCGGATGAGACTGCTGCCATCACTGTGCTACTCGAGAGAAATTAGTACCATTTTACCCTATTTTACTGATAGAGTCAGCTCTGAGTTTTGATTAAAGGCTCTGTTTTACAGTTTGATAATAAAAGTGAACAGTGTTGTGGACAGATGCCTTTAGGGAATTGGGGAGGGCTGATAATTCATCAGTCTTTGAGGCTCAGATTGCTGCTAGTAGGATAAAGTGCCCTGCTTTTGTGTTTGATGGGTAGTTCCTCTTTAGGGAAAATTAAAAAGCTGTAAACGTGGATCCCATGTCTCTCCTGCCTTAGGAGAAAGAAGTGTGGTACCTTCCATCATGGCATGGATGGACAGAGAGACAGAATTATCGCAGGAACCCTTCAGTTGCTATTAAAGTTCTTTATGGTCTATTGTATATTTAGCATATGTTTTCAAGATAGTCAAAAATGTAGAAATGACTGTAATGGCTCAGCCAGAGTTACGTTTATGGAAATAAGACATTATTCTATCAATATACATGGATCACAATTTTCAGTGGGAGTCTTTCCTCCCCAGACCTTAATTTGAGTTGTTTTTTCCATTACAGTCTTTCATATTTCCATGAATGTTCAAATAATGACAACAAAAAAGCATTAAGAACCAGAGAGGGAAAACTTCTGAAAATATACAGCTTTTTTTTTCTTTCTAACTTCGAAGATAATGCTATTTACTATACAGAGGGTATAAGATGTTTCCACAGCTCTATTTTTAAATAAATGTTTGATCCTAGCTGTCTGTTTTGGAAACCTGCAAACTCCCATGTAGGCAAGGCCATTCACTGTATTTCTTAGGTTGTCTGACATTTCTCCAGCTGTTATTTTCAGGTCTCTGGGTTTGTTATGAATTTGTAGGGTTTTGCAGAATGACAGTTGATTACTTTTTTTAGCTTCTGGAAATTGTCCTGGCATGCTTTCCTGTGAACAGAATTCTCAGCTCCTATAATTTTCATTTTACTGAAGTTAGCTTGTGTGATGCTTTTTAATTTTTTTAAATATATTTTATGTTTTATATCGGAGTATGGCCTTCCCTGGTGGCTCAGACGGTAAAGAATCTGCCTGCAGTGCGGGAGACCCAGGTTCATTCCATGGGTCAGGAAGATGCCCTGGAAAAGGGAATAGTACCTGATCCACTATTCTTGCCTGATAAAATCCCATGGACAGAGGAGCCTGGCGGGCTGCAGTTCGTGGAGTCACAAAGTGTCAGACGTGACTGAGCGACTGACAGCGTAGCTGATTTACAATATTGTGTTAGCTTCAGGTGTACACATCTGATACTTTTGCCAAGTAATTTACCTTTTTCCCCCATTTCAGCTGAGCTTTCAGCACAAGATTGGGATTCTGTACTGCAAAGCTGGCCAGAGTACCGAAGAGGAAATGTATAACAACGAGACGGCAGGTCCAGCTTTTGAAGAATTCCTTGATCTGCTGGGCCAGAGAGTGCGGCTGAAAGGATTTAGTAAATATCGAGCTCAGCTGGACAATAAAAGTAAGCTTCAGACTTGGGTGTCTGCACAAATTTAATTCCTCAAAGGTAGGCACACCGCAGACATCTAAGTGAGTGGTCCTGCGCCCTCCTGTTCCTGACCCCAGCAGTGGCTGAGCCAGCTTACTGGGGATGGAGTTGGAATTTCCTCAGATGAGCAGGGGGGCTTCCCTGGTAGCTCAGGTGGTAAAGTATCCATCTGCAATGCAGGAGATCTGGGTTCAATCCCTGGGTCGGGAAAATCCCCTGGAGAAGGGAATGGCTACCCACTCCAGTATTCTTGCCTGGAGAATTCCATGGACAGAGGAGCAGGGTGGGCTACAGTTCATGGGGTCCCAAAGTTGGACACGACTGAGCAACTAAGCACACCCATGCACTCAGATGAGCAAGGAAAGCACATTTCTCAAGGGCATTGTGTCTGACATAATCTCAAAAGTCAGTTCTTCTTCCTTTGTAACAAGAGCAGAGATCCCCCAGGATTCTGTGAAGAATCTTTTATGTTCTTTTTTCTTCTCGCCTCACCTCTGTGTTCCACCCTGTCCCCCTGCAGCTTGACCAACCCTTGCATTCATTTCTGAAACGTCTAAATATTTCCACATCCATGCAGGCCATCTTGCAGCCTTATCTTGTCCATAGCCTTTCTCATGGTATTACCTGGGGAGCTGAAGCTCTCATTAAAAAGCTGACACATCCTGTTTTCCAAGGACCTTAGTCAGATTCTCTCAAGTGGGGCACCCCTGGGTTCCCTCCTATGTGTGAATTTGTCTTGACTCTTCATTTCGATAATCCTGTTCCTTATGGTCCTCATAAACTCTAAATATTCAACCCTTTTATCTGTGTTGTTACTTAGTTGCTCTCAACACACCTGAAAATACCAGGTAGGGTAATTTTGTGTATTTGGGGAAATTCTGCCTATCGTCAAGCAGTGATTTGCTTGCCCTTTTACTGAAGAGTGAGTAAAAGGTGGTTCTGTGAGGGCATCCAGCCCTCTAGGAGGGGTCAGTGGGGACCTGTCCTGGGGGAGCATCAGCCAGGATTGGAACCAAGGCCCTGTGGCCCCAGGTCTCACCTTGCTACCATCAGTGACTCTTGCCTACAACAGAGTGGTGCCATGCTTCCTGTGCCTGGCTTGTCATCAGTTCTGGGGTTTCAGTCTTTTTTTTTTTTTTTTTTTAACCTGGAAGATAATTGCTTTACAACGTTGTGTTGGTTTCTGCCATGCAACAGTGTGAATCAGCCGTAAGTATCCATATGTTGAGCCTCCCCCCGGCTTGAGCCCCTCCCATCCCACCTTTCTAGGTCATCACAGAGGACAGGGTTGAGCTCCCTGTGCTGTACAACAGCTTCCCAGCAGCTGTCTGTCCACACGTGTGCTCTCAGTCGTATCTGACTCATTTTTGACCCCATGGACTGTAGCCCGCCAGGCTCCTCTGCCTACGGGATTCTCCAGGCAAGAATACTGGAGTGGGTTGCCATTTCCTCCTCCAGGGGATCTTCCTGACCCAGGGATTGAACCTGAGTTTCCTGCTTGGCAGGCAGATTCTTTACCAGGCATCATTGTATATATATGACAATGCTACTTTATCAGTTCCTCTTCACCTCTCCTCTCACTGTGTCAACAAGTCCATTCTCTATGTCTCCGTTCCTTCCCTGCAAATAGATTCATCAGTACTATTCTTCTAGATTCCATTTATACGTGCTTATAGGCAACATTTGTTTTTTTTGTTTTTGAAAGCGACCCTTAGAGGATAGATCACAATATCTGGAGAAAAGTTGGCTCACGTACAAAGCCCTGTGTGTCGTGTCAAGGCTGGAGCTTGACTATTAAGTTGAATGTGCATTGCTCATGCCTCAGAAATGTAAAGGTTAGAAAATAATATATGATACCTATTGTGAGTGTCCACTTCTTTTAAGAAAGATCACTGAGGCCTTTTCTGAATTTTCTTTCTTTTTTCTCTGCCAAGCTCCCCTTACCTACAGACTACCATACAACCGCTAAGCATGCTGCCCTTAGGGACGCCTTCCTGAAGAATGAGCTCATTCTTCATGGGCTCATTGCTGCTCTGCATGTCTGTTGTCCTTCTGCTGTGGGAGGGATGAGGGGACATTTTAAGAGCTCCTGATGTATACGTTCTATAAAACTACAGCGTAGAGAGTGCAAATACTTTTTTTCCCCTATGTACAGAATTGACATCAGCTTGGAGTTTTTATGACCTAGGAGATATCTTTAATACCTTACAGATGTCATGCTAATCATGTTAGCTCAAGGAAATAAGAACAAAATTTTGACACGTTGATTCGTATTTTTATGAGCAAGGTGTTCTATGAGAGACAAAGAAATCATGGCACGTCTTCCCCTTAGAGGAACTTTCTAACAGTTGTGTTTCATAGAATGGTCGGATGAAAGTTACGCCTTTTATGCAATGGGCAAGAAAATCTTACGTTCAGGAGAATTGTGTTTAATTTTTTAATGTTTATTTATTTATTTTTGTCTGTGCTGGGTCTTAGTTGTTGCATGTGGGGTTGGCATTTGGGCATCTCGAGTTGTTGCCAGTGGGCTTAGTTGCCCAGAGGCATGTGGGATCTCAGTTCTCCAACCAGGGATTGAACCCACGTCCCCTGCATTGGAAGGTGGATTGCTAACCAGTGGACCACCAGGGAAGTCCCCCACTGTTTCCGTTTTAATTCTGCCTGCTGCAGGACCTTGGTAAAATCTGGGCCATATTTTATTCACAAAGAAAATTCAGAGTATTTGGGCTAGAGTATCTGAGATGTCCCCTCCAGCTTTAAAATGAGCCATTTCTCTCTTGAGTACAGAATGATGTGGGGTAGGCACAGAAGGGCCATGAGCCGCTGAGTTGCTTTGCTGAGCTGTAGAACACAGACCCCAGGCTGTGGCCACCTTTCTTTAGTTCGGTGCAGAGATAAAACCAAAGACTGCCCTAGATGACCCTTTATCTCTTTCTTAGTAGAAATATTTGCAGCAAACCCCACCAAGCTTGTGAGTTTACCTTTTCTGTTGCCATACTGATAGTTGAGATGAAAACTTTAAAAATGCTTAATTTCTGAAATTCATCCTTTAGTATGGGCTTGGAATAGACAAGCTATGACCACATTTTTTAAAGTGTTTCTCCCCCTTCCCCTCAGAATTGCACTTTTCTTTTTTCATTGCAATTTCCTGAATCTGAAGCCCACTGACCAGGACTCTTAAGCATCTGTCAGCATCTCTCATACTGAATTTTAAACATTGGAGTAGTGTTGTGATGGGAGTCCTTGAACCTGCGGGGTTAGTTCATCCTCTGACCCTCACTGTTATTTCTTCATGGAAAGAAGAGTCATCGTTCCTTCATGACCAGCCTCCTCTCTTCCAAAGCCACTTTTACTGTCAAGATCCTAAGAGAAGACAGTTGAAATGGAGAATTACTCCCCAAAAAGTCCTATGAAAAAATAACAAATATGCATTTAATGAATAGTTAAAAGAGAAAATGTCTTTATTTGGGGACTTGATAGTATACAGCTTATTAGATGAACATACTCTCTGACCATCTGCAAGTTAATCTACCAGTATCCATAGATAAACATTCTACATACTCCCCTTACTCATGAAATTGCCTTCTATGACTACCTTTGCAGTGCAAAACTGTATATTTTTTTTCTAAAGTATTTTCAGGACTATTTCTGAATTGGATATAAATGCTGGGAATAAATACTACATGATTTAGAAAGAAAATAATAAATGCTCATGAAGATTAAGTGTTTTAATGTTTTTAAAGTAAAAAGTTTTAAATTTCAGATTAAAAAAAAAAAAGAGTTAGCCCTAGGTAACTATGTAGAGTTTTCCCAGTAAACCCAATGGAATAAACTTCATTTTAAATAATATTGAATGGTATTGTTCCTTGTTCTTTAAAAGGTGGAAAAATAGATACAGCTCAAGGATTGAGAAAGACAGTAAGAATTCTTTACTTCTTAATTTCTGTTTATCTTTTTATCTTTATCTGTATGCACGGTGGTTCAAAACCCCATCCTAAAATCATTACTTAGATGTTTTATAGTCACCGTGTTGGCTTGGCATCTGAAATTCTCAGTGAGGTAATCTGTTGATGATACAGATGGGTCTTGAATTTGCAAAGAATCGTTCTGCTTTTGAAAAGATGAATAGCTGTATGATTGCCAGGGATTCAGATGTCATCGTTTTTTAACATGTCTCAGTGCATAATATACAGTAAGAGATCTCATTCATTCTCCTTGGTCTTAATCATATGACTGCATCATCGCATTGCCTGTTGAAAAGAAAATTAGTTCCATGATTCTGGAAAGAAATCCTTAATATCTTTTGTCCACATTTCCATACGAAGTCAATCCTGTTTCATTTTTCTGAGTTCTGGAGGGTCAAGTGCCCAGGAATAACTAAGAATTAGCTGTAAACACACACACGCACGCACGCACGCAGTATGGGGCAAGGACAGCTTCTGACTAGCTCAGATCCATCGAATCATTGCACCCAGGCCTGCGCCAGACCATACCTCCTCCTCTGCTCTTCACCTGTACCCCTCGTGGCTGAAGCATCTCTCCCATGTGGGTCATCAGCCCTGGGAAGGCAAGAATGCGGAAGAGAAGAGAGGGGAAACCATGTGTTCAGTAGAAAGTGCGTGTGAGAGCAAATGAAGAAAACCCAGGCAGCTGCCACGGGCTGGAAAGTGGTAGGAACAGTGCCTGGTGTGAGAGCAGCAGCGCCGCCACCGAGACGCTGCTCCGTTATAGTGGGGCCTTCTGTTCCTTTCAACTGAATTGCCTTTTGTGATAATGACCTTCTAAGTGTTGAATTGCTAATCTGCAGTGGCCTGACTTGTTCTTGTAATTAATCTTTGTTTTCAGCTGATTCTACAGGAACGCACTCCCTGTACACGACATACAAAGACTACGAGCTCATGTTCCACGTGTGCACCATGCTCCCCCACACGCCGAACAACAGGCAGCAGGTACAGCCTCCCCGCTACTTCCGCAGCACGCGCCCATCCAGGGCCAGCTCTCATGGTATTAGTGGGTTCAGAATTTGAAACACTTACTAGGGTTTTTTGTTTTTTTTTTTCCTTAAATGACATTAATAATCTTTGACTCTTATCATTGGGAAGCATTTTGGCTTTAAAGTGATTATTACTGCACAAGTTTCATTGCACTTTTTTCTTTCAAAACTTAAATACTCTCCCACACTCACCTGAATTGCTTGCCAAGCAAAACCTTAATGGGAACCAGTGGCAACTGCATTAATTTCAAGTTGCAAAAAAGTCGACAAATATAACCTGAACTTTGATTTCTGCATGTGGGTAGATAAGTTACTGTAAGAAAGTAGGTTATAACTCACTTGTGGCATTCTTTAATTTTAGGAGTTTGATTATATTTGGGGGCAAACCCAGAGTTAAAGCAAAGTTTGTTTTCATGCTTAAGAAAACTTTGTTTTCCTGATGTCACTTAACTGCACTCCTTCGCTCTAAATTAAAGCAACAAAGACTGCATGGTAGTTGTTCAGTAAGTATTTGTCAAATGAATGAAACTTAATTGTTGCAGAGAACTGGCCTTTCTTTTTTATCTGTTTTCTGAGTGCTCGTGAAATTCTATGAAGGTAGTCACAGGATGCTTCTTTCCGAAGAGGCTACTTGTCCTGTCCCAGGTGGCAAGAACCACCTTAGATCTCACAGCCAGGAAGAGAAGGAGGTCCCCGGCCCCCAGCCTCATTTGTCCCGTTCGGGGCTGCAGCTTCTCTGTTTATTCATCTTCTTGTAGTAATTGCTAGATGGGTTATTTCTTCCTAACACTTGACCTCAGCTCCTTGTCCATCTTGTATATTCTACAGGGTTTTCTAGTAATCTGAGCTCTGCTCACTGCCTTCAGAGGATCTATCTTTTGATCACGTCTGTATGTTTTTTATGAGATGGAGATACAATCCCTAGATCACGTGTATGAATTTGTATACATATATTGTAAACTAAGGGATCTCCAGCTCTTAAAACATTTATTTGGAATAATGCCATGTGGACTCACTAGATATTCAGTTCAGTTCAGTTCAGTTCAGTCGCTCAGTCGTGTCCGACTCTTTGCGACCCCATGAATCGCAGCATGCCAGGCCTCCCTGTCCATCACCAACTCCCGGAGTTCCCTCAGACTCACGTCCATCGAGTCAGTGATGCCATCCAGCCATCTCATCCTCTGTCGTCCCCTTCTCCTCCTGCCCCCAATCCCTCCCAGCATCAGAGTCTTTTCCAGTGAGTCAACTCTTCACATGAGGTGGCCAAAGTACTGGAGTTTCAGCTTTAGCATCAGTCCGTCCAAAGAAATCCCAGGACTGATCTCCTTTAGAATGGACTGGTTGGATCTCCTTGCGGTCCATGGGACTTTTATTAAGAAGCTCAATTTAGACCATGCAGTTGTCCTGCAGATACTTATGAGTCACCCAGTAATTAAATTTAGGATGAGTTGTTGCTCAGAAATCTCATAGGCTTAACTCAAACCCAGAGAACTTGTCAGCACATTAGTAGAAATATAACGAGTGCCTTTGGACCCCACTTATGGAGCGTTTGAACCCCAAGGTCCTGCCAGCTCCCAAGTTACCTGAGTCACTTAAAAAAAAAATTATTTATTGACTTGGCTGTGTCAGTTCCTACTTACAGGACTCTTGACCTTTTGTTGCTGCGCGCCGGCTCTCTGGCTGTGGCATGCAGGCTCAGTAGTTATGGCCTGTGGGCTTAGTTGCCCCATTGCATGTGGGATCTTAGTTCCCAGATCAAGGACCCAGCCCCCATCCCTGCATTAACCATGGGACCGCTGGAGAAGCCCCTGGTAGACTCCAAACTGAATCCATCCATTGTTTCTCAGGCGGCAACCTCTGGAATTCCAAAGCTCATTTCACTTTGCTCTTACAGAGCTCAGTACTAGATTCCTCTACCCTGTTTTTATTGAACTGTAATTAAAATGGTGGTTTTATGAGTTCGTTATACCTGACTTTCTTTCACTGAAACTATCCCTGAAAGGTCCTACACACAAAAATGTGGATGGAAGCACAGAGGATGGGGAGTGGGATACATGAGTGCTTTCAGTTTCCCAAGTGGAAGATTTAAAAAAAAAAAAAAAGTCCCTTGCACTGAGACAGTGCATCACACACTGTATAGCCTAAAGACTTATTTGGTTCCATTTTCATTTCTCTTTTTTAACTTGAGTGAGAATCCATGGTATTGAATAAGTTATGCTGATAGATTATTGTTTAAAAAAAAAACTGTTTTGCTTTTTTCAGTTGCTTTTATATATATGGAATATGTATGATCTTATATGTGGTTCATTGGGAAATTTACATATTCAACATAGGTAATCACGTAAAAGGGATGAGAATGTAGGGTGTGGGATAAAACTCATTGGGCTTGCATTCTGAACTTAACCGTGGCCAGTTACTTACCTTGGGGCCTTGGCAAAGATTCTTAGTCTCTCAAGAAATGTGATGATTATATAATGAGGATCGAGAAGAAAATGGCATCCCACTCCAGTACTCTTGCCTGGAGAATCCTGTGGACGGAGGAGCCTGGTGGGCTGCTGTCCATAGGGTCGCACAGAGTCAGACACGACTGAAGCGACTTAGCTGCAGCAGCGGTGTATAATGAGGATGTAGTCTAGGTAGCCAGTCGTGGGTGCTTGGAACCTTGTGCTGAGGAGGAAGGAGTCTACACCCAAGCTCAGACAGACAGGATGCTGTATGTTTGCGATACCTTCCAAAGGTTTGGACGTGAGGAGATTTGACACACGTGAGTATATCTGGACAAAACGATACATAACATCTTCCTCTTGGTGTTAGAATTCTGTGATTCTAGGGCTTTCTTTGAGGCTTCCTCCTTCTAGGTTGGAAAAAAGCTTCAGTAGAAAAATATAGTCATTAAGAGCAGGATTTCTAGAACCACATTTCCTAGCTACTATCTTTGTGACCTTAGGTCACAGAAAAATTTTCTATGCTTTATTTTCCTTTATTGCTGAAGACAGAGACGTTTACCTCTTCTCTTTCCTGAGTATTGTATGCATACAGAGACGTTCCTAGAATGCAGAGAGCAGTCAGTTACCATTTGTGGAATGAATTAATGAACGTTTCTCAGTTGATAGAATCAGAGGAGTTAATATGTATAAAGCACTTAAAATAGTGCCTGGCACAGAGTGTGCTCAATAAATCTGGGGGGTTATTACAATTTATAACTTATGAGATATAGAGGACAAGTATTTTAGATGACTTAATTTGCATTTCATCTTCCTGTTCCCAATCCTAAAGATTTATTATGAAAAGCTAAGGCCTGAATAGCTAAGAAAATGAGGGACTGATTTATCAACAATTTCAGAAAACTATTTTAACTTTGATACTTAATATTTTGCTGATTGTGAGTTGTCATCAGAATATTCTGGTCATAGATCAGTGATAGCTCTGTGCAGTTTTGGAACATGGACTTTTCAGCTTTCTTGTGGGTTGTTCTGCTTTGCCAAATCCTCACCCACCCACCCTGTGCCCATGGAGTGTGTTACTACCAAGGGCGTAAGTGTCTGAAATGACCATCTGGGCTCATGACTGCTTTTGGAGGCCACAGCTTAGCACAGTTAACTGTCTGTACGTGAGTTGTGCCTCTGACATCAGCCTCATTAACACCATGGTATCTGTGACTATTTAACTGGTCCAGACGCGTCCACATCACATAGAATTTCTTGTGTTTGTTCTTATAATAAATCAAGCTGAAAGCTTATTCCAAGATGTAGTGAAAAGTATTTAGAGAGTTCACCACAGTTGCAGAGGAGTTCAGTCTTTGGAGTATCTGACTCTTAGAAAGAAGACCTCGCCAGACCTGGGAAGTGATGAGGAAGCCCATTCCTGAATGTTTTCCCTCTTCAGTGAAGTTCCGCAGGTCTGTTTGGCAGGCAGTCCACTTTCCCCAGCACTCTCCCCTGGGTGCTTGTTCCCCTCCCACTTGTCCTGTAGACAGACCATAGTTAAGCTATCCTGGGATGTTAGCAGTGGAAAGATACCCACAAGTTAGCTCCAAGCATCACTTTAGCAGAGAAACCTTTTTCTTCAAGCTAAGCATAGAAAACAGATAAAGGTAGCATGGTCCTGGCACAGAGTAAACCTCCTTTTTTTTTTTTAATGCTTTCATGTTATTAGAACTGCTCTGTTTGGAAGGGGTATCTGAGATCCATGGAGGTCCCTAAGGAAAAAGACCAAACTCCTGGGCTTCTGAGATTCCATCTGAAGAATCCTGGTCTTTTTCTGGGGATGGACTTGACGTCTACAAAAGTAATAGAGACAGAGTTTCTTAGGCTGGAACCCCTTCACCATATAACTTGGGCAAATGGTCAGCCCCCGCCTTAAAAGGTTTGTGTACGTGCTTCTAAGTCCCTCGTTGGTTCTGCTGAGGAAGTGAAATGAAAGTGTTAGTCGCTCAGTCGTGTCCTGCTCTTTTGTGACGTCATGGTCTGTAGCCCGCCAGGCTCCTCTGTCCATGGAATTCTCCAGGCAACAGTGCTGGACTGAGTTGCCATTTCCTCCTCCAGAGATCTTCCCAACCCAGGGATCAAACCCAGGTCTCCTGCATTGCAGGCAGATTTCTTTACTGTCTGAGCCACCAGGGAAGCTGAGGAACCATTCAGCTTCATTAAGTTCTTCATTAAGTTCCACTGCATTAAGTTCTATACAAGGAGGTCCTGACTGCTCTTGGATTCACCTATAAATAGGCATCTAGACTATTTTGGAAGCATAAGGTGCTTATTCAGCTTTTCATGATTAGCTTTATTCCCAGGCCAGAAAAAGGGATATATACTTATACAATAAGAATTATTGCTTTTTGAGTAGGCTGGCACTACTCATTTTCAGAAGAGAAATAGTTGTATCTTCATAATCCTTTCTTATCTTCACTTGGTTATTAAATCATTAAAAATCTACATTCATGATTTGTTTCTCCATTTCCAAAATATTCAGCTTTGCTTAACTGGTTTGTACATTTATTTTTGTCATTGTTAAAATATTGTATGTAATATTTGTACATTTGTTATATGGTGAATCAGCAAATGCATCTTTGAAGTGGCGATTAAATTTGGTAGCTTCTTGCTGATCTGAGATCAGAGTGGTTAATTGTGGTCACTTTTCTATGGAAGTGAAAAGGCAAGGTGTTCCTTCTTTAAGTATAGATCCTCTGTATTTATGTGGTAATGTGTGTGGGTTTTCCCTCTCTATCTTATTACTCAGACTACTATTTCATGTTCACTTTTTCCATTTCATTACACAGGAAGCTCTATAGATGTCTCTTAAAAACGAAAGCGAAATTGTAACCACTGGTGTATGCTTTTCTGAGTATAGGGTATATGGGTGGAGGCAATGTGGTGTTTGCACGCACATGTGTTGTGTATGTTCTGTATGCATTGTGCAAAATTAAGGGAGTCTCTGAAGGAGGAGAAGCTAGCCCTGCATGTAAAGAGGAGACACTTCTAAGAAAAATATTTGGTGGCACTGGGTCTAAGTTGCAGCATGAGGAATCTTCAGCTTCATTACAGCACGTGGGATCTCTAGTTGCAGCATGTGGGACCTAGTTTACGACTAGGGGGTGAAACTTCCCCACACCCGCAGCTGCACTGGGAATGCGGAGTCTTAGCCACTGGACTGCCAGGGAAGTCCCAAGGGCAGACACTTTCTAAGCAAAGTTAGCAAACACAAGGTGCCTACTGCAGCGACTAGCAGCAGGCGGCTCTCTAGAAGGGGGTTGTGACCAGTCGGACTGTGGGAAGGATCAGGCCAGATCACTCTTTATCAGCCCTGCTCATCCTGCCAGACTTTCTCATGACACCTGAAGGACTGAGATCCAGAATTTATGATTGTTTTTTTGAATGGGAATACATTTCATAGCTTGCTCACTTCTGCACTCATCTCTTTGAATTTCAGAACTTGTCATCATTAAACAATGCAGTTTTCTCTTTGAAATCATGCTCATGTCCACCTGTTTGGTTTTTAAGACAAGAAACTCTCTGGAGATCTGCCTTCTCCAGTTTCAAATTAAGCTTTCACATCACTGACGTTTAGAGTTGTTTTCTGAACCACATCTCACCTACTTTCTCTTTCTTATATATGTGTAGCCTCTTCTCCCCTTTCTTCCAAAATTAGATGTAGCGTGTTTTGTTTTGCTTTGTTTTCCTATCTTGCTAGGTTTTTTTAAAATAGAATGTAACAGATGAACCTATTTGCACAGAGGCTAGTAGATCTCACCAGGTTCAACTTTATGCCATTTTTGATGTATACAAGACTGCCTGGGGATTGCTTGCTTTCACTTGCTTCTGGTTGTTGCACCCGGTTAAAACTGGACCTGTGAAACTCTGAAATTTGTTCAAGGAATTGAATATTTAAACCCACCTGTTGCTATTTCTGTACCATCTGTATACTTTTTCATCATGGAATTGGGTGAAGAATCATATTTTCACTTCCCGTGTCATAACAAGAGCTTATTCCTATCTCACAGCTTGAATCCAGCATTGGGAATTTAGCAGAACTGACTATGTAAATCTAATAGAATATTTATTAACTCACTTTTTCAGTTGAAGACACTGAGTTGGCAGTCTTGGTGCCGAGCAAGTGTTAGGAACTTCTTATGTCTAGAAAGGCCTAGAAGACGTCATCATTCCTTAATTCCTGAAATAGTGCCAGAGACTTCTTAGTGACTTGCCTTCCTGTGTGGACCACTGTGGTCTATGTAGGCTGCCACGCCCTTTCCCTTCCACTTCTGGAGTCCATTCTACAGAGTTTCACTGACCAGTTACAACAGGATATAACTAACTACAAAAGAGAACCCTTACCTTTATATAAGAAGCCCAAGAATTACATAGGTTATTTAATGTCCAACAATGAGTAACGTTTCTGAGAATGCCAGATGTATTACCTTAGTCTCTGGAGAGACTCAGGTATCCTATCAATGGACCAGGTGCTCATTTTCTTGGGCTATTCTCTACAAAGAACTTGAGATATTATTTTCCTCTTCTTAATGAATCTCCATGTTCCCCACCCTCACTTTTTCTACAAAATGCATTCTGTGATCATGGTTAAATTAACCAGAATTTTAAAAATATTTCTAGCCCGTTTTACAAAGCAAAAGAATACATTTTTAGTGGTACCAATCCACCTACCATTCCAGGAGATGTAAGAGGTGAGGGTTCCATCCCTGGGTCGGGAAGATCCCCTGGAGGAGGACATGGCAACCTACTCCAGTGTTCCTAGGAGAATCCCATGGACAGAGGAGCCTGGCGGGCTACAGTCCATGGAGTCGTGAAGAGTCAGACACGACTCTAAGCGTCTGAGCACAGCCCATTTTACGAAGCAAAAGAATCTGTTTAAAAGGGGACAAAAATAGACTGGCACGTTATCAAAATCAGTTCAGGTCAGTCGTGTCCAACTCTTTGTGACCCCATGAATCGCAGCACGCCAGACCTCCCTGTCCATCACCAACTCCCAGAGTTCACTCAAACTCACATCCATCGAGTCAGTGATGCCATCCAGCCATCTCATCCTCTGTCATCCCCTTCTCCTCCTGCCCCCAATCCCTCCCAGCATCAGAGTCTTTCCCAGTGAGTCAACTCTTCGCATGAGGTGGCCAAAGTACTGGAGTTTCAGCTTTAGCATCATTCCTTCCAAAGAAATCCCAGGGCTGATCTCCTTCAGAATGGACGGGTTGGATCTCCTTGCAGTCCAAGGGACTCTCAAGAGCCTTCTCCGACACCACAGTTCAAAAGCATCAATTCTTCGGTGCTCAGCCTTCTTCACAGTCCAACTCTCACATCCCTACATGACCACAGGGAAAACCATAGCCTTGACTAGACGGACCTTAGTCGGCAAAGTAATGTCTCTGCTTTTGAATATGCTATCTAGGTTGATCATAACTTTTCTTCCAAGGAGTAAGCGTCTTTTAATTTCATGGCTGCAGTCACCATCTGCAGTGATTTTGGAGCCCCCCAAAATAAAGTCTGACACTGTTTCCACTGTTTCCCCATCTATTTCCCATGAAGTGATGGGACCGGATGCCATGATCTTCGTTTTCTGAATGTTGAGCTTTAAGCCAACTTTTTCACTCTCCTCTTTCACTTTCGTCAAGAGGCTTTTTATCAAAATAAGTAGCCTTAAATTTTCCTTTAACTTGGGCTTTAAATATTGTGCTTCCCGAAGTGAAGTGTGGGATTGGACCCAACATCTTCCTTCAGGAGGGAGAGAAATGGGTAGGAACAGCTACCTACACTTCACTGAGTAATGCGCCAGACCACCCTGCAAGATTGGCCAGGAGGGTGGTCACTGGGCAAGAGGGACCCAGAGTCCCCTGTGTGGCCTTGGCCACCGTGAGCCCTATCTTCTCACCAGTCTGAGAATTCCTGTGTTTTGAGGAAAGTACAGCATAAGCCACTGTATCCGTGCTCAGTGAATACACTAAAGACATTGTGAGATATTTTTGTTTATTTTTTTTAAACTTTTCATTTGTTCCTGAATTTTCTTGTCCTATTACAGTACATGTAAATCATATGTTTCCATTTATTGGGGATATGAAGGAAGAATATCTTAGCCTTGTACCATTTTCAGCTTGTCGTGGTGTTTGTTTTATTTTTTTAATTTAAAAAGTTTTAAAATATTTATTTATTTGCTTGCTTATTTGGCTACCTCGGGTCTTAGTTGCGGCTCGAGGATTCATTGTCCCAGCATGAGGATTCGTCATCACGTCTTTCCGGATCGTTCGTTGGGGTGCTTGAACTCTCTCTAGTTGTGGCATGAGAGCTTAATTGCTCTGTGGTGTCATGTGGGATCTTAGTTCCCCAACCAGGGGTGAAACCCATGTCCCCTGCATTGCAAGGCGGATTCTTAACCAATGGACCACCGGAGAAGTCCTCATTTTATTTACTCTATTTTCTTTTTTTTGGGCTGCCCCACTTAGCATGTGGGATCTTAATTCCGCGACCAGGGATCGAACCCGAGCCCCCTGCAGTGGAAACGCAGAGTCCTAACCACTGGACTGAACGCCAGGGCGTTCCATGGTGCTTGTTTTAGATATATGTCCCTGCCTTTTCTTTTCCTTCCATGAAATGTTTATTGTAGCTAACATCTGTGTCCACGATTGAATGGGTAAATAACACAGTGAATAACTAGTTTCCTACTGATTTTTTTACATGCTTCTGAAGTGGCACCTCATACTTAAATATCCAACAAACATTTTTGAAACAACAGATGGCTCATTAATGGATATTAATATATCTTTCAAAACTTCACTTGGGCGGTAAAACAATTTTCGTGTGTTTATAACTTTAACCATGGGGATTTAAATAGGAATTTTCTAGCATATGAATCAGCAATTTAACTGGCAAGCGGTGAATTCTGGAAGAATGGACATTTCGTTCCCACTTTTCCAGGCCTTTTATCATGCTAAATCACAAGTCAGGGGCCTGACAATGAAATCTTTTTTGTATCTGGGTTTAAAAGGTTTTAAAAGTCAAACTTAATGCTCTTTACACTGAAGTATGTTCTGTAGGTGCCAAATAAATTTGAACACAAGCTTGTTGCCTTTGTTATTGCTCATAAAGAGAGATTTACTACCTGAGATTACCCTGTTCCTGCAGTGACATCACCGACTCCTGTAAAGATTACTGCCTCTATGAAAACCGAGGATCACAGGCTCTGTGAGCACAGATCCTAGTGGCTTTAGGTGCCTCAGCTTATGGGGTGTATGGGTTTATCAGCATGGATTCAGAGTGTTCAGTGTTTTATTGTGCAGTGTTGTGTGGCTGTGATTGTGGATTTGTATCATTTGTTTATTCATACTGGGTAGGGAGTGTCTGCTGTGTCCTGGGCAGGCCGTTAGAACCCAGGAGACCAGAACCCAGTCAGACACGTTTCCTGCCCTCCTGATGTTTATGACCTGACACAGAAGAAGTAAGCCAAGACTTAAGAGAGGACGAGACAGCTCATGTTGTTGCCTTGAGCTTGGCGTGTGGCTGCAGAGCACGCACAGTGTTGCCAAGAACATTTTCCCTGGTGTTGTGGTAGCTCAGACCCGAGTGGTCTAGGAGAGACTTGAGGTGAAGGGGGTGTTCTTGGCGGAAGGAACATCTCACGTGAAAACGTTCAGTGTTACCGCTATGGGGTTCTGTCTCTTCTGCTGCATATGTCATTTATTGGGCTTTCCAGCTCTTGATCTGGTGGATTCTGTGTTTCCAACATACATTTTAAAAAGGCCAGATTTCAGTTAGTTAGTTTGAAAATATTAGCCACCAAAATAACAGCCTTCTGTACTGTTTTTAAATTTTTATATATGCACTTACGGCTGAGCAGGGAGAATCCCAGGGATGGGGGAGCCTGGTGGGCTGCCGTCTGTGGGGTCGCACAGAGTCGGACACGACTGAAGTGACTTAGCTTAGCTTAGCTTAGCTTAGGGTCTGTGTTGCTGCACAGGCTTTTCTCTAGCTGTGGTGCGCGGGCTCTGCTCTCTAGTTGCAGTACACGGGCTTCTCATCCGGAGGGCGTCTCTTGTGCGGCATGGGCTCTTGGGTGCACGCGCTTCTGCGGTTGCAGCACGTGGGCTCGGTACCTGTGGCTCCTGGGGTCTGGAGCACAGGCTCAATAACAGTGGCACGTGGGCTCAGTTGTCGTGCAGCACGTGGGATCCTCCCGGATCAGGGATTGAACCTGTGTCCCCCGCACTGGCAGGCAGATTCTTTACCGCGGAGCCACCAGGGAAGCCCCCAGCCGTCTGTGTTTTTGTTGCAGAAATGCACGTGTCTGTGGAAGCACGGACACAGCTACGCCCTGCTGCACCAAGCGGAGGACCTGGAAGCACCGCACCTCCCCTCGGATGCCGCGCCGCCTCCCGCCCTTAGGTTGGAGAGCTTAAGCCACACATCTCCTTAGGGCGACTTTGGCTCTAATGGGCTTTTATTTTAGGGTTAAAAGGAATGATAAAGATGAAAAGGAGGGAAAATGACAGTCACATCTTAAAGTAAAAGATGAACTGAAGTATTGAGGCTTTTCTCTTCATCGGTCTTAGAAGCCACATCGAGGGAGCTGAACTTCCTAAGAACATCTCTGCTTCTCTAAAACAAACCTCCTGATATTGAAAGCTGAGTGCATTGTATATACTTACCTATCTTGTTTTTACAGAAAACCTTGTCCGTAACTATGTGTGTGTGTGTGTTCACTTCCCTGACTGCAGCTCCTGAGGAAAAGGCATATAGGAAATGACATCGTGACCATTGTCTTCCAAGAGCCTGGAGCACTTCCTTTTACTCCAAAAAGCATCCGGTCCCACTTTCAACACGTCTTCGTCATCGTCAAAGTGCATAATCCATGTACGGAAACCGTGTGCTACAGGTGAGTCAGCCGCCCCTGGCGCTCCGTGCTCCCAGAGTTGTTCCAACAGGTCCTCTTTTCCCAAATATCTTTGTTTTCCAATTATTCTTTCTCAGCCCCTAATTATCCTTTGATTTTTTTCTTCTCCCTAATTACATTTCTCATGGTTATCATCCAGGTACTTTCTGTAAGTATCTTCTTCCCATTTTGAAACAGTGAAATTCCCAGCAGTTCATGAGTGTAGGTGACACCTTTCCTCAGCATTCAGGACATCATCCAGCCCTGCCAGCGCCATCGCTTGGTGAATAGCAGCCCCAGAAGTGGATGATGCGGCCACGTCAGCGCTTCCCTGAAAGAAACATATGGTGATGGCACAGTACCTCTTCTTGTCCAAGGTCTTGGAAACACTCACACTTGTGGGGCTCTCAAGACGGGCGTTTGAGGCTTTGGTGCTTTCAAAAGGCCAGCCAGGCACCCAAGCATCTCAGGCCAGTCTGGCGGGGCCTGCCTTTCCTCCACTCCTTCTTCTCCAGGAAGCGGCCGTCTAGTGGGGTGCTGTTGAAAGAGCGGGTCTCTGACCTGAGTGAGGGTCCAGATCTCCTGCCATGTTTAGAGCTTAGCTTATTTTTGTGTGTCAGTTTCTCAGTCGTGCCCGACTCTTTGCAACCCCGTGGACTGTAGCGCACCAGGCTCCTCTGTCCATGGGATTCTCCAGGCAGGAGCACTGGAGTGGGTTGCCATTTTCTTCTCTGGGGTATCTTCCCGACCCAGGGATCAAACCCAGGTCTCCTGCATTGCAGGCAGATTCTTTGCCATCTGAGCTTTAGGGAAGTCCTTATTTTGGGGGCCCTTCAATTCCTTCTCTGAAAACTAAGGATAACAGTATTGACTTCAGTGTGTAGTTAAGAAGAATGAATGCTCAGGTTTCAGTTAGTTTTTTAAAGAAGTGATATTTGAAAAAAAAGACATCTAGCCTGTATAAAGGATATGTGCTTAGTTGCTCAGTCATGTCCAATTCTTTGTGACCCCATGGACTGTAGCCTGCCAGGCTCCTCTGTCCATGGGGATTCTCCAGGCAAGAATACTGGAGTGGGTAGCCATGCTCTCCTCTAGGGGATCTTCCCAACCCAGGGATTGAACCTATGTCTCCTGCACTGCACACGGATTCTTTACCGTCTGAGCCACCAGGGACGATATGCCTAAATCCAATAACGTTAGTGCAAACATGCTCATTTGGCTTATTCTTCTGGGATCTCCCCCATGAATGGTAATTATGAAGAATCATCTTAAATGAACTTCCCTAATGGATTGGAAACATGAGCCTAGGGCGTTCTTGTATTTGGTGTTATTTTATCTGCTGCTATTTTTAGGTCAAATTGGGTATTTTTAATTACTTTCTATTTTTAGTTTATTCTTCTATCATGAGGTGGTTTATTAGCACAAAAAATCTTAAAAGATAAGTAATACCTTTTCATTTTTATTTCTTTAGAGCTTTCTGGGTTTAATTAGATTACTGGGGGGTGCCTTTGATATAGATCTTGCTTATAAACAAAGCGGCTTGCATTATGTTTTCTGTGGTGAAAGACAGTGTATACAAATGGTTCAAAAACAGGGTCATTGCCTTTTGAGAAACCACACGTTATTGCTAAGTTATCATTTACTAATGAGGTTCAAGTGTAAAGCAGCAGAGTGCTTCAGGGTTTTAAAAGTGGCTCATAAACATTCATGGGCTTCCCATGTGGCTCAGTGGTAAAGAACCTGCCTGCCAGTGCAGGAGACCTGGGTTCAATCCCTGGGTCGGAAAGATCCCCTGGAGGAGGAAACGGCAACCACTCCAGTATTCTTGCCTGGAAAATCCCCTGGACAGAGGAGCCTGGTGGGCTACAGTCCACTGGGTCACAAAGAGTCGAACATGAGTGAACATATTCACACATGGCAGAGTTTGCTTGTCTGTCCCAAAGACAGGCAAGTCCTTCCCTGTCCTTTCAGACTAGCTGAGGCCCCGCCCAGACTGTCTTCTCTTTTATAGCTCATTTTCCCAGAAACAATTAACTCTGTTAGAGGGTGTGCAGGTTGCAGCAAAGATGGGAGATCCCTGGGGACTTTGATCTATTTAGAGTCTCACCAGCTACATCCCAGAAGAAGGTTTCACACCTGCTTTCATTTCTTAACTCACTTCTTCCAGGGTTTTCTCCAGTGAAGAAAGTGAAGCATAGATGACTTCCTTTATTTATCTCAACACAGAAAATATCAGCCTGGGCAGATGTGGGGTCAGCTCTCCTTCTTGGTTGGCAGACGCTGCTCAGTAGTTGGGGAGTAGATACTGGAGGGTTCATTCATTCACTCACTCCAGTCTTTCATCTGCTAATTTATTAATTCACTCTTATTCCAAAACAGATTTGAGGCAGTGAAAGCTTCTGTCTGATACAAGGGAGCATTATTGGTTTTGCCATATTAAAATGATTGCTATCACTCTATGTTTGAAATATCGTAAAAGGTTGTTTCCATAAAATCTTCATTTAGACTTCCAAAATGTGATCAAGTGAGCATTTCCTTTAAAAAAAGGGACATTCAGAAATTTTGGCTCTATAAGGATGGGCCCTGTTCCCAGTAGCATGCCAGCAGGGCAGATCTCACTGTCAGCTGTTGGAGGGTCACTGCCTGTCAGTGGTGACCAGCCACAGAATCGAAAGAGCACCAGCCTGGCTGCACACCCATCGCCCCTGCCTTAGTCAGCTCGCACAGTCACGGTGCAAACCAAAGAACCGGTAGTTTATACGGCAGACGTTTATTGCTCGCAGTTCTGGAGGCTGGAAGTCCAGTGTCATGGTGTTGGCGGGTTTGGTTCTCCCTGAGCCCTCTCTCTTGCCTTGCAGATGGGCGTCTTCCTCCTGTGTGTTCACGTGGTCTCCGTTCTGTGTGTCTGCATCTCTGGTTGTCTTTCTGTGTGTTCATGTTTCATTTTATAAGGACACTTGTTAGATTGGATTAGGGCCCTCTGTCATGATCTCATTTTGACTTAACTATCTCTTCAAAGAAAAGACCCAGCCTTCAAACACAGCCACTTTCCCAGTTACTGGGGTTTTGGACTTCAGCATACAAATTTTGAAGGGAGGCTACTCAGCCTATATACTCCCCTCCCCTGCACCTACTAAATTTGAAAGTTTTGCTTAAAAACAAAAACTTGATATCCAGAGGTGTGGGAAAGAAGAGGCGGTGAAGTAGATGGCTTCACTTGAAAGTGTACTCAGCAGTTACACTTATGAAGGTAACTATTATGGCATCGCAGTTCAATTTGTTTCTCCTTTTCCTCCCTCAGCGTTGGAGTTTCTAGGTCGAAAGATGTGCCACCGTTTGGCCCACCAATTCCCAAAGGTGTCACTTTCCCCAAGTCGGCAGTATTTCGGGACTTCCTTTTAGCGAAAGTCATCAATGCAGAAAACGCAGCCCACAAGTCAGAGAAGTTTCGAGCGATGGCCACTCGGACGAGGCAGGAGTACTTGAAGGACCTGGCGGAGAACTTTGTCACAACGGCCACTGTGGATACCTCCGCGAAATTCAGCTTCATCACTCTGGGCGCCAAGAAGAAGGAGAAGGTGAAGCCCAGGAAGGACGCCCACCTGTTCAGTGTGGGGGCCATCATGTGGCATGTCGTGGCGAGAGACTTTGGCCAGTCTGCGGACATCGAGTGTCTCCTTGGCGTTTCCAATGAGTTCATAATGCTGATCGAGAAGGATTCCAAGAACGTGGTCTTTAACTGTTCCTGCAGGGATGTCATTGGGTGGACATCTGGGTTAATGAGTATCAAGGTGTTTTATGAACGAGGAGAATGCATCCTTCTGTCCTCAGTGGACGGCTGTGCTGAAGACATCAGGGAGATTGTCCAGCGCCTGGGCGTAAGTACAGGTTTTGTTTTTCCACTGCCCTTAGGCCTTCAACTTCATATTCATAGCTTCCCCTGTGGAAGTTCCACCCCAGATGTGTTACGTGGGGAATGAAGTCCTTTTCCTCATGGGTAGAACTGATTTTAAACACTGTCCTTGTGAGCGGTTACTGAATCCATGAATGGTGGAGAAGCATCCATTAACAGTTGATTAGAAATGAAAGTGAAGCCAGCTTTCCAAAGGGAACATTGGGCCTTATTTTTATAGTGGTTGAAGGAAGGACAGGAGAATTGGCTAGATGTTGTGTGTTTGTAGAGACTTGCATGACAGTATCTTACCTGGAGGAGGTTAACAGGCATAGAATCACCGTTGACCATAGTTTTGCTCAGGGTAAGCCCTATTTGCCCCTTCAACTCTGTGCGTTTTTATGCAGTGTATCTGTTTCATCTGCCAGATTAAATATGTTATTAATCTTGCAGCCAGTTTCCTGCAGAGGTTTTATAGAATTACCTGGTAAGTTAGAAAGATTTAAAAGAAAAAGTCATGAAAGAGATTGTTATTTGCAGTACAAAACAAAACCCTTCAGTGATGTCCATGGTATTTAGCAGTTGTATTTATAATTCTTAGTGTAACAAGGAAGATACAGATTTTAGTTTGAGTACATACAATAGAATTATAAGAATAAATCAAATACAAGAACAAAATATGATTTGACAAAAGAATTTTTCATGTGTAAATCTTCCCCCAAGGGGATGTGTATCTGATTCATTAGAAAAAATTTAGTCAGTTATGGATCATGAGAAAAAGGAGAAATTATACCCATTTCCTGCCCCCTTTCCTGCCACCAAATACAAATTTTTTGTTATTCCAGACCACATAGAAGAGACAATGCAATCAAGGCAGTGTCTGCTAGCTTTGGAGAAATAACGTTGTTATTTGCAGGCACTCCGTACAGGAAGGGCCTCAGAGTGTTCAGCAGTATTGAGGGCGTATGTGGACTAACCATGATGTGATTTGGGGATGATTAAGTGTGTGATCAGTTTATGTATCTGGAGAATTGAATTATCTGGTGAGTCTCAGGACACGTGCTTTCAGTAATCCTGGAAATACTTCTTTTTCAGAGACCCACTGAGTCATTATAACCTGTACTCTGGAAAATACAACACAAACACATGTCCCTTCACCAACCAGCAAAATGCACGTCCCAGAGGGTCTGATACATTCACTATTACAAGGACCCCATTGTACCATCTTTCTAGAAAAGTGACTGTGTGACTAAGCTGCCTGATAGCTGGAATATATTTGAGGAAATATTGAGTTAACCAAAAAGTTCCTTTGGGTTTTTCCATTAGATATTGCAGAAAAACCTGAATGAACTTTTTGGCCAATGCAATATGCTGTATCTGGGATGACTTATAATGGGAGATGGTAGAAATAAACCAACCCAAAGACCACTGGGGGCTTAGAACATCAGGCTGGTGCCAGGCGGGAGAAGGAGAAATGGAAAGGAAGAGGATGAAGCTGCCATAGTAGAGAGATTAGGAAGGGGCACTGTGGGACAGGTGGTGACCTCTGCGTTTTCTAGTGGTGAAAACGGAAGTGCCTGTTACGCAGGTAAAGACGCAGGTGGGAAATGAGAACTCCTGCCTAAAGGGACAAGCAGGGCCGGTCACTCTCCAGAGAGCCCAGGTTTGGTCGAATGCTCTGCTGTTGCCATCTTGAAACTCAGGAAGTTTTGTCAAAGGGGCCATACATTTTTATTTTGTACCAGATTTAACAGATTATGTAGCCAGTCCCGGGTACATAGGTAGGAGGCCACCATGTGATTATTGATCATGTAATTATGTGAGGAACTCCAAGTCAGTGGAGAGCATGATCCTTCAGCCTTTGTAAATGTTAAGAAGCAAGGAACAGAAGGGAGAACGAAACTACAAAAAGTAGGGGACGTGGAGGGTGGTTGGAAGAAATAGGAGGAAGAGACGACATGTAGGACTCAGGAAAAGCTTGGCCTTTCACTCTTCTATCTGATATACGGATGCTAAATTTCAACTGAGAATTATGTTCCTATTGGAAAGAAGGCCGGCCACATGTCCTCTGTGATCTTTTGGTCAGCGAGCTTAGTTGAAACAAAGCTGAAAAAGGAAGTGAAAGAAAAATGTATTCAAGTTGGATATATTACAAAAGTACTTTTTCTCCAATTTTGAATTACTTCAGTTCATAACTTTAGAAACTTCAATCTTTCAAAATGTCACCACTAAGACCAACAATTCCCTTCCCCATTTTCCTAAGCCCCAGACTGTCACTGCACCTATGGGAAACTCATCAGCAGTGTGAGCACTGGGGTGGTAACCGTGGCAACGTCAGCCACACGGGTGACAACACTGCCCCAGTCTGGGTCCCACGGCTCTATAGGTCTTATTAAATAGGAGTCTGTATATTCAGAGCATGTTTCACAGAGAATTTATTTTTAAAACGGAAACTTCACACCTACGGGTATGATACCTCCTGGTTTTAAATTACCCACAAGTAAGTGACGCCGTGGTCATCAAAGAGCTGCTTTGGTGGCTCAGTGGTGAGATATCCGCCTGCCAATGCAAGGGACACAAGTTCAATCCCTAGGTTGGGAAGATCCCCTGGAGAAAGAAATGGCTACCCACTGCAGTATTCTTGCCTGGGAAGTCCCATGGACAAAGGAGCCTGGCAGGCTACAGTCTGTGGGGTCGCAAATAGTCCAACACAACTTAGCCACTAAACAACAATGACAATATGTCATCAAATTATATCTTCAATGACGCCACATTTCTCTTTCCATTCATGTGGGCTATTCTCAGTAAGAACTTTTGAGGGTGGCATTAACTAATTATTGGTGCTTTAGTGTACCTAGTGAGATGCTCGGAGAAGGCAATGGCACCCTACCCCAGTACTCTCGCCTGGAAAATCCCATGGACGGAGAAGCCTGGTGGGCTGCAGTCCATGGGGTCACTAAGAGTTGGACACAACTGAGCGACTTCACTTTCACTTTTCACTTTCATGCATTGGAGAAGGAAATGGCAACCCACTCCAGTGTTCTTGCCTGGAGAATCCCAGGGACAGGGGAGTCTGCTGGGCTGCTGTCTATGGGGTCGCACAGAGTTGGACACGACTGAAGCAACTTAGCAGCAGCAGCAGCAGTGAGATGCTTCCTGCAGGAGTGCCTTTCTGCATGCTGCCCTTGTCCAGAGACAGTAAGGAGGCTGGCTGCCTGGCCCACGTTTGATCTTAATGGTCCTTACCACCCAGGCAAGCACGGGGAGGCAGTCCCAGGAGAGGGGATCCCAGGGTTTAGAATAGGATGTCCACAGGTTGCTACAGAGAACACTTCTGGTTTCCTAACAGTTGGACTTCCTGCTGCTGCCCGTCCTGGGGGGGCAGGTCACTAAGTGTTAGCTTGGAAAGGCATTGGGCCATTTTTTTCCCCATTGTTTGTATATGCCACACTTTGTGTATCCATTCTTCCATCCATAGGCACTTGAGTTACTTCCACATTTTGATTATTGTAAGAACATGTGTATATACATACCTCTTTGAGACCCTACTTTCAATTCTTTTGGATTTATACCCAGAAGTAGAATTGCTGAGTCACATGGTAATTCTATTTTATATTTTTGAGGAACTGCCATACTGTTTTTCATAGCTGATGCACCACTGGGCCATTTTTTAAGTTGAATTACATTGTCTAGTAGGGAATTTCCTGGCATCTAGTGGTTAGGACTTGGTCCTATGACTGCTGGGGTCCTGGGTTCGACCCTTGATTGAAAAGTAGGATCCTGCAAGCTGCACAGTTGGGGGGGGGAAAAAAAGATAAAGATAATTGTCTAGTAGGCTTTATTGCTTTGATGGGTGACAGGCTTCACATGTTTTCAGTTGTTTCAGTCTATTTGAAACAATGGAATTTAAATACTTGAGCGCCAAGTCAGGTGACGCAGCAAGGAGAGGGGAAAGTTATTAGAGCCCATCTTAAGCTCTCAGGCTCTGGACCATTGGCTTCTAGGAAAAAGCAGGACACCTGTATCCGATTTGGCTTTGAAGAATGAAACCATCATTTTACTTGTGTTATTTTCTCTGCGGCTGATGCCAAGGATAATTACGGTAAAGTTTGGGTTGAACCGTGTCCCTGTCTTGTTTTCTTGTCACTGGGGTGGCTGGAGGGCAGGGCCTTGGTGCCCCCCGTAGCCCTGCCTCTCATCGTCCCCTTCCCCCTTAGATCGTGACCAGAGGCTGCGAGACGGTGGAAATGACCCTGAGGAGGAACGGGCTGGGCCAGCTGGGCTTCCATGTGAACTTCGAGGGAATTGTGGCAGACGTGGAACCTTTCGGTTTTGCGTGGAAGGCCGGCCTTCGTCAGGGTAGCCGCCTCGTGGAGATCTGCAAGGTGGCCGTGGCCACACTGACCCACGAGCAGATGATCGACCTTCTCCGGACCTCGGTGACTGTGAAGGTGGTCATCATCCAGCCCCACGATGACGGCTCACCTCGGAGGTAAGGCTCTCGTGCGTGAGCACCCCTCCTTGGTCTCTGTGACAGGTGCTATCCTGTAAGACCCTCAGAACACGAGGTCATGTGCATCGTCCGCCTAAGTTGTTTGGACATCCACCATTAGCACAACTTAAAAGACCTATTAAAAAAATCATTAGTATATAATAAATGATACACTCTCATTTTCTAAGCTCTCCTTTGGTACATTGAAGCCATTGGGTTCAGAATATTTACTTGCATGTGTGATGGAATATTGGGAAATCAGATACACTGTTTGGTGACCACTCCATTCTGGTTGAACTGGTTCAGGGCTTTCTCGTAAGCTATCATGGGAAACATAGAAGTGACTAGACTTAGAAAGCTCAGAGATGGATGGGTGTGAGGAACAGGAACAAGAGTGGAATTAGAAAAGGATACTGTGGCATGGTAAATAGAAAGTTCTCAGGCTCAGCATCACAGGGGTATTATGCCGAAAGGAGAAAGAGCACCCCACCACCTGGCTGTGTCCCGCCTGGTACAGTAGATAGTATGCATAGTGGTATCTGGAGCGTCCTTTCTCTGCCTCCATCTCAAACGGAGGTCCTTCTGGCCCCCCAAGAGCTCTGGCTTAGGAGGGATAAGCGGGCTTGAAATCCAGGCCAGGCACTAGCTATGGGACTTTGGGTTTGTCCCTTGCTAGTTCTTATTTTCAGTCCCTCAGTCGTGTCTGACTCTTTGCAACCCCATGGATTGCAGCACGCATGCCAGGCTTCCCTGTCCTTCACTATCTCTTGGAATTCACTCAAACTCATATCCATCAAGTCAGTGATGCCCTCCAAATATCTCATCTTCTGTTGTGCCCTTCTCCTGCCCTCAATCTTTCCCAGCATCAGGGTCTTGCTCTCTCTAGGCCTTGCTTAATATCTGTAAGGTGGGATTATTATATTGCCTACTTCATACTGTTGATGAAGGTTAAGTAAGGTGATAATATGTAAAAGCAGTCTGCACCTCTGGCATAGTCAAAACCCCACACGTTTAGTGAAAAACACACAAAAGACTAAACATTTAGGATGGTCATTTGAATTTTTTCATGCTGTAAAAGAAATTCTTACTCAAAGATAGCAAAGTGACTGTGCCCGCTCCCTGATCTTGTTCCCGTGGTAACTGAGGCCCCTCTTTGTACTCTGTCCATTTCTTTTCTCCCAGCCTCCAGATCAGCACCATCGAATAGCACTTTCTCTGGTGACATGCTCTATATCTGTTCCAGCTAAACAGTGGCCGCTGGCCACATGGGTAGCTTGAAATGTGGCTAACGCAGCTGAGAAAACGGAGTTTTTACTTTAATAAATGACCAAGACTGCATCAGCCCCATCTGGCTTGTGGCTGCCATATTGAAACTGGATGGTGTGTGTGCCTGTATGCACCGCCATGTCTGACTCTTTGCGACCCCGTGGAGTGTAGCCCACCTCATGGAGTTTTCCGGGCAGGAGTGCTGAAGTGGGTTGCCATTTCCTACTCCAGGGGGTCTTCCCAACCCAGAGATCGAACTCGAGTCCCCTTCATTGGGAGGCTGATTCTTTACCACTGAGCTACCTGGGGATACACTGCTTCTAAACCATGATCTTTTTAAGAAAATAAGCCAGTAGTAAACCACCATCCTCTCTGGTTAATGTACAGAATTTTACAAAACTGTGTTTCTGTTGGTTATCTTACCTTTTGCTCCCTGCTTAACTTTCTATGGTCTGATTTCCTATATCTGCCCAGTAAGGTTATAGAATAAAGGTTAATGAGCTGAAATTCTTGAGAGTAGCAGCCACATATCACAGGAAATAACCAAGTTATTTCTTGCTGCCAGATTCTGTCCCATTAAATTCATTTACTCCCCAAGAATCCTGTGAATCACTCCTAGGGGTATGAGTACAAGGAAATCAGAGACAAAAATTATTTTCCTAAAAACAAGACTTGGATATAACAGAAAGCAATCCTTTAATCTTTGAAGCTAAAATATTTATAAGTAAAAGTCTTTTAATAAATAGATTTTATTTATTATAAATAAATTTTAAGCCACTCTGATGCAGGATATGGCACGCTTGGGGCTGATGCGCGGGGATGACCCAGAGAGATGTTGTGGGGAGGGGGGTGGGAGGGGGGTTCATGTTTGGGAACGCATGTACACCTGTGGTGGATTCATGTCAATCTATGCCAAAACCAATACAGAATTGTAAAGTAAAAATTAAAAATAAATAAATTTTTAAAAAAAAGATTATTAAAAAAAAATTTTTTTTCCACATGGTAAGATTTTTTTCTTCATTGACTGGAGTTATAGATTTATAAATTTTGTGGTGAGAATCAAATTTTATGCTGTCTTCAGGGTTGATTACTTCTATTGAACTGACACAACTGTTACCATGTTCTCCCCAAATTAAAAAAAAAAGCAAAACATTTTTCTCCTATTTTTAGTTTTGGTCTGATGTTACTAAGACATTTTTTTTTTAAGCTTCCAAGAGATATCGTTAATAAAAATGTTGGAGTTATCATTATATTTGGTATTTAAAGCATATGATTTAAAAAAGTAGAATTTCTTAAGTAATACCGAATTGTTTTTCAGCTAAAGCAAATAAACAAAAGCTACCACATAAAAGTTCTGCCTGCTATTTTTCTATCCAAGGATTTGTTATCTGCTTTGGTCTGCACATAATTAATTCTTTCTTTGTTTTAAATGTAAATTCTCTTACTGAAACTGTTCAAGATATTTAGAGATTTTGCCTTTGTCTCCTCAGAATCTCCTTAATGTTATTCCCTGAAGATACAAATTTTTCTCCTGATTAATCTGAAATAACTATCTTCTGTATTTTTAACCTTAGCCAGGATGAGAATAAGCTGTTTACCTGGTAGTGACTCTCCAGAAGTGGTCCACCTATCATCCACGTTTCCACAAGTCAGGAAGCTTTTAAGCCTAGCATGTATCATTTAAGATGCTTTCAATTCAGGCTTCCAATTTTCTGTGAATTTAAATCCATAAATTTGCAGATCTCCATTGTTGTTAGTTTTGGATTCATGCTCTGTGCCAGCAACTCTCTGGACACCCTGATAAAAGGACTCATCATTTTCCGGCAGCCTTACATACTGGAAATTATCCGTGAAGTGACAACCTTTGGCTTTAGACTCTCATGCTGAGTATGAGGGCTTCCCAGGTGGCAGTAGTGGTAAAGAATCCACCTGCAATGCAGGGAACACATAAGATGCAGTCCAATCCCTGGGTTGGGAAGATCCCTTGGAAAAGGGCATGGTGGCACACTCCAGTATTCTTTGCCTGGAGAATTCCATAGACAGAGGAACCTGGCAGGCTACTGTCCATAGGCCCGCAAACAGTCAGACATGGCTGAAGTGACTGAGCATGCGCACACGCATGCTGACTCGCAAATAGTCAGACATGACTGAGCATGCGCACACACATGCTGAAGATGAACTGTCGACATTCCATCCCCACCCTCAGCAAGTCTGGGCTTCCCTGGTAGCTCGGAGGGTAAAGAATCTGCAGTGCAGTGTGGGAGCCCTGGGTTCAATCCCTGAGTTGAAAAGATCCCCTGGAGGAGGGCACGGCAGCCCACTCCATGTACTTGCCTGGAGAATCCCCAGGACAGGAGCCTGGCAGGTTACAGTCCATGGGGTTGCAAAGAATCAGACGCAACTAAGCACAGCACAGTTAAGCAACAACAGCCTTCTGCATTATTAGATTTTATTAATGAAACTGTAGTGGAGGGTATAAAAGAAGAAATGAGCAATACTTCACTCATTTTGAAAATTAAAGTGCAAACCTTTTATAAATTTAGTTTTTATTTTATATTGGATCATAGTTGATGTATTAAATACAATGTTGTGTTAAGTTTCAAGTGTACAGCTAAGTGATTCAGTTATCCATATACATATATCCAGATTCTTTTCCCATTTAGGTTATTACAGATCTCTACAGAGTAGAGTTCCTTGTGCTGTACAGTAGAACCTTGTTGATAAAGTACAAACCTTTTAAATGAAATATCACTTAGTACCTTTATTCCTACAGCAAAATATGTAAAGATGGCCCTTTAGGTAAAACTATTCTTTTGTTTTGTGGCGTGGAAAAAGGCGCCATCTTTCACAAATCGGCTCTTACTTGTCAGTGAGGTGGCCAAATGAAAATATTAATTTAAATGGACGTGTGTGTAATTTTTCCTTTTAAGTTGTCTTTAGTGTAAGAGCCATAAGGACTACTAAAATGGCCAAGTTCATGAATTGCAAGATATTTCAGCCTTTATAAACATCATGAATAATAGAGTGAAAAATGCTTCAGTTAATTTTTGCCATTTGTCAGCCTTTTTTTTTTTTTTGTCCTCCACAATATCAGGGAGAAGAAATTCTCCCCAGAGCCCATCTGCTTCTGTCAGGAGTGGGAGAGGCCTGTCATTTAATAGACTCGCTCCTAGTTGTCTGTAGGTCAGAAGGTATTTGCTTATGACTCAGAAGCTGCTGGATTAAATGAAGTCTTTAGTTGGGAAAGTATTTATGTGGAATCAAAAGGCATCCCACATTTTGAAGTCCTTTTTTCAAGCCTCAGGGTGATGATAACTCAGCTGTCCCCAGGCTTGAAAGGAAGGCAGAACCCAATTTTATTTTCCTTGTGGAGTTCCAGCATGCAAGGAGCAGGAAGGTTCCCTCTGGGAATGCTTATTAGCTGATCTCCTGCTGCGACTGGATCTGGGAGAGGCTTCATAGCGATTGGGAATGAGTGGCCAGGAGCAGTTAGGGACTAGTGCTCTTCAAATGGAAATGAGGTTTGCAAGGGAGTGAGGGCTTTTCCCAAGCAGACAATCTCTGTGGAAAAAATGAAGAAGAATTTCCAAGACACTTAATTAAGCATTTCTTGATTTTTTGAAAGGCAGGGCATGGCCTCAGTCCCTAGCCGTCAAAGGTGACTGACATTCTATCAGTGTCATTTTAAGGAAAGTGCATCAACTTAAAAGGCTGATATAAAGGAAATAACAGCTCATCAGAATTATGCATGAGTTGTGATACAATGTGAGTGATTTAGTAAATATGTCCAATAAAAATGGAAATGAAATTCCATGCTGTGGTGCATCTGTTTTGTGTGATTTTTCATACTTCATTGACATATTGTCCAAGACGTATTTTTCTATATAATGCAAAACAGTGGCAATTATCTCATGTTGTCATGAATCTAAATTCTTGTTCTCTGATCATTCTATAAAATTGAAGCCATAGCCACCAGGACCTTGACCATTCAACTCCCGGAAGTACACAGAGTGGAGCATAGCAATAAATAGAAATGGGGAAGAAAACTCAATTTTGTCAGGTTAGCAATTGATAGATAGGTATAGATAGATGAATAATATAAGGTAGAAACATCGATTATAGGTAGATAGAAAGAGATGATAGATAAATAGATAGGTGGTGAGTTGAAATCTGGATTACAGCGAGGTTTTAGATTAGAGTTCCTTATATTTGTTTGGATAAGTAAAACCAGTTCTACCTGGTATTGTCTCATAGACTCTAATGTAATGAGTTGTAATGTGACCTGTTAAAAAACAAGTATGAAACTTCAGGTTCTCACGGTAACCTGAGGCACAGTCACTGTTTTGTGTCCTCTGCCCAGTCCTCTGGTAGAACGTTTAGATCATCTTCTCCCTCCTAGAAGTCAGAACTCTGGATTAGAGAATGAATATAAGGTAGGTTATTTACTGTTCATTCACTCCTTCACTCTGAACTAGCTTGTCCGGGGCTATTAAACATGGAAAGAACAGACATAATCTTTGCATTCTTGGGCTCCTTTTCATCTGTGTGGCATTCTAAAGTATAGTACTTCCGGGACCTCCCTGGTGGCCCATTGGTTAAGACTCCACACTCCCAATGCAGGGGATGTGGGTTTGAGCCCTGATTGAGAGACTAAGATCCTGAATGCCACAGTGTGGCCAAGAATAAATAAAATACTTCCCGTTTATATTTTGTCCTGATCATTGTCCCGTGACGCTGGGCAATGGTGATGGACAGCCAGTGAATACAGTCTCGCATGGAAATTTATTTATCAGAAACCAGGTATTATATAGCTATTGAGTCTTCTGTTGAACTTTGTAATAGAATACTTTTCCTCAGCAAGCTTTCTCAGAGGGAAGAAAGAAAAAAAAAGGAAGTAGTTGGCTTCATGAAGAACTTTTTGGCCCTGTTTTTGGGGGTTTTTTAAATATTTTAAAAAATTTATTTAATTGGAAGGTAATTACTTTATAATATTGTATTTGTTTCTTCCTTGCATCTACATGAATCAAGTTCAAAAGTCATCTTCCTTTTGAACCTCCCTTCCACCTCCCACCTCATCCCATCCCTCTAGTTTGTCGCAGAGCACCAGATTTGAGCTCCCTGCATCATACAGAAAATTCCCACTGGCCCTGTTTTATGTTGAATGCTGTGTTTGGTCTGGGGTGTAGTAGGTGAAGACACACTCCACCCCATGTCTGGTGAGAACGAAGTACAAGAAGTTGATGACTTATTCAGTACGAGCCAGCCTCACTTCCTGTGTAATAGATACATACCTTGTCCATTCAAAGACCTTATTCAAAGGGCTTGGTCAAGTGGGTTTCTGGTTTAGATATCTCTTTTACTGTAGTCTCAGGGTCTCTCTATTTCTGTCTATAAATTAAAGAAGTTGGTACGAAAGTGAATTAATATCTCATCAAGTGCCTACCTATTTCAGATGTGACCCTGCCCTTAGCTTTACAGTCAGTTACACTGGGTGGTTCTCTCCCTATTGGAAGCGTTTGATTTTTTTATGCAACAGAAGGAGTTTGTGATTCGAGTGAATGAGCACCAATTATCCCTGTCACCTTGTTGGATAATTTGGAAAGAGTCTTGCAGCTATTAGCAGGCTATTAGCATAACAGACATTAAAATGATGAAAATATCGGTGATTACTTCAGTCCCTAAGGCTATACGGTCTCTTTAACAAAGTGCATAATGTAAAAGAATCAGATATTTTGTTTGAGGGGATCTATCTGCCTTTGTTGCCAAAGAGAATCTTTCAGCTCCTAGTGGAAACTGACACAACGTGGGCTCATTAAATGTCCTTTGATAGTTTCCGAAGGAGATGGGTGAATGTGTTGGAAAGAGTGCTGAGCTAGGAGTCAGCTTCCATGTTCTAGGGTGAAAGCTGTCTAACCTTTCCAAGTCTCTTAGCCTTCTGCAAATTTTAGATGTCCTTTGTACTACCGCAGACATTTCTGTGAAATTGAAATGGTATAGTGTAGGTGGAAACCTGCAAAGTGCCATACAAGGGAAGTGCGGATTAGAAGCAAAGGACTGCATTGCAATATGTTGGAAGACTTCATGAGATTTGTGGGTTGAGGTCAAGGTTCACTGAGATTCTCCCAACAAAGTGAAACCAACAGGCAATTTCAGAGTAAATGCAAGTTGTAATTACGTGATTTCGCTGTGCTGTGGGTCCATGGTTTACCCAGTCCACACTTTGCTAATTTGTTCAACTCTTTTTTTTTTTTTCCTGATAAGAATGCATCTCATTCCTTTAAACTTTCTCAGTTCTCTTTCTCAGTTCTTTAGGAGTTTGTTGTTGTTGTTGCGCCTCAAGAGTATTTATCCCTATTTATTATCCCTGGGATTTCTCCTACTTCTTCATTTTTGAAAGTCATACATCCAACTTTGGTATGAGAGTAAAGAACAAAGTATCAAAATAATGATTCATTGTTCTGTGGATGAATGTACACAGGGAATTTAACAGCTCTAAAACTTCTGTGCTTCTGATTATTACATAAAGTTAAACTTCCCCATTCTATTCTGTAAATGTATATTATCTAGAAAGAACTTCCAGCAAAGTATATGAGCCTTTTGCTGTTTTATATTGTCTTTCTTTATGGATCAAAAAGTCACATTATCAGTTTGAAACTAATTTCTTTCCTTGATGCTTTCGCTTTGGGAAGCTTGCATGCTTCCATAATTTAATCTTGACACATCCTCCTCTGTTACTGTTCCAACTGGCAAGAGGTAAAACATGGGTCCAGAGCGTTTCTCCCCTTTCTGAGCTGCATATTAGCAGATCTAGGCTTTGGGCACAGGGCACTAACTTCTCTCCCTTAGGTGGAAAACGGTTTGACTACTGTAGAGCATTTCTACTGATAATAAATAAGGCAGCTTGGCTGGGCTCCAACAGTGATAGTCCTGATGGTCAGGCGGTCCAAGTTGAAGCCCCTTTAGAGCTGAGTTTACAGCCTGGCCTTCAGTGATTCTGGTTTCAAGCACCCATTTATTAGTGGTAAAGGGAGGGTCCTCTTCCAGAAAACCGGAGGTATCACTTGGAAGGGTGATGATGCCGTCTTGGCGACCTTCCTGGTGGTCTCTGAAGTCCCAGGTCCATGCGACAGTGCTGAACAGTGATCATGAGTGCCTGTCAGCTGTGAGCCAGAGGGCACACAACCTCTGTGCTGCTGAGCCTAGAAGCTGGAAAATGGGTGCAGCCACAGACTAGAAATTTATAGGTGGGAACCCCTTGTATAGGCAGCTTCTGGAAGCAGGGAGAGCACAGAAGAGTGTGGATGTGAGGAAGTTACTCGGTGTCCCTGCTAGAGGAGTAAGCTGTCGCATGGAGTCCACAATGCCAAATGCAGAGGAACAAGTGGGGTGGTTTGTCAGAATAAAGCCGTCAAACCTAAGATGGTCTGAGGGCTCCAAGTAAGGGAGCCCCTTGTTATTCTGATGGTTTTGTAGCATCACATTTTTTAACCAGCATGTGGTTTTTGATGCTCTTGGTCTACAGAATGTTTTCCCTTCTAGGACAGATGACTGGGAGAGATTATGAGACTCAGAAAAGCTATTCTCTAGACAATCAATGTTAAAAATTAAATTTGTTTTGATCCCTGAAGCTGAGTTTGTTTTGATCCCTACCTAGCATGGTAATTAGAAGCATAAGTAGATGATGTTTGTTATGGAGCAAAGACATAGTTGTGTAAGTGCTCATGTGCTAGTGATACCCTAGCCTTATCTATGCCTTCGAGTGCCTTCTTTTGGCAGGCACACCATGAAAACGGTGCCAGAAACTAGAAATACAGTTCAAATCCACTAACTCAATTTGGTGTATTGAAAGGAGATGGAGCACGTTTATCAGTGTGGTCTGTGATTTCTCCACTAATATAGGAAAGACAAAAGATGGAAGTCTTTTCTTCAACAACAGCTCAGTTGCACACAAGATTAGCAGCTCACTTGTTCAGAAATAGGCTTTCCTAGTAGCTTAGTTGGTAAAGAATCTGCCTACAATGCAGGAGACCCAGGTTCGATCCCTGAGTCAGGAATATCCCCTGGAGAAGGAAATGACAACTCACTCCAGTACTCTTGCCTGGAGAGTTCCATGGACAGAGGAGTCTGGCGGGCAGCAGTCCATGGGATTACAAAGAGTTAGACATGACTGTGCGACTATGTTCAGAAATGACTCCTTGGATCTTTTTTGCATTTGGTCAGTTTGGGTTTGACTTGTCCTTTATTCACTGGCCAGAAATGTGTGCCAAGTGCCCTTCACCAGTGCCGGATGCTCCGATGAGTGAGGCTCTTGCTTGGCATCCTGTGTTCAGACCACACAAGGCGGACAGAGCAGTGTGCTCAAGGGCAGGTACAGTTTCTGACCCCGCCTGCAGCCTGAACACCTCTGAAGGCTCATTTGTAATTTTATTTTACACCTCTTCCCATTCCCCTAAAAATTGGCTGAATTTCCATATGTTTCCTTCAAGGATTTCCTCATACATATGGAACAGAACTGAGTTTGACTAGGTTTGATGATATGTTATAGTCATATTTATTTGATGTCTTGGTCATAAGAAGTAAACAAAGCAAATATCTAGCTTGTGAGAGTAGTTACCATAAAAGTGTCATAGCAGAATTAATTTTGATTTTAAAATAAAGTCATTCTTTAAGCTTATTTTCATGAGGGCAAAAGAATGCCCGTGTTTAGTATTAAAATCATTTACATATGACCTTGTACAAGAGGATGGAAATGAAATATTCAACCCCCATTCTCTCTTCAACCTAATATGTGGCACAAGTTTTTGTCAGTGCTCTCTCAAATATTAGTCATGATTATGCATTTATATAGCATTTTTTTATCCAAGATTGAAGCTAAATTACAGCCTCTTACTAAAGACTATAGTCTGTGAGCATGAATTAAAGACGCTGCACCCAGCTGTCTCTCTTTTCTTTTTTCATTCTTTCTTTTTAAACCAAACCCAGTAAATTGGAAACACAAAGCAACCTCTGGAAATGCAAGGTGCCCTTTCTTCCCTAAGATTCAAGGTTCACCTGTGTTTCATTCAAAATACAGTTCCAGGACTTTTCACTGTTAAGAGATTCCTTGACTTGGATGATTCAGGCAGCTTTAGCCTTTGAGACCCCAAAGCCTGAGGTTCACCTGAATGTCCAGTGACTTGCTTACAACATAGGTTATCGGGTGGAAGATAGGATTCAGTTTTCTTGATGTTTTCATGTATGCTAATATCCCACCTTTATGATTTCTGATTAGGTCATTGGCCATATGCGTGAATCAGTAAGTCCCAGGGGATGTTGTGTCTGATTAAATAGAAAGACACTTGGAAACAGTATAAATCCATGAGCAAAAAATTGTAGCATCTTAGTACTTTATTTTAAAAAGTGCAACCCATTGTAAATCTCAGCTTATCAAATTTTTCCAGTTATTTAGCACATTCATTAAATCCAGAGTAATTTAAACTTGCCTGGGTAAAAGAGATGAATTTTGCTTTGGGGGAAAGCATTAAAAGATAAGAAGTCAAGTTTACTGATAAAGAGATAATCCCTACTCATTCTCTACAACAGACATCTTATCTTTTTATGATGCTTCCTTTAGTTCATCCCTGCTATTTTCAAAGGGTAGGTAGCACCACCATTCATTTGGCTTCCAGATCCAAAAAGCAGAACACTGTTTTTGATTTCTCTCTCTCTCTCCATCCCAAGCGCCAAGCACTGTTGATATGACAGATTAGAACTTTTACCCCATTTTGCTGTTGGGAAGAATGAACTTTTCTGTGTCCTGCCATTGTGTAGGGCCTGCGCCCTCCCCTGCCTTCTCCCCCCCGGACATTCAGGATCTCTGCTTTAACCCAGGAGTCTGAATTCCACCATAATATGTCTTGACACACCTTTTTTTTCCCTTTAGTTCTGGAAACTTTCGTGTATTACTTGTTGATCATTTCCTCCCCACGTTTTCCTCTCCTCTTACTCTGTTAGGTGAATTTAGACTTCGTAGATTGAACTTGGATTTTCTGGCTTTCAAGGAAAAGCTCCTCTGTTTACCTTCCATCTGTCCTACTGAAGTTTTTTATTTTGAATTTCAGTCATCCTCTTTTTAAATTTCGGGCTTCCTTGGTGGGTCAGTGATAAAGAATCTGCCTGCAATTCAGGAGACCTGGGTTTGATCCCTGGGTTGAGAAGATCCCCTGGAGAAGGGAATGGCAACCCACTCCACTATTCTTGCCTGGAGAATTCCATGGACAGAGGAGCCTGGTGGGCTGCTGTCCAGGGGGTTGCAAAGATGGGACACGACTGAGTGACTAACACTTTCACAGGTTCCTTCTCTTTCCCTGAGCCTCGTGGCAGGGTGCTTGGGTGGCTTGCACCTGCTTGTCTTTATTGTGGAGAAAGACCCCTGTTCTTTGCAGAATGATCCTGAAGCTGGGTTTGAGGGAACGAGGACTAACTAAAGGGATCTTGTTTCTAGCAAGGCTTTCACTTCACCTTTTGTTTCCATCTCTGCTCTTCTGGGTACCTCCTGGCCTTGAGTTCCTCCTTTCTGGTCGTGTTCCCTTGACCATTGCTGCTGCCCCTTAGACGTGGGGGTGGACATTGCCTGAGGGGCCCAGTGCTGGCTGGGGGCTCACTGTTCACTCCTTCCCTTTCTCCTCCACCCTCTGTGGCACCTGATGCTTCTGGTTCCTGCACCTGCTCAGGTGTGCAAGGGGATGGGCATGCTTCTCCTTGTCTTTCTCTTTGCACACCCCTGGGTTTGCCTTTCTCTGCCCCACTATTGGCATCCCACCATTTGCCTTCTATCCTTAGGTACTGTGTTTTGGGGTGTCCAAGCTTTGTTGATGATCAAGTTTGTTTCTGGGTTTTGTTCTCTTTGTTCCTTTGTAATGATTCTGAAAAGTCCTGCTCCACTGTCTTGAGGATGCAATTCTCCTTTTTAAAAAGTGACACCTTATTGCCCTGATAGATTTCTTAGAGGGTGAATATGAGAGTTTTTCTGTTGACCGCAGAATGTCTAGGGAGAGGCAAGGCTTCATCCATGTGCTAAATCGGGACAATTTACCCCGACACTCAGCCAGTCTTCCTGTGCCCTGGCCAAAACGCCAGTTGGCTTTGCAGGTCACTTTAGTCAAGTCAGTAGAATCAGCAATGTGTACACAATGTAACTTGAGGGATATCTGCCTTAGATCACATTTTTCAGGCTAAAGGGTCTTTCATCCCTGACTGGTCAGTTGAGCCCGTGGGAGCCAGGACACTGGTTCAAGGAAGTGACCCTGGCAACTAAGTGCCTAAGAAGTAACTGACGAAGTGATAACTAAGTACTTAACTAACGTGCCTTCAACAGGATGGGCATTCAGGCTTCTCCTTGACTTGTGGCAGCTTTTGTTGAATTTGTTTTCCACTTTTCTCAGATTCAGGAGAAACAAGTGACATGTGACTCAAATACCTGATTATATGACTGTTCTTGCATGGATCTGTTCAGATTATATATGAGGTGTTTTTAATCTGTTAATGTTTATTGATCACCCAGTTTCAATGCAAATAATTCCACGTATGCAGATTGGTTAAAGATCAATCCCAATCTGCCCAGGGAGTTTGCAGACAAGGCAGAGCCTGTGCATGGAACCCCTGACAGCCAAGGTTAACCAGAGCCACAGGCTTGAGACCAGATCCTCCTGGTCTGTGCTGGGTGACACACAGACAAGGTCACTGGCAGCCAGGTCTACTACTGAGGGTGGATGGCCTTGCACCATCGTCCATGAGCCCCGAGAAGCAATGCGAGGCCGTCAGTGAGTCGGGCTGGCGGCTCAGTGCTGAGCACCCCCTGACCGTCTCTTCTCGGCTCACAGAGGGTGTTCGGAGCTCTGCCGGATCCCTATGGTGGAGTACAAGCTGGACAGCGAGGGAGCCCCCTGTGAGTACAAGACCCCTTTCCGGAGGAACACCACGTGGCACCGCGTGCCCACGCCCGCCCTGCAGCCCCTGCCCAGGGTCTCCCCGGTGCCCGGCACACCCGACCGGCTGCAGTGCCAGCCCCTGCTCCCGCAGAGCCAGGCCGCCATCCCCCGCAGCACCTCCTTCGACCGGAAGCTGCCCGATGGTACCAGGTAAGCTGGTGGCCCTGGTGAAGCCCTGGCTTGGAACTTCATGTGGTGGGGGTCTTGTGTGTGGCTTAGTCACTTCTGAATTAGCTTGTTCTGACCAAGTGGGCAGCAGGGCCGCCGGGCAGGCCCCGAACGCTGGGGCACTTGTGGTCCCAGCCAGCGGTGGTGCTGATGGTGTGCAGGTCTCCTCCATGGACACCACCCCCCAGAGCCACCACTGTACCTCTCTGCAGCAATCCTCCCGTCAACTCGCTCTCCAAACCACATCGGGGAACCATTCTGCAGGAGCCTCTAGATAAGCGTGAACAGTTTTGAGTATAAAGAAAACAAAGCCACAAAAATCACTGATGAAATCCCGTCATCCTAACGGTCACAGTATTTTCAGAGGTCCTAAGATCACTGGCATCTCTTTGCTTTTCTCTCTCATTTTAAGTGGAGGGAGTTGAGGTTTTTTTTTTTTTTTCCCAATTTTACTTTTACTTTATTTTACTTTACAATACTGTATTGGTTTTGCCATACATTGACATGAATCCACCACGGGTGTATACAAGCTCCCAATCCTGAATCCCCCTCCCACCTCCCACCCCATATCATCTCTCTGGATCATCCCCATGCACCAGCCCCAAGCATCCTGTATCGAACATAGACTGGCACTTCGTTTCTTACATGATAGTATACATGTTTCAAAGCCATTCTCCCAAATCATCCCACCCTCTCCCTCTCCCTCAGAGTCCAAAAGTCCATTCTATACATTTGTGTCTCTTTTGCTGTCTTGCATAAAGGGTCATCATTACCATCTTTCTAAATTCCGTATATATGTGTCAGTATACTGTATTGGTGTTTTTCTTTCTGGCTTACTTCACTCTGTATAATCGGCTCCAGTTTCATCCACCTCATTAGAACTGATTCAAATGTATTCTTTTTAGTGGCTGAGTAATACTCCATTGTTAAGTTTTTCCCTGAGAGGGAGCACCTGTTTAAGAGTGAAATGCAATAGCGTTAGAAGCTGCTGAGAATTTAGAGACGTGACACGGAGAGGTAGTTTTAAGTGAACAGCATAGTAGATTTGTTGCTGCTATTGACTTTTACTCCCTTTGTTTTAACTTTCACATAACTTATGGGCTGTGGAGACACCAAGAGTTTCCTCACAATTCCTTGTTAGGCTTTCATCTAATAGAGCATATGTTGTAAGCAGACACTGAGCCGGGCTGCCCGCTAAATGTGTCATCACCTTGCCCTGTTGCTTGGCCTCTCCCATTCTCGTTTCCTCCTCTGAAAAGTAAACTTAGCTATAATAGAGACCTCCACAGGGCATTATGATGACTGAATCAATCCACAGAGGTTAACTGCTTAGAACACTCCTGGCCCGAAGGTGTAAGTCTCTATAGGTGTTAATAATAATTACTAGGATTAAAACATGTGCTCTTCCTCTGACTTCTCCAGTCTGTTTTTCCACAAATGAGTGCAAGAATAGTGTAACTAACTTGTCAGTCAATCATCTGGGCTCTGGATCTCCCTTCTCAAAGGTCTGCTGAGTTTATATTCAGAGAAATGCATACAGTAGGTAGCCTGGGTGTAAAGGGATTTCATCTGGAAGGGAAAGGGTCTATAGAACCTCCCTTATTAACATATAATTTACTAACTTATAAGGAATTCTTTGGGGCTTCCCAGATGGCGCTAGTGTTAAAGAACCCACCTGCCAGTACAGGAGACATAAAGAGACTTGGGTTCAGTCCCTGGATTGGGAAGATCCCCTGGAGGAGGGCATGGCAACCCACTCCAGTATTCTTGCCTTGAGAATCCCTTGGACAGAGGAACCAGTCCATAGGGTTGGCAAGAGTTGGACAGGACTGAAGCCACTTAGCATGCACACGCACACTCAAGGAAGGCTTCTAATAGCAAAATGAAAAGTTGGCAAGCACGTCTTCCTCAAATGAGTTCTCACAAGTGTCACTCATTTTTGTGTGTCTGAAATAAATAGGATTACATTCAATACATGTGCAGAAATAAATGGTTTCGCCAAATTTAGAGTTGTCTCTCTGCCTCGGTTTTAAATATAGAACCACAGCGTCCCTTGCAATGTCTCATAGACCAAGTAGTAGTGATGTTTTCATAATTCTGTGTATCCTATTGCTGTCCCCCATGTTTAACTGGGATCATTAGCTGTGCTTTCAATCTTTAGATGGTAAAGCCTTGTTCCTGCCACATCTCCTTCCTATAATAAATTACCAACCATAATACCTCTGAAATCTCATGGCATCACCAATTGTCAGTTTATTTGTCCATGACCGCAATGTGTGTTTCCCCTTTTCTTTGTCACTGAAAAATGATTTCATTTGTAAGTCAAAACAAGCCAGGTCCAGATGTTGGCAGCCCACCTCCATGCCTGTTACTGATTGTGTCACCCTTTCAGAAGTTCGCCCAGCAATCAGTCATCGTCCAGCGACCCCGGGCCAGGCAGCAGCGGACCCTGGAGACCGCAAGTTGGATACGACGGGTACCACTTCTTTTCCCCTTTTGTGGGCTCCTGGGGGGACGTGTCTTCAGGGCACATTCAGAAGCGCTTACTGTGCACAAGGCCGCTGGGGACAGAGAGACTCAGATAGCACTTTGTTAGGGCCAGTGCTTCCAGACTGGGTAGCTCATCATTTCTGTGGAAGTGGACTCATTTGTCTATATTCTGAACTTGTCTGTTTTCTTTTCTTTTTCTCTTAATAAGGGAGAGTCTTTCTGAGCACATGAAAATTAAGAATTTGGAAGCGCTGTGGGTGATGGCCCTTGGGAGTTTCCCTTCACTTACATTGCTGACGAGGAATAAATTCACAGCCTTTCTTGAAAGTGTTTTTCTCTCCAAAACACAGCCCAGAGTCTGAGGAGGCAGATTTAGCATGTGACACATTTCCTCTGCCTCCTGTGAGAGCAAGTGGAAGCTGAGGGCAGGGCTGTCCCTTGTTGTGTGTACACGGCGCCCAGGGGCCTGAGGGCACCTATGGACAGGACCCGGGATGGACGGACGCAGTAACTCAAGGAAATAGCTGCACACTCCTGGGAAGAGGAGGGCTGCCCCAGGAATGTGGCTGTATTTTTATAAGGAAATGCAGGCGTTGCCCCCAGCAGCAGTGTTTCTGTGCATTGTTGCAAGCCAGTGTTGCCTCTGCCGCTTGAAGGAGCTGGGTGCCCTGCTGAGATGATGGACCGTCCAGGCAGCTGGGGGAGCTTGCACCAGATAAGAGACGCTTCTGCTCCTCCCCTCACATGTGCCCAGGGAAACCCTCTCCTGGGACCCTCTCTCCTGGTTTGGGCTGAGAGGTAGAGATTTATAGTCTGAGTTATATGCATTCCCTGCTTTAGATGCTGGATGGGATTCTTAAAAGTTGTACTTTTTTTTTTTTTTTTAAATTTTTGAGATGGTTAGATAGCATCACAGATTCAATGGACGTGAATTTGAGCAAACTCTGGGAGATAGTGAAGGACAGGGGAGCCTGGTGTGCTACAGTCTATGGGGTCACAAAGAATTGAATAGAACTTAGAGACTGGAAAACAATAACAAAAATGTTGTACCTAAAGAAATCTTTCTTGTTTGAGTTGCATTTTTAAAGTAGGTGGAGGAGGCTTTATGTCAGTGGAAAAACCACGTCTTGGCTTTTTCTGCAGATCAGGATTTAGAACTGGGATTCTGGAAGAAAGGGTCCCTTTATAACATGAATAAGTTTTCTGCAGTTTCCTTTGGAAGAGTAAATTGTCCTTTTTGGGGATTTTCATAAAACAAAAGTCCGGCCAGGTGTAGTCTAGCAGCAAATGGATCTGATTTTCTTTTTCCTTAAAAAATTTGATATGAAGAAGCATCAGTACATGTATTCAGGAGAAACAGTGGCAGCAAAAGCAGCGAGCTCATGTTCAGTCCACAGGGACCCCAACAGTCCTTTCAGCCCCTGGTGCTGGCCTCCTCCTCTATCTGTAAATGGTGTCATCCGGGTGCCTCTTTGGACCCAGGGGTGACAGGAGAGCCCCCAGGTCCAGATGTTCTAAGCTGCTCTGTCAGGCAGGGCTGCGGCAGCAGAGAGCCTCTGACTAGGGATCCCTGGGGTTGCCCCTCGGAACCAGCACCCACGGGAACACCGGCGGGATAGCGTGCGGGCGAGCCTCAGCTCTGTGTTCTCTCCAGGTGCCAGTCTCCCCTGCTGCTGGAGCACCAGGGCTCCAGCCCCTTGGAATGTGACGGGGCCAGGGAGCGTGAGGACACCGTGGAAGGGAGCAGACACGCCGGTAACCCGGACCCCCGCCCCTCGCATGCCTCTCTCCTGCCCCTTCCTCCCCCTTCACTGGTTCCCTCATCCATTCCCGTCTGGTCAGCGCCATCCTGCCGTGTGCAGGGTGGCTGCTGGGCCCCCAAGGTCATCCCGGATGTGCTCATAGCTGGTGGTGCCTGGGAAACTGACCGTGAGCATCATGGGGTGGTTCTGTCTGCTCTGAGGGCCTCTCTATGGGTAGGACCGGAAGGTCCTACAACCACAGTCCTGATCGTGGTCACTGAACCATGTGTTTGGCCCCTGAGTTTCTCTGCTCCTTTGTTAATGCTAGAAATTAGATCTTTAAGGCTTCTCTCTCTGTGTGTGACAGAAACCAAATGGCATGGCCTGCCTTCCAAAGTCCTGAGCTCCTATAAAGAAAGAGGCCTGCAGAAAGATGGAGGTTGCAAGGATTCTCCCAATAAGCTTTCTCACGTGAGTCTTGTCATCATGAACTAACGCTTCTGTTCATCTCAGCACTCCTGATTCATCAGCATTGTTGCCAGGGATTCTCAGTGGCATCACTTATCTCATAAGGGTCTTGGGTGAAGTTAAAAAGAAAAAAAAAGGGGGGGTGTTCTTTTTCTCTCTCTCCTTTTATAAAGAAATACAGAGAAAAGTCATCCAGTAAACTATCAGCAAAGCCAGGATTGTAACCTCAGCCTTTGCTCCTTGGTAGTTTTAATCTGTTGACTGTTATCCGCATGTGGACAGAATACAGAAGGAGAACCTGTACAGCAGGGTGTGCGGTGGGTGATGCTGTACCTGGTGCTGGCCGCTCAGGGAGCAGCTGCAGACGCCACACGGGGACACCGGCAGCAGCCAGCTGACAGGCTTCCCGTGGTCCCACAGCGCCCATGTGGTTCTGTTTACTTTATGCAGAAATGAAAAGGAGCCACGTAGGTGACTGTAGCTCAGTGAAATGAAACTACCAGTCAAATGTGCCAACAGGAATTTTAGTTGTTGCCAGACGAAGCCAACCTTATAAAGTAGCTCATTTTTCAAAATTTGCAGACGTCTTATCAGGTCCTGACCCAAGTTGTTCCTTTTCTTCTCCTCCTCCACGTGTCATTGGCCAGCCTCAGAGCTGTTACCTGCAAACATGTGGCCTCCATCTCTCAGCTGTATCCTAACCTTGTCTGGAGCCGGTCTCGTGGAGCCAACTGAGGGCTCCAGCACAGGGAGAGTGGGGGAGGGGAGGGTAAACTTGGGAAGATCCACTTGTGATAACAGAGGCATCAGGATTCGCTTAAGGATCCGATAGGGTGGAGGGAAAGGAGGAGGGAGAGAGGGATGGAAGGAAGAAAGGGAAGACGGAAAGAAGGAAGGGCCAGACCACTTGGAAATCACAGGTGGCTGGGTCTCGTGACTCCACAGCCCTTGGCTGACCATACAGGCTGAGAGGAGGGGTCGTGTCTGTACCAGAACATCATCAGATGGGACGTTTAGTCTGCTACTTTGGTTTCATCTTCCAGGGACCTCAGTGTACCCCCAAGAGCACCCCATCTCATCAACCCCAGGTCTCCCCTGACTGGGGCTCTGGGGGTGGGTGTGGCTCATGCTTAAACAGTGCTTCTGCACATGTGAGCTGGTTGGGCCTGCACAGTAATCCCTGTGCTCAGTATAATAAGCACAGAGAGGAGCTGAGGGACTGGCCAAGGTCCCCCTACTGTGATTCAAACCCAGGTCTTCTACCCCACACGCAGGACTGGCCCTGTCCCTTGTCACAGGAACATTCTCGGAAGAAAGGCTGCTTTCCTCCTCTTAATTCCCCGTGTACTTCCCCAGCTTCTAGAACCTTCGTTAACTACTTTCCGATTAGTGACAGTGTGGCAATACTTTTGTGTTCATGTACAGATAATTGAACAAAGACTTGAAAAGATACCCATTTAACTTAAGATGAATGATGGGAGGAATTATGACTCAGGGACTTTTGCATGAAACCAGGATGTTTTTGAAAAGTAAATTCTTGCCTTGCTTCCTGCTGACAAGCGAGTAGAAAGGGTTTGGGTGAAATCATCAGGTCTGTAGCTTCGTGAGTCTGGGGAGAATAATCGCCTTCGTGTAGAAGCAAAGTGTGGGGTTTGTCTGAAGCCTCCCCGTTTCTCTCTTCTCAAGATCGGAGATAAAAGCTGCTCCAGCCACTCCAGCAGCAACACGCTCTCCAGCAACACCTCCAGCAACAGCGACGACAAGCACTTTGGGTCTGGGGACCTCATGGATCCCGAGTTGCTGGGGCTGACGTACATCAAGGGGGCCTCCACGGACAGTGGCATTGATACGGCCCCGTGCATGCCCGCTGCAGTCCTGGGCCCCGTGCATCTGGCGGGCAGCCGGTCCCTGGTCCATGGGCGGGCAGAGCACTGGGCCGACTCTGACATCCCGGGGCCTGACGACGAGCAGGCCAAGATGTACGCGGTCCATGGCTATGCGCCTGGCATCTCCACCAGTGGGGCAGCCGACGGCAGCCTGGGCGACCTCAGCGAGATTTCGTCCCACTCCAGGTAAGGACCTCCCACGCTGTGACCGGCAGCTACTCGGAGCACCCTGGGCGCTGTCATCTGCTGCTGGGGTGGAGGCAGGGGCCTGAAATAGGACCAGAAGGTGCCTGAGATCATTGTCACCTGTGGGCCAAACTGCCTGGCTTCAGATGGAGGGCTTATGTCTAGAGTCTCATTTGAAATGTGCATGTGAACAAGTTTGTGATTACATCTTCCTTTCTCTTTAAATTGGAGAGAAAATGAAACAGATGCTCACGGCAGTCATCAGGCCACTCATGTTTCTCTGTCAGTTCAATTTGTTGTCCCTGGGACTTCCCTGGTGGTTCAGTGGTTAACACTCCATGCTCTCACTGCAGCAGGCATGGGGTCGACCTCTGCTTGGAAAACTAAGATCTCATGCACCTCCCAAAAAGTGAAAAGTTCAGTTTGTTGTCCCAGATTTTCAGGAGGTGTGGTACCAGCGCGACGGTGCTCAGATGACGACGGACAGTAAGGAGGGGTGGTCTCTGTGTTGCCGCCTGAAAGCCTGTGCCCCATTCTCCTGTTTCACGGGCCCCCTTACACAACTGTGTGCTGGAAATGTGTTCAGATGGATGATCCACTTTCTTTTTCAATATAATGACTAGTTACATTTAAAGGAATTACGTTCTAACTGTAGATGTTTAATATATTTTTATGAGTAGTTTCCAATTCCCATATGACAAAAGTGTACAGTGACTTTAAACGCATCACTAGTGATTCCTCCCTTCAAAGACTAAGCAAAGAACTGCATTGATACAGGTTTGGCTGTGGCTAGAATTTCCTGCACACCAGTGACCCCTGTCATTTTCCTTCTTGTCTGCAAAGCCTTCCCTCCTTCAGCTCTGAGTCATCATCTAACTTTCCCCCAGAACTCTTCCAGCTTCTGGAGGGTAGCCAAATGAATGGTGATAGGACTGTCCCTCCAGGCAACCAGGGCCATGGCCAGTGACGATGCTCGAGGCCGGCACTGGGTTCAACACGTGGGCCTCATGCTCCTTGGCCCTGCCCTTCACTCCACCTGCTCCTCCTCCTCATGTGGTCTCTGCTGAGCCTGGAGGGATGAACCGATAGACCATAGTGAGGCTCACTGTGACCTCACACGGACACGTGAATTGCATCGGCTGTCCTCTCAGTTGAGGCAGAGACCTCATCAGCGGTGCCTTGATTTTCATGACTGATACCATGGGATATGTCTCATCTTGTTGAAAAACGTTTTAGACTTCTTAGTTCAGTTCAGTTCAGTTGCTCAGTCGTGTCCGACTCTTTGCTACCCCATGAATCGCAGCACGCCAGGCCTCCCTGTCCATCACCAACTCCCAGAGTTCACTCAGACTCATGTCCATCGAGTCCGTGATGCCATCCAGCCATCTCATCCTCTGTCATCCCCTTCTCCTCCTGCCCCTAATCCCTCCCAGCATCATAGTCTTTTCCAATGAGTCAACTCTTCGCATGAGGTGGCCAAAGTATTGGAGCTTCAGCTTTAGCATCATTCCTTCCAAAGAAATCCCAGGACTGATCTCCTTCAGAATGGACTGGTTGGATCTCCTTGCAGTCCAAGGGACTCTCAAGAGTCTTCTCCAACACCACAGTTCAAAAGCATCAATTCTTCGGCGCTCAACCTTCTTCACAGTCTATCTCTCACATCCATACATGACTACTGGAAAAACCATAGCCTTGACTAGACGGATCTTAGTTGGCAAAGTAATGTCTCTGCTTTTGAATATGCTATCTAGGTTGGTCATAACTTTTCTTCCAAGGAGTAAGCGTCTTTTAATTTCATGGCTGCAATCACCATCTGCAGTGATTTTGGAGCCCCCAAAAATAAAGTCTGACACTGTTTCCACTGTTTCTCCATCTATTTCCCATGGAGTGATGGGACCGGATGCCATGATCTTCCCTTTTCTGAATGTTGAGCTTTAAGCTAGCTTTTTCACTCTGCTCTTTCACTTTCATCAAGAGGCTTTTTAGTTCCTCTTCACTTTCTGCCATAAGGGTGGTGTCATCTACATATCTGAGGTTATTGATATTTGTTAGTCCTGGAAATTAACATGTTAATTTTTTTTACATAAATTGAAAGCACGAAGATGCCTATACACACACACATGCTTGCTGCTGCCTTCCTGCTTTTCTTTTCCTGTCACATCATCATCTGTGTCTTAGTAGCACAAATGATCATTTTGTAACCTTCTAATGTTTGTTCAAAGTGTAGCAGATTTGTAAAGCAGCTGGTTTTCTGATAACCTTGCTAGACAAGTGTAAATGGCATCACAAACAGAATTTTGCATTACTGTTGAGGAAAATTTCTGCTTTCAGAGCACCTTCATTTATGAGTAGGGTTGGGATATCAATAGGGATTTGAAGTAGGTTTTCTGGAGTACCTTGCTGCTGCTGCTAAGTCGCTTCACTCGTGTCCGACTCTGTGCAACCCCAGAGACGGCAGCCCACCAGGCTCCTCAGTCCCTGGGATTCTCCAGGCAAGAACACTGGAGTGGGTTGCCATTGCCTTCTCCAATGCATGAAAGTGAAAAGTGAAAGTGAAGTTGCTCAGTTGTGTCCAACTCCTAGCGACCCCATGGACTGCAGCCTACCAGGCTCCTCCATCCATGGGATTTGCTAGGCAAGAGTACTGGAGTGGGTTGCCATTGCCTTCTCCTCTGGAGTACCTTAAGCATCCATTAATGTGATGGGTCAGAAGAGTAGAAAGAACTGGGAGGTGCTAGATTGCATTTCTGGTTGATGTTTCTCCTTCTCTGCCCCTGCTTTACACTGAACATGTATGTGCACAGTGGTTGTAGAAGGGCCATGGGCTGAGTGAGGGTCTTCTTTGCCACCCAGAAGCCTTTTTCCTGCCATTCTTAGTGGACAGTGACTTTAAAGCCACATTTCAACTTCAATTGCAGGCTTTTGTTCATGTGGAATTTGTCAATAAATTAAATCTTTTGAGCACTTCCTCCTCCTGTCTGTCCCCTGCAGAAGGGCTACAGAAAGTAATAATTTAAATATTCTGATTTTTTAGTTTTAAATTTTTTTAATGATTTTTAATTTTAAAATGTTTTTAAGTATTTTAAGTACTATCTATATTAATATTTTATATTTAAAGTAAGATTTGAAATGTTGGTGTGTCGAGGCAAAAGGAACTTGGTTCATTAGCGCATAACGGACCTAGCTATCGCAACGGTGCTGAGACTTGGCAGATCCAGAAATGCTGGGGCCCAGCCTGGGGCACCCGTTCTCCGTGATGATGAGTGTCGTCAGCTGTGCGCTGGTATGGTCAGCTCAGAGCTGAGGCCCACTGCCCAGGGTCTCAGTTGTGACCAGGTGTGGTCCAGGGAGTGAAGGAGGAGAAGAGGCTCTCAGGGGCTGGCATCGGCACCGAGCATCCTGGCTAGGCGCCCCCCACTCTGCACACTCTATCTATCTCACCTTGTCTCAGCTGCTTCTCAGCACTCCCGCCCTGGCTGATGTCGACCAAATAAGGGAACTCTCTACTTTCAGCTTGTGACAATCCTTTTGTTGTTCGGGGAGCCCTCGTTCACCTCTGGAGGCCAGAAACCGCTGATGGCTGTGACGTTTCTTGCCCACCGACGTGGCAGCAGATCTTTTCATTCCACAGTGAGGTGGTCTGTGCTCACAGCTTATCCCATCCCATCCACATCGCCCCCCACCCCGGCTGCAGGCTTCCCTTCAGTAAAAAGCCTGGGCCTGTCTCCTTCACGTGTGCCCGCAGCACTTAGCACAAGCTCTTAAACGTGGTAGGCATTGCAGTGTTTGTTGAATGCAGGAAGGAAGTCTAAGAAGACTGTTGATAAGCATTTGTTGATGGAGTTAGTAAACCAGTGCCTGGATAGCCTAGGGAAATCGGAGGTGCAGAGGTTAACTGTTCCCAGTGTCCGGAGCCCAGACCTGTATATGAAACACCCTTCACGCTTTGATTCCGGGGTTTCGTCACCAACGACCACTACCATCCCCACCAGCCCACACACGTGCATGCTCCGAACAGCCATCCAGGAATAAAGCAAGTGTGGGTTGTGTATGTGGTATTTTTCTGGGATTGTACTGAGAACGAGGAGATTTACAGCTCGTAGAGACAAGCTGCACTAGTGTGAGGGGGGAACAGGGGTGCAGGGGTGGACCCATTAAGCAGCACCAGCGTATCCCCAGCCTGTTCTCTCCTGCTGCTCCGGGCTTCTAATTCAGCAAACCCGTTTGGGTTGGTTTGTTTTTTTTTCCTGCAAGGGCAGGGCACTTAGATAAGAGCTCAGAATACAAAGCTGTATTCATCTGAGCCTAACTAAGCTTTTGCAAAGTGAAATAAATCAACTGCCAAAAAAACAAGACAAAAAACCCCATGTTCTGAATTCTTCTGTAAATGGCTCATGTGATTATGTTGCTTACCCTTATTCATGTCATCACACTCTTAGTACAAAGGATGGGAAGTTGGCAATAAAACTCTAAAATAATAACTTGAGTCTAGAAGGAAAAGATTCCCCCAAATTTTATTGCTAACAGTCTAGGATGTTTACCAGCTTCAAAGAAAAACAATGCTACTGCTGCTAAACACAGGTTTTTGCCATATTGCTTGTCAAATGGATTCAATACATTTGTTCTTAGAGTTTAACTTTAAAATTTCTTATGACTGGGGTAAAAGACATTTTTAATCAAGCCTAAGTGAGGAAAATCTATTTTATAAACAAATGGAAAAACCCATCAGGCTTGGACCATACTATTGTTATTCACAACACATTCTCCAAAAACGTTCCATTTGGTGATTTCAGAAGGTAAATTTGAGTGTTCCATGCATCGTATTAATTATATTAGACTAGGGATGCCCTGGGCTTCCCAGGTGGCACTAGTGGTAAAGAACACACCTGCCATGCAGGAGACACAGGAGGCACGGGTTCAGTCCCTGCGTCTGGAAGATCCCCCGGAGGAGGGCATGGAAATCCACTCTCCTATTCTTGCCTGGAGGATCCCCATGGACAAAGGAGCCTGGAGGGCTACAGTCCATAGGGTCACCAAGAGTCGGAGATGACTGAAGTGACAGCACGCATGCCTGCGTGGATACCCTAGGCTTTAATTCTGAAATATCTCAGGGGTAATCAAAGGCTTTGAAATACATGATAGCTAAAGGCAATGCACAGTCCCGCCCTGGGTTCTGAACAGGCCATAAGCATTGTTGGACAGCTGAGAAATGAGACTATAGAGTGGATATTAGGTAATAATATTGCATTAATGCCTGATTTGTGATTATCACATTGGTCCTCTGTGGGAGAGTATCTTTATTATTAGGAAATATATATGGAAATATAAAGTATGATGTCATGAAGTTTGCAGCTACTTCTAGATGGTTCAGAGAAAAACAATGCAGCTGTAGCCAGAGAGTAACAACTATTACATCTCGACGATGGGATATCTCCTGTCTTTATACCGTTTCTGTAGATCTGGAGTTTTTCAAAAGAAGAAGCTTAAGAGAAAGATACACACGCCTTCAGAACCCATTGCCAACAGAAGGAGTTTTCCTGTTGGGAGATTACTAACTGGTGTGCACCCAGGGAGTGGAGAGAGTTCATTATAATAGCACCACCTCTTACTGCCTATTTGTTTCCTTGCCTGTTGCTTAGGTCAGGGGACCTTGGGTCAGGGGACGGCAGTACGACATCTTTCCCACGGCACGGACCTGGACCCCAAATTGAGGGAGCCTCCACCCTACTAGGGGCTTCCCTTGTAGCTCAGGTGGTAAAGAATCTGCCTGCAATGCAGGAGACCTGGGTTTGATTCCTGGGTCTGGAAGATCCCCTGGAGGAGGAAATGGCAACCCACTCCAGTATTCTTGCCTGGAGAATCCCATGGACAGAGGAACCCGGCAGACTGTAATCCATGGGGTCACAAAGAATTGGACACAACTGAGCAACTACACTGCCACCATCCTACTAAGGGACACCAGACTTATCACCAGGAGCCAAGTGATTCAGAGGAGCAAATAGATGCAGTGTTTTATTTGTTTTGTTTTGTGTGATAATTTTTCAAATACCACCATGTCTCCAACATACAAAGACCCAAAGATGGGTTACTGTGTTTTGTTTATAAAGACTTCAGAGTCTTTATAAAAAGTCCATTTCAAAATCATTTTTAATATTAACTTTTTTTTTTACCTTCTGCCATTGAATGATGCTTGCTTTGTATACAGGTTTGATTTCAGAATAAGATTTTATTTTACCTAGGGGCTTATCATGTGAGGAACCCTGTGGTAAATTCTCCCAATGGCAAGAACTTGTGAATAATTCTTTGACGTATCACTCTAAAAAGCAAATAAATGGCATTTACTTTGCTAATAATTCAGAAAAATCTTCGGAGCAATTCTCTGAGGTGGAGAGTATTTGTCAGGTTTTTTGTTTGTTTTGTTTTGCTTTTAAAGTTTTTATTTTTTTGATGTGGACCATTTTTTAAAAATTTTTACTGAATTTGTTACAGTTTACTGAATTTGCTTCCATCTTATGTTTTTTTTTATTGGCCCCAAGATGTGTGAGATCATAGCACCCCAACCAGGGATCAACCCACACCCCCTGCATTGGAAGGTGAAGTCCTAACCACTGGACAGCCCTTGTATGCGTTTTACAGATCAGAAAGCTGAGCTTAGTAAACATGTCCAGGGTCTCCCTTGGATTAAGCAGTGACAGCAGTCTGGCTCCAGAACCCCTGAGGCACACCTGTGTGTCAGGGTTTCTGAAAGCAATGCTCACCTGCCTTCCTAAACTCTGATGTTAGAACTGTAACTGAAACATTTATGACTTCAGAAAATAGTTCCTGATCTCTATTCTTACTTATTTTTCATAAAACATTAGAATTTTGGTTTTCCTGAATTAAAAAAAAAAAAACTTTAGGTTTTTATATTTCTAGGGATGGTCATATAGCCCATGGGAGTCATTAGTCCTTCTGGCTTCAGCTGACCTTTAAGTTGTTTTCAGGGATTTTGTCTTTTGAATATCATTTCATATCACACAGTAATACAGCAAGCATCCATATACCCGCACTGGGTTGAAGAATCGACTCTACTGTGTCAGAATCCCTGAGTATTGTCCAGTAGTCACAAGCCCTTCTCTTCCCCCTCAAGGTGGCCCCTGCCCCGGCTTTGGCGATGACCGTCCCCCTCGCTTTTCTCTACATTTCGCTGTGGATTGGTACATTCCCGAACAACATATCCTTCAGTTTCACCTGTTTATGAACTCGCTTTAAAAATGGAGCCATGCTTGATGCTTTCTGTGTGACCTGCCCCTTTTTCCAGTTTGTTTGGGACATTCACCCCAGTTGTCCACAGCCTCTGCCCCCTCCTTCCTGGTGTTTCCCTGGAGTTTTTCTTTTCCTCACCATGTCTGCTAATTAACCCTCCGTACACTGCTGATGCCTCCATGGGGAGCTGTTTGAATCAGTGCTTCTGTCAGCACTTCTGTTGCCTGTTTCCAGCTGCACCCATGCAGAGGCGTGGCTCGGGTGTGCGCTTAGGAGTAGCATCGCTGGCTGTGCAGCTGCACACCTTTACAGGTAATGCCTAGACTGCTTCCCAAACTGTCTGCACACTCTCACTCCCACCAGCAGTGGGAGGAGTCACTGCCCCACATCCTGGTGAACACTGGGCACTCATCATCAGACTGTCCCGTTTTTGCCAATCTGGAGAACATGCCTGACACTCTGCTATGGTTTGCACGCGAGTTTCTCTGGGTTGAGCCCCTTTTCTTATGTTTATTTACCATTTGAGTTTCTTTTCTTTGGCGGCATCGGTGTGGTGCCCCATTTTTCTGTTAGATTTCTCCTAATTGTGCTTTGAACATCCTTCTGGCCACAGGCGTATAGCTTTGCACGTGAACATCCTCAGCCTGTGGAAAGAAAAGACTCAGCAGAGAGACAGCCCAGTTTTGCTCACAGAGGACAGGAGTCAAGCACGGTGGCTCCAAGGTTGGGGACGTGCCCACACTGCTGAGATCTGATCATATCACAGCTGCTGTCTGTCTGTTTCCCCAGCGGCTCACACCATTCAGGAAGCCCCTCGGCTCACTGTTCGAAAAGTAGCGGGTCTCTGGATACGTCCAAAGTCTACATCGTGTCTCACGGCAGTGGTCAACAAGCCCCAGGGTCCATGTCCAAGCCCTACCACAGGCAGGGGGCAGTGAACAAATACATCATCGGCTGGAAGAAATCGGAAGACAGCCCACCACCTGAGGAGCCTGAAGTGGCTGAGTGTCAGGGGTAAGGTGGTATCTGGTGGCAGCCTTGGGTGTCTGGGGCGTGGACTAAGCTAATGTATTTTTTCCCCAGTAGAAACAAATCTTCTCAAACAGAATAACTGAGAAACATCTTTGTAAAATTCTTTAAATGTTGGCATTGATGTTTGCCTTGAAAAGTCCTCTCTTTCCATGATAACTTTAAAACAGATCTCTGTTCCGCGTTTTTATATTCAAAAAGCTGCCTACAATAGAAAAATCAGGGTTGTGTGCTAGTGATGGTGTGAGTATGCTTGCTAAGTCGCTTCAGTCGTGTCTGACTCTTTTGTGACCCCATGGACTGCAGTCTGCCAGGCCACTCTGTCCACTCCAGGCAGGAATCCTGGAGTGGGTTGCCACGCCCTTCTCCAGGGACTCTTCCCAACCCAGGGACTGAACTCAGGTCTCCTGCATCGCAGGCAGGTTCTTTACCAGAGAGCCACCAGAGAGGCCCATGGTGTAAGTATAGATCCTGTAAATAACTAAGGTCAACGACAGTGTGAATTCCCACAAAGCCTGTGTGTTTCCTAAACGTGTGTATGATAGCACGAAAGAAAAAATCCCACCTAATTTGTTTAGTTAATTAATCGATTGATTTGGCTGCATCAGGTCTTAGCTGAGTGCTCAGGATCTGCGTTGAGGCACATGCACTCTCTAGTTGCAGCATGTAAGCTCAGTATTTGCCGCCCTCAGGCTTAGGTGCCCTGAGGCATGTGGGATCTTAGTTTCCCAGTCAGGGATAGAACCCTCGTCCACTGAATTGCACGGTGCATTCTTAACCACTGGCCTTCCAGAAAAGTCTCTCTTCCCCCGAATTTGAACATGACTTTGATTTCCCTTTCAATTGGCACATTTGTAGGGGCAAGTAGGGAGGGATGTTTTGTATCTGTTGGAAAAAAGAAAAGATAAAAAATACTGATAACCAGTTCCGTAACACACGTGAAGACTGCCATGTCTTTGAAGAGACAAAGCAATCACATTTTGAGAATGCAAATCAATGGCCTGGTCAGAGTCATTTATAGTAGCTGGTGATTTGCTTATTCTTTGACGTGAAAAAAGTGAAAGTTGCTCGGTCGTGTCCAACTCCTTGGGACCCCGTGGACTATACAGTCCATGGGATTCTTCAGTCCAGAATACTGGAGTGGGTAGCCTTTCCCTTCTCCAGGGGATCTTTGAACTCAGGTCTCCCACGTTGCAGGCAGACTCTTTACCAGCTGAGCCACAAGGGAAGCCCAAGAACACTGGAGTGGGTACCCTATCCCTTCTCCAGCAGATCTGCTGCATTGCAGGTGGATTCTTTATCAACTGCGCTATCAGGGAAGCTCACATTTCTTAAGGACAGCCTTAAAAATTAACCTTCACAGGCACTAAATGATGACATCAGTCTTTTGCTGTGTTTGCTGATGTCATCAGTGTGAATGGTGCTTGAGAGCTACAGTTATCTTCAGAGAGCTCTTCTAGACCTTAAGTTTAGTCCATGAGCTAGGAGCACTTTGTTCCTTAAGAAATGACCCCACTTCTTAAATATGTCTAGCATGATATTGCCTTCTAAATTACAATTAATTTTAATGCTAAACTTGAACATAGAGGACTTCTCTGGTGGTCCAGAAGTTAAGGTTCCATGCTACCAATACAAGAGGCACAGGTTTGATCCCTGGTTGGAGAATCCCACATGCCATGTGGGATAGATTAAATAAATAAAAGATCATCATAGGTCACTCATTTTTTAAAAAAGTAATAGGAACTTAAAATGAAAATTGGACATGCAGTAATCTTTTTTTTTTTCCCCCAGGGAAAAAAAACCATCATGCCAGTAACTGCAAAAGAGTTGTTTAGAAAGAAATTTTAAAGAGATAACCACATTTTATGAACACGTGCTCCTGGGGTCACATTGATAGTCTTCCAGTGCTTCACAGGGGTCCGTTCTGAGGCTCCTACGTCCCACCAGTTATTTGTAGAAGTGCTTTGCACATCATTGAGAGGCTGTATCTCCCCTAAGGGTCTCCTTGAAGAGCCAGGAAAGGGTGAAGGAACCCACTTGGACATTTCTCCCTAGAGAGCCTCAGCATTGGTGCATTGTTACACATGTTGAGCAGCACTGACCTCATAACAGAGAGCCAGCATGGGGAATAAAGTGAGTAAGGGGCTCATGTCTGTGGAGGGCAGAGGGGTTATTTCCCCTCATCACGCCAGCTGGGTGCTGGGACTTGAACCCAGGCCGCGCCCAGGCTCTTCTCATGGGCCCCGCTCATCCTGTCAGATGTATCGTCCATCTGACTCAGACATGGTAATGTATTATGACTGTGGTCCTCCAGGACTTGCCAACTATATTGAGATTTGTCAAAATGATGTGTTACCAAATCACTGAAGGATATACTCTAAAAAAGATCAGCCAAGCATCATGTGTGTCCCACTGAGAACTAGCAAATATTCGTGTCTCAATGTACACAAAATTTAAACCAGTTGTGCCCCCCTGAAGTTCCTCATGATGCAGAAATTGCCCATAAAGTTATATTCTGGGGCTTCCCTGGTGGCTTGGTGGTAAAGAACACACCTGCCAATGCAGGAGACACAGGAAACTCAGGTTCGATTCCTGGGTTGGCAAGATCTCCTAGAGAAGGAAATAGCAGCCCACTCCAGTATTCTTGCCTGGAGAATCCCACAGACAGAGGAGCCTGGCGGGCTACAGTCCATAGGGTCACAAAAGAGTTAGACGTGACTTAGCGACTAAATAACAAAGTCATATTATAGGTAGGCCCTTGTTGATTATTTTTGTTAATAATATAATCTTACGTTTTAAAGTGCAGCAAACAAGAGCTGCTTACTGGCTCATTTTTAAGCAGCCGTGAATGTACGCCTTGAGCACAGTGCAGCTCATACCATCTGCAGACCCTCAGTGTCCCGAGAATACTCTAGATACATGGTAGTGGTCACCACCATGCTGGGTTTACCCACGTGGAGAATTACACTAGGCATTAGAGATACAAAGCTAATTACATCTGATGTCCCGTTTTCAAGAATACCCCATCTCAGGGAGGAGAGAAAGGGTAGCAGTTACTATCTGCAGTATTTTATAGGCAGTTCACAGATGTATTATTTCACTACACCACCTGGGAAGCCCACTTACTGATAGATCATTTGGTAATTTTAATAAAGTCATTTAAATTAGCAGAAAACGCTAGCAATTTTATTCAAAAACATAGGGAAACTGGGATAGTACATTTATCAGCAACTCTAGGTATTACGTTTTCATTTAGCAGTTATTGGTAAGACCTGGGTTTGGGTTTTTCTCCCCTATGTCTTTCTCAGAGTAAATAGGACCTGGAGCTCTTGCATGCCTCCACCCCAAATCTCAGGGCCCACAGCTGCGCACATCTGAAGCCCTCTTCACAAAAACTGCAGGGTCAGTTTTCCCACATGGCTTTTGTGCAGAACCCCTATTCCCCCTGGGTCTTGGGTTCTTTGTTAGCTCTGTCTTCATGCCCTGCCATCCTGCAAGCCAACCAGATCTTCAGTCACATTTAGAGATTTTTATAGTTTCTGCCCCAGTTGCTATATTCGTGTCATCAGCATTGCTGGTGCTTCAGTTTGGGACACCGCACCCAACTTGAGAACAAACCAAGAGCTGTAGCAACTTCAGATAAATAGTTCTTAATGTTGAACATGTCTATGTGTTTCATATCCTGATAACTTCTCAGCAAGCCGTTCCCCTGTGACGCAACAGCCTTGCTTTAGAAATGATGTCACCTCTGTGGCGCAAGACGGTGACACAGGTCATCCTCTGTGGCCTGCCTCCTGGACCAGCATCACATTTCTGGGTCACGTAGCCCGTCCATCTCTGCTGACAGCCCAGCCCCCGGTTCTGTACTCACGACGTCTTCAGAAATGTTCCAGACCAAACCTTTCAAAAAATAAAACTGAGGAGGCCTGGGTTCGAGTTCCAGTTTTCTCCCCAGTTTTCTCCCTGGAAAAGGAGCGAAAACAGTAACTCAGCTAGATAGTCTTGTTGTCCATTAATACGTTTCTATACACTGATAAGGGAGGCAGCTTCTTTACTTATTCAAGCGGCTCTGTGAAATTGCTGCTAATAAAAATGCTTGGCATGTGCCCAGATCGATTACTCTTCAATGTCAAGTTCCCCAGGGTCCTGCGCGCTGTGTTGCTGGGTGGATGGTGGGGTGTGGTTGTCCAGCCACAAGAGAAAGGCTCTCTCAAATTTCCTGAGAAGCACCAGGCTTTCTTCAAAGAACACAGGATAATCTCTGATGAATTATTGAAACTGTGTTTTCTGATACTGATTAGGAAAGGGAACACACAGCCTTGCTTGAAAAGTTGAGTCTGTGTTTTCTCATTCAGGGCTTTGGGAATCTGATTTGTCTCTGAATTATTCAGGACCCTGACTCTGCTGTTGAGCTCATTTCACACATGTGAGATGGCATGGGGATCCGGAGGAGATGTGGCTAAAGGGAACCCGCTCAATAATTAAGAGCTGGGGGGGTGTGTGTGTGTGAACGTGGTGGTCGAAGGTGGAGACTGGGTTTTAGTTCGTAAGGGCACAGGCGCTCTACACGTGCTGATGACCCATCTCAATCTCCTCCCAGGCTGTATGGTGAGATGGACCTGCTGTCCTCAGCAGCTCAGCAGCAAGCAGTGGTGGGAGATGCTGTCTCAGAAACTCAGCACGTGCTCTCGAAAGAAGACTTTCTGAAATTGATGCTTCCCGACAGCCCCTCGGTGGAGGAGGGGAGGAGGAAGGTCAGTGACTTTCGTGTAGCTTTGAAGTTACCAGAAACACTAAGGAAACGCCTGAAGAGACGCCAGGACTCCCAGGGCCGTTTTCACACTGATGTTCCACCAGGAAGCAGAGTAAGGCTGAGAGAGGTCAGGAAGGGAGACTTCTGGACGGATAGAGGGAGCTGCAAGCAGGCAGGCCCAGCCTCACCTCTTAGCTGCAGGGACAGTCGGCCATGTGGCATATTTTTTTCATTTTTGTTTTTCCTTTTCACCATGTGATTTTGTACGTTGGCTCTGTGATTTGCTTTTTTACTTTTTAGCCATGTGATTTTGTACATGTGACTTAACTTCTTGGCCCAGTGTCGTCCTCTGCAAAAAGGAGGCAATAATAAGTGTACTGCAGAATTTACAGGCTTATAGCAGACATAAGAACCAGCCTCGCACGGGACCCACCCGTGACGGGTAGTCAGAAACAGGAGCTGTTGAAACTCACACCACCTGACTTTTTTGCTCCAGAGCTGTACCACGGGTAGTTTCGCTAAGCCGTCCTGCTCTGTTGTCATCCTGTCCCACAAATGGGCAGGAGTTAGGTACTCTGCTGCCTGTTGCTACCATCAGATTACTTAATTATCCTTATTCGTTTTAGCATTATTATTAATTGTTACAGTCTCTCAAGCTACTTTGTTAATGTGTAGAAAGTATGAAAAAGAACTCACAGGTAATCTAGCCCAATCTCCTCTTTTGGCAAATAACTGAGGCCCTGAATGGTGACATGTGACGTGCCCATCAGTATTTGGTGGCAGTCAGCAATGGAGTGCCGCCTTCTCCCTGCTGATTCAGCACTCTCTTGTCCAAATGAAAAGAAAAAAGTCGGGCATTGCCGTCTTGACTGTGATCAGGATAAACAGTAAGTCTTTGTGCTCCCCTATCTTCCCTATAATAAAACAATGCTGCAATTAACCTGTGTTCTGAGAGTAACAGTCTAATGAGATGCTACCTCAAAGCGGCTTTAATCTAATGGGTCTGTAATCAAGTTCTGAAGAGCCTGCTGGTCGTGTGTGAAGAGGGAATCCCAGCAGAATTCAATAGAATGAGTCTTTTTTTCTTTTTTTTTTTTTAACTTGTATCCAGTCACGTATATGGTTCTGTATGAGCTTGGGTGCAGGCTGTTGTATCAAAAATGCAAATGCCTTTTCTCTTAATAGGAACGAACTTCTCCTTGACATTTTTTTTCTTCTAAGACAAACTGCCTTCTTTTCATGGTGTAAACTTTGTAGTTCATACACACTCTGGTTCCCATTCATCAGTTGGACAGCGTCGACAGAATGGAAGGAACACATACAATAGAAATATTTTTAGCCTTGTGGCTGCATTGGCAAATGTTAATAGCTGTTTCTATATTTGCTTGATGCAAACTTTCTGGCTTTTACTATTATTGATGCAAAAGGAATAAGGAATGTGGTTCAGGATATAGGAGTTAGAAACTCAGATTTGATTAAATTTTTCTTGAGTTTTTGACTTGCTTTGCTAGTATGAATTTTCCTTACTCCGTCTATGATTTAACAGTACTTTTAATGGTTTCTTTAAATCTGATTATGATTGATTCCTATAACTCAATTTTCAATAACCGTAATAAACTTTTATGAGTGTTACTTTAAGGTGCATAGACAATAAGATTTTCCTGGACTGATACTGTCTTTCTTGAACCTGTTGGTTCGACTTAGAAAGCTGCTCTGCTCAAAAAATTGATATTATTATCTAGATTAGATTGAACCTCACATGTAGGTGATTGGTACAGAAATCACCTAATATTAAAATGCAGTCATTTCTAATTAAAATCAAGCCAGCAGTCAGTGTGGTTTCAAATAACTATTACCTGGAATGGCAACCTTCTGTATTTCCAGAAGCTGCCGTGGCTATATGGTTATGGAGCTGCCATTTAACATTTCAGAATTAATAAAGCTGCGCATGTCTCTAATTCCTGGTAATATTTCACAGAACATCAGAGGAGGAAAACATCCAAATCCAATAACTGCAGGAAGCCTTTGTGTGTTTGCCTCTGTGACCCGAGTGCCTGGTGTAACATCACTGAGCCATAGCCCTCCGCCTTCCTGGGGACAGCTCAGAGATGCCCACAGGGCAGGTTCAGGACCCACTCGAGTTAGATGATCTCCACGCTTCCAGCTTTCTGACATCTGTTCTCCTCTCTCCCCCGTGTGAACCCCTAGTTCTCGTTCTATGGGAACCTGTCTCCACGGCGCTCACTGTACCGCACCCTCTCGGACGAAAGCATCTGCAGCCATCGCAGGGGCTCTTCCTTTGGCAGCTCCCGCAGTTCCATCCTTGACCAGGCACTGCCCAACGATATCCTGTTCAGCACCACTCCGCCCTACCACAGCACCCTGCCACCCCGGACCCAGCCTGTGCCCAGTGTGGGGAGCCTACGCAGTGAGTGCCCGGGGCGGACTGCGCCGACCTTGCGGGCTCTCTGGGGTGGGTCTCTTACAGAAGCTGGGGGGACTTGCTTATTCTTTAATCTATATATATATCATTTGGTTGGGTGTTTGGGTTTTTTTAGTAATTTTTAAAGGTGAAAAGACCCTGATGCTGGGAAAGATTGAGGACAGGAGGAGAAGGGGACGACAGAGGATGAGATGGTTGGATGGTATCACCGACTCAATGGACATGGGTTTGGGTGGACTCCGGGAGTTGGTGATGGACAGAGGGCCAGGCATGCTGCAGTCCCTGGGGTTGCAAAGAGTCGGGAACGACTGAGCGACTGAACTGAACTAAACTGAAAGGTGATAAAGCCCCAAAGTGGACATTTTTCAAAAGTTAAGCACTACTGCCAATTTTGCAGAAAATTGAAAATCCCACATTAAACATTTTTATTGAGGAAAAAAACTAACCTCTCTACTATAACTGGGCTATTATATCTATAAAGAAAAAATGTCTAAAATTTGATTTTCTAAAGAGAAAATGGTGGCATGGGGCATATTTCCTGGTGGTCAGCATGCGGGGACGAAGGTTGATTTCCTCACCTTCTGTGTCTGCTGCTTCCTAATCTTTAAGACCCGCTGATGGTGATGGTGAAGGTGGCAGCTGGGCAGCAGGATATGTGGGCCCAAGCCCCATCACTTAGATCCTCTGTGTCCAGTTCATTCTTAATATACTGTTAGCCACAGGTTGACTAGATACTTCCTAAATGATTTTCCTTCAGATCCTAAAATCTTTCCTTTTTATGTAGTGTAATGGCACCCCACTCCAGCACTCTTGCCTGGAAAATCCCACGGACAGAGGAGCCTGGTGGGCTGCAGTCCATGGGGTCGCAAAGAGTCAGACACGACTGAGCGACTTCGCTTTCACTTTTCACTCTCATGCATTGGAGAAGGAAATGGCAACCCACTCCAGTGTTCTTGCCTGGAGAATCCCAGGGACCAGGGAGCCTGATGGGCTGCCGTCTATGGGGCTGCACAGAGTCGGACACGACTGAAGCGACTTAGCAGCAGGAGCAGCAGTTCCTTATTAACATGTCAGTGTTGAAGGGTGGTTTTTTTTTTAACATTAGTTAGCTTTATTTTCTTTGTTCGTAGTTAATTTCTGTTGTACAGAAAGAATGAGGATCTAATCAAATATATCTGTCATCAGGGGTTTTTTCTGTTGTTTTTTTTTTGAATTTCATCATAGAAAGCATAATCTTTAGAATCCTTTAGAACCAATTTGAACCTCATAATACACATGTAAATCCCAGGCTAAATGACATAAAAGCTCTAATAATCTTTCTAATGTTTAACATAATTAGGAATGAACCTGGTCTCGTAAAATTCTTAATCTATTTCTTTAAGTAACATAATATCCTGCTTGTCATGAAAAGTCCTTTTGCCCAAACTGGAGAAACCTTTATACTATTTCTTGATAAAGATATGAAGGTCAGACAGACATATTCTAATACCCTAATATTTCTGCAAATGTGTGTCCTTTTTTTGTAAATAGATGACTTTAATGGCCTCTTAAAAGCTTTCCTGAAACCAGTAAAACTATTTGCTTGCACATGTTATATCTTTCACCTAAAATGCTTGAGGTGTGATGGTGAAATCTACGGGATAAATGTTAATATAGTTCTCACATTCTTACATTCATTTGCTTCCACGTGGAGTAAAGCACAATTGGTCCTTAGACATCACAGATTTGAACTGCAGGCATCCACTTACACACAGATTTTTTTCCAGTGTAAATATCCCAGTCGTGTATGCGCCACGGTTGGTTGAATCAGGGGATGTGGCACCTCGGACATAGGGGCCAAATATACAGTTATACGCAGATTTTCTATTGCATGGGAAGTCCACACACCTAACCACCACATTGCTCAAGGGTCAACTGTATATCCTCTTTTTTGTTTACCCTTTTTTCTTAATAAACATTACTTACTTAGAGCCATCTTAGTGTCACAGCAAAAGTGAGCAGAAGGCACATAGATTCCCACGTACACAGCCCCTGTCCACCACAGGCACAGTCTCCCCGTCGACACGGCTCATCGTGGGGTGTGCTGCAGAACGTCGACACATCCTCATTACCCGAAGCGCATGGCTTTCGTCAGGGCTCACTCCTGTCAATCATCCTATGAGTCTGAACAAGCGCGGGACGACACAGATCTACTATTATAGTGGTATATAGGATGCCTTCATCTCCCGAAAACTCCTTTGTGCTCGCCCTGTTCATCCCTGTCTCCTGACTCCTGGAAATCACTGCTCATCTTACGTCTCCGTAGTTGCACCCGTTCCAGATTGTCATATAGTTGGGATCGTGCAGGAGATGGCCTCTCCAGATTGGTTTCCTTAGTATCTCACTTAGTAAAGTGCATCCAGTGCTCCTCCATGGCTTTCCACGGCCTGATAGCTCACTTCCTTTTAGTGCTGACTACTGTTCTATTATCTAGATATGCCGATTTATTTCTCCATTTACCTGCTAAAGAACTGCATTCTTTTTTTACTAAGTTCAAAGGCACAGTTGAAAACAGGCAGGAGAGACTGTTCGCTATCCAAGTTTAAAACTGCCTGACTTGAATTCATTGTCTACTCCTCTAGGAAAAGCAGTGAGAGTGGCCCTTGCTGTTTGCTCTTCTCAAGTGAGATCTTATCTGGCCCTGTTGTTGTTGTTGTTTTAGTCGCTAAGTGGAGTTCAACTCTTCGTGACCCCATGGATGAAAGCCCACCAGGCTCCTCTGTCCATGGGATTTCCCAGGCAAGAATACTGCAGTGGGTAGCCATTTCCTTCTCCAGGGAATCTTCCAGATCCAGAGATCTAACCCATGTCTCCTGCCTTGGCAGGCAGCTTCTTTACCATTGAACCATCAGGGCATGTGATGCCTCCAATTTCTAAACTTAACAACCTACTCAGAAAAAAATTCTGTCAGTTTGATGGATAGAATGACAAAATGTCAGTAAGGTAGCTGGGAGTAATTTGAATTAGTATGTCTTCCCCCCAAAATTTGCGACTCTCTCCTCCCTTCCCACCAAGAGATTCAGCTCTAAGGACCTGGTCGTCTTTGGGAAGACGCTCACCCCTGGGACCCCTGACTCCCACTGGTTACCGCAGTGTGGGATGACCTGTGTGGTTATCTCTGTTATGTCTACTCAAGGCAGATATCCATCATCCTTTGCCTTCTGTGATTTCTAATCACTCAGCTGAGCCCCGGTAAGCAGATCTCTCTCTCAGAGTAGTTCCAACAGGCTGACCCTGGAACACGCTAGAGAGTGGACACATGAAATCTTGTGCCCAGCAGACGTCTTGAGCGAGAAATGAGGACTACTTGGGGTTGCCTAGGTGTTTCTCTTAGTTTCAGAGACTTAGCTTCACGTCTTGGATTGGAAGTTAGGTTAGTGCTGCCAGGCCAGGTAGCACCAGATATTTAAACAGCAACAGCGATGGAGCTAGAATACGCAGAAGGCACGTGTATTCTCCTGAGGTTTCACCATCTTTACTCCTCCAAGCATCTGACCTTCTGCTCATAGAGACTCGTTTGGATCTGGTTCCTAATTTGGACTAAGGACAGCGCAAGGAAGGGTTGGCAAGCCTATCTTTTCACAGTGAATCTAGTGAGACCTCATCACTGCCCCTTTTCTCCATGTAATTACCAGTCACAAGCTTCTCCTTCTGATAGCTTTAGCTTCTCCATGTCTCAAAATTGGGCCTGTCTCAGAATGTTTCTTCTCCTGAGACCAGGATCTTAATCCAGCCTTGGGAGACAGATGACACTTAATAGGCACATTTTAGGTGTGATTCATGTCACAATTCATATATATTTCCTAGGTGGGGGAGGACCCTGAATGTGCTGTATCGTTCTGTCTTCAACTTGGAGGTACAAAAAAATGACTTGCTCGAACAATTGAACAAAGTCTGAGATGTTTCTGCATTACATTTAGGGCCTTTGTTTCCATCACTGGTTTCAGAGTAAAATTCCTTTAGTGGGCCAGGTAGAAAAAAAAAAAAGTGGTAAATTTTGACACACAGTTCACAGGTCCCAAAGCCAAAGATACCGAAAGGTGTTCATAGCATCTTTCTCCTCCTAGACCACGTGGTTACCTGGCTTCACTCAGTGCAGTCCCAAGCATTGGCAGGTTTAGAGCATGTTTAAAGAGAACTCATGATTTTTTATGGAATATATAAAACCCTCCAGGGAATGGTAGAAATCTTCATAGGTAGGTAGACAAATAAGAATTCTTCAATTTTGGAAAATAAAAAGAGTATTAGGTTCTGTGTGTTCCCACATTCTATAGTTGTAACACCTAAGCCCCTCACAAAGGATGATCCTTGAAGTTTAAAAGGCATGAGGAAGATTTAACAGAAGTAAAAGAAATCAGTAATTTCCTTCTAATTTAGTAGCCACTCAAGATGCTGTAGACCCCAGCAGGAGACTCAGTGTGTGTGGCTCTCGCTCGCCCCACAAACAGTGTCCACAGACATTAGAGGCAGGGTGTTCTCTGACTCCATGTGGCATTTCTTTCTCTATTTCAAATGTTCTCTGTCTCCCCTGTAATGAAGAGCCCTCGGTTTCTGGAGAGTAATTGTGAAACCACAGCTATTTGACCACCAGGAAATGCTGTCAGGAAGGCTCTTCAGCATTTATAACAGCAGCATAAAGTCAGGTTTAATAGATGGTCTCGAGATTTCAGGGTCCGGATAAACAAACAGGAAGCCACACAACCAATGTCCAGGCCAGAGAGCGGAGGCCCAGGCAGCGCTGCCTGCACTTCAGCCGTCTTTTGGAAACCATGACTCGCTTCCTGGGTCGGCGAGGAGAGCAGCAGGGACTCCAGAGTAGCGCTGGCTTGAGAGAGCTGGCCCAGAAGTGGCAGGCTTTGGCACCTAAGTCACGCCTTGTCCTCCCCATCTGGAAAGCCCAGGGAACAAGCTGGTGACACCTGCTGAGGTTGCACCAAGCACAGGGGCTAGCTCCTGCATGCAGAGGAGGCTGCAGAACAGCAGCTGCAGGACTCATCTGCTCCTTGACGGCTCCTCAAGGGCAGAACCCACATCTTGCAGGATATTCCTTCCCTGGGTGCTGGGGATGTGGTACCTGCCGGGACCTGGAATACAGCGGGTGCAGAGTAGACGTCCCCAGGGTGAACCTAATGTCAGTTATAAATATTATAAAGAAGTTTTGGGGGTTTGAAGCCTTACCCAGTTATATGATTTTCCAAGCATTAGAAAAAATTAGGTATTTTTAAAAATTGTTTTATATTTATTTTTTTGTTGATTATTTTAAATATAGCAGTGTGTACGGTGCTTTTCCCTGGAGGCTCAGTGGTAAAGAATCCACCTGCCAATGCAGGAGACAGAGAGATGTGGGTTCAATCTCTGGATCAGAAGATCCCCTGGAGGAGGGCATGGCAACCCACTCCAGTATTCTTGCCTGGAGAATCCCATGGACCCAGGAGCCTGGCATGCTACAGTCCATAGGATCACAAAGAGTTGGACACTACTGAAGCAACTTAGCATGCACACATCCCTTCTTTCCTGGTTCTCCATCAGAGTTGGAGGAGGTTCAAAGGATGTCCTGGCTTTGCCTGTGGCTGTGACGAGCCCTGCTGTGGGATTGCGGGGCCCGCTTACCCACACCTCACTCACTCTGGGCAGAAGCTTCTGACCACAAGCTTCAGATTTGTGCCGCATAAAATCAGAGCCAGGTCTCCTTTGTCGGTTACCCCGCTGGGCTTTTGGGAAAGGTGCTCTTTGAGCCCACAGAGCGATAGGGACAGGAGGCGGGTATGATGGACAGCGCAGCACTGCTCTCTCCCTGCGTTTGCCCCTTTTCCTGTCTGCTGTTTTCTGCCTGGCTCCTGTTAGAACAGCAGTCCCCAGCCTTTTTGGCATCAGGGACTGGTTTCATGGAAGACAATTTTTCCACGGACCAGTGGCAGGGGGTCTGGGTGGATGGCTTCAGGATGATTCAAGCACGTTACATTTACTGTGCACTCTGATTCTGTTATTGTTACATCACCTCCACCTCAGGTCACCAGGCATTCCATCCTGAAGGTTGGGGACCCCTGGGTGAGAGCCAGTCGGCATCGTCTGGTGGCACCAGGGAGAAAGCACACAGCATGCAGAGTGTGCATTGGGTCTGATTTTAGGCTCTAAGATGCTGAAAGCTCGGGTGAAGGACTGTTTCTTCACAAAGGCAAAGAAAATCCTCAAGTTGACATTTCTTAGCAAAACGTGACCAAGAGAGTACACTTTCTGTAGAAATGTCCGTTCACCTGAACAGTGTTTCACTCCCTGATGTTTTCGTCTCCAGTGAGGGAAGGAGAGGCAGGGGGGGTGAGGGGGTGCCTCATGCACGCTGGGTTCCAGCCAGCCCTGGGGCGCCCTTCCCAGAGCTGCCACGTGCATGTAAATATATATATATATATCCCTGACAAACTCAGCTGCAGGGAAATCAGTGGCAAGAGTAATCGCCAACAAGTCAAATAATTTTTTTACACTTGGTGCAGAAAACCTATTTCAGCTGCTGTCTCTGAGATAAAGGAAGTGATTGGCAAATGACTGAAGGTCCCCAGGCTTCCTGATCTTTCTCCCTGGGGTGTTGAACCTTAAACTCTGGGTAAAGATGGGACCTGGGTGGAGTCAGTCCAGCCTCTGCCCTGTGGTGCCTCCCTGGGTTCAGAGGGCCCATCGGGAGAGGAACAGACAAGGACAGAGAACCTCATGCATAGAACATGCTGAAAGGGTTGTTAGTTTAAAGCACGAGCAAGTGGAGAGGGAGGGTGGCAGGAGCGACCTTGGTAAAGTACCTGTTACTGGGTTCCCTGCAAAATGGACGGGGCAGGACTTCCCTAGTGGTCCAGTGGTTAAACCTTCACCTTTCAATCCAGAGGGCATGGGTTCCATCCCTGGTTGGGGAGCGAAGATCCCACATGGCTCACAGCCAAAAAACCAAAACATGCAACAGAAGCAATATTGTATCAAACTCAATAAAGACTTCTAAAAAAGGCCCACATCAAAAAAGTCTTTAATAAGTGGAGGGCCTGATGGCTTCTCATCTGAGTGGGGTGTTATTAAGAGCAGAGTGGCTCCATTGTTAACTGCAGCTGCTGGAGTAGGCTAAGAGCTCACGTGGAAGGTGCTGGAGAGGGAGGGTTAGTGTCTTTCAAGGGCAAATCCCAGGCTCCCTCCATCCCAGTCCAGATGCCAGCACTTCACAGCCACCCCATAGGATGTGGGAGCTGAAATTACAGGTGCACTTGGTTAATTACGGCCCCTCCATAACTTAATTGCAGGCTCAGACAGCCAGGTGGTCATTATTTTGATTGGTCTAATTAGTCAGATGTGTCCGTGAGCAGCTGTGGGCCATGGTTCTGGGCAGGTCCAGAAGAGGCGTGTTAGAGGAGCTCTAGCCTTCGGGAAGTGTGTCTGCAGATGCATAATGACTTCTTAACAGCCAGTATCACTAGTGACGTAAGCGCTTCACATCCTGTGATGCGAGTTTAGGAGAAGTGTACATGTCTTTGTACAGAAGACTAGCAAATACTCAGTGCAGGATGGGGAGCAGGTTCTGGTTTAGCCACTGATCAGGCCATCTCATTAAGTCACAAGCGAAATTCAATCACCACTTTTATACATAGCGAAATGTACAAGAGAGATTGTACCAAACCATTTTTATGGTAGAGGCTTGCAATACTCTTCCCACGGGGAAGTCATCCTGAGGAAAACAGGACATGATCCTCAGGGTGGTCAGACCCAGGCAGTGTCCTCCAGAGGAGCCCGCCCAGGAGAAGCTCACCTCTGCGTTTCTGGTTCGTGGGAGCCTCAGCCCTGATCTTGCCCCGGCCCCTGCCTATTGGCAACCCCTAAGTGAGCCTGGTAGTTGTGGCTCTTTCTCAAACAGTGGTGGGATGTCTATTTCTTTCCTGGGACAAGAATCCCCCTGGGCCCTTCTGAAGGCCCAGCCAGTACCCACACTGCTATCTGACTGACTCTCTGGGTTTTTTTTCTGTCTAGACGAGTTCTGGTTCTCCGATGGGTCCTTATCGGATAAGTCCAAGTGCGCAGATCCTGGCCTGATGCCCCTCCCAGACACGGCCACAGGGTTAGATTGGACCCACCTCGTGGATGCTGCCCGGGCATTTGAAGGTAAAGACATTCAGCCTCTGGGGCTAGGGATGGCAGTGCAGGAGTCGTCTGGGTTAGCCTTTGGATCTTCCAGGAGGGAAACGAGGGGGTGGCTTGGGCTGAGGACTCAGGGCATTTCCTTAGGGAGACCCAGGCATGTGGTGAAGTGAGCCCTAGGCAAAGGGACCCCCAAACCTGCTGCCAGGTCAGGTACCAGCTGTGGTCTGGCATCAGCCACTTTTCCTTTTCCACCTCTGTTTTCTTATGTGGAATGTCAAGATGATGACCTAGGAAACAGACTGTATGTTTCCACCCAGCTTGATGAGGTGAGACAGGATGGGAAGGCCCTGCAGAGAGGTCTGGGCTGCCCAGTTTGGCAGGACAGGCGCAGGCCTGGGAGTCCAGTGACTCAGAGTCCATGCAGACTCTGGTGGGGCCTCCTTGACCCAGCGAGTGTCTCCTTGTCTGGCCCTGGCTTCCCCCTCTAACCCTGTGGTTGGGGACAGTGCTGAGCTGGCTGATCTCTGGGGCCCTCCGACTGCCTCACTGCCTTCCACCATCTCTGGTGAATATTTCAGTGAACTTCAGAGGGGAAGCTGCTCCATAGCAAACATGTTTTCTCCAACCTAAAGATAAAGGGGCCACAGACAGAGGGCATGCCTGTCTCTGTCTCCCAGGCATCCTCAGGACCTTGCGTGTGGACCCAGGGGCCCCCAGTGACAGGGTTCCTGACTTTCTTCCATTTGCTGCCAAACTCTTTCCATGACTACAGCCTTGGCTCCTGGGTAACAGGCAGGATCCGCAGAGGGCAGACCATTCTGGGGCCCTGTCTGAGGATCTCCCGTGTGTCTGAGTTATAGCAACAGTGTTCACTGCCACCAGCCCACGCCCCCATAGAGGGACAACGCCACCTGATGGGCTCTTCTCACCCCCAACCCTGTCACTGCCTGCTCGGGTAGTCAGTCCTCATCACCTGTGACGTGCAGGCTTCAGGAAAGGAATCCACATTCTTTTCCCAGGAGGGACAGGTACCCTTTGCAGTCAGACTGCTTCAGGTGGAGTCTGGCACCCTGACTGCCTCTCTTAACAAGCTGCCCTGCTAGTCAGTTTCACTCATCAGCGGGGATCAGTGCCTCTGGTCCTAAGCACCTTTTAGGGTGGGGTCTAAGGAGGAAGTGAGTTAGTCTGGGCTCTGGGACATTTCGCTCTGATAGATGAGAGAGGGAAACTGTTAGAAAGAAATTCCTGCAAAAACCCATGGGCTGTTCCTGCTCCCTTGATGGAGAGAGGACAACTGTTTTGGACCTGCCAAGTACTAGTGGGGTTTGCATTTGGATTCACAAAGTAGTTGTTCTGTGTGAAAACTTGAGAATGCTCCTGTCTGCTTGGTAATGCAGCCTTCATTTCTTTCGACTGGAAGTTGGTTAGAGTGGACTATAAAAGCTCCAGTGATTTCCCAGGCTCCCAAGACTAGCCTGGTGTGACAGAGCCCCAGAAGGCATGACAGGTCTCACCTCTGTCCAGAGCAGCCTCGACAGGAGGGAGCTGCATTTTCTCTAGCATATCCTATGCATACTCTTGTCTCACTGCCCAGTGAGAATCTAAGAACTTCCGTCTTCTCTGTTCCCCCACCACATAAATATTTGCACAGTACATCCCACTCTGTTCTGAATTATTCATATCTCTGTCACTTCTTATTGAGTGATGAGTTTCTTAAGGGAAAACTGTTTCTTAAATTTTTCTTATCTTTATTTATCAAGCACACAGCAAGGTAACCAGATGAAGAGAACAAGCAGAGAGGAGCCAGTAGGTATAAGAAGCACAGGCTCCCTGCACCTTTGAGCTGCTGCAGCTCATGGTGTAGATTTTAACCTCTGAGATCCTTTTGCATTATGTATTCATTATTCTGATTTACAGCAGTATGTGTGTAGGAATATATGGGAATCCCTTGTGGCTCAGCAGTAAAGAATACACCTGCCAGTGCCGGAGATGCAGATTCGATTTCTGAGTCAGAAAGGTCCCCTGGAGAAGGGACTGGCAACCCACCCCAGTGTTCTTGCCTGGAGAATCCCATGGACAGAGGAGCCTGGCGGGCTGCAGTCCATGGGGTCGCAAGAGTTGGACACGTGGACACAACTTGGCGACTCAGCCACCGCCACCATGTATACACACTTCATGTCTGTCTCCACCGTCATTTGTGTCTTTGCTTGGTTCCCTTCTACTTCTGCAGAATAAAATCGCTGCTATGAAGTGGGACTTTGTAGGGATCTAGGCTGTGGGGGGTGGGGGGGTCCAGATAGCACAGGGGCACAGACAGCAGTGGCTGGATTATCCATCTGTGGACTGTGATTGTAATTGCAGCCCTACTGTGGGCTGCGGGCCTTTGAACAAGTCACTCAGCTACATGCTTTATTGCAACACTGAAGGTTGATCACATTCCTCTGAGGTACACACTTGTGCTGGGCTTCAGCCTGCTCATCTATGAAATGAAAACCTTTCCAGAGACCTGGCAAGCTCCTCTCAGCCCTACCCTCACATTCCTTTCATCAGGGTGTTTCTGAGCTGATGTTTGAGGCCAGCTGCACATTGGCATTGTCAGACAAGGGAGGAAAAAGCAGGGACATCCTGCTAGCCAGTGACTCAGGGCAGAGGTGCCTAAGTTGAACAGATAGAACGTGGGATTCTGTTTGCTAGGGGAGCAGACTTTGGTTCCCTGCCCTTTCTGAACTTTCCAAACAACATTCTACAGAAAATATGGAGGGAGTTGAGGTCATGTTTAAAAGTTCCAGTCACTTTTCAGTGCCAATCCATAGGGTAGTATGCCATCTTGAGACAATAGTCAGTTCAGAAAGATTCAAAAATCTGCAACTCCAGACCTTTGACTAATCAGACCCTTTTGTATCAGTGTCAGCTCCACTGTGATGGAAGTGGACACGGTGGTGACCATGTGATCCGTCCCCTTGACCACTTTTTTTTTTTATTAATTAGTTTTATTGAAGTATAGTTGATTTAGAATGTTGTATTAATTTCTGCTGTATAGCAAAGTTTAGAATGTTGTATTAATTTCTGCTGTATAGCAAAGTGATTCGGTTATATGCATATACACACACACGTGCTTTCTCGTATTGTTTTTGTCCATTGTGGTTTATAGTTCTCTGCTCTATACAGCAGGACTTTGTGTTTTATCCATCCTATATATAATATAGTTTGCATCTGCTAACCCCAACCTCCCAGTCCATCCCTCCCCTAACCTTCCCCCCGACCTTGGCAATTCCTAGTCTGTTCTCTCTGTCTGTGAGTGTTTCTCTTTCGTAGATAAGTTCATTTTGTCATATTTTAGGTTCCACATGTAAGTGATATCATATATTTGTCTTTCTCTTTCTGACTTACTTTACTTAGTATGCTCATCTCTAGGTGCCTCTGCGCTGCTGCACGTGGCATTACTTCATTCTCTCTTATGGCTGAGTAGTATTCCATTGTATATATGTACCACATCTGCTTTATCCATTCATCTGCTGATGGATATTTAGGTTGTTTCCATCTCAGTTGTCATGAATAGTGCTGATGTGAGCATAGGCATCCCTCAGCACTTTAAAAAGAAAGGTCTTTACTGGGATGACCAGTTGCCCTGCTTGTGACTTTATCTTTCTGTACCAATTCTCGAAGCTATTCCTGAGCTAGACTCAACTTCATGAAGAAAAGATAGTCCAGAAAGCCCCTGTGTGCCTGTTTAATCATTACAAAGTAATCAAGGCAGCTGAAGATGCCTTACTGAGCTCAGACCCCTCTGGAAAAAGTCTGGGCCCACACATGATTAGTCAGCACGTTTGAAGACAGGCTTTAAAAAATGGAATGTATCTGTTGGATTGAGATGCCATGAGCCTTGTATAATGCCATACTGTCATTTATCCCTAGCAGGCATGACTCTTCCCTGCCGTTCTGCCTCGTTTATGTCCCACACCTTTATCTAAGAGCTAAAATTGACGCTGGACACATGGGTTTAAGAATTTGGTGTTACTATCCTGTGCCGATTCCTATTTCCTCTGGTGTTTTAAGTGAGAACTAACATAAGTGAACATTATCTTCCAGTAGTGCAGACGTGGGCTTCCCTGGTAGCTCAGCTGGCAGGGAATCCACTTGCCATGCAGGAGACCCTGGTTCGATCCTGGGTTGGGAAGATCCCCTGGAGAAGGGATAGGCTACCTACTCCAGTGTTCATGGGCTTGCCTGGTGGTTCAGATGGTAAAGAATCCGCCTGTAATGCGGGAAACCTGGGTTCAATCCCTGGGTTGGGAAGATCCCCTGGAAGAAGGCATGACAACCCACTCCAGTATTCTTTCCTAGAGAATCCCCATGGACAGAAGAACCTGGTGAGCTATATCTCATGGGGTCACAAAAAATCAGACATGACTGAGTGACTAAGCATAGCACAGCACAATGCAAAAGAGCCTATACATTGGCCTGATCCAATCTGTTGTGACCTTATTGGTTGGAATTGGAATTTGCACCATTTTGTAGATAAAAGGAAACTAACTATATTTCTGAACTTAGTTTACAAAATAGTGTTGAAAAATTGTTTTTTTTTTTTAACTCAGTTAAAAGGAACTAAAACAGTCTTTCAAAAGAGGCATCTAAAAGTGTTCCTAATTTTGTATATGGGCTTGGGTTTTGTAACCAAGGAAGAAGCTCCTATCAAATATGAAAAAAAAAGAATACAGCAGCAGTACCAAATTAATCAGCCCCAGTCTTGGTTGCTTAAACATGTTTGAACTCTCCAGGTACACAGAGTACTCTCTGGGTACACAGAAGATACCATTCACAGTGTTGTAGGAATATAACATTCTCCAAGCGTCCTGTGCATAGCATTCTCCAGGGGTCACTAAGAGAAGGCACCATTCCCCACACTTCCCTCCACAGGCATGAAATGGGAATTAAATCAGAAAATAGGAGCAAAACATAAACGAAAATCTTTAACAATTCAGACAGTTCTAAATATTTGTCTAGTGATAACTGTGCTTCCCAGGTGGCGTAGCAGGTAAATAATCTGCCCGCAGTGCAGGAGACACGGGCTCAGTCCCTGGGTGGGAAAGATGCCCTGGAGGAGGGCATGGCAGCCCACGCCAGTATCCTTGCCTGGAGAACCCCATGGACAGGGGAGCCTGGGAGGCTGCAGTTCATAGGGTTGCAGTGAGTTGGACACAATTGAAGCGAGGAAGAATTTAGGACTGTGATAAGAGAGTCTTTTTCTTTTCTAGTAAGTGAAGATGAAGAAGAGGCTGCCTAGAAAAGTCTTTGGAGTACAGCAGGGAGTAGGCCTTAAACAAAAAGACTGCTTCAGAAACTTATATTTAAATGGAAAAACAAAGTGAAAATTAAGTAACTGTACTTCAAAAACATTCTACAGAGGTTGTGAAAGAAAACAAAAAAAAGGGGGGAGAAAGAAAGAAATTAAATGATTTTCTTAACAAACTTTCAATTGAAATTTCTGTGCAATTTGTAGATTTAATTAATGATCATTTTTTCTTTGAATATTGGTAAGCCAATATAAATTGGTTCAGAAAATGAACACTCAAGTGAACAAAATTAGAAATGAGGAAGGAAATTAGTATTAAATAGATGAGAGATGATAGCATGATTAAGGAATGGATAGCATGATTAAGGGATGTCACTTTATTCCTATGTAGGAATAAATCTGATAAATAAGATAATTGGATATTTCCTGCAAGAAAGGAGGAGGGAAAGAACATGAGAAACAGTAAGTGGAAGTCAGAGTGTGGAGGGCATTGAGAAAATTATGCAAGAATATTTCCAGATCCCAAATATCACCCAAAACTAATGTTCACAGTTAAGTATTTTCAAAGTTTCAAAGAGCGATAAGGCCCTTGCATAAATTTTTCTTGAAATGTATTAGCAGCCTCATTGCATAATAGGATTCTTTCCTCATAGCACATAGAAAAGAAAAATTGTAAGACAATCTTAGTCATTAGTGTTGATGTGAGACAGCTTAGATGAAGCTCAGTCATAAATTGAAAAGATATTCATTGTTATTAGCAAGAAATTAGCTGGTTTAATAAAAGAAAACTTTTAATCATAATAAGTTATAATAGATGAAGTCATTAAAAGTTGTCATATCAATTTCTCAGAAAGGGTACGTATAATAGAATTAAGACCTATTTCTAGTAAAAATTAAGAGTCGAGAGATATCTTCAAACCCTAACAAAGAATATCAACTTTATTCCACAATACTTTTAAAGGTTCAAGTGTAGTTGATTTACAATGTTATGTTACTTTCAGCTGTAAACAAAGTGATTCAGATATATGTGTTATATATACAAACGTGTGTATAAATATTTGTTTTTTCTTTTTCATACTCCTTTCCCTTATATGATATTACAGGATATTGAATATAGTTATATAATACTATACCAAATAACACTTAATGGAAAAAATTTTTTAATGTTTAAAGTGTATCACTTAAGTCTAGAGGCTAAACAAGGATATCCTCAGAGATCATGTCCTTTAATTTGTACTGGAATCCAGTATTCAAAAGAGTAAATTTTGAAAGGAAATATTTGTGGATATAATTCTATATCTAGAAAATATAAATCAAAAAGAAATTATTAGATATTATAAAGTAGGTATTCTAAAGTATATTTCATATTTTTATAAGCCTCATTTCAAAGCATTGTTAGCCTTTTCTTTTTTTTTTTAATTTTTTATTTTACTTTACAATTCTGTATTGGTTTTGCCTTAACAAACCACCCTAAAATTTATGGCTAAAGACTATAGTTTGTCATGTCTCATGATTCTATGGGTTGGCCAGGCTCAGCTGAGTGGTTCTTCCGTTTCCTGTTTTCAGTTGATGTCAGTCATGCAGCTGTATTCAGCTGAAGCTCAACTGGGTCTGGAGCACTAAGGTGACTCCTCTTATATGCCTGTATCTGGAACACTGGGATCTGGCTGGAGCCTTGTCCCCAGCAAAGTAATTGTACTTCTTCACATGTGACTTAAGGAGTCAGGAGAGCATAAGCAGCGGATATGTGATGTTTCAAGACCCAGAACATTATATCCACCACATCCGATTGGGTAGAGGAAGTCCAAGGCCAGCCCAGATCCGAGGATGGAAGTAGGCTCTTCCTCCTGGTGTGAGGAGTAGCATGAGCAGCTGTCCACATAGAGTCATAAAGGAAACCTTAGCAAGGTCAAAATAAATTCCTTGGGAGTTCACCCATCGTTAGAATCATAAGGAGAGAAGGCACTGGGCACTTTGATACCTGAAAAGTCCTGATATTTGGAAGGATAGGAATGGATAGAAAGCACACAGGAAAGATGAGAGCCCTTCCTGAGTTAATTCACAGATTTTGTACCATTTCAATTCAAATATCTGTAGGATACTTGCATCCATTTGGAAAATAGATGAATAATGGTCAACAATAAAAGTTTACTGTAAGTCAGTAATAATTAAAACAACATAGTAATGATTCAAAAAATAGAAATTAGTCCTTTTGAAGGAAAAAAAAAAAGACCAAAACCTTTGTATATTTAAGAGTTAAATGGGGAGTGGGGTGGGATTTCCATACTCCATTTGGATTTAGGAATTGGAAAAGTCGATTCTAGAAAAAGTAAAGACAAAGATTAATGTTTTAGAAGCATGCCAGTACCATAACTATGGATTTGTGAGAGAACATGCAAAATGTAATGGGACCAGATAAAAGTATTTAAATCTTTTATGAACCTGGAAGAGAACATTAAAGGGGGAACTGGGGAACATGGGTAAGATTTGTAATACATTTGACAGGTGAAACCTAAGTGTTTCCAATGAAGGAAGGCACATGACCACCAAAAAATACCAAATGCCCGAGAAACAAATGGTCAGGACATACGAGACACGGTCCAAGAGAAGGATCACACAATAAGTAAGGACTTGAAAAGGGTTTGGCCGCACATATAAATGTAGACAATACTGAGCTCCCTTGCGAGTATGATAAACCACGCAGCAGCTCGGAACAGTTACGAAGAACACTCTCAGCTGGTGTCGTCACAAAGATTATGAAACAATCCATCTTTGTGTTCAAGCAGCATGACAGCATATAACTGGAGCCAGAAAATGTACCCACCCTTGGACCAGAAATCTCACTCCTGAGAACTTGCTTACTGGCAATGATTCAAAAGAATAGAAACCGTTCAATACAGAAATGCTGTGCAGTGTTGCTAAACATTAATTAATAAGTAAATAGATATGTTATGCAACTCTGCTCCAAAACCAGTGTCTAAAAATTGAGAACTCCTTCATAAGCTTGTGAGAGAGAAGGTGAGTCAAGGGCAGAGGGCCTCTTGCCAGGGTCCGTGCCTGCCACTCCATTCTCCTGTGATAGTTTGAAAACTGGCTCAGTCCCAGTCCTGGCTCGCTGCCATGCGGGCAGTTGTTTTGTTTTCAGGGCAAGGGGTGAGATGTGACCCTCTGCCCATCAGAACTCCTACACAGCACCTCTCATCAATGTTACTATACACTGAGGCCATCATCTGTCCCCCTTGCCTACTTTTCACTTCCTTTGTGTATGAAGTGAAAGGAATAATGTAGGGTAGAGAGGGACCAAATGATACAGAGAGAGATCCTGTCCCCCTGGTATGGTCAAGTGAACAAAACCCAACTAGCAAAACTGGCTGTGGGTTGGACAGTGAAACAGGAGAAGGAGAGTGGAGTCTTTTTAAAAGTCCTAGGATTCAAGGTGGTTCTCGTTTGTCGGAATATCAGGGGTGGCCAGTTGGTGTGTTCTCGGGCATTTGTTAACTGGATGATGTTGTCTTAAGTGGAACGAAGCGTTAAAGGCAGCTTTATAAACCGATGATCAGAGACTAAATGTCAGTATCCCACACAGCTCCCTGCAGGCCTTTCCTCCCCTCGAGATTTCACCTCTTCCCCACTGGTGGTAATTATTGCAAGCGGATGTGTGAGCTAGTGGCATGTGCAGAATTAACTCATTTAGCAGACAGCACTGTAGAAATGGAATAGTTCATGTAAGTGTATCTTCCGGAGAAGTACAAGTTTACACTTTTTATTAGGTTACCTATGCCCTTGGTTTCTTGAACAGAGCATGAAAAGCATACATTTTAAACAAATTTTTAATTGGAGGATAATTGTTCTATAATTTTGTGTTTGTTTCTGCCATACAATGACTCAAATCAGCCATAAGGGTATGTGTGTATATATATTGACTCAAATCAGCCATAAGGGTATGTGTGTATATATATTGACTCAAATCAGCCATAAGGGTATGTGTGTATATATATATATATCCCTTCCCTCCTTAGCCTCCTTCTCACCCACCCCCAGCCCACTCCTCTGGGTCATCACAGAGCGCCGGGCTGGGCTCCCTGTATTATATAGCGATGTGTGTGTGCTCACTTGTAGCTAGAGAGCCCCAACTTTTCTGTAATGTGTAGTGTGGCAAAGACATTGGAACAGCTTTGTTTGTGGAAATGCTGCTAAGTCGTTTCAGGCGTGTCCGACTCTGTGTGACCCCAGAGACGGCAGCCCACCAGGCTCCCCCGTCCCTGGGATTCTCCAGGCAGGAATACTGGAGTGGGGTGCCATTTCCTTCTCCAGTGCGTGAAAGTGAAGTCGCTCAGTCGTGTCCGACTCTTTGCGACCCATGGACTGCAGCCCACCAGGCTCCTCTGTCCATGGGATCTCCCAGGCAAGAGTGCTGGAGTGGGGTGCCATCGCCTTCTCCGTTGTGGAAATGGGTTTCATTTAATTTAGCCTCACGCGTGCGTGTCCTGTATGGCATGCATCTGGGGCGTATCTGTTCTCTTCCCGGCCCTCAGCAGACATGGCTAGTTCATCAAGCACTCGTCCCTCACGAAGCAGGCTTGGCCTTATGAGGTTCGTTGCTCCACACAGCTGGCCTGGGGTCACGGGGATTATTTGCAGGCAACTGTTGTGTCAGCGATCTCAGCTCCACACTGATGTGGAGTAGCCTACTGACTGTGCATGCTCTTGTTCAGTACTAAACGCACCAAGATGAGAAACTGACAATAAACAAGGTCCTACTGTGTAGCACAGGGAGCTATATTCAATATCCTGTAATAAGCCATAATGGAAAAGAATATCTATATCTATATATAATTGAATTGCTTTGCTCTACAGCAGAACTCAACACAACATTATAAATCAACTATACTTCAATAAAATAAACTTTAAAAACAAGAAACTGACATTGCAATCAGGTTTTTTAAAGATGATTTCAAGGGAAAACATGTACAGTGTGGGTAATTGGATCCTTGCTGTGCTCACCGTTTACATGAAGTTCATATTCTGAGCCTCCCTTTTTCTTATAGTCTTGTCTGTGCCTTTTGGTTCAATATCAGTAATTTCTTGGTTACTGAGTATTTGTTATTACTGAAATAAGCTCTGGAGGAATAAAGCTTCTACTGGAAACTGTCACTAAATTAGCCATTTTACAAAGTAGTTTAGTGTCTGTACTTAATCAAGTAGTATTCTAGTTGCATTTCAACCTCCCAAGCTTTTTGGATTCAAAGTGAAATCTTTGTGAAATTACATTGTTGGCAAAACTCTTTATTTTTGGCTTCTTGCCTCCTGACTGGTAGGACCTCGTTTCTCCCCAAGGAATGTTTGAATGGCTGCCAGTAAGTTCTGGTTCTTCAAATATTCAGGTATTTTATCAATTCAAGTAAAAATAGATGAAGCAAGCCAAGATGTTTTCATTGAGATATTTAGACTTGATTATCAGAACCAACTATATTAAGAAAGATAGAAACTAACTGAAGTATCACTGGGTTGCATAAAATGTGGGTGAGTCAGCAAAACTTTTAAAAAAGTGAGAAAAATAAATTCTTCCTTTCATTCCTTTTGTTCAGTAGTTAAATTCGCTGTGAAATAAAAAATGTGCTTGCTGTTTTGTTTTGTTTTTGAAGTGGGAATTGTTTCCTGATTCAGGGCTGTCACAGGACAGAAGGTTATCTTGGCACCCTGGCAGCCCAGACCCCCCACCCTTCCCCAGAGCCACTCACCCCCAGCCTGTGCACCCATCCTTCCTGCCCCACCTCTGCTGGTCACATCTCATCAGGCATAAAAGCAAGCAATTCCGAAATTATGCTGTTAATCTTTTTTCAAAAGCATCTTTATTTTATATCAGAGTATAACAATTAACAATTGTTATAACAATTAACAATGTTGTAATAGTTTCAGGTAGATAGCAAAGGGACTCAGCCATACAGACATGTATCCATCCACCCCCTAACTCCCCTCCCATCCAGGCTGCCACATGACATGGAGAAGGGTTCCCTGTGCCATACAATAGGACCTTGGTGGTTATCCATTTTTAATATAGCAATGTGTACATGTCCATCCCAAACTCCCTAACTATCCCTACCCCCCATCCTTCCCTCCCCAGCAACCATAGGTTCATTCTCTATATGTTGTTAATCATAATTAAATTACCAATTATTTCAACAGATGTATAAATCCTACTAGTCTGTCAAATTGGGAACATGGTCATCTCTCAGGAACGTATAGTTATAGAAGGTCTGTCACCCTATAGAAGGTGCAAAGTGTGGAGCGGGCCCTTAAGCCTTTCCGGAATGTTGACTGAAGGACACCTGAGTGCCTGTCAGCAGGCATTGAGGAGTCATGATGGAGGAAAGGGACGTGCGGCTGGGGACCTGCTGCTTGCTCCTTCAGGTGGGGTGCTCAGCACGGCACCCTGACCCTGCAGCCTGGCTCCTTCCAGGGCTCCTGGCAGTTCCACCATCCTCTCTCATTAACGGGCTGTGTGGGACCCTCCAGAAACTACTGGCTGAGCAGGTAGCTTCATTAAGAGACGCAGCCAGCAGCCAAGGGGAGACGTAATAGGTTAAATTAAGCAGAGAGCACCCGTGACACGGAGCCCAGTGCGGTTTCTCAGCCATTAATCAAATCACGTGAAAAAGCAGCAGCAACGCTAGCGCCCCTGCCGCATCCCTCAGAGTCCAGCTGCAGATGCTCTCGGGCACGGGCGTGTGGAGGGGAGTCCGGGTGGATGGTGAGAGGCATCCCTGGGCCTCACCTCACCTTGCTGAAAAGCAGGGTTTTCTCTGCATGCCTTTCAGCATTTCTGGGCCCATGTTCTTGTGTTCAGCCCTCAGAGCTGGGCTAGTCTGGTGCCCATTTCAAAGAATATCACGTTCCCTTTCCTGCCCAGCTCCAGACATTGAATGTGAAGTCACTGGTGCCGGGAACAGAAATGCCCCGTGCTGTTTGGGGGCGGGGGCAGGGGGAGGGAAGATAGTCACGCTGATCACTGCTGCCCGTGCTGCAGATCTTGTCTAAGGGTTTTAGTGAAAATATTTGCTAATCTCTCTCACTGCCACCATCTTCACCTTCAGGGAGCAGGTCATCCAAGCAGACCCAAAATGCTCGCACCTTCCTGCAGCTGGATTGGCGAGTGTGAGGCATGCAACTTAACTGTTGTGCATGACAGCTGTGTGTCCAGCCAGGACCATCACATGTGAAATGTACACTCTGACCACATTCTTTGGCATTGTGTTACAGTCTCTCAGGGCAGTTCTTGGCTTCACACAACATATACACACCGGCAGGCACGCACACACGCTTGCACACATCTGCAGATATGCACACACGTGTACACATGTGGCCCTCAATCCCACACGTCTGTTTTTCAGAGGACCCATCACCTGCACCTTACATGTACCCCGGAGGCACTCAAGGGAGAAGCGAGATTACTGTTCAAAGGAAAATTCTAAATCTTATTTCAGGTCTTGACTCAGATGAAGAACTTGGGCTGCTGTGTCATCACACGTCCTATCTAGGTGATTGTTTGGGGCTGACTGTGGGTGCTCCGTCCTCCATAGCCTTTCCTTTCTGTTTCATTATCTGCACGTGTGCATGGTCATAGAAGTGCGGAGGCTTGGGGATGCACAGGGTGACATGTCCGGGCCATCGTGTCTCAAGGATGCTCTCCAGGTTTGGAGAGAGGTGCCTCTCCCGAGTTCTGTTCATCACCCAACGCCGTTCTTTCCCACCCAGTGACAGCTCTGGCATTTCTTGGGATGTGCACAGAAGAAAGATTGGCTGTAGCAAATCCAGTGTCTGCTTGTTTTCCCCATGGCTGTGGTGTCTGTGTGCTATGCAGCCAAGCTGTGCAGGACAGCCAATCGGAATGCTTGCTGATTGTCAGCAGCTTGCCTGAGTTTGTTTTTCTTTGTTTTCTTTAAAACAGGGCAATAACTGGTTGGGGGAAGGGGCAGATTTTATTTAGAAACTATTCATTTCCACAAGGAGACAGTGCCTTGCAGCTATTCCTAACCCCGCTGTCTGTGTGTCTCCCCTTCCCAGACCAGAGAGTGGCGTCCTTCTGTACCCTGACGGACATGCACCCTGAGCAGGACCTGGAAGGGGCCCAGGAGCTGCCTTTATGTGTCAATACTGGCAGTGGCCAAGATTTCCTGGACCCAGCTGGGTATGTGTCCCCTGTGGTGTGCCTCTTTCCCATGTCCCAGGCCCCAGCGATTAACAGAAACTCAGCCCAGAGCAGCCAGGAAACCGTTTCCCCTGTCTTCACCTAGTCCTGAAGGACCCAGAGAAGGGACTGAGCAGGCCTGAGTCTGCTTCCTGCCCTGCTGGGCTGGATGGAGCTTGTGCCCCACGGGCGAGTCCTGCCTCCAAGACGTGCAGACCTCCTGGATGGTGAGGTTGAGTTCCCGCGTGGGAGGGGGTGGCCCCAGTCAGTGTCTGCCACCTGATCACAGCAGCAGCACTGGACAGGGGACCTTGCTGAGCACCCTCCCTCTGCCAGGCTGCACGTACTCAACTCCTGAGCACACATGCTCCCCTCAACTCTGGGCCTTCACCCAGCCCCTCACCTCCCACTGAAGTATGCCAGGAGCCAGCTGTCTCTACCCCTGTGTTCTTCTTTCTTCTTCTTCTTTTTTTTAATACTTCTTTTCTGCATCACACAACATGCGGGATCTTAGTTCCCCAATAGGGATTGAACCCATGCCCCTTGCATGGCCAACACAGAGTCCTAACCACCAGAGCACCAGGGAAGTCCCTCTGTCCCTGCGTTCTTGATGTGTTCGTCACCCACAGAGTGATACTTTCTCAGTGCCATCCACTCCTAATTCCCACTCTTCTATCAACTTGAGTGGCCAGTGACTTGCATGAACATCTTGGTGATGAATTTCTTGATACTTTCTTGATAGAGAAAGGCAAACTGGGGCAGTTGAGTCTCTCTTTGGTTCCCAGGACTTGATTCTGGTCTGCCTAATCTCGGCTACCTAAACGCATTTAGATCATCTATCTTTTGTTTTCTTACCAGTGTATACGCCAGTAGAGATTCTGAAGCCCCTTGTAAGTCAAAAGCCACCCAGGAGAGATTTTCCACCAAAGCAGTGACATGTTGACCTTCAACATCTGACATAATCTTATTTATTTTCTTGCTGTGCTCTCGGCACATGATAGAATGTCTTCCATGAAAACATTGCCAACTTACTGAATGCCCTGGCTTGACTTCAGCACTCTTGAGTTATTCTAAGTCATTCCTTCCTTGCTAGGGAGCGGTCTCCATCCACACTGACTGGGAAAGTCAACCAGCTGGAGCTGATTCTTCGGCAGCTGCAGACAGACCTTCGGAAGGTAAAACAGTCAATTGGAAGTTCCTGCTCAGAACTCTTTCTCTTATACAATCAACCCCTTTTAACTACTAGGAATAAAAAGAAAAACCCTTGAGAACAATAAGTGCCCTAATCAAAGCCCAACAGTAAATGGGAATGGAGATGCCCAGGTCTGACTCCATCTCCTGCCCACAGCTGCTGTATTTTATTGTAGGAGACACAGGATCCAGTGGATCTGACTGAACGAGGATGAGCCTTTGGGTGGCCAGTCTGCAGAGTGAGGTAGACAGGCAGCATACTAGCATTTGTCAGTTCAGTGGGTTATCAGTTATGAGTTGACCTAAAAGGAGTTAGTTGGTGCCAGGAAGCCTGGTCTCCCCAAGCTATGGTCCCCCCAGTGAGCCAGTGTCTTCTCTACCCATCAACCTGTGTGTGCTCAGGTCCTCAAAAGACATGACATTGTTTATTCCATGGGCATTTGCTGAGCTCTTGTTGAATTATCAGTGCCATGCTGGGTAGCTGCTTCACTCCCCAGGAAAATGAAATGGAGTACAGTAGCTGGAGGGTGGTAGTTGGGTGGGGAGGGTTTTGTTGGTGAAAGAAGGGAGAAGTAACAGCGGACATGAATGCTGGTGGAAATAACCCAGTTGGGAGGGAAAGAATGGTGGGAATAAAGAGTGTAATGTCCTAAGCCTAACAAGGAGGGTGTAGCCCCAGATGTGAGTAGGGACTGTTCTCAATAGTTACCAGAGCAGAGTGTATATGAGTGATTCATGCACGAGTGCAAGTCTACCTTAGAGATACTGCAGGTTTGGTTCCAGACTACTGCAATAAAGTGAATATCACGATAAATTGAGTCACATGAATATTGTGGTTTCTCAGTTCATATAAAAATTATGTTTACACTGTACTGTACTGTAGTCTGTTAAGTGGTGCAATAGCATTATGTCTACAAAAACAATGTACATTCCTTAATTAAAAAATACTTTATGCTAGAAAGTGCCACAACAGTTAGAGTAGTGACACTGAAGATCAGAGATCCCTGTAACAAATGTAACAGCAATGGAAAAGTTTGGAATATTGGGAGAATTACCAGATGTGGCACAGAAACGTGAAGTGAGCAAATGCAGTTGGCTAAATGGTGCTGAGAAACTCGCTTAATGCAGGGTTGCCACAAACCTACTAATTGTAAAACGTCAGTCTCTGCAAAGCCTAGTGAAGTGAGGTATGGGCTGTAGTCCAAACAGAGGCGGGTTGACAAAGTTCTCCTCTAGTTTACTTCTTTATTCCAGAACTGAGAGTGAGCAGTGGGAAAGAGGGTGAGAGATACAAGGATGGAGGGAAGGTGTAGAATGGAGGGTAATTGGGTATTTAGTGGGATTGTCCAACATGGATGACCAGCTGTCCTAGTTTACCTGATGGGTTTAGGATACAGAACTTTTAGAGCTGGCACCGGGAACATCTCAGACCAACTGAGATGGCTGGTAATTCTGTTTCCCGATAGGTGTAAAATAATTGGAGAGTTGAATTTAACCAATATTAGAGTTATGCAGTTTGTAAAGGATATGATTAAACTGAGGGACTCAGAGTCTAAGCTGGGTGAGGCGGAATAATGTCCCTGCAATGGGTGTCAATGGACATTAACCATAAGGCAGGATTGGTGGGTTAAGATCATTTTTGAGGGGTGGATACTGAAGAAATTCTTTCAAAAAGACAACAGGCAGTGATCAGGCAGTCAGGGCTTGAAACATTTAGGAACATGTGCAGTTATCAATAATAGCTTCAAGGTCCAGGATATGGCTGAGGCGGGGTGAGGAGTAGTGAGGAGGGTGGGCTTAAGATCACAGAAAGGCTGAATCATATGGATTGTCTATTGGGTCTTGAAATCATTAACAGACATGATGAATGGAGATGGAAAGAAGAAAAGTGAACCATGTTCTAGAATCTTCCATGATGGGAAGGGCTGGAGATATAGTTGACCATGGCAAAGAGCAGGGGTGCCAGGTCTTACAGCCAATGTCATGCTGTCAAAGGAGCTGGGATTTTAGGGAAGAGCAATTTCCTGCACTGGGCAGCAGGGGCAAGGTGTTGGCCTGCCTTGCCTCTAACCAACGTGCTCTTCAAAACAAGCCCTCACCATTCTCAGCTGCTGGGAAAGCAGTATCCCCAAGAGAGAGCCAAGACTCATTTACAGCTGAAATTAAAGGAACACTCATGGAAGAAGGTGTTGAGGGTATAGAAGGTTTTAGTGACAGGACACACTCCATGGGTAGAGGAGTAGGGCTGGAGGTCATGAGAGGCTGGCAGCTGGGCTGCAGCAGGGATGTCTGAGCTGTGTTGGGAATGAGAGCCCCGAGTGAGGGGAGAACAGGAGCTTGAGCCTCTTGCAGTGACCAAGAGAAGACCAGACTTGAGTGGGCTGAGTTAGCAACCAGTCCTAATCTAAGCCTCCTCTTGAGACTGGTGTCTTTGTTCATTAGATGAGGCAAGTGGTGTTGGGGACGGGTTTTGGAGGGACAGGAAAAAGGAGCAACCATCAAAGACAGGACCAGATATGCTAAGGGGGCCAGTGTCCTGAAGAGCCTGAGCTCCCAGCTCAGCACTGCAGGTGTGTCTGCGGTGTTGACAAACAAGTCACCTCCCTTTAAAAATAGCACTCACCGTGAGGATGACCTCCTCTTTCTCTCTTGGTCAAGATATCCCTTTCAGCATTTGGGAGCTCAAATTTGTGTGTATTGGACACAAATTACTGTCTATTGGAAACTGTGATTCTTCTGAAAAATCTTGACTATTTGAACAGTTTTTAGTAGCACACTTTGAAGGTTATTATGGAAATACACCTTCTCAGGAAAGCTTTCAGATGAGAAGAGATGGTGGAAACCAAGCCCACAATCAGCAGCTCTGCAGATTCTGACTTGTCTAGTAAGAAGGCAGGCCGTGGAAGCTCTGTCCTCCTATCCAAGGCTACACCTCTTCCCAGGCCCCCTTTTTCAGAGAGAAGATGATCGAAACTGGTCATCTTCCCATATAACAGCTGTCTTGGCTCCTATGGGAGCAAAGTGGGATGAAAGGAAAGAGTATTCTTAGTTACTTACTCTCACCCTCATTTTTGGGGAAGCCAGAACAGGCAGTCAGATCCCCTCTGCCCCCAAGAAATAAACAAATCTGTAAAATACGAAAGTAGGGATAGAAGTGCTCAGACTGCTGCCGGGAGGAGAGACTGTCTAGCAGGTGCATGACTGTTTGTCTCCGTCCCCCTGTCCCAGGAGAAGCAGGACAAGGCAGCGCTGCAGGCGGAGGTACACCACCTGCGGCAGGACAACCTGCGGCTGCAGGAGGAGTCGCAGACAGCTGCGGCCCAGCTGCGCAAGTTCACAGAGTGGTTCTTCAACACCATCGACAAGAAGCCGTAACCAGGCCACCGCCCACCCGGGGACCCTGGGGAAGCCCAGAGTCCCTTCATAGTCGCCAACATGTGGTTTCTTGCTGTGCTTCTGGCCCATCGTAGCTGTGTTTGCTGTCCCGCTCTGTCTAGCACCATGCCCCCAGCAGGACAGGGAGCCACCGTGTGACCGCAGAGAGCAACACCCGTGAAGATGAATGTAACGCTGGTGTCGAGATGAATGTAAACTCTGGTGTCAGTGTGGACCTTTCAGGCTCTGCTAAAACGGAGCTCTGTGTGGGCTTACCTCACAAGGGACGATGGTTGGGCTTTATGTATCAGGTGACCCGGTAGAGATATTAAAGCAGTTTACCATAGTTTGGGCTTTAGAATTGTAAAATAAACATGAGAACAAATAATCAGACATATACTTTAATGTTAAAGGTGCTCTATTTTTTTGGATGTACAGTAGTTTTATTTCCACAGCCACATTATCATAGCAATAAGAAAGAAGCAGATGAAATAGTTGGAAAAGCCGTGTCGGGGCAGGGGGGACAGAAAAAACACTGATGTGTCTAACACAAGTTCAAATGCAGTTCCTTTAGAGACTTATTTATTTGCAGGAGCAAACGGTGCCTGAATATTAACAGTGTTCTGATTAAAAAAAAGATTCATATGCCTTGTAAATGGCTCACTGAGTAGTCACTTCAACTCTTAGTTCACTTTTGTATAGTTAATGCTCTGTTGAAAAAAAGCGTCAATCTGCTTACTTACAAGAGCCCTCCTGTGTGCCGTGAGCCAGCAGAATCACTTGTACAATGCCAAATTTGTTTATCTTTGTACAGAAGCTTTGATGAAGTGTCTTGTATTTAACACCCTTATTTAAGCTTATTTAACCTTAAACTGTTAATTTTATAAACTTCGGTTTCACCTGCACTGTGACGGAGGGCGGTGTAGGTGGCAGAGAGCTCAGAAGAGGCTGAGCTTGCCAGAGCAGAGTGCGGAATGGGGCCGGACCTTCTAACAACTGGATGCTGCTAGTAACAAGTTGTTTGTATTGCTTTACCATTTTTAACTGTTCTATTTGAGATGAACGTACATTTTGCTTTTTTTAATAAATGTTTAAAAGGAGTCCACACAAGAAACTGTGTTATCAGGTGAATGTAGACTTTGCTGCTCTGATATGTCAACAATCTGAGTGTATGAGAATTTATTCTGGGACCTTAATCTATACTGAGTACTACTTAGCCTGCTTACAGAATCCCAACCTGATTTAAAGTAAAGAGTTGCTAGTAGCAGTTAATGGTTGCCACGTGCCAGACCCTGTTCTTCACACTCTTCATCCATTTCATTGAACCCTAGCATTACTCTTCCTAGTTGGGTGCTGGGATTCCCATCTTCCAGCTCAGTAAACTAAGGCTGAAGCCAGGCAGATGCTTTTGCTTTACAAGGTAACCAAGCAGATACAAAAGTTGATGTTATTTAGAGAAAACAAAGGAACCTGATCTAGCCTCCCTGATGGACAGTCTTCCCACCTCCCTAAGCCGTACCTATAGACAAGACCAGAAGGTTTCTGTTCTTTGGTCATGCCACCTGGCATGTGAGATCTTGGTTTTCTGACCAGGAATGGAACGTAGGCCACTCGTACTAGAAGCGCAGAGTCTTAACCCCTGGACTGCCAGAGAGGTCCCACCAGAAGGTTTCTGTTTTGTTTTTGAAGAAATAATTCTCTGTCTATACTAGGGCTTCCCTGGTGGAAGCCCAGTTACTAAAGAATTCTCCTGCAGTGCAGGAGACCTGGGTTCAGTCTCACATCCCCTGGAAAAGGAAATGGCTCCTCACCCCAGTATTCTTGCCTGATACTAGCAAAGAATGAATCGTCTCTCAAGTCCTCCCCCAGAGGCCGTGCCAGAGAACATGACCCTGTGTGGGCCTATGGGACTTTTGTCAAATGAATGTTTCCAGTCAGCAGCCAAGCTGTAGAAAATCACTGTCCTCCCGTGGTGCATGTGGTTTTGAGCAACTTGATGTCCTCATGGACACTTGTTAATTACAAAATGTACCCTTAGCAGCTCAGCACAGTTTTCTGTATGGACTTACTGTGTATAAATATTAGACTGTATCCAGTAAAAGTCATTTTTATTTCAGAATAAGTAATATCAAGCAAGGGTTCCCCTAACATATGCAGTGACCTATTATGTGTTAAGGCCATTTTCACATATGACAAAGTTAATTTGTATTTCATAGGCTTTATCCTGCTATTCTCAGTCTTAAGGAGCAGGTTTATCATTAAAAATATAAATTACTGTGGGCACGGGCAAAGAATATAACAATACAGTCCTGCCTTCACTGATATCATAGTTATCTTTGAAATGCCAAGAATCGTCTGTCCTGCTAACCCATTAAAATGCAGAAATTGATGACATGTCATTAACTGAGATCTCCTTCAAACTCATGAAACCATAAACCATAGTGCTCGTCTGCAGAGCCGAAGATCAAAGAGATATCTACAAAAAACAGTAAGAAGCATGCTCTTCATAGAGTTCCTCATGAAGAACTGTGACAATGGTCAGTAATGGAGAACATGGATATTAACATCCCTTGTTCCTTGTGTAAAATATGGGCCTGGGAAGCCTGGATTGCAGTTTAAGAAGAGAACAGACCTGAAATTTAGACTGACCAAAAAACTCTGGTGGTAGAGAAGTCGTGAATATGCTCTTGAAGAGTTGACCCTACTCTTTTTCCCACAAGGAAGGTGACTCACTAGAACAAGCCACCATCTATGGCAAAGCCCCTCTCTGCCACAGTCCCTGTGAACTAGACTCACGCAAACCTTTCTGAGAGACAAAGGCCCACCACTTTTAGTCCCAGCCTCTGAAAGTTATTGATTCATCTCACATCCTCTGAAATCAAGCCAATGTTTGCCCTTCAGAATTTCCAAGTTGGGGGATGGAGCAGGGGAAGGGAGGGTTGCAGGAGGAGGTGATGAAGATATTTATAGATGCTTTGCCCTTTTGGGTGACTGGTAAGAATCAGTTCCAGTTCACTTGAGCATTTGTGGATTTGGTGCTTACAAATTTAAAACCACTCCCCTAGTTGTAGCCAATGCAGTTTATGCATATTACACACTAGCAGAAAGGAAAGTGGATAGAGTTGACTGGGTTTAATTCAACACCTGCCTTTAAGGCAGGTGGGAGGGAAATGTGTTTGTTGATGCTCCTCAGAGAGAACGTGGTAAGAGATGTGCAAAAATCCAAGGAATGCATTGGGTTTCTGACCTATGACCTCCAAGTTAACCCAACGACCTAGCTTCCTCAGTTCAGTTCAGTTCAGTCTCTCAGTCACATCCAACTCTGCCACCCCATGGACTGCAGTACTCCAGGCTTGCCTGTCCATCACCAACTCCCAGAGCTTACTCAAACTCATGTCCATCGAGTCAGTGATGCCATCCAACCATCTCAGCCTCTGTTGTCCCCTTCTCTTCCTGCCTTCAATCTTTCCCAGCATCAGGGTCTTTTCAAATCAGTCAGTTCTTTGCATCAGGTGGCCAAAATATTGGAGTTCCAGCTTCAGCATCAGTCCTTCCAATGAATATTCAGGACTGATTGCCTTTAGAATTGACTGGTTGGATCTCCGTACAGTCCAAGGGACTCTCAAGAGTCTTCTCTAACACCACGGTTCAAAAGCTTTAATTCTTTGGCACTCAACTTTCTTTATAGTCCTGCTCTCACATCCATACCCTGACTGCCAATAATAAGACTTACACAAAAGCTTAAGCCCAAAGAAAGTCTTCTAATGAATTTTATAAAAGGTTTAAATGAGCATCACTTCCAAAAGTGACATTCTTATATTTTACTTGTAAGATTCAGGAACTGTTACTTAAAATATATATATTTTTTTTATTTTATTTTTTTTTAAATATATATATATATTTTAAGTTCCCTCTAGTTCATCTTAATATCAGAAAATTCACCTATTCAATTAGGAGACTCTGAAACATACCACCCTCTGTTTTCCATCCCTAATATCCGACCTACCGAAAATTTGCAGAGCAGCTTGGTTTTTCACAAGTGCAGATAAGAAAATCATCAACCCCTTTGACATGCAGATACCATTTGGCCGTTTATTAGAAAACAGGATTAAGGGTTAGACTACCCATGTCTTGGCCATCAGCATCCATCAATCGGTCTGTTGAGTGCTGATGTAAAGGAACTTTGGTTGTTTAAGTATCATCTCCTCCCCTAGCCTTTCCCTGTGCATTCAAATGGGGAGGAAGGCCATGTACAGAAGGGGATTCACAGTCAGAGCATTTCAGTAAATCCTCTGCCTCGCCTAAATGGGTGCTGGCTTGGAGAAAATGGTTATAAATACACATCTGCAGCTGGAGATGTCAGCCGCTGGCAGAGCTTCTCCATCATTGCGCAGAGCGTCAATGGGGCCTGGGTGTCTGGATCCTCGCCTCTCTTCCCCATGACCGTAATCATCGATCGCAAACCAAGTGGGATCGCGCTGAATGCTCCATTAAACTGGAATAATTAAACATGGCAGTCATGGACTCTTCTAGGATCTGATTAAACACCTCGCAGAAGTCATTACTGAACCCCATCTGGGCTGAGGGCTTGCCAAACAGCAGGCTAAAACCCACAATTCCCGTTGCCATGAATAGAGAATTCTGAGACTGGGCTTTCTGTATCCCTGTAAATTAAGCACTTGAGAACTCAGCACTGTTCAGGGGAAAAAGGGACTCTCTCTGACAGCAGAGAGCAGGGGTCTGAGGGTTGAACTCCTCAACTCCTTCTTGAATCTTTTTTATCACTACTCTAACTATTCAAAGACCACCATTCAGTCAACATCACCCTAAAACCATTTCATCTCTTGAGTTGCTGAGCTCTAAATAGAAGGAGGCATGGTGGTAACCTAGTTAAAGAGAATAGCATATGGGGACATGCTGCTTATACTAACTTCATTGTGGAGATGAACTCTGAAATCCAGTGTTTCTTCCTAACTGAACAGGTTGTTGTTCTATTCTTTCAAAGCAGGAGCCTCTGAAGAGATTTGTCCTGAAATGTAAAATTTAACTAAATTTGGCTACCCTAATGGGCTGATGTCTCATTGTCTGTATGAGGATTATTCCTGTCATTCACACTGATTTCCAAATGAGAAACTATATTGTTTAAATGTTTTCTAATAATGTCGCCATGTGCAGAAAGATGCCTAAAAAATCCCACCTTCACTCGTTCAAAGAACAGCTTGGGTAAATGAGCTTAGTTCTACCATATAAATACTTTACATTAATGGATGCTAACATCTAACTTATAGATGCACATTTTATTTATAAAAATATTTGCCAATATATATGACCATTTCAATACCTTGTTTGGAAATTTTGACACCGCCAGTCCTTCTGCGATAACCATTGCCTCTTACAGAAACCCGTTACCTTTATTCTTCTCTGAGATTTCATCATGCATGGCCTTGTCTCCTCTTGAGTTATGCACTGTGATGAATTGTATCATAAATGAAAAGGATAGGGCTGGGATAAGGGCTGGCAAGGTTGTGGAGAACCTGGAACCCTGATGCATAGTTGATGGGAATGCAAAGTGATGCAGCCGCTATGGAAAACTGAATGAGGGCTCCTCAGAAAATTAAACAGAGATACCATGTGACCCAGCAACTCCACTCTGGTCATTACTCCCCGAAAATGGAAAGCAGGAACTCAGATATTTACAGATTCATGTTCACAGTAGCCCAGATTCACCGGGACCAAAAGGAGGAAGCAATCCAAGTGCCCGTTGACGGGTGAACCGAAAAACAATGCGGTTTATACCAACTAAGGAACTTTATTCAACCTAAAAAAGGAATGACTTTCTGGCACAGGGTACAGCATGGATGAACCTGAGGACATCACACTAAATGAAATAAGCCAGCAAAAAAAGGACAACCTGCACTTACAGGAGGTACCCAGAGTAGTTCGGTTCATAGACGCAGAAAGTAGAATGATGGTTGCCAGAGGCTGGGGGAGGAGAACGAGGTGTTGTTCATGGACATGGACTTTCGCTTTGGGAAGATGTGGATAGCGGACGGTAGTGATTGCACAAAATATGAATGCGTTCAATGCCAGTGCACTCAGCACTTTATAATGGTGAAAATGGCCAAGTTGATGTGTAATTCATCACAATTAAGAATAAATTGTTTATTAAAAAGCTGGGAGTGAGAACCTGAACAAGTTCGTTTGTGGGGACTTGAGATGGACAAGTCTAGAGACCCCAGAAAGTTCAATCTTACCTCAAAGGCTTGTTGGAAAAATGCAAGGAAATATACCACCACCAGTGTGCTCTCCGGATGTCAGAGAGCAGCCAGACTTTGATCGATGGCCATCTATTCAGACAGACGTCATTCCAAGAAGCTGAGTTCTGGAGGCCCGCAGGAGAAGCAATGGGGGAAGAAGCCCTCTCTCCAAAGAGTGATTAATTTGGTAATTAATGCAAAGCAGAGGAAGAACGATTCTGAAATGTTTGCTCCAGGCCCTAAATTTTCACAGTTAGCTCGGCAGTTGTAGCATCTGGTAGGACAGGGAGATTGGATGAGCTAAAGGGTGAGATCAGATGCCAGGGCAGCAGGGAAAGGATTAAAGATGAATAGCTTCAGGGGTGCTTGAGGATTCTCAAGCCTGGAAACCATGCTTCAAAGGAAGGAAAAATAAAGGCCATTATGAGAAGGCCCTGGTACTGATTGGAAGGAAGAGGCATAGAGCTCGAAGGGACCAACCCCTTCACTTTATATAAAAAAGGACTCTGTGCTGGATGGATGGACTGAGGGCTGGGAAGCCAGGCAAGGCCAGGTGTATAACACAGTCTGCGATAAGGTGGTTCTTCAGTCACAGGGAAGAAAGTGCTGTGTTTGTGCATTTCATACACTGTTTGCATTTTGGGTAAGGATACCTGTACCCAAGGTTTTTAAAATATCATTTTCATTTATTTATTTGGGTGCGCTGGGTTTCAGCTGTAGCACAAGGGATCTTTGATCTTCACTGAGGCATGTGGTTTATCTTTTAGTTGCACCTCGAGAACTCTACCTTGTGGCATGTGAGATCTAGTTCCCTGACCAGAGATGGAATCCAGGCCCCTGCTAGCCACTGGACCACCAGGGAAGTCCCTGTACCCAAGATTTGATTAATGTCAGTCAAGTTAGAACAAGACAGAGAAGTAAAAAATAAGGAAGCATCACTGGATACCTTTGAGATGAGGAATCTTTGTGGAAGACCTAATATTTCAACACTGCCTGAAATCATAAACTCTACTGTATTGAACCTGCTGATAGCCTGGCTCCCACAGTAATTTCCTCCCTGGCCATTGAATCCTTGAGCAAAATCACGGCACAGCTGTAGAGCAGGTCAGATTCAAGACTCCAAGGCCCCACATCACCACTGCAGAGGTGCTAGGAGGATTGACCAGTTTCTCGTTCCTCAAAAAGGAGAAATATACAGCCCAGCCCTGCACCCAAGCTGACGGAGTCCATCCAGAAAGGCAGATGGATGGCAAATGTGCTCGTGGAAGACACGGAGTCAGGGCTCCCCACTTCCATTCAGAACCTCTGGGGCTTCCCATTGATCAGTCATGGCACCCTTACCTGGAGAGGTCATGGTTAGCCAGTGCCTTTGGCAGTTATCCAAGGGCTAATCAGGTGGTCTTTGTTTTCACAGAACTGCTGTGGGCAGTTACAGGCCTTGGGAGCTGGGAAACAACCCTTTGTGCCCTTGACTATTACGTAAGCAGAGGACAGAGTTTTAACATGCACGCCCCCAAATTCTGCTTCCTTTCCGCTCACCAGTCTTGGCAGGAAGAGAAAGAATGCTGACTGTTCACATGCCCTTGGCTGACCCCTCTGCTTAGAGTGTGACTCAGCTCTGCAGTTAAGAGGTAAATTCTCTTAAATAGTTGCCTGGACAGGATACGTCACCCCACAGTGGCACACCCTGCTGTCCTTCACCAGGAACACCCCCACACTGGGTTCCGGAGAAGGGGCAGAGCCTGCCTGAGAAGGCTGAGACTATCAGTGAGTTCTTGTTCAAGACATTCTCTGCAGGGACTTCCCTGGTGATCCAGTGGTCAAGAATCCCCCTGCCAATGCCAGGGACGTGGGTTCAACCCCTGGTCCGGAAACTAAGATCCCATATGACAAGGAGCAACTAAGCCCACGCTCCACAACTAGAATTTGAGCTCTAGAACCCTCCACCAGCAACTACTGGGCTCACATGCCGCAACTACTGACGCCTTGCATTCTAGAGCCTGTGCTTCACAACTACTACAGTGAGAAGCCTGAGCACCGCAAGGAGAAAAATGCCGTGTGCAGAAACGAAAAGCCCTTGTGCCACAGTGAAGAGTGAGTGCAGCCAAAATAGTAATTAATTAGTAAAAAAAAAAAGAGAGAGATGCTCTTTGCCCATTTTCCACCTGCAGGAACCAGGTGGCCACAGTCTGTGCTTTTTAAGAGGGATAGTTGGGGGCTTCCCTGGTGGCTCAGTGGTAAAGAATCTGCCTGCTGATGCAGAAGACCCAGGTTCGATCCCTGATCCAGGATGATCCCAAATGTCGAGGAACTACTAAGCTCATGTACTTCAACTGTTGAGCCAGCGCTCTGGAGCTCAGGAGCCACTGCTCAGCCCACATGCCCTGGAGCCTGTGCTCTGCAGCAAGAGAGGGCACCGCAGTGAGAAGCCTGCACACCTCTAGCAGAGAGCAGCCACTCACCACTAGAGAAAAGCCCACACTGTAATGCAGACCGAGCGCAGTCAAAAATAAAAAATAATTTAAATAAAAAGGGATAATTGGGTCAAATTTCTCAAATATCAGAAAACCCTGGAAGAACCATCTCATATCAGGACCTTTTTTCCTTAGCAGAATCTAGGATCTAGATAATTTATGGATAATATTCTCATGTACAATGTTAGTACTTTTGGGAGTTTTGTCCTATAAATGGATAATCAGTGGATCACCTCCCACTGACACGTAACTCCTAACCACCCCCAATGACATGCTCTTCTCTCCCCAGCCCCTTCCTCCCCTGACCCAGACTATTTGCACTGTCTGTTGTGGGGCAGACACCAGGGTGGGCGTTGAGCAGGCAGCCTGAGTCTCCAAGGGAAAGATGCTGTGGGAAAGATGACTTTATGACCAGATAACACAATTTGCTGTGGAGTCTGTAACAACACAAGGACCAACCAAGCAATATGGGGTGGGGGGTGGGCGGGCAGGGGAAGGGCTGCTAGGAGGATGGTCCCAGGACCACCAGCTGGCTAGCCTTTACCCCACAACTCATCTGGTCTTCATTCCATCTCCCACTTGTTGCTGAAAGCACAGTGATAGACTCGCTTCCCAGGCATGATAGGAAAACATCTTACACCCTGGGTACCAGAAATCAATCAAATTTGAGGTTAACTTCACAAAGTCCTTTTTTCCCCATTTTGACAATTTCTTTGTCAAAGAGAATGGTCAAGGATATTTAAAGTAATAGAATCAACATCTTTTTTGAGGTCCTCAAAGTTGAGAATTCTTGAAATGATCCTGTGATATGACATAATTCAACTGTTTTAGATCATTTCTGTCCTCCAGACCCATATGGTTGGCAATATATAGAAGAATGTACCAAAATATCATTGACAATCTTAAGAAATAAATAAAAAAGCATGAGTGATACTTAAGATAAAAATCAATCTTGCAGCAATTATTTTTAGAAAAGAAAGAAAATGCATCTTATATACCAGGGCTGTCCAATAGGAATATATACACATATTTTTAATTGAAGTATAGTTGCTGTAAAGTCACTTTCTTTTCCTGCCAGTGTGCACCACTATGATGGACTATTTTCTCAATTCAAACCCACAAACACCTATATAGGGGATGGCTGCTTTCAAGTTGGGCAGTGCTGGTGGAAACCGCATGCTCAGGCAGACAGTGTGAATCAGCTCGTGTGTGTGTTCATGTGTGTGTGTGTGTTGTCTTCTGGGACTTGATGGGCATCGGTGGCAGAAACCCAATGGGACAACAGAAGGAGGCAGGACATACCAAGGACATACCAAGGAGGCAGGACATACCAAGGCAGCCCAGGTGCCCAGAGTGAAGGAGTCACATTTGCCCCTAGGCAGGTGAGACTCACCTGGGCGCCCCCAGAGCATCAGCTCTAAGCAGCGGCAGCCCCTTCCTGGTCTGGGTCACTCAGGGACAGATTAGAAGAAGGAGGCTGAGCCTGGAAGGAGGCACGGGGAAGTCCCAGATGGCTGACTGGTCATCCCTCTCCGCATAGAAAACCCAGGACGTGGGAGGAGACCTGGCTCCTGGGTCTCAGGTCCAGGCTCCCCTCGAATCTCACCAGGGCAGAGTGGGCTGGGGCACCCTGGGCTGTGAACGGAGCTGCAAAGAGACCTAATAATGCATTTTCCCAGTGAGGCACCAACTCATTTTAAGGAATGCCGGCCCTGTCTCCCGTGCCAAAGTAAACTCCTGCAGTGAAAGCATTTCCCACCCTCCTCCCAAGTTTTACATTTTTAAACCTGGCAAAACAAAAGCGATCTGAGCTTGTGCCTGGCTCCAACAGATGTCCAGAACTGGTTTCCCTGGGCGGGAGTCCCTGCAGGGACCCCGGAACAACCTGCAGGCTGTTTCCTGTTTGTGCTGCTCCACACAAGACTGCTGCCTAACCTCCACACTGCTGGGGGTTGCGCCAACCAGGTCAGCCCCATGCCCCGCACTGCAGCTCAGCCGACTCTTCTGCAGGGGAGGTTTCCAAGCTTCTCCCACAGAAATGCATGAAAGATGGAGACGACATTGTCAGCACACGGTGAGTCCATGCCCGGGTGAACGGCAGAGCGGGTATCTGGATGTTGGGAGGCACGGAGATGGACTTCCCTTCTTGAGTCTGGGATCCTGGTTTCCCCACTCCGGATGAGATCTAACATGTCAGCTAGGCTGGGTGCAAAGTACACTTGGCTTTGGGGTCAAAGCTCCAGATTTTGGAAAGAAAAGAGGAAGCAGTGGTCTGGAGCAGATCGAGGCTTGACCAGGGCTTGCTGCTTGCACAACCAGCAGGGACCCTTCCAGGAACCCTGCTGTGGGGCCAGGTGAAAAGCCACCTGTGGTTAGAGAGAACACAGGGAGCTCTGGTTGGTGGGGATGGGAACCAGCAGGCCTGGACCGCTTGCCTCTCCTTCTCCTACCTCAGTCGATTCAATGGGGGCTAGAAACCCGGACCACAACGCCTGTGCAGGGGACTGTACCTCTGAGGGGCTAAGAATTCTCCAGGCAAGTATACTGGAGTGGGATGCCATACCCTTCACCAGGGGATCTTCCCAACCCAGGGACAGGTTGGGAAGACACCAGGGAAGCCCACCCAGGTGGCGCTAGTTGTAAAGAACTGGCCTGCCAATGCAGGAGATGCAAGAGATGTGGGTTCTCTGGGTCAGGAAGACCCCCCTGGAGGAGAGCATGGCAACCCACTCCAGTAGTCTTACCTGGAAAATCTCATGAACAGAGGAGCCTGGCTGGCTACCATCCATGGGGTCCCAAAGTGTCAGTGGTGACTAAAGTGACTTAGCACGTATGCAGGAAGCAGGTAAGAGGTGAGATGGGGCAGGAGCGCATAGCCAGATGGGGGGATGGCATTTGTGCGTGTGGGCCTTGGTTGGGTGCACACAGGATGGTCTTTGCTTCCTGTGGAGTTGTTACCCACTGCCAAGGCCACACCTGGATGTGCCTTCTTCTCCTTTGAAATTGTGAGTTCTGACACCCCATTCTGGCCACACCCTCCAGGCTTTGCCTCCGTGTCTCTCTGCCATCCTGAGATTCCTTAACCTGCTCCCTTCCTGCCCATCTTCCTCCTTCTGCCATCCCAGAAGGCAAGCGGTCCCTCTGCTCTTCCCAGGCTCTCTATCTCAGTCTCTTCCTCCTCTCTTAAGGGCACTGTCCATCCCCACCTTCCTCTCATATTCCCACCTTCTTTTTCGCTACAATCTCCTTCCACCAAGCTTGTAGATGTCACTTGCCTTCTCTTTTCTTGAAAAACCCCATTGCTAACAGCTGCCTTTCTTCTCTCCTTGTCTGATCTGTGTTTGATGATGAGGTGTTCTCCCCACTTGTCTGCAGCTTCACCTGAGATGCCCCGGAATCGACCTCCATTTCCACTGCTGCCCTCCATCCTAATGGCTCTCGTGAGGGCCACCAGTGGTGGCCAAAACAGATAGACATTTCATTTTCGCAAGTAGAGTTAGCTTTCATTATAGATTTTCCGCATGCCAGCCACTGGCACAGGGCGATTTAATAGCTTTTCAGGGTTTCCAGACCTTTCCCAGGACACTGGCCATGGTGTTTTGCTAATCAGTGCTGCCTCACTGCCTTCCCTTCGGGCTCCCCTCGCCAGTCCTCCAGGAGCTATCCCCGCTCCATCCTACTCCTGCAGGCCTTGATGGTTTCAAAGCCACTTCTATGAACCACCCTCTGCTTGCGAGGGCTCACTGGCTCCTCTCACCTGGAACAGAATCTTTGCTCATTGTACCTCCTTCTCTACGTCAATTCCCTCTCCAAGCTTGAGATTCCCCAACCAGGCATCTGCTCTTCTATGTCAATTAGGATGCTTTCAATTATAATTAACAGAAACCCAATTCTAACAGACTTGAACCCTAGGGGAATTTTTGGCTCACAGAACAGGGAATCAAGGTTGAACAGGCTTCTGAAGGGCTTTCATCTAGTGGCACAGACAGGCTCCCCAGGCCCTGGCTCCTGTCTGTGTCTCTGTCTAGCTCCGCAGGTCCACCTCCTTGTAAAACTGACTCTTCTGCTGCTGCCAGGGTAGCTACCCCAGCCTCCCAGGGTGACCTGTTTTTTTCCTTACTTCCAGAAAGAAAGAGAGAAGGAGAATCAGAGGGAGAAAGAGAAGGAAAAGTCACATATCAGCGCCAAGGATTCAGCAAGACTCAAAAGGTTCAGCTGGGCAACCTGGGGCTGCATCCTCATCTCAGAGCTCATCACAGCAGGCAGGGTTAAGACTTTCAGAGCCCACTAGAACTGAAACAGAACCCAGGTGGCCAGAGCCAACTTCCAGCAAAGCACATGAAACCTAGGGAAGGGGTGACTATCCAGGCTTGCAGGGAGGAGAGAATCATCACTAGGCATCATCACCGACCCCCACCACCTCCCCAGACCGCTCCTGCCCTGCATCCCCATCTCCATCTCAGTGGGTGATGGCGTCCGCCTCATACCCAGGCTGGGAGTCTGGGAGTCAGCCTAGGTCACACTGCCTCTTCACTGGCTGTATCTAATCCATCATCAAGATACACTTCAAAGGAGTTGCTGCTGATTTAAAGTCCCGACCCAGAAAATGTGTCCTTGAGTTTCTATACTCTCTTCCAAGCAACACTTGCCACTGCCTACCGGGAATTTGGCACCTAGCTCCTGAGTGCTCCCCTGGGCTCTCCCCACTCTGCCTCCACGTGACCCCAATATCATGCTGCAGGAAGGAGGGTATTGTGAGACATCCTTCTTGCCTGGCCCAGCTCTTAGTGCTGTGCTTAGTCACTCAGTCACGTCCGACTCTTTTTGTGACCCCATGAACTGTAGCCCATGGGGATTCTCCAGGCAAGAATACTGGAGTGGGTTGCCATGCCCTCCTCCTGGGGATCTTCCCAACCCAGGGGTCAAACCCAGGTCTCCCACATTGCAGGCAGATTCTTTACCTTCTTAGGCACCATGGAAGTCCGAGAATACTGGAGTGGGTAGCCTATTCTTTCTTTGGGGGATCTTCCCACCCCAGGAATCACACTGGGGTCTCCTGCATTACAGCGGATTCTTTACCAGCTGAGCCACCAGGCAAGCCCCCAGCCCCTGGCTTCAGCATGAAAACCAGCCTTGCAGCCCTGAATTTTCTAGCCAGCGTCTCTGTGCCCAGCTGCATCCTCACACACCCACTGGCTTCTTAAACCCACCGCACCATCTGGCTTCTACTTCATTCGCATGTCTCCTCCCGTCATCTCTGCCTAATGGTCTCACGCTCTTCCTTCAAAGCCACACCCAGGAACAACTTTGCTTGTGAGTTCCCCGGATGTGTTCCTCTCTAGACACCTGCAGTCACATGTCCTTCTCGATTTCACTGCCTGTGAGCCATCATATGGACCAGGATGATATCACTCACCTGGCTGACCTACTGAAAAAGAGACATCAGATAAATGGACTCATTTTTTCAATTACTCTCTTAATCATCATTCATTCAACAGACACTTAGTAAGTGCCTCCCGCTCACTTGACAGCACTTTTTTTTAATCCCTTACATCGTTTGACCCAGAGTAGGTGCCTAGCTCACATCTGTTCCTCCAAAAACTGAGATTATAGGATGCCCACAGGGCAGCCTGCTGGGCTGCCGTCTATGGGGTCGCACAGAGCCGGACACGACTGAAGCGACTTAGCAGCAGCAGCAGCAGCAGCATCACATTAACGCATGCTAAAATGTGTCCTGGGTGTCCCTTTGCGTTGCTGCTGCTGCCAGGAGGACACTCAGATTCTGAGAACAGTGCATGTTCTCCCCTGGGCTCCTTCAGCACGGGTCTCTTCTGAGGGGCCGCACCACAGGGCACCGACCGTGTGTGCTGTGTATGTGAGCTCAGTTGCCTCAGTCGTGTCCGACTCTGTGACCCTGTGGACTGTAGCCCGCCAGGGTTCTTTCACCATGGGATTCTCCAGGCAAGAACACTGGAGCAGGTTGCCATTTCCTTCTCCAGGGGATCTTCCCGACTCAGGGATCTAACCCACGTCTCTTATGTTTCCTGCATTGGCAGGTGGATTGTTTACTTCTAGCACCCCCTGGGAAGCCCATGGCACCATACTGCCTGAGTTCAAATCCAGGATACTGACACTTATGAGCTGTGTGGCCTTGAACCAGCCACGTGGCTTCATTGTGCCCCAGTTTACCCACATATAAAAGAAGGCTGGAGACTTCCCTGGTGGTCCAGAGGTTAAGAATCTGCCTTGCAGTGCAGGGGATGCAGGTTCGATCCCTGGTCAGGGAATTAAAATCTCACCTGCCATGGAGCAACTAAGCCTGCAACTTAACCACCACTGAGCTTGTGTGCCACAACTCAAGAGCACACTGCAATGAAAGATTGCCCACGACACAACGAAGAGCCCACCCGCAGCAACCAAGACCCAATGCAGCCAAATGAACAAATAAATAAAAAGAAGGATGATAATATTGGGTTGGACAAAAGGTTCGTTCAGCCAATGAACAAATGCAGACAAGCAAAGCACTTAGAAAAGTACCTGTCACATAAGGAACCACTCAGTAAAATCTAGCCCTTCCAGATGGAGAGCCCCTGCCCCATCCTCTGTCCTAACTCCCATACTCCTGCCTGGCATATGCCAGGGGCTTGTCAAATGCACATTGACAGCGGCAGCACACTCGGCCATCACCCTTATCAGATTGTATTTTCATGCGCCACTCTCTGCAACTGGCACATGAGTTTCTTATTCAAGTGGTTGCTTGTTTCTTAGCATCCAGGCACCAGGTATCAGGTGCTGGGTGGATGCCTGTGGGAAGGATCAAGGAAGTAAGGAAGTTGGAGTCCAACTCAGAATGGCCACAGAAAGTGCATGACATCCCAGCTGAGACCCCCTGGAGTTCTGGTACTATCAATTATACAGCTCCTTGCCAGCCTCCTTTATGAGACTGAATGCAGAGTCTGGAGCTGCTGCAGGTAAGCAGATCCCAATGGCTGTATCCTCAAAAAGTGAGAGGATCTGGAATGGGGAGTGACAAGCCAGCCTGTGCCAGACACAGGGCAGCCCTCCAGGCTCACAGCTAGTGCATGCCCTATGTGTCTGTGTGTGAAGAGGAGACCGGCAGGCCAGGCATTGCCAGGCTTCACATCAAGCGCTCAGCACATCAGAGGATGACAGAGTATAAGACAAGGGACAGAGACCTGGTTACAAAGGAAGCTTAGGATAAAAGGGAATCCTACCTGGGAATGCTTAGCTAGTGTAGGGATGCTCCAGGAACATATAATTGCCACATTCTAAGCTATTACAGCTCATCACCAGTGTGGGAAGACAGCAAATGGGCCAAGATGGCACGTTCAGGCTCTTGCCCCACGTTTTATAAATAATGACTATGTAACAGCTGAGACATCCTGGAATGTGAAGACAAGTGGGCCTTAGGAAACATCTCTATGAACAAAGCTAGTGGAGGTGATGGAATTCCAGTTGAGCTATCTCAAATCCTAAAAGGTGATACTCTGAAAGTGCTACACTCAATATGCCAGCAAATTTGGAAAACTCAGCAGTGGCCACAGGACTGGAAAAAGTCAATTTTCATTCCAATCCCAAAGAAAGGAGATGCCGAAGAATGCTCAAACCACTGCACAATTGCACTCATCTCACACGCTAGTAAAGTAATGCTCAAAATTCTCCAAGCCAGGCTTCAGCAATATGTGAATCATGAACTTCCAGATGTTCAAGCTGGTTTTAGAAAGGGCAGAGGAATCAGAGATCAAATTGCCGACAACTTCTGGATGATCCAAAAAGCAAGAAAATTCCAGAATAGCATCTACTTCTGCTTTATTGACTATGCCAAAGTCTTTGACTGTGTGGATCACAAGAAACCGTGGAAAAATCTGAAAGAGATGGGAATACCAGACCACCTGACCTGCCTCTTGAGAAACCGGTATGAAGGTCAGGAAGCGACAGTTGGAACTGGACATGGAACAACAGACTGGTTCCAAATCAGGAAAGGAGTACGTCAAGGCTGTATATTGTCACCCTGCTTATTTAATTTATATGCAGAGTACATCATGAGAAATGCTGAGCTGGATGAAACACAAGCTGGAATCAAGACTGCTGGGAGAAATATCAAAAATCTCAGATATGCAGATGACACCACCCTTATGGCAGAAAGTGAAGAAGAACTAAAAAGCCTCTTGATGAAAGTGAAAGAGGAGAGTGAAAAAGTTGGCTTAAAACTCAGCATTCAGAAAACGAAGATCATGGCATCTGGTCCCATCACTTCGTGGCAAATAGGTGGGGAAACAGTGGAAACAGTGTCAGACTTTATTTTGGGGGGCACCAAAATCACTGCAGATGGTGATTGTAGTCATGAAATTAAAAGACACGTACTCCTTGGAAGGAAAGTTATGACCAACCTAGATAGTATATTCAAAAGCAGAGACATTACTTTGCCGACTAAGGTCCATCTAGTCAAGGCTATTGTTTTTCCTGTAGTCATGTATGGATGTAAGAGTTGGACTGTGAAGAAGGCTGAGCACCAAAGAATTGATGCTTTTGAACTGTGGTGTTGGAAAAGACTCTTGAGAGTCCCTTGGACTGCAAGGAGATCCAACCAGTCCATTCTGAAGGAGATCAGTCCTGGGTGTTCTTTGGAAGGAATGATGCTGAAGCTGAAACTCCAGTACTTTGGCCACCTCATATGAAGGGTTGACTCATTGGAAAAGACTCTGGGGCTGGGAGGATTTGGGGGCAGGAGGAGAAGGGGATGACAGAGGATGAGATGGCTGGATGTCATCAGAGTGAACTCCGGGAGTTGGTCATGGACAGGGAGGCCTGGCGTGCTGCAATTCATGGGGTAGCAAAGAGTCAGACACAACTGAGCGACTGAACTGAACTACTCTATATAAAACAGATAAACAATGAGGATGTACTATATAGCACAGCTACTCAATATTTTATAATAACCTAGGATGGAAAAAAACCTGAAAAAATATGTATGCATGTGTTAAATATATATATGTGTGTGTGTGTATATATATATATATGTATGTGTGTGTGTGTGTATATATATATAATTTGAATCATTTTGCTGTATACCTAAAACTAAAACATTATAAATCAACTATACTTTAACAACAACAAAATATATATCGAAAAAACGGAAAGTCAAGATTTCTGTTCCATGTCTGGGATCTGAGACCAAAAGGAAAAAAAAAGGAGATGGCTAAAAATATTATTGGGATAAGTTCTATGCATGTTCTATAATGTATAAATGTTGGTATTTAGAATATGTAAAGAACTCTGGCAAATTAGCCAGGGAAGAACATAACTAGAATAGAAAACTAGGCAACGTATCTGAGTAGGCAAGTCACAGCTGGGGAAACCCTAACTAACAAGGATATAACGAGGTTCTCAGCCTCGCCAGTGATCAGGGCCAGACAAATGGAAATCACAGAGAAATACAAATTACCCATGCTGGCTCAAAAGCTGGGTGGTAGGAATTGGTTATGAGGGACAACCGGGGTCCTTATGCACAGCAGGCTGGAGTGGGGCCTGCTGCGGCCCCTGGGGAAGCAGCCAGGCAGTGAGCATCTGCTGAAATGGAGCAGGGAAATACCACTGTGTGTGTGTGTGTGCTAAGTCGCTTCAGCGGTACCTGACTCTGCAACTCCATGGACTGTAGCCCACCAGGCTCCTCTGTCCATGGGATTCTCCAGGCAAGAATACTGGAGCAGGTTGCCTTTTTTTTCCTCCAGCGGATCTTCCTGACCCAGGGCTCAAAGCCGCGTCTCTTATGTCTCCTGCATTGCCAGGCAGATTCTTTACCACTAGTACCACTTGGGAGGCCCATACTACACAGGCACACAAAAAAAGTGTGCACATTTGTGTACAAGGGAACATGTCCGAGGAAAGTCACCATGGTGCTGCTTGTGACAGAAAAATTTGGGGCAGCCTTGATGTCTATCACTAGGAAAAGAGGAGGTTAGGCCTGATGCTGTTCACATGGGAAATACCTGGCAGCAACCAGAGGGCATCAACTAGGTCTGCAGGACCAAGAATTGGTCCTCAAAGGCACAAGAGTGCGTGCAGAACAAAGAAAAAAGGAAGAGCATTATAGCACAATACCATTTGGAAAAAATTTGCAATAAATAGTAGAAAATGACTAAGGATTTTTGTACACTTGTTCGCAGATATAAATGAGAGTCTCCCTGGTGGTCCACTGGTTAAGACTCTGTGCTTCCAATGCAGGGGCCATGGGTTTGATCCCTGATTGGGGAACTAAGATCCCAAAAGCTGTGCTGTGCAGCCAGGTTTTTTTGTTTGTTTGTTTTGTTTTAAGCATGAGTTAACGAGCAGAGAATGGATTGGATGGACCTCTGTGAATCTCGTGAAGGTGGATGCAAAGTGCAGATGGGAGATGGAGGTAAATGAAAATAAAAGGCCAACAAGGGGTTTTCCATGATGGAGTCAGCCTTGAACTTAGGAGTGTGGTTACACAGTCCTGGCCTAATGAATTCTGTTCTTCCCTGGCTGATCAGGGCCAGAGACGGGTGCTTACCAGGGCCAGCTTCCTAACTGGCAGGCCTGGGGCACCGTGGCAATGTAGCTCTCCTTGTCCAAACAGCAGGGAGACAGTGCCGTTGACACTAAAATGGAAATGTTTTCTTCTCTATTCTCTCCTTCTCTTGCTACCTGCCATGTTGTTTTGTATTCACTTGTAGCGTCACACCCTTGGAAACAGGAATATCCCCTGGGTGAGTGCAGACCCTTAGAGGCTCCTGGGGTCTCCACTCTGGGGCTCAGCTGGGCCAGCCACAGTGAGGGACCCTGGGCCAGCTCTCAGCAGCTCCTAAGGGACTACAGACTCAAAAACCAAGACACGCTTGGTACCTGGATCAGGGTGAGCAAGGGGCTCACCCTCATGGGCCCCTGCTGTCACGACCTCCCAGCCTGGCATTCCCCAGAGCTGCACTCAGGTCTCCACTGTGGGAGGATGGCAGTGGTTGCTGAGGGGGGCCCAGGAGAGGCCAGCTGGGATCTGAGATGCAGGGGGTGAGGGGGGTCCAGCATCTGGGGACCTGTCCAAGGGACACTCAACCTGCAGCCAAACCATGCACAGGACAGGCTTCATTCACACCCCGAAGACCACTTATATAACACGAATTAAAAACTTAGTTATTAAGAATTTTCAGACAATGACCACAGAGTAATAAACCTCTGTGCCATTCATGGTTGCATAGCCATAGAGCTGACCTTAACACACACCACAGCCAATGGATTTCCTCCTCAGGATCAAACTCTGAATCTCACCGCAATGCCCTGGGCACTTCCTTGCCTCCTACAAGCCAGTTGATACATTTAGGGAAGTTTGCAAGATGGTTGTTATGCCATCAGGGGCTTGAGATGGGCCATGATGGGAGCATCTACAACATGCATGGATAAATCAGGGCTTTGCATTTCTAGGAAAGCTGGTTTTCCAGAACATTCTGAGTGTTCTTCCAAATTTTCTTCCCTCCATACAACCATCCTAAATAAACATGATGAGGTTGGAGGGACTGCAGCTTAAGATACAGCCCCATCTCCCTCTTTGATCCCAGGAGGAGAGGGATGGTAGAGCCACCAGTCAGTGGGAAGCTCCCCAAGCTCAAATTCTAGGGCTAATTTGTTCCGCCCAAGGTGCCCCCTTGGCCTGAGTCCTTCATTTTACAAGCAGGAAGCTGGAAGCCGATGAATGAGTGATTCATCCAGGTGATGCCCAGTAAACATCAGAACTCGGCTGACCTCTCGATGGGCTCGTCAGAGTCACAATTTCATGACATATAAAAACATGTTGTTGTTGTTGAGTAGCTAAGTCATGTCCAACTCTTTGTGACCCTATGGACTGCAGCACTCCAGGCTTCCCTGTCCTTCCTTCACTACCTCCTGGTGTTTGCTCAAACTCATATCCATTGAATCTGTGATCTCATTCTCTGTCAATTGTTTGCCAGTTTTATTTCAATTCCATGGTGGAATGATCATATTGTTGGATATATTTGGTTAACAATATAAATCATTTAAGTGAATTTTATCTGTCCCTTTTTTGTTTTTAATGTGCGTGCTAGAAAGTTTTAACTGGCGTAGCTGGCTTGCATCCTGTTTCTATTGGAGAGGTTGGTCTACAGATTATGCAGGCCCATAGACCCAATGGGACCCGTGTGTGTGTGTGTGTGTGTGTGTGTGTGTGTGCGCGCGCACACGCACAGAGGTGCATGCATGTGTGTGTCCACCTGCTCGGGGCAGGGATGTGAAGAGCAGGGTACTTCCCCTGTGCCCTCCTGAAAGAGGCAGCCCTCTTCAGTCCTCCAATGTCCAAGAAAAGCTGATCACCAGCTGCACACTTACCGAGTCTCCCTCTCATCCCATAAAGCTGGTGGTGCCCACAGAGTCCAGGCTTCTGGGGTCCTCCCCCTTCACCTCTGCCTGCATCTCTCTACACCCCCTTTCCCATCCAACCCTTTCCCAAAATCATGCTACTATTTTGTTCTGCATTTTTTTCTGGTTCAAAGACATTTAACTAGGTTCAAATTTTCACAGCCTGGACTCCTGTCTGCTGGTCAATGGCAAGTTAGCCCCAGCTTAGCCCAGGGCTGCATGCAGGGTCAACTTCCTGGGGAATCACATAGCAACTGGAATCTTGGCTCCATAAAACTGTTTGACAGCTGCCCCGAGGGCTCTTCCCAGTGTAACCCTGTGAATCAGAATACTGGCTCTGGTTTCCTTCTCCATTGTCCACCCCACTGCACAAACCAGACCCGTTGCTATTTGTTCTGCAAAGTGAGTCCCTGGGTAAAGTTTGGAACCATGCTGTTACCCAGGACCAGCCCTAGCTGGGGGCACAGGGTGGTGTGGGAGGAGGAGGGAGCATGAGCATTGTCTTCCCTCCATCACTCAGCTCTGTGCAGAGCTGGAGCCCAGGCAGCTCTGAGAGCTGTGCACACGGCCCAGCAAGCTCGTTCACTTCCGACTGAGCTTCTGTCTTCAGGCCCCAGTCTGTGAGCACTGGCCGTGGCCTTGGAGAGGCAATGAGTGCCCTTCTGACACAGCAGGGCTGGAAAAGTCTGCCTTTGTAATCCTGGGCTGTGAACCACTAGTGATGGGAGAACTTCCAGAGGCTATTTGCTTGATCATGCGTTTGCTAACACTCGTAAAATTATATCATTTCCACTCAGATGATCTTTCTTTGCTGCAAAATTGTTTTAAGGGTAGAGACTGTGTCTTATTTATCACTGGACCCACAGTGCCTAGCATTATGCTAAATGTTCAAGAAAAGGTTTATTGTGAACTGAAAAAATGACGGTATATGGGAAAAGGAAAAAAAAAGAAATATTTGGATTTGGCATAAAAACTGAGTTTCCATTCTGCTGTATATCTTTAGACAAATCAGTTACCCTCTCTGAGCAGTTGGGTTTCCCTGGTGGCTCAGATGGTAAAGAATCTGCCTGCAATGCTAGAGACCTGGGTTTGAGCCCTGGGTCAGGAAGATCCCCTGGAGAAAGGAATGGCAAACCACTCAAGTATTCTTGCCTGGAGAATCCCAAGGACAGAGAAACCTGGTGGGCTACAGTTCCTGGAGGGGCAAAGGAGTTGGACACAACTGAGCAGCTAACACTTTCTCTGAGTTGTTGGTCCCTCAATGGAATAGTGAGTATAGTAACAGGAAATGCGTCATCCTGTGGTAGAGCTTAAATGATAAGCTGTCTTTAAGACATCCAACAAGTAGTAGGCGCTCATTGAGTAGAACTTCCCAACAGGCTCAGGTGTGTGGTTAGAGTCTCTTATGATGATCACATTATCATTCTTTGTGTGTGTGTGTTGGGGGGCGGAGTGGTCAGTCCCCCAGCTCAGTCCCTTTCCATTGGCCGGGAGGACCACTGAAGCCCCAGGGAAGCTCAAGGCCAGACGGAAGTGGTGAGAATTCTCAAGCCTTGTCTTCCGAGACCTGGGCTGGATATTTTGGAGGACATAGAGGCAGCTAGTTCATGAGCATGCTGGGCAGGTAAGGCTTATGCATAAGTAACTGGAGGCTTTAGCATGAGACGCAGAGGGGTCATAGTTCAGAATCTGAGCCCTTCAGGAGGCCCCTTAGGATGGGACATTTAGGGAGGGACTCCTGCCCAGCACAGGTCTGTGAGGCCCCTTCTCACTCCGAGGTTTCTGACTTGTACCCCAGGAGACACTTGTGTGTGTGTCTTGGGGTGGAAGCCAGGGGCAGAGGCGAGGCCTCAGGGAATGTCCTCTGGTGGACACACCTACTTCCAAGGCTGCCCCTGGCCTCTGAGGCATCTTGGTATGAATTAGGAAGAGTGTCCCTCAGGAAGGCCCTTCTTCAGATCAGACTCACAGTGAGGCCCGAAGCACCAGGGCTAGATTCCAGGGCCCTCTCACCATAGTCCCAAACTGCACCACACGGTGGGAGGGTCAGTCTGCGTCCCGGACACCAGCATAGTGGTCAGTTCTGTCCACAGGCAGGGCACATGACCCTGGCATCCATCCTCATGCCCTGGTGACCATTCCTGACTCCAATCCTTGGCCTCTGGCTTTGGACCCTGACCTTAACTGTTGGTTCTCACTTGACCGTGTCAGCTCCTCTGTGTGCCCTGGCCTGCCCCCTATTCTTTCTTCTGACCTTGCCTCCCGTCTTGGATCCTCTGGGTGATAGAACCAGCTCTTCTGTGATTCGACTTGAGTGCCCTCGAGTCATGGACGGCATCCCTCTGATCCAAGGGTTGACATGGGGGTAGATCAGCTGCAACACCATCTGTGTAAGGACTCCACTGATGTGGAAGGGGCCTTCCCTCCCTTACCCCCTGGTCTCCATTGTGGCTCCACTTCCTGTCCACTGCGTGCAGTTCTGACCTCTGACATTTGCAGGCCGGGCAGCACCTTCCTAATCTGGCAGGTGCTGCTGCTGCTGGAGGCCATTTTTATGCCTGGCATTAGAATGACACGATTGAAACCACCAGTGGCTGATACTAAAAGAAAGCAGGATTGACAGAGGGCACTCTGTGACCTAATGGGAGCAAAACGGCCGCGTGGGGACTTGAAGAAAGTCACCGCCTAGCCGTGTTCTGGCAGGAGGGCAGGCTCCCGTCTGCAGGGTTAGCAAGGGGATGTGTGCATGCAGCCGTGGGAGGCCATGGACAGGGGCAGTCCCAAGTCCTGAACAGACTGATCCCACTACATTTTTAGACCTTTGCTGGTCCCAGGGCAAAAAAAGTTAAATCTGCAGCATTACATCCCCTCTCTGCCAGCTACTGGTGTGTTCTCTGGGCCTCAGTTTCCAGATTACTAAATTGGGATAATAATCATCTATTTCACAGAAACACTATGGGAACTGAGAGGATATATTTTGATGCTCTGAACAGCATAATGTGTTAGTAGCTCAGTCGTGCCCGACTCTTTGCAACCCCATGAACTGCAGCCCATCAGGCTCCTGAGACCATGGGATTTTCCAGGCAAGGATACTGGAGTGGTTTGCCATTTCCTTCTCCAACATAGGAGAACAGCATAATAGGGAAGAACAAATCTGACTCCAACTTGTTGCTACAAGTTAAGAATGTTGCCTAGAGCCTGAAATATGCAGGATAGCTCATCCTCAAGTCTCTGAGCTTTAAAGGTATAATACTTTTCCATTTAAAATTTTATTTATTTTTAAATTTTTGGTTGTGCTGAGTCTTCACTGCTGTGCACCGGGCTTTCTCTAGTTTTGGAAAGCGGTGGCAATTCTCTTGAGGTTCTGAGCTTCTCATTGCGTGACTTCTCTTGCTGCAGAGCATGGGCTCTAGGGCATGAAGGCCTCAGTAGTTGCAGCCCGTGGGCTCAGTAGTTGTAGTACATAGGCTTAGTTATCCTGTGGCATGTGACATCTTTCCAGGCCAGGGATAGAAGCCATGTTTCCCCAGCATTGGCAGGCAGACTCCCAACCAGGGGACCACCAGCGAACTCCTACTTTTCTATTTATATAGAGATAAAGAGTTGCTGAACAGAGAACATCATTTATCTTGTTGGAGGTTTATAGAAACATCCTGACCTGATTTACATTGACAGTTGCAAGAACAAACAATTTGACATCTCAAAGTTTGCAACAAACAACCAGACTTCATCTCCTTTTGGTGTAAAAGAAATCTGAATTCTAACTCAGGTAGGATGTTTCTTTGGGAGACTAGTCCACCATCTTCTCAGTCTGCTGACCTTTCAAATAAAGTGTCTATTCCCTGCCCTCAACAACTCATCTCTTGATTAATAAGTCTGTCATGCACCAAGCAGTCTGAGCCTGGACTTGATAACGACAGAAGGTATTACCTATTTCCTCCTGGAGTTAGTTCTGGCCATGTGACTAAACTCTGGTTGATGAGACACAGGTGGAAAGATGGAGGATGTGGGAGAAGATGCCCTTCTTCCCACCTGGAGCACATGTTCAGATGGATGAGCAAAGAGTTGAAGTGGGACGCCCGCTGTCTGCACAACCACCAGGATTCTTTATCATGGGAGGGTTTTTGGAGCTTATTTAGGTTTTTCTGTCATCCTGATCAATTCTATAAGTGATATTTAAGTAGGCAGTGCGAGACCAGGAAGGAAGAACCTGTGTGCTGACAGAGAAGACTGAAGGTGGAATGAGGAAGGCAAGATCTGCCTACTTGTGCAAGGGCTGGCCCCATGAAAACATCCTACTTTTTACATCCTTATACCTTTATTTTGCACAGAGTGGCCAATTGCAAGATCTCCTTGTACTGGGAGGAGCTCTCCCTACCAGGATCCTGGAGTCTCTGGGCTGCTGGCCTCACACACCTGGCTATTGTCTCTGCACTGATGTTTTCAACTTAAGTCTGAATTTGGTAATAAGGAGTTCATGATCTGAGCCACAGTCAGCTCCTGGTCTTGTTTTTGCTGACTATATAGAGCTTCTCCATCTTTGGCTGCAAAGAATATAATCAATCTGATCTTGCTGTTGACCATCTGGTGATGTCCATGTGTAGCGTCTTCTCTTGTGTTGTTGGAAGAGAGTGTTTGCTATGACCAGTGAGTTCCTTGGCAAAACTCTATTCACCTTTGCTCTGCTTCATTCTGTACTCCAAGACCAAATTTGCTTGTTACTCCAGGTGTTTCTTGACTTCATACTTTTGCATACCAGTCCCCTATAATGAAAAGGACATCTTTTTTGGGTGTTAATTCTAGAAGGTCTTGTAGGTCTTCACAGAACTGTTCAACTTCAGCTTCTTCAGCATTACTGGTTGGGGCATAGACTTGGATTACCGGGATATTGAAAGGTTTGCCTTGGAAATGAACAGAGATCATTCTGTTGTTTTTGAGATTGTATCCAAGTACTACATTTTGGACTCTTTTGTTGACTATGATGGTTACTCCATTTATTCTAAGGGATTCTTGCCCAGAGTAGTTGATATAATGGTCAACTGAGTTAAATTCACCCAAGCTGGATTTAGAAAAGGCAGAGGAACCATCGGTCAAATTGCCAACATCTGTTGGATCATTGAAAAAACAAGAGAGTTCCAGAAAAACATCTACTTCCGCTTCATTGACTATGCCAAAGTCTTTGATTGTGTGGATCACAACAAACTGTGGAAAATTCTTAAAGAGATGGGAATACAAGACCACCTGATCTGACCTGCCTCTTGAGAAATCTGTCTGTAGGGCAAGAAGCAACAGTTAGAACTGGACATGGAACAACAGACTGGTTCCAAATCAGGAAAGAAGTACATCAAGACTATATATTATCACCCTGCTTATTTACCTTATATACAGAATACATCATGAGAAACGCTGGGCTGGATAAAGCACAAGCTGGAATCAAGATTGCCAGGAGAAATATCAATAACCTCAGATATACAGAAAGCACCACTTTTATGGCAGAAAGTGAAGAACTAAAGAGCCTCTTAATGAAAGTGAAAGAGGAAAGTGAAAAAGCTGGCTTAAAACTCAACATTCAGAAAACTAAGTTCGTGGCATCTGGTCCCATCACTTCAGCAAATAGATGGAGAAACAATGGAAACAGTGAGAGACTTTATCTTTGTGGGCTCCAAAATCATTCCAGATGGTGACTGCAGCCATGAAATTAAAATATGCTTGCTCCTTGGAAGAAAAGCTATGACCAGCCTAGACCAACCCATATCAATAAGCAAAGACATTAATTTGCCAACAAAGGTCCATCTAGTCAAAGCTATGTTTTTTCCAGTAGTCATGTATGGATCTGAGAGTTGGACTATAAAGAAAGCTGAGCAATGAAGAATTGATGCTTTTGAACTGTGATGTAGGAGAAGACTCTTGAGAGTCCCTTGGCCTGCAAGGAGATCCAACCAGTCCATCCTAAAGGAAATCAGTCCTGAATCTTCATTGGAAGGACTGATACTGAAGCTGAAACTCCAATCCTTTGGCCACCTGATGTGAAGAACTGACTCACTGGAAAAGACCCTGGGAAAAGATCCATTGTAAAAGATGCTGGGAAAGATTGAAGGCAGGAGGAGAAGGGGATGACAGGATAAGGTGGCTGGATGGCATCAATGACTCGATGGACATGAATGTGAGTAAACTCTGATAGTTGGTGATGGACAGGGAGACTGGCGTGCTGCAGTCCATGAAGTCACAGAGTCGAATACGACTGAGCAACTGAACTGAACTGAACTGGTGTTTTCATCTTCGGGTAACTTGCATGGTCCCTGCATGAGCTGCTCATCACCAGTGCTGGGCCTTCTAGACAAAGGGAAGCAGGTTTGGGGGAACAATCATGCAGCATGGCTTCGGTAACATTGTTCCTCCTGAGAATGGTGTCTTGGGTTGCAAATGCTGACCTGAAAACCCCATTGTAGAACTGGACCTTTGTGAGATGGAAATTGCTAAAATAATAGGTGTTTCACTGTGCGTCATGCTGACCTTCTCTTTAGAGTGTTGGGACTGTGTACACCACAAACATGTCTGCCAGAGTTCCTTGAAGACACATGACCTCCATGGTATGTTCTGAGTCAACTGGCTCTGAAGGGGGAGGTTTTATTCCAAACTTTCTCTCCCCTCCCCTCTGAAAGCCACACTTGGGGAGTGTGATAAAGGGTATTTCTTAGGACGGTGGGAATGGTTATGATTCTGGACATCTTGGTATGAGAAATCACAGATTGCAATCAGTCCCCAGAGTTTTCTTTCTTGGAATGTGTGAAATCAGCCTTGAAGATGGTTCTTGAAGATACACATTTTAAATGATGAAATCTGCACAGGACTGAGTTATGTACAATCAATTGCAAGAAGCTGAAAGGCTATTATGCCAAAGAGTGTGGTCTATGCCCTAATTAGATGTATCATTGTACCTAAACAAGGACCACATCCTTCAGAACATGGTCAGGACAGGTATAGAAAGTCAGAAAATGCAAAGTCATAGAGACAGATGTTGGCAGTACCCATCTGAGCACTATCAGAGAGCATGCTCAACTGGGCGAAGGCAAGTCTCAGCTGGGTGTATCCTTATTTTCTTATTTTGGATAGAGACTTACTGGGCTTCTAGAGACGGATGCTAAACAATGAGCTCAAATAAGGCAGGGGTAATATGTACAACTTATCCATAGTAGGCAATGTTAAGGGCAATAAATTTACTGACTCTATTAAACTTTCAAATCATTCACAAACATACATAAGAAGATTATATACTATATCAATCATGCCTTTTTATTCTATTATTCTATAATCTTAGCTTTGCTCTCTTGGGCCCTTAGTAACCCTGGATGGAGTGCTTCCCCATCCTCTCCCAGGGTTTAACCCATTCTAAGGAAGATGATCAAGATGGTCGATGGTCAGTTTTCAATATTGAAATCAGATAGATTATATTCTTTGCAGCCAAAGATGGAGAAGCTCTATAGAGTCAACAAAAACAAGACCGGGAGCTGACTATGGCTCAAATCATGAACTGCTTATTGCCAAATTCAGACTTAAATTGAAGAAAGTAGGGAAAACCGCTAGACCATTCAGGTATGACCTAAATCAAATCCCTTATGATTATACAGTGGAAGTGAGAAATAGATTTAAGGGTCTAGATCTGATAGATAGAGTGCCTGAAGAACTATGGATGGAGGTTTGTGACATTGGAGACAGGGATCAAGGCCATCCCCAAGAAAAAGAAATGCAAAAAAGCAAAATGGCTGTCTGAGGAGGCCTTACAAATAGCTGTGAAAAGAAGAGCAGTGAAAAGCAAAGGGAAAAGGAAAGATATACACATCTGAATGCAGAGTTCCAAAGAATAGCAAAGAGAGATAAGAAAGCCTTCCTCAGTGATCAGTGCAAAGAAATAGAGGAAAACAATAGAATGGGAAAGACTAGAGATCTCTTTAAGAAAACTAGAGATACCAAGGGAACATTTCATGCAAAGATGGGCTCGATAAAGGACAGAAATGGTATGGGCTGAACAGAAGCAGAAGATATTAAGAAGAGGTGCAAGAATACACAGAAGAGCTATACAAAAAAGATCTTCGTGACCCAGATAATCACGATGGTATGATCACTCACCTAGAGCAGACATCCTGGAATGCAAGTCAAGGGGGCCTTAGGAAGCATCACTATGAACAAAGCTAGTGGAGATGATGGAATTCCAGTGGAGCTATTTCAAATCCTAAAAGATGATGCTGTGAAAGTGCTGCACTCAATATGCCAGCAAATTTGGAAAACTCAGCAGTGGCCACAGGACTGGAAAAGGTCCATTTTCATTCCAGTACCAAAGAAAGGCAATGCCAAAGAATGCTCAAACTACTGCACAATTGCACTCATCTCACACACTAGCAGAGTGATGCTCAAAATTCTCCAAACCAGGCTTCAACAGTACATGAACCATGAAATTCCAGATGTTCAAGCTAGATTTAGAAGAGATAGAGGAACCAGAGATCAAATTGCCAACATCTGTTGGATCATCAAAAGAGCAAGAGAGTTCCAGAAAAATGTCTATTTCTGCTTTATTGGCTATGCCAAAGCCTTTGACTGTGTGGATCACAATAAACTGTGGAAAGTTCTTAAAGAAATGGGAATACAAGACCACCTGACCTGCCTCGAGAAATCTGTATGCAGGTCAGGAAGCAACAGTTGGAACTGGACATGGAAAAACAGACTGGTTCCAAATCAGGAAAGATGTACATCAAGGCTGTATATTGTCACCTTACTTATTTACCTTACATGCAGAATACATCATGAGAAATGCCAGGCTGGATGAAGTATAAGCTGCTGGGAAAAATATCAATAACCTCAAATATGCAGATGACACCACTCTTATGGCAGAAAGTGAAGAAAACTAAAAAGCCTCTTGATGAAAGTGAAAGAGGAAAGTGAAAAAGCTGGCTTAAAGCTCAACATTCAGAAAACGAAGATCATGGTATCTGGTCCCATCACTTCGTGGCAAATAGGTGGGGAAACAGTGGAAACAGTAACAGACATTATTTTTCTGAGCTCCAAAATCACTGCAGATGGTGACTGCAGCCATGAAATTAAAAGACGCTTGCTCCTTGGAAGAAAAGCTATGACCAACCTAGACAGCATATCAATAAGCAGAGACATTACTTTGTCAACAAATGTCCATCTAGTCAAAGCTATGGTTTTTCCAGTAGTCATGTATGGATGTGAGAGTTGGACTATAAAGAAAGCTGAGCAATGAAGAATTGATGCTTTAAAACTGTGGTCTTGGACAAGACTCTTGAGAGTCCCTTGGCCTGCAAGGAGATCCAACCAGTCCATCCTAAAGGAAATCAGTCCTGAATCTTCATTGGAAGGACTGGTGCTGAAGCTGAAACTCCAATCCTTTGGCCACCTGATGTGAAGAACTGACTCATTTGAAAAGACTCTGATTCTGGGAAAGATTGAAGGTGGGAAGAGAAGGGGTCGACAGAGGATGAGATGGTTGGATGGCATCACTGACTTAACGGACATGAGTTTGAATAAAATCTGGTAGTTGGTGATGGACAGGGAGGCCTGGTGTGCTGCAGTCTATGGGGGTAGCAAAGTGTCAAACGCCACTGAGAGACTGAACTGAACTGAACTGAGGGAAGATGAACAACTCACCTGGAAATGTACCTTTCAAATGCAAATCAATGAATCTAGAGTCCACGTCCCCACCACCTTCTCTATTAGGCTGTAACCCTGACCCTATCCATCTGCCCTAATCTTCCCAGGGCCAGAGGGCCAGGCACAGACAACTAGGGCAGGCCGTCTGCCCCAGAACCTGCTGAGAATTAGCAAACTAGCCAAATCTGAGGTTGCTGACCCTGCCTCACCTGTTCCTTCCCATGGAAATCACATGAAGCCTCTTGCTCACATTTTCCCTGTTCCCTTTGTCTCCTGACCAGCCCTGGTCTTTCTCTACATGTCGTCCTGTTTCTAGGGATCTGTGAGCTCTATACTTACAGTTTTTGTAACTTCTTCCTTCATTCCTTCATGAGAGTCATTTTTCTCTGTGTGTGCTATCATACCTGTTTGTATATATATACCTCCTGCTCTAGCTCTATTCTCACCAAATATCATTTTCATATTTCACTTCTCATATAACTTGCCTACAGGGAGAGAAAAGTGTTAGCAGTCAGACCAGTGTGAACATCTGGTCTACCTGACAGTTCAATTTCTCATTCTAAAATTAAAAACAGACATTCTGGCTGTATACTTCATTTTCTAGTGAGTTTTGTGAGAATGAGTAAACCTCCCCAGACCAAATGCTTCTCAGACCCTAAAGGAACAAGATGGAGGTCACAATGAGAATGGTGATTAATTCCCTAAATCCAAAGCTACTTTGAGAAGACAGACCTGCATGATCATCTGCCCGCCTCAATAACATCCATGCTGCCTGGGTGTGGCCTTTGCTCTACACCCTATTCTGAGCCGGCTGATGTATAAAAGCCAGCACCATTCTTGTTGGCCCCATCACATGTCCAGAAATACATATGCTTACTAAGAGCCCTGCCTGTGGTCAGCCTCTTGGACCTGTAAATCACTCTGGTTGTTGTTGTTTAATCTCTAAGTTACAGTGTCTGACTCAATGTAACCCCATGGATTGTAACCTGCCAGTGTCCTCTGCCCATAGCATTTCCCAGGCAAGAATACTAGAGTGGGTTGCCATTTTCTTCTCCAGGGCATCTTCCTGACCCAGGACCCACAACTCCTACTTGGCAGGTGGGTTCTTTACCACTGAGTCACTTGGGAAGCCAAGTTGCTCTGGGTGAAACATCAAATGAAAGGAAGTCTGACCAGTGAGGAAAACCTTAGACTTGTGAAGTCATCTGAATGGTGGTTCCAGAGAGGAGCAGTGAGGACCAGAAAGCCCAGCCAGGACAGGAGTGGACCAGCCTTCCTCCCCATCCTTGTCTCAGCAGCAGCATCCTTGTTTCCTGGCCACTGGGTCAAGGTCAATCCCAGAGCCAGAGGCAAATGTGCCCTACCCAGCTGCCTGGAAACACCTCCCCCAACCCCTCCCGGGCTGCTTAGGAAGTGCATCTAAACTGAAGCCTCCAAACAGAAGCTGCTTTGCCTCTGTGATGCTGTCACTTCAGAGCAGAGTTGGAGCCACTGAACAGTTTCATGGAGCATCAGAGGACAGGCAGCTCTCCAAGTAGTCAAGGGAGGGAGCCCTCTGCCCTGCACACCCTGCCCTCAGTTCAGTTCAGTCCCTCTGTCGTGTCTGACTCTTTGCGACCCTATGGACTGCAGCACGTCAGGTTTCCCTGTCCATCACTAACTCCTGGAAATTGCTCAAACTCATGTCCATCGAGTCGGTGATCCCATTCAACCATCTCATCCTCTGTCATCCCCTTTTCCTGCCTTCAATCTTTCCCAGCATCGGGGTCTTTTCCAGTGAGTCAGTTCTTTGCATAAAGGTGGCCAAAGCGTTGAAACTTCAGCTTCAGCATCAGTCCTTCCAATGAGTATTCAGGACTGATTTCCTTTAGCATTGACTGGTTTGATCTCCTTGCTGTCCAAGGGACTCTCAACAGTCTTCTCTAACACTACAGTTCAAAAGCACAGCCCTCCCCCATCTGTGGGCAGGTTTCCATCATCACTCCTCCCTTTGCTGGCTGGTAGCCTTGGGAACCACCCTTCCGAGTCTCAGGGGCCCTTGTGAAGCTGGGCTGTGGCAAAGACCCCTGGGGCCCAGGGCTTCAGGTCTGTTTGTGCACAAATAAAGACCCAGCCACTGAGAAGCTGCTCATCTCACAATGGGGCTGCCAGAGCCTGGGTGGGAATGAAGAGAGATTTCTTTGGGCCAAGGACCTTCTGAACAAATAATTAACGGGATGGGCAGGGGCTAAGGGTGCAGGGGGAGAGGAGGAAGTATGACAGCTCATCTAAGCCTTGGAGGCCAGTCCCAGTTAACATCCCGAGGGAAGAAAACAGACATGCCCAAGGCAAGCCTGCAAGTCTGAGTCCCCTGCCTCGGGATCCCTGTTAGTTATTGTAAATACAAAGTACTGGACATACCCAGGTGGGATCTGCATCAGCCTCAGGCAGCTCTAAGATCTTTGAGACAGGCTGTGTCAACTACCCTTCATTTGTGGGCTTGGATGAGATGAGAGAGGGGCAGTGTGGTACAAAGTGAATGGTCTGGAATCCAGGGGCCTGACCCTGCCCCCTCTGTCCCTCTGCCCTGCCTTGGAGAGCTTTGGGCTCACCCTACAGGCATGCAGCTCCAAGGACCACCCTCATATTGGGCTGCAGCTCTGAGCAGATGGGTTTTGATCAGCTATTTTTGAAGGTGTCACTATTCATTATCAAAGTCGTGCTCTCATGCATCATGATTTCTACACTGGGTTCTAATTAGAAATTGGTCCCGCTGATGCTGTCACAGAACCACCACCTACTCTCCCCAGGAGGCCTGAGAGCCCGGAAAGTCATCCGCATGGACAGATTACAACCAACAAAGAGGTGAAGGAGGAGGAGAGTGGTAATAAAACGGAAGCTTCACAGAAACATGGTGGCTGGATTTCGAAACAGTCTCATTTCCCCCAAATGCCAAAGATAAACATATTTACTTGAGACGTGTTATTCACAAAATGATGGTTTGCATTTGATTGTTCCACATTTATAAAACAGTGAAGAATTATACTATCTACTGGAATCTTAGTGAGCTAGGGTTTGCTCTTCAGCAATACAGTAAAAGCTGCCCACAGAATTCTAGTTAGAATTACTACAGACTTCAACTTAGACATTTTTTTCCATTTAGAATTTTGACATCTGTATTTGGATGTTTCCCAAGCATCTCTCATATATTGGGGCCTGCACTGAATTTATGAGACATCTACACTCTTACCGTTCTTTGACTCAATAAATATGACTCACCCCTCTCCCGCCCCTTCCAATCACAAAGTCCTCCGCCTTCAAAATATACTTAAAATCTACTGAATTTGATGTTGTTCCAACTCTACTGTCTCTCCTGCTCCCCACCCGCCTGGTCCAAGTAGCTCTCGTCTGGTGATCCAGGGTACCTCCCCCCTGCCCTTCTCCTGCCCACTCTGCCTTCTCTCTAATTTACTCTGCTCAGCAGATAGGGTGAGCTTGTAAAAGTAAAAAAAATATGGCCACTCTATTGCCTGCTTGGAGTGTGGCGGTAGCCCTCCCTGTTCCTCTGGCTGTGCCGCGTTAGCTTTGCCGGCGGCCTCCTCTCTCCCCCCCAATCTCCCTCTCACTTGCTAACCTCCAGGCAGACTGGCCTCTTCCTCCTGCCTCAAGTTGGTCAAACTCCTGCTGCCTCTGGGCCTGCGCAGGCTCCTCTCTGTCCCAAGAGGCCCCCCTTCCCACTGTAAATTATCCTGCCTGCTACTGTCCACTTCCCTGGTGGCTCAGAGGGTAAAGCATCTGCCTGCAACTCGGGAGACCTGGGTTCAATCCTTGGGTCGGGAAGATCCCCTGCAGAAGGAAATGGCAACCCACTCCAGTACTCTTGGCCTGGAAAAGTCCATGGACAGAGGAGCCTTGTAGGCTACAGTCCATGGGGTCGCAAAGAGTCGGACACGACTGAGCGACTTCACTTCACTGTCCTTAACCTGGGCCCCACTTCCTGAGAAAAGCCGTTCTGATCACCTGACCCAGCTGGTCCCTCTCTGCTACCATCTCCCAGTTCCTAGTTTTTCTTTCACAGTTCTCTCATCCTGTGAATGATACGTACAGCTCTTTTCCTTTTTCTTTTGACGTATACTCAGTTTGCGATGTTTCTGGTATACAGCAAAGTGATTCAGTTTCACACATAGAAACATATACGCACTTTTTCAGCTTCCTTTCATTACAGGTTATTACAAGACATTGAGTAACATTCCCTGTGCTGTACAGTAGGTCCCACTGTTCATCCATTTTATAGATACAAGTGTGCACCTGTTAATCCAAAGACCTAATTTATCTCCCCCTCAGAGAGGCCTGGGGTGCTGCAGTCTGTGGGATCGCAAAGTGTTGGACATGCCTGGGCGGCTGAAAAGCATTCCCCTTTGGTGACCGTAAGTTTGATTTCAAGATCTGTGAGTCTGTTTCTGCATTGCAACAAAGTTCATTTGTACCATTTCTGGAATTTTTATTTATGTAGTATTCTTGGCTGTGCTGAGTCTTCACTGCTGAGCGTGGGCTTTGTCTAGTCGCTGCTGTGCGTGGGCTTTGTCTAGTTGAAGCGATTAGGGGCCACTCTCCAGTTGCAGGCCATGGACTTCTGTTTGCGGTGGCTCCTCTTGTTGCGGAGCACACATCCTAGGTGTCAGAATTCAGTAGTTGTGGCATATGGGCTTAGTTGCCCTGTGGCACGTGGGATCTTCCCGGATCAGGGGTAGAAAAAGTGTCCACTGCTTTGGCAGGGAGAATCTTAACCGCTGGACCACCAAGGAAGTCTTGTATCTTTTTTTCTATTAGATTCCACATATAAGTGATATCATATGGTATTTGTCTTCTCTGTCTGACTCACTTCACTTAGTATAATAATCTCTAGGACCATCCATGTTGCTGCAAATGGCATTATTTTATTCTTTTTATGGCTGAGTAGTATCTCATCTTCTTTATCCATCCCTCTGTTGGTAGACATTGTGCAGCTCTCTTTCTAACACCTTTCTCTTCATGAGGGCAGAGATATGTTCCTCGGTCAACCTGTGTGCCTGGCCTGCCACAGTACTTGCCACATACTGCTGTGCTGTGCTTAGTAGCTCAGGCATGTCTGATTGTTTGCGACCCCATGGACTGTAGCCCACCCAGCTCCTCTGTCCATGGGGATTCTCCAGGCAAGAATTCTGGAATGGCTTGCCATGCCCTCCTCCAGGGGATCTTTCTGACCCAGGAATCAAACCAGTGTTTCTTACTTTGCAGGTGGATTCTTTACCAGCTCAGCTACCAGGGAAGCCACGAAGTAGACATGCAGTAAATATTTGTTGAATGAATGGATGTATGCCTATGGGAATTAATGAACTCCAGTTTAGCAACTAGGCCAACAGTCCACCAAGTGGACTGAGTGTCAGGATAAAGGAGTGTAAGAACTGCCTAGACAGAAGGGGTGCTTCTCTTCACTGATTTCACACTGATTTGTGGAAATACAACTTTCAGGCATATGCTTCTACAAAGTCTTCCAAGAACTGATGGTCATAACTCTCAGGAGTTGGCGTGACTCCCACAGAGAACATAGAGTAAAAGGCTGGCGGGCGTACAGAAGGAGGGTTCAGAGTCAGTATCAGGACTCTAGTCCTGGTCAGTGTTGCTTTAAACTGAGATTAGCTGTAGCAAGGAGCCCCTCCCCTCCCTCCCTGCCTCCCTCCCCGAACGTTCTGGCAGACACAAATGTGAGGAAGGTCACGTAGGAGACCCTAGGGAGGAAGCTGTGTTATTCCAAGTGCCCTTTCAATCCAAGACTCTATCGTGTCGACTGATCCAGCCCTTTTCTAACAATGGCCTTCCTCCCAGAGACTCTGAGTCCAGGCTGCCCACAGCTCTTACTGCCTGCCTCTCTCTTGCTTCCTTACTGCTCAGATGAAGAGCAATTACCGGGACCTACTGAGGCCTAGTTCCTAAGCTGGTCTGAGACAGCCAGATCTTTCACTTCTGATTTAGAATTCAGATATCAAAGGCTGAAGTCGTGGTGCTTATCTGAAATAAATGGTTTTTGTGGGCTTCTGAAAGCAGAAGAAGTCCACTGATTGAGAGAGAGAAAGAGAGAGTCAGACAGATGGATGGACAGAGAGCAGGCAGGAAGAAGGAAAGATGAAGGAGAAGGAATATTTGGTCCCTCAGAAGTGATAAGAGCTCTCTGTGTATATGTGTGTGTGTAAGAGACAGAGAGACAGAGAGGAGAGGAAAGGGGTGGGGAAGGCCAAGTTGGTCCCAACTCCTCACCTTCATATTCCAGTTTTATTCTGTATGTGGCCCAGATATAATTTTGCATTTTGTATGTTGAAGTGTGAAATGAAAGCTTGAGAATTTTTCTGTTCTTTCCCATTAGTTTCCTAACCAAAGGTCTATGTATGTCATGGGTCTAAGGTCTTGCTTAGATTTCTGGTGACACCACCCGAGTCTACCTTAGACACAGCTGATGCTATTGGATGGGATGGTTGCCCTGCTTTCTCTTGCTAATCCATGTGTCCTCTGGAGCAGGGGCTGAAGGGCAGGCGGGAAGGGTCAACAGCACTCCCATCCCCCTGTCCACGATTTCCTCTTTGGCACATGTGTGTCCAGTTTCCCACAGCCGATACAGCTAGAGAAAAGCAAAGCGAGCACTCTCTTCAGCCTCCAGGCACCCCATTGTGGACCATCTCCTGGATCATGCCATCAGACACAGCTTACTGTCAAAGATAAGCCTACTGTCTCACAGTCTGACCTACAACCAGATGTGTTTACTCTGGAAGGTGTCAGTTAAAGCAAAATGGCTAAACCTGTGTATTTTATCAGATTGGAGGTGGCTTCAAGTCACAAAGTCTAGAGCTGGCAAGGTTCTCTTGTTTGCCTCTGTCAAGGTGAAGGTAGATTGAGGCAGCAGCCACAGTGCTTCTATGGAGTCATAGAGTGGGACAACTGTAAAGAAACTGAGAACTGAGCTAACCTGTGTCCCTTATTAAGCATCAGTTGAAATAAATTAAATTATACATAAATATAGCTTCATTGAAAACAAGTAAAAATTAGAGAAACTTTTCCTTATATCACATGCACCACAGTAATTGTGTTAAACGCTGCTAATCATTTTGTATATTTACATAGACATTTTATATAAATGGAATCTTTCCATGCTTATTGTTTTGAGATTTGCTTTTCATTCCTTAAGAATTTATCTTGGATGTCTTTCCAGTCAGTATACATTACTCTGACAATTGCAAAATATTCCATGGTAGGGATGTACCTTAGTTTATGCAATAATTCCCCAGCAATATAGTCCTTTAGTTTGTTTCCAATATTTTATTATTATGAACAGTGTTGCAATTTTCTTTACTTATAATTTTGTGCATCTGCACAAGCATTTTTTCAAGGCTAGACGTTTTAATTGGAACTACCATGATGGCATGAATAAAAAATTAGATATATATGGCCAAATTTTGACCCCTCAAAGATTAACAATTTATCTCCTAGGAATATTGAATGAGAGTGAATATTTTATCACCAAAATTAGGTATTTCCAGTCTTTTTAATTTTTGCCAATCACACAAGTAAAAAAAATTGTTCTTTATATTAACTTCTATACATATATTTCAGGTGTTTATTGGCCTTATATATAAATTGTATGTATATAATTATATATAATATAAATTTATGTTAATTATCTGCTCTTATCTTTTCTAAAATTTATTTCTATTTATTGATTTGTAAGAACTTCTTCTCTATATTATTCATTAAATATTTGTCCATTGCCATATTTTTAATAGTCTTGCTTATTTTTAAAATTTTTATCATATTTTGTCACAAATTGTTTAATTTCCAAGTATTCAGAATTGCTTGCCTTTTTCTTTAGAACACTCAGTTTTATTTCTTGTTTAGAAAGGCCTTCTACATGACAAATTCTTTGCCTATTTTTTAAACACTTGTATATCATTTTGTCCATTTACCTCTAAACCCATTTGGAATTTGTTTTTATATTGATACTGCGAGCATAGTATCTAACTTTATTCTTTCACAGGCCACTTTCTTTGCATCATTTATTGAATAATTAATAAAATAATTTCATTATTTCACTACTGATTTGGAATGCAAATTTTATCACATATTGAGTTTATGGTATATTTCTTGCCTCTTTTTTCATCCATTGATTTCTTGTTCTAATTATCTAGCCTAGGCTAGATATTCTGAGACATTCTAGACATTCTGAGTTTTTTCTAGGCTATGTCTTTTTCTTCTATAATAGTTTTGTTGAGATATAATTCACATACCATACAACTCACCCATTCAAAGTGTGCGATTTAATGACCTTTAGTATAATCATGTATGCTTAGTCTCTCAGTCGCGTCCGAGTCTTTGCAACCCTGGACTGTAGTCCGCCAGGCTCCTCTCTCCATGGCATTCTTCAGGCAAGAATACTGGTGTTGGTAGCCATGCCCTTTTCCTGGTGATCTTTCTGACCCAGGAATCTAACCCAGGTTTCCGGCATTGTAGACAGATACTCTAACATCCGAGCCAGCAATCATAAGCTTGTGCAATTGTCAGCAGAATTAATTTTAGAACATTTTCATTACCCCCCCAAATTCCCCCACCCAATAACAATCACTCTCCATTTCCCCTGAGCTCCCCAGTCCTAGGCAGTAATTGTTTTGCTCTCTGTCTCCATAGATTTGCCTGCTCTGATCATTTCATATAAAAGAAATCATACAATTCAGGGTCTTTTATGCCTCTTTTTTCACTTAGTATAACATGTTTAATTCTCACCCATATCATACACAGCATACATCAGTACTGCCTTCATTTTTCTTCTTTTAACTTCATCACCAAATAATATTGCATTATATGAATATCCCACATGCTATTTAACCGTTCATCAGTTGATGAAATACTGAGGTTATTTCCAGATTTGGCTATTATGAATATGCTGTGCTTAGTTGCTCAGTTATGTCCAACTCTTAGCAACCCCATGGCTGTAACCTGCCAGGCTCCTCTATCCACAGGGATTCTCCAGGTAAGAGTACCTGAATGGGTTGCCATGCCCTCCTCCAGGGAATCTTCCCAACCCAGGGATTGAACTCAGGTCTCCCACACTGCAGGCTGATTCTTTACCATCTGAGACACCAGAGAAGCCCAAGAATACTGGAGTGGGTAGCCTATCCCTTCTCCAGGGGAACTTCCTGACCCAGGAATCGAACCAGGGTCTCCTGCATTGCAGGCAGATTCTTTACCAGCTGAATACTGCTGGTAATTTAAATTTTATTATTTTTTCAACACCAAAACCATTTTGTATTGGGGTATAGCTGATTAACAATGTTGTGATAGTTTCAGGTGAACAGCAAAGGGACTCAGCCATACATACACATGTATTTTCATTTTTTCTCAAGTATATTACTAAAAGTGAAATTTCTGGGTCATATGGTAATGCCGTATTTAACCTTTTTGAGGCACTTCTAGACTGTTTTTCTTTAGCACTGTACCATTATCTCCAAGTGACATGGTGGTAAAGAATCTGCCACCCAGTGCAGGAGACGCAGGACACTTGAGTTTGATCCCTGGGTCAGGAAGATCCCCTGGAGGAGAAAATGGTAACCCCCTCCAGTGTCAGACACGACTGCGCACCCACCCAAGCACAGTTTTACCGTTCTTCCGGTAGGGTATGAGGCTCCCATTCCTTCACATCCTGGCCAACACTTGCTGTGGTCTTTTTCATTAGAGACATTCTCATGGTCATGAAGTAGTATCTCACATGGCTTTGACTTGGGCTAATGCTGCTGAGCATCTTCCCACGTGCTGATTGAATGGATGGCAGAGCACACACCGGCTGAAAGAAGACAAACACAGCAGACTGGAGACGCACAGCTGAGACGCAGGATGACTTTCATAACTGCTTGACAATAACAGCATTTACCTGTGCTTGAAAAAAAAAATAATGACATCTATTTCCAAGTCAGGCTAGTTCTTAGTCTTCAAGGTCATAATATATTTGTGGGCCTTTGTAAATACTCTGTGATGTAAATAATTGAAAATATTGACTTAAATCATTTAATTCATTTTTACTTCCTATTCCTTCTCTCTCAATTTACAGATAAGAACTAGGATTCTGGTTTTGCTGCAGCAACTTGCCCATGACACTGGATTATCCAGGAAGAAAGACGTGGCCAATGTTAGAATTAAAAAAAATTTTTTTTGACCATTTAATGTCTTATATACACTTACAAGATCAATATACTTGTCCAGTCCAGCAAACCTCAAGTGAGTAATTTCACCATTTTGGAACTATATTTTTAAGATCAACACTGCAAATAACTTGATAAAGGAGGTGGCATTCACTAAAATTAATTTTTGGGTATATTTATAAACTACCCATTTATGTCATTAACTGTTCTTCATCCGAGGGCTTTTTTCCCTCTTCTTTTGTATTAGAATACAATTTACAGCCACCTGTGGATAGTTGCTGAGGATTACTCCCCCTTAATACTTTGCAAATTCTCTTACACAAACACTCTGTGCCCAGGGCAAAGAATTGGCACCTCGATCTGAGGGTGTCGAGTGCTGAAGTCTTGGAGGGCATTTAGGCAGGTCTCTTCCCAGCACTGTAACGAAAGGTCTTTCTTTTCCTGCCAGAAGAGAATCTCTATCCTAGCTGACACTGAGTCACCTCATGACCACAGTGATAAATTTCTACTGCCTCAGACTGCTGAGTTTGGCAAATCTCTTCAACGCAGTAACAGTTGCTAAGCATCTTGCCCAGCTGTGGCCTTTTCTTTTCTTTTCTTTTTTTGCTTCTGGAGCAATACAGTGGGCATTATTCACCCCTTAGAAAAAGGCTATTAAAACATCCCACAAGACAGTCAATTACACGAAGCAGGTGCCTGCAGGAGAAGACTAAACATTCCACAGCCAAATATGATGATCTGGTGCTAACCCCTGTTTCCTGAAAGCCTAGTTTATTTCTCATCTCTCAATTAAAGTGAAGCTTTAAGCAAAAAGTGATGTTATCCTGGCTGGGCTTAGGGTTCCAATGCCAACGATGTTACTCTCACTTTCTCTGCTGAGTTTGGTTGGGGCGATTTTAGTAATTAACCATAAAATTCTTCTCAAAGTCTCAATTATCATATAGCTTTTTAGTATTTTACCTCCAAGATTTAACATCATAGACAGAGATGCCAGGAGGAATTCTAAGATCATGTAGCAAAAAGATTTGCTAAAGAGAGTAAAACTGGAGTCAGGCATCTCTGTCTGGTTGAGTCTGAAATGTTCCCCGTTACCTATTTATCATATTTGTCTTCCAGACAAGATGATCTTTATTGGGAAGCCTGTCTACCCTTTGCACCCCTGGCAGACATTGTTAATCCATCACAGATTTCTCTATTGTCATAGAATCCTTCTCTCCATTAGGCCCAGACAGCCACTATAAATTGGTCAAATCCGTCATGCTCTGTGAAACTTATATGCTTTGGGGGACATACATTCTTTTGTTTTTTTTTTTTATGGAAGTATTCTAGGTGTTTAAAAAAGTGTAAAACCACTGTTCTATTAAAATTCTCTCATTTTAGATATTAAAAAGAAATCATAGGTCAAGAACACACAAGTTTATGGCGAAAATAAAAATTTGAGCTATGGCCTCAGACTAGGACATTTTATCTTGCCTCTTGTCTGAAGCCTCACTACATCTTTATGGCTCTCTACAAATGATTATCTCTTTGGAATGATCTGCCCAGTGCATAGAATGCTTTCACCTGCATGAACAGTTGGCCCTCCACATCCAAAGCCTCCCCATCAGTAGGCTCAGCCAATAAAGGATTAAAAACATTGGAAAAAAATTCCAGAAAGTTTCAAAAAGCAAAACTTGAATTTGCAGCATGCTGGCAACTATTCACCTAGTGTTCACATTGTGTTTTTCAACTACTTACATAGCATTTATACTGTAACCCAGAGGTGATTTAAAGACTACAAGAGGATGTCCATAGGTTATATGCAAATACTGCAACACGCTATATAAAGAATTTGAGCATCTGCAGATTTAACTTATATGCAGAGTACATCATGAGAAACGCTAGGCTGGAAGACGCACAAGCTGGAATCAAGATTGCCGGGAGAAATATCAATAACCTCAGTTATGCAGATGACATTTCCCTGGTGACTCAGACAGTAAAGCATCTGTCTACAATGTGGGAGACCCGGGTTCGATCCCTGGGTTGGGAAGATCCCCTGGAGAAGGAAATGGCAATCCACTCCAGGACTATTGCCAGGGAAATCCCATGGACAGAGGAGCCTGGTAGGCTACAGTCCATGGGGTCGAAAAGAGTCAGACATGACTGAGTGACTTCACTATACACTATATCCACCCTTATGGCAGAAAGTGAAGAGGAACTAAAAACCCTCTTGATGGAAGTGAAAGAGGAGAATAAAAAAGTTGGCTTTAAAGCTCAACATTCAGAAAACTAAGATCATGGCATCTGGTCCCATCACTTCATAGCAAATAGATGGGGAAACAGTGGAAACAGTGTCAGTTTATTTTTCTGGGCTCCAAAATCACTGCAGATGGTGATTGCAGCCATGAAATTAAAAGATGCTTACTCCTTGGAAGGAAAGTTATGACCAACCTAGACAGCATATTAAAAAGCAGAGACATTACTTTGCCAAAGGTCCATCTAGTTAAGGCTATGATTTTTTCAGTGGTCATGTATGGATGTGAGAGTTGGACTGTGAAGAAAGCTGAGCGCCAAAGAATTGATGCTTTTGAACTGTGGTGTTGGAGAAGACTCTTGAGAGTCCCTTGGACTGCAAGAAGATCCAACCAGTCCATTCTGAAGGAGATCAGTCCTGGGTGTTCATTGGAAGGACTGATGCTAAAGCTGAAACTCCAATACTTTGGCCACCTCACGTGAAGAGTTGACTCATTGGAAAAGAGCCTAATGCTGGGAGGGATTGGGGGCAGGATGAGAAGGGGACGACAGAGGATGAGATGGTTGGATGGCATCACCGACTCGATGGACATGAGTTTGAGTAGACTTCAGGAGTTGGTGATGGACAGGGAGGCCTGGCATGCTGAGATTCATGGGGTCACAAGGAGTTGGACACGACTGAGCAACTGAACTGAACTGAGATTTGGGGATCCATGAAACAATCCCTTGCAGATTCCAGGGATCAACTGTAAATGGTTCATCCTTTGACTAAGAGTGGTAACTGACAAAGCTAACAATAAGTCTCCTCTTGCAGTTCCACCGGTTCAGGATACAGATTTGTTAACACAGTCCTTGCACCCAGCTGACAAAAGGAAAACGTGGTGGGGGAGTGGAGAGAAAGAGGGAATGACCTCAGTGAACATGGTATGTCCAGTACTTTACACGTCTTGCTTCATCAAACTCTGACATAACTCCGACAGAAACTGAATGACTGCAAGGGGAGACCAATATCCCATTTAATAGAGACGGGAACAGGCTGGACATATAAAGAAACATGCCTAAGATCACATAGCTAGTAAGACCTTTGTCTAGATTTAAACCCCAAATGATTATCACAAAGCTTTGCTTTTGCAAATTTAAGTAATGTACAAATTTGCTTTCAGAAAAATAACTTTCCATAATTTTGAGTATAAACTCACAAATCTCCTGGTTTCTGTGGAGCCCAACTTGAGAAACTCCACATAGGAAGTGACGTGCTATTAGCTGGTAGGACAAAATAGCAAAGCAGTTAGGAACTACTAGCCACCTGGGTCCAGCTCCAGCTTTCCTGGCTGTGAACCTCGGGGCAGGTCACATAGCATCTCTGTGCCTGTTTCCTTCTCTGTGAAAGGCAAGTGATAATAGCCATCCTGCAGGGTTTCTGTGAAGATAAAACCAGCACCGACATTAAAAATTATGAAGAAAGATACCTAGTGTGCTGTGCTGTGCTTAGTCGTGTTCGACTCTTTGCGACCCCATGGACTGTAGCCCATCAGGCTCTTCTGTCCATGGGGATTCTCCAGGTAAGAATACTGGAGTGGGTTGCCATGCCCTCCTCCAGGGGATCTTCCCAAACCCTGATCTCCTGCATTGCAGGCAGATTTTTTTATTTTATTTTATTTTTTTACCATCTGAGCCACCAGGAAAGCCCAAGAATACTGGGGTGTGTAGCCTATCCCTTCTTTGGGGAATCTTCCTGACCCAGGAATCGAACTTGGGTCACCTGCAGTGCAGATGGATTCTTTACCAGCTGAGCTACCAGGGAAGCCCCATCTAGTGTACCATTCGGGAAACAAATGTATGCAGTGCAAATGTCTACCTGGGAACAAAATGAAACACAGAAACTAGGCTGGAGTCATGAGCTGATGATCAGAAAGTACATATGGATAATTTTTAATAGTATTAGGAAAATGGTTACACAATTTTTTAAAAAGTTAAGTATGGGAGAATAGTGACAAATAAGACAGTCTCAAGCATTCTGATTGCTAAGAACATATCTTCCTAGATATGAGAAATACTAATTTGAGAAATACTGCAAAGAACTTATTTGTTAAAATATTGAACCAAACTTAGCTCCCACCCATTAAACAGGAGGCTTGCACAATTCACATCCTCTTGCTTATGACTGTGAAAGAATTCTGAAGAGACAAGTTCAGCCCTGGAAATGAGGCTAGTCTGCAACAAACAAAAGCATAGAACTCTAACTAGTGAGCTGATTGTGAAATGTGGCCTATTTGCAGACATGGGCTCCAGCCCAGCATTGACAGAATTCAAAGCCCGAGGGAAAGGTCTGGATCCTAGGACACTCATACCAGTCATGGTGTTGGATGCAGACTCCAAGTTCCTTGCCCCTCTCTCAGTCCTGGATCCTGGAGTCTTCCTGCAAGTTTTCCAGTTCTTTGTCACCCAAGAGATACAGAAAATTTTATGTTATGCCAGCTCTATGGCTCTGATTGGAAGCAGAAACCATTTCACATATTTGAAACAATTGATGATTATACAGCAAAGAAAAAATGCAAGAGGCAGGATAGTGGGCACTCACTTACCCAGTAACCAGCATCATTTGCCTCTTCTTCGGCACTCAGCCATCTCGGTTCATACTTATTTCAAAGTGGACTTGCATCTAGAAAACAGTTTGAGAGCATCAGGAATTTTTGCAGGAATAAGCAGCTAGCTGATGGCAGGGGGCAGAGTTGGAGAAAATTTTGAGCACACAATAGTGTGTAGAAATCAATGAGGTGGAAATGAAAGCTTCCCCATCATTTTAATCGGGTCAATCCATTCACTGAACTAGCTGGTCATGATGTAGGAAGGACCCCCAGAATATCTACCAGTGCAATTGGCATTTGAGAAGGTGTGATACAAACAGCTAACATCATCCCCCAAGGCTAAGGCCAAATACTTGTTTCTAACAGCTAGAAATAAAGGGCATGGCTCTTTACATCTTCCCTCACAAGTTGAGGGTTATTTGCCTCCTCTGCCTTCCCTATAAGGCCTCTTGTTAAAAATTCAGGGATGATGCCAGCTACCAAGGTAAACAGATCTGGAGTATATGACAAATAAAGTAATCTAGCACTATTATTCACTGCAGACGTGTTGCTTCTAGGCTATTTTATGGCTCATTTTCAAAGCATCATCCGTATCCAAAAAAGGGAAAGGTGGTTCTTATGTCTAGGGTAGTTACAATGGTCTGCAGTGAATGGGGTTCCTGTGACAAAGCAATCAACTTTTCCATGGTTGGCAGGTGAGTAAATTGGGTTTTACTAGGAGTTATTAAATATGGTTTGTGACTGATTTACTACCTTCTGGGTTTCCATGGAAGTCAAGCGTATAAATACAGCCGGCCTGCAGCATTAATCTTTTGCTCTTAATTCATTGTCATTTCCAAAGTGCAGACAGACAGGGAGAAGCCATGATGATGAGACAGAGATGTGGAATGTTGGGGCTGCCCCTTTAACACAGACCAGAGCATCTGTGGGTGGCAGGCATTGCCCCAGCTCTTGCAGTCATAGCAGAGCTGGTCCAGTCTTCCTCTTATCGAGATGTACAGTGGTCCAGGGCTTCCCTAGACAGAGACATCCTGGGATCTTCTGGCTGTCCCTTGCGTAGGTGGTCCCCACTCTGGGCCCTTGTACTCCCTGCCCCCTGAAAAGTCTGTGCTGACCCTTGAGCCCCAGTTGTCCTGATAAGATGGCCCCATGCCTGGGTCAGGGAGGTTTACTCTCCTTCTTCTGGTCAGGCCACCATGCCCTTTACCCTCTACAGCCCTCCCATCTCCAATTTTCCTTCCTCATCTCTGCAGAAAGACCAATGCCAGGAGTAAGATAAAATTAGAGTTGATGTTTCATCCACTCTTGATCCCAGCTGACCTTCGGCTCTCTTTGCCATGGTTGCTGTAAGAACCTGAGCTGCACTGTCCCACCGTGGCTGGGCCATTCCCCTATCTGACTCAGGCCCCCAGACATCTGACACCCAAGCCCTGCCCTCTGGCACTCAGGGCCAGGCAACAGCAACCCCTTAAACCTCGACTTCCTGTTGGACATTCCTCTATCATCCAGTTAAAGCAGATCTGGCCCTGTCCCGAGGACCAAAGGTGCGAGTGTTTCTCTGTCTTCCCCGACAATCACTCATGTCATCAGCCCCAGAGATGACACACATGCTTCATCCAATGTCCTCGTCCCTGATAAAGATCTTGTAATGAATATTTGCCAATAAACAGTCACTGAAAAAAAGTCAGTGGTTGGTTGAAAGGACAAACTAGATGTCTCATGGTTGGAATTTGTTTAATTAGTTTTAATAATAATAATAATTAGAATTGTGCCAAGCACTTTATCTTTATATTTATTCCTTCTAAAAACAAGATGGCTGCTGTAATCAGGCCTATTTAACAGACAAGGGAATAAAAGAACAGAGAGGCTGAAGACCTTGCCCAGGATCACACGGCGAGTCCACAGCAGAGCTGTTTTGGACCGCAGGCAAGCCAACTTCAAAGTTCATAACCACGTGTTAGGAGGGTCACAAGTGTAACACTTCATGGATATTCACAACCGTGGATTTTTCTGTCTTCTCCATGAATGAAACCTCCTGAGAGCAGGGACTTCAGAGGAAGTCCCCTTGTTCACCGTACCACTCGCTGACTCAGCCCTGCCCACTGGGCTGCTGCCTGAATGCCTGCAGGTGGAGCTGCTCCCTGGGTTTGGGCCAACAAGAGCCCGGCCCAGGGCCCTGTGGGGTTCAGCCATGCCCTCTCCAGGGCCTCAGACCAGCTGGCGGGTCCTGGCTCCAGGCCTCCTGCCTGGGCCACTGGTTTAAGTGTTCATATTCCCCTGAATCCTCAGTGCTTGGTCCCCTCTCACAACCATTCTGGCACCAGAACACCTGTGTCTGCAAAGCAATCAGTCAGCCTGATGATCTGACTCCCTTATCCCCCAGACCCGGTGGCCCCCTTTTGAGACAGGCTGGGACTTGGAACCCGGAATCCTTTGCTGCATGGTTGCACCTGGACAAAAACATCTCCTTGAGCTACACAATACAAAGAAACTATATGGGACTAAAGACAGCTGAGTGTGTACACAGTTGAGACAAATTGTGGATAAGACACAAAAAGACTGAAAACCAGAGGCACTTCTGAGAGCTGGGAGCCAAAGCAGGGTACTGAGCATGCCCCCTGCACACAGCGCCACCAAAGGGGTGGGCAAACCACCAAGCTACCCCTCCGGCCTGACCCCTGGACATACCCCTACCCTCACTGCATACAGGGAATCAGCTGGCCCCTCCCCTCAGCAAGCCAGCCAGGGAACCTGTTTGTTCTCGTTCCCTGCTGCTGTGATAAAGCCTTGCTTGAACTTCTTGTCTAGCCTCTGATAAATTTCTATCAATTAAGGAAGCTGGGAACCCTGGTTGATAACACTTTTCTGAAAGTCCCAAATGCTTTCCTCCTGGAAAGGCCCATATTTGCCCAAGAACCTTGTTCTGGATTGTCCTTGAGTTATTGTTGTTGTTATTAATATTATTGCAGCTAATGAATTACCCTGTGAGACACTATTATCATTTTCATTTTATCAAGGAGAAATCTGGGGGTTTGGAGTGGTTAAGTAAATTACCCCAGGTCACCCATGTGGCATGTAGCAGTGGTGGGGTTCAAATCCAGGCAGTCTGGCTCCAAAACCACTACTCTGCTTCTCAAATCTTCATTATTAGGTGGTAGACCAAGGGTTCCCTACTAAAGAGTGATCAGCCACTCCTACTGCCCCAAGAGGTTCTCCAGAAGCCTTACCCAACACCTACCCAAACTTAGCCAGTGCTTGGGTCTGGTTGGGGTAGGGACCTCCAACCTGCCATGGATCCAGGGTAGATCCATGGCTGTCTGGCCCCTGCCACTGGGTGGCCTCTTTGCCCTGAGGCCAGCTGATGGTTTACCTTTGTTTCCTCCATAGCATTTGATATCTGGTATGTGCTGAAGAAATTTTGTTGAGTGAATCTTCATCACCTTATTAACAGCATGGCTTTGGAGGGAAAGTTACTTGTTGTAAAACAAACTTTGGAAAGGTAAAAGTATGACTAAGTATTTTTCTCACTCCTAGTAAGAGAAAAAGTGAGAAAAATTATTTAAGCAAACTGAGAAAAAGTTGGAAGAATATGGGAAAAAGAGAAAAAGCATAAAGAAACCCCATAAATCACAGCAGCGTTATTTTTACCTACATTGTCCTTCTTTATTTTATGTCCTTGGCACCAAACAATTCATCATTCTTGTTTCATGCTTAGTGTTCAAAAACAGCACCTGGCCCCAAGTTTGAATGGGAGATAGTTTAGAAAGAACGGTAAAGTACTGAACCATCTGAAAATTCCCAACTTTTCTGTAGTGTCCCCGCCCTCATCCCCACCTGGCGCCACTGCCCTGCACTGATAGAAATAGACAAGAGTAGCAGAAGTGGGGGCTTCCCTGGTGGCTCAGTGGTAAAGAATCCACCTCTCAGTGAGGAGATCTAGCTTCGATCCCCTGGGTCGGGAAGATCCCCTGGAGGAGAAAATGGCAACCCACTCTAGTATTCATGCCTGGGAAATCCCATGGAGCCTGGCTGGTTACTGTTCATGGGATCACAAAGAGTCAGACACGACCTAGTCACTAAACAGCAACAAGAACAGAAGTGGGAGGGCACATTGTTCTGATATTTGGTGAGAAAGCTGAGTGTGGGTTAGTGTCTGTTTCACATTCCTCTATTTCGGTCCTGCACAAGGCACCATAGCCAGAAAACCCAGGGTCAGACCCCCCTCTGTTGTAATGTGTGTGTGTGTGTGTGTGTGTGTGTGTGTGTGTGTGTGTGTGGCAGTGAGTAGGTGGTGGTGTCAGCTGCTGCTCAGCACTGAGCTGAGGGAAGGGAAGGAGGAGTGGTAACAGAGGCGTGGCACTGAAAAGCCAAATACTTAGAGAAGAAAGTTTTTGTGAGCAATGCCCAGAGTACAGCACCCAAGTCTTTTCAGAAACTCATCGAATGATTATAGACTCTTAGCTTTTCATTTGGAAATGAATACTTGGAAAGCATTCTCCAAGTTAGATGCTTTAAAATCTACCCCCAGAGCCTTATTGATACTATTGTGTGTGCATGTTAAGTCACTTCAGTCGTGTCTGACTCTTTGAGACCCTATGGACTGTAGCCCACCAGGCTCCTCTGTCCACGGAATTCTCCAGGTGAGAATACTGGAGTGGGTTTCCATGCCCTCCTCCAGGGGATCTTCCTGACCCAGAGATCAAACCCACATCTCTTATGTCTCTTGCACTAGCAGGAAGGCTCTTTTTACCACTAGAGTCAACTGGAAAGCCAACTGGTACTATTAATCTGCACTAAATTGAAGAAAGGATTGGTTTTCCCTTGGAAAGGAAACTTCCCTATCTATAAGCAATTAAGCTCCACTTATAATTTATAGTTTCAAATAGAAGACTCTGATTTTAAGATTACCTCTACGGTTCTCTTTAAGATATATTTATATTCTTTCAGGCATTCTAATGGCATGAATGCTTATGTCCTCCCAAAATTTATACGTTGAAATCCTAATGCCCAGTGTGAAGAAATTACAGGTGGGGGTTTTAGAGGTAGTCATGTACCTGAGGTGGGGCCCTCAAGAGTGGGATTAGTGCCCTTATAAAAGAGACCCCAGAAAGCTCCCTAGCCACTTCTACCCTGCGAGGACACAGTGAGAACTCAGCTGTCTATGAACCAGGAAGCAAGTTCTCACCAGACATGGAATTTGCCAGAGACTTGATCTTGGACTTCCCAGCCTTCAGAAATGTAAGAAACAAATTTCTGTCATGTATAAATAGACTATATTATAGTATTCTGTTAGAACAGCCCAAACAGACTAAGACAGGCATCCACTGAGGGAAACATGAAGATAAATCCCAGGGAGAGTGTTGTCAGGATGCCTGGCATCTTGAGAACTTTGGAACCTAAGACCAAGGTCCAGAGTCATCAGTCAAGTAGGCTACAGAGGTCAACTCAGTCATGGAGCTGAAAAGTGGCCCTTTCAAAAGGATGTGGGTAGCAAGTGAGTTAGATCTGAGGGAAGTCTAAGTCAATGCCACCAGCCCAGTCACAGACTCTCAAGCTAAGAAATGCCTCCCGAGACCATGGGACCTTTTCCCTCCTGGGACTCTGGTGGCTTCACTCCTTGTTCTTGGGCTGTGGCACTTTGCGCTATGCTCCAGGCCATCTCTTATTTTACTGTTGCTCTTTGCACCCATGCCTGTATCACTCATATTTTCCAGTGATCACATAAAGTACAAGAGAATCCAAACAGTCTCCGAGGCATAGCTTTTTGCCCATGTAGGTGGGTTGGTGGAGTGGACACAGGTGCCTAAAATGCCCAATTCCTGCTTCAATCCACTCACTTCTTACCAAACAGGTCTCATTGTCATGGCACCTCATCCTTCCTTGCAATGAATCCCATTTCCTGTTGTCCATTGATGCCAAAACGCAGGAGTTGGATGGGCCTAATGCCAGAGCTGCTCATTGCAAAGCACTGACCAAAGTTTTATGAGACAAGTGAACGTCACTCAGTCATGTCTGACTCTTCGTGACCCTGTGGACTATACAGTCCGTGGAATTCTCTAGACTAGAATGTTGGTGTGGGTAGCCTTTCCCTTCTCCAGGGAATCTTCCCAACCCAGGGATCAAACACAGGTCTCCTGCACTGCAGGTAGATTCTTTACCACTGAGCCACAAGGGAAGCCCAAGAATACTGGATTGGGTAGCCTATCCCTTCTCCAGGGGATCTTCCTGACCCAGGAATTGAACTGGGGTCTTCCTGCATTGAAGGCAGATTCTTTACCAGCTGAGCTATCAGGGAAGCCCTTTTATGCAGCCAAGGTCTGTCAAATTCACCCACAGAAACAAAATCGTCAGACTGGACGTAGTGAAACCCAGTCATTGATCCTCAGCCAGGCCTTGAGAACCACTGTCTGTGCCTGGCGCTTTTCTGCGTAGGAATTGATACCAGATCCCTGGTGGTTCAGATGATAAAGAGTCTGCCTTCGATGCAGGAGACCCAGGTTTGATCCCTGGGTTGGAAAGATCCCTTAGAGAAGAAAACGGCAACCCACTCTAGTATTCTTACCTGGAAAATCCCATGGGCAGAGGAGACTGACAGGCTACAGGCCATGGGATTATGCAAAGAGTCGAGCACAACTGAACGACTAACACTTTGATTTTCGTTCAGCACAAGGAGAGATTTTAATTCAGCTGCGTTTGGCCCGTGTAAACAATTACTCAGTTTTAGAGTCCAAGACTCTCTGATGAAGACAGGATTAACATTTTAAAGATTGCTTCCTCTCTCCCCTTACTCTTTGATTATGAAGGATTTATTGCTAGGAGATGGCAAGTACAAACTAGAGGAAACAAAGTAAGGGTTGATGGTGCCTGGTCACTGCCGCTGATGCTGGCCTCCAGGGACTGCCCGGCTAGAAGCCAATTTACACTCTAAAAGCTCAGAGAAACTTAAACTCTGCCAGGTGAGAAGTTAAAAGTGGGAAGAAATGCAGAACATTTTGTGCACTGTGCAAGGGGGCCTCGCTCCCTGAGCTTTAATCGTAGTTAGAAGGTGTTCCTCTCCCCTTATCCCCCTTTGCAAGGTATGGCCCCATGCCCTGTCTCTCCACTTGCAAAGCAGGCCATCTATTTCATGGTGGAAGAGGAGCAACAAGACCAGATAATAAACCATGGCAGTAAAGTTTCCAGAGCTAAATATCTTAGATTCATGACACATAATCTGCCCCGGCCACAGAGAATATAGTCCATCAACAAGTTCATTTTCTTCCCACTTAAGCACAAACTTCTAGTCTTTTCTGATTGCTGTTCAAGTTCAAAGTGTCGGGGCAAATGCTAACTGCCCTTCAGATTATATGTATAGATTTCTTCCTAGTTCTTTCCCAGCAGTATTAGCATTCAACAGGTGCCAAAGTATAGCTCAGAAAGTATAAAACTACTGCCTCAAGGCAGCAGTCCATAATGACAGAGAATAGATGTCTTCCTTAAGACCAGTAAACAGAGACTGAAGCTTGTTTGTCTCCATGCACACAAGACTCTAAAGTACTTCTCAGCACTGAGGGTATTTGTCCAGTAGCCATTACCAAGACTTTACATGAAAAGTGCCCTGTATAATTTATAAAGTCCTGGGTGGACATCTATTATCTGTCCATCCACCACCCTTTGATTCTACTACTCCATCTTCTGGGATTTTTCTAACTTCATCTCCTCCATGAGGTTCCTGTAGGAAAACCCATGTTTCACAGACCATGTACCCCTGCCTGCAATTGATTGAGTGAGGGTTAGTCACCTGACCTTAGGTGGGCCAAACAGAGTCCTTCCTTGTAATTCTGGGGAGCAGAGTCAATTCTCTGTTGGTAAAACAATAGATGTGAAAGTTGGGTGTTGTCACTGACTTTGGGTTCTAACATATGCAGGAAATTAATCTCTAGGGAAATCTCCAGAGAGGCAAAGAGTAAAGAGAAAGTTCTGGGAGCATTTCAGCCCCTGGTTCTAGGAGCTCTTGGGAGTAGCTCTCCTGTCTTTGTTCAGTTACAGTGCGTGAGATCTTCCAGCATTCTTTAAAAAATTCCCCATTTTGCCTAAAAATGGGAGTTTTGCATTTTGAAACCAAAATAGCTTTGATGGTGTCTCATTTTAGTCTCCCAACAGTCCTGTCCAGCATGTATTAATTTTGGAAATAATAAACACAAGGCCCAGAGAGGTCAAGTTTGCATGGGAAAGTCATTTAGCTCGTACAAGGCAAAAGCAAGACCCAAACCTGGTCTGGACATTTCAGGTCCAGTGTTTCTCTCTTTCCTTCCAGCTGTGTCCCGAGAAGCCCTCTGCCTGCTGCCTGCAGTGCAATGCCCTTGGTTCTCCAATCCTTGGCAGCCTATAGGCTTGGACAGGAGTGCCTCTGAGAGCAGTGGAATTATAAAAGGAGGGTCTATTCCCTCAGCATGCTTTTCCATCAGCCTCATTGGCAAGGTTCTCTCCAGCTCCTGCCGCTGTCAGTTAGATTTCCATTCATCAGCTCGGCTGCAGATGGTGTCATCCATGGGGCTGTTGCTGGTTATTAACTATCTCCAGTATTCTCACCTGGGAACATGCACCAGCTCACTTAGACTTTGGATGAATTATACATCCACCCAGCACCATTTCTCTGGGCCAGATCTTTCCCAAGACCCCATAGATGCAGGCCCGTTCCAGTGCCCACGTACGCTGACTTGGGGTTTCTCATTCGACCGGAAGTTCTCTGTGTTGTCCTCTCTTCCAAAGAAACTGCAGGCTTGTCCAAGGAGAGCTGATGCCGGTAGCTACCTGGGCTCCAGCTCTTTGGGCACAACCCGTCTTGCCCTGCAGCCCCTCCCATCTGTCCAGGCCACTCCCATCTGCCCTGGTCCCTCCTGCTGCTCTGGGCCCCTTCAACCTGTCCTGGCCTCTCCTGTCTACCCTGGCCCTTCGCACCCTCCAAGGAGTGACAATAACATCAGCAGCCAGGGAACAATACAGCGTTGCCCTCATCGCAGCTCATTAGCAACTGAAGAGAAACACCTTGGAAAAGGTGGCTTTGAGGGATCAAGTCTGAACCTGTAGGCCATGAGCCCATTAGAAAGAGCCTGTCCTATCCTTGGCTCCTCACTCTCTTTCCTCCTTCTTTCTGGTTGGGAATCTGGCTGAGACCCAGGAAGGGGCTGGCCAGACTCGCTATTTCTGGCCTGTCATGGCCAGGAATTAGGACTCGTATCGTTCAGCCGAAGGGAATGAAAATTAGGGTATTTTGAGAATACTTTTGCTCTTTTTCAAAGCTCTATGCTGGGAGAGAAACAAGGATTAACCATACACTTTCAAGCAAAGAAGATCGTTTTGTAAAAGAAAAAAAATCCATATAGTTACTCTTTCTTTGTTTTACTTTATCTATGGAGATCCTCTTTCTTGATCCTCTATACATCCACACTGGTGAAGCAGTATGACTTCAGTGGTCCAAGTGTGTCCTCCAGGACTTACCTCCAGAGCCAGTCAGCAGTGAAGGAGGAGAAGCCATGCCCCTCAGTCAAGGACTCTGGCCCATTTGTAAATGTGCCTGGCAGCCTTCAAACACAGGTCTAGGCCACGTGTCCTGCCCACCAGTAAGACGATTGTCCTTTCTTTGGACGCAATCTCAAGTGTTCCCTCATAGTCATACAGTTTCACAAATTATAATCGTCCATCAGAGAACTTGTTAGGGAAATAAAAATGGAGGCAGTCTTGTTCAGGCTTCAGAAGCAGGAAAGCAGGCCTCTGACCAACTTCTGACCTTGCCTGGACCCTACCTGGAAGACATGCCTGCCTGCAAGCACACCAGTTGTTACCAGCAAGTCAAACAGCACCTTAGACAAGAAAGAGAGTGGGTCTTGGAATCTCTTAAGCTCCTTAGGTCCTGCCCAGTGCTCCGGGGTCTAAGAAGTCTTATGATTACAAAGCAAGAAGCATTGTAAAAGTTAAAACCAGAGCTGCATTTTTGCAGGCAAACTGATGATGATACCACTTTGAAGCCTGGAATTATAAGCAGGAGCCCCCCAAACTGCGATTTGAAGTCTCACTTGGATGGACCACCCTGGACCCTTTCCCAGCTGGGACTCCAGGTTGCTGTCATTCTGGCCTTTGCAGCAATGTTCAAGTTTGGATGTAAGTTGGCACAATTTGGTGTTGTGTACACTGTTATTTCTGTCTATCGTTTCTATTTCTTTTCTTTTAATGACTGTATATTGAAATTAAGTCAAATAACCTTTTAAAAAGTTGAAATTGCTTGTTTGTGTGTTATCAGTGGTTTCTTTTGTTAATGAATCCTTTCAACCTAAAAGGAAAGCTAAACTTTCGAAAAAACAGAGCTGAGCCTTGAACTCTAGCTCTACCCAAAAGGAACTGAAGCACCAAATGGTGCCAAAATACAGCTTAGCATGACAAAGTCACGCTGCTTCAAGACAGGACGTCCAGAAGACAGAACACCATATTTCATGGTGATATTTGGAGAAAGGATATCATTCACAGCCCTGTGATCTTCAGGAAGTCCAAGAACCAAAGGCCCATGTTCTTTGGTTCAAACAAAGAACAGTCACTGTTCTGAGCAGCTTCCAAAGGTCCCACTGAGCTCTCCTTTCATAGCTCTTAGGGTATCAGAGATGTGACTTCCCCTCCAAACTTCCATCCTAGACATTCCTGGAAGAATGATCTGAGCCCAAATTGCTAGTGTTTGCACGCCCTTCACTTAGATGATGCACAGTCAAACCTCAGTCGCACGGAAATATGAAATAGGGAGATTAGGCAAGCAGTTTGTTACAAGAAGGCTACAAGTCAGAAGCAGCAATAATGATACTAGTTAAACTTACTGAGTGCTCACTTTGTGCCTTAAGACTTCCCTGGTGGCTCAGACAGTAAAAGCGTCTGCCTACAATGCGGGAGACCCAGGTTCAAACTGTGGGTAGGGAAGATCTCCTGAAGAAGGAAATGGCAACTCACTCCAGTAGTCTTCCCTGGAAAATCCCATGGACGAGGCAGCCTGGTGGGCTACAAATCCATGGGGTCGCAAAGAGTCGGACACGACTGAGCGATTTCACTTTCACTTTCACTTTATGCCAGGCTATCTATTGTGCCAAGCAGTTAACACGCAGAATTTATGTAATCTTCTCTGTAACTGTATAAGGTAAGTACTATTACCATTTACAAATTGCAAGCAAGGAATTAGACGGCAGGTTTGAAATCTGATTTGTTTTGTAGAAAATGAAATTCTTAAAGTAAGTATGATAATCAATGGGAAGCAAAGTCAAGTGAATTTTGAGTCAAGACTACATACCCTGGGAGTTTCAAAGAAGGAACAGACAGGAGATCTGCCCTTATAACATACAACTCTGAGGATTAACTATGCAGACCATTCTAGAAGAGTCCTGTAGACAGATTTCATTGATTTAAAAAGAATTTGTGTAGATATTTATCCAGGCCCTGCTCAGTGTTCACGTCTCAGGTATAGATGTTAAAACAGACAGAAAATGAGTCAAAGCCTTCAAGGCAGCCCATAATTAAGTGCTGCAATGAGTGATACAGAGCATGGATGTGTGTGGAAAGGGGCATAGTGTGTGACGCCAGAGAAGCCTAGAGGGGGATGTGGGAGGAGAATGGACTTGCTTCAGGCCCTGATAGATGGACATGAGGTGAGGACCAGCATGCTCGGAGACAGGGAGCAGAAACATCATGCAAAGATGCAGGGAGGTGGGAAAGGACCCTACCAGAGCATGGAGAGGGTGACACTGAGCTGGAAGTGGGTGGTTAGGGAGGCCGGGACCGAGGAGGGACTGACTCTCTCTCTCCCCAGCACCCAACTTCCACATTCCTCTAGAAATAAATACAGGAGAAAGACAGCTGGTCAATATCAAGTAGTCAGTCAAGCAGGCCCTGCCTCCTGACATGGTTTCTTTGGAGCATTTCCTTCAGGTCTGTGACAAGATGAGACTAATACCAGCTCCCTCCATCTTTGCAAGAAAGAGCTGATCCCTTAAAGAGACAGATTGGAATTCTCTTGCTTCTTGGAAAGAGACCTGGTTGAAAGGTAGAGTTAAAAGAAGGAGGAAGAGAGTCTAGAATAAGAATCAACCCAAACAAGCAACACACACATAATAATTTCAAACATTAAAATACTGAGAGAAAGTTGCAAGCTCCTTCAGTTCAGTTCAGTCGCTCAGTCGTGTCCGACTCTTTGCGACCCCATGGACTGCAGCATGCCAGGCCTCCCTGTCCATCACCAACTGCTAGAATTTACTCAAACTCATGTCCATTGAATCGGTGATGCCATCCAACCATCTCATTCTCTATCATCCCCTTCTCCTCCTGCCTTCAATCTTTCCCACCATCAGGGTCTTTTCAAATGAGTCAGTTCTTCGCATGAGGTGGCCAAAGTATTGGAGTTTCAGCTTCAACATCAGTCCTTCCAATGAATACTCAGGACTGATTTCCTTTAGGATGGACTGGTTGGATCTTCTTGCAGTCCAAGGGACTCGCAAGAGTCTTCTCCAGCAGCACAGTTCAAAAGCATCAATGCTTCAGCACTCAGGTTTCTATATAGTTCAACTCTCACATCCATACATGACTACTTGAAAAATCATGACCTTAACTAGAGTCTAGTCATATTTATTTGTTATTTTGCCTGTGCTGGGTTTTCATTGCTGCTGGTAGGCTTCTTCTAGTTGTGGAAAGCAGGGGCTACTCTTTGCTGCCGTGCGCAGGCTCCTCCTCGCAGTGGCTTCTCTCATGCGGAGCACCAGCTCTAGGTGAGAGGCTCAGCAGTTGCAGCACACGGGCTCAGTAGTTGTGGCACATGGGTGCAGTTGCACCCTGGCATGTGGGATCTTCCTGACCAGAAATTGAACCTGTGTCCCCAGCATTGGCGAGCAGAGGGGAGCCACTGCGTGCTCCAGACACCTCCCATTCCAGAGATGCGTCTCTTGTGGCGAGTCACACCCCAGGAGGGCTGGGACTGTGGGAGAACTAGGCGTGTTCTGGGCAGTCAGGTGACCGGGGCCAAGGACCAGAGGTGAAAGTGGGCAGAAAGCCAAGCGGGATGGCTGTGTGCATTCCACTAGAGAAAGAAAGGCACCCCTGGGGGGTGCCAGGGGCAGAGGAAGTCAGCACACTGATGACATCTGTAAACCACTCAAGTGGGACCCTGCCCACTCCCCTCAAATCCTGTAATTTGTGGGGTGCAGTTATCACTGGGACAATGGATGGGTTTGGAGACAGCTTCTTCTTATAATCCCCACGAAGAGTATCTGAAGGCTGGAGAGACAGAAGCTGGGCACATAGGAAGCGAGTCACTTTTGGTTTTATGGAGACTTTCGTTTCCTGGAAATATTATCAATAAATATGTATATTTGTTTCTAGGGGAGTCTGCAGAACTTCACAGACATCTTATAGGATGATTCACAACTTGTGTCAGAGATATCTGTACCAAACTGATATTCCGAGTCAAATTTTATATTAGAGAGGCTGGGGTTATAAAAATTTATGAGGAAATGTGTGACAAAACCAGGAGACAGGCTCATACTTGCTGTGTCTCTGTCTAATATGATTGCCTCAATGAGTGTTTTTATATTACGTTTTAAATGTCATAAACATTCTCTTTCATATAAAAGCATGTGCATATATATATATATACATCTGCATACACTCAGACCCTTGTACATACATATACCTCTCGGGCTTTCCTGAGAGCAGCGCCTTTGGTTAGAGACACATCATTTCCTGTTTGTGTATCATTTCATGATAGAGACAGTGGGGAAAAACAAATAGTGTGGAGTGTTCGTTTCAAGTATAATATCTTCTTAAAGGTCATGTGTAAGCACAGCTTTTATCAATCTCATCACATTTTCCATTGACTTGTAGATTTAGCTACTTCAAGATGGCTTTCCTGAAATACATAACACCTCTTAATTACCAATTGGATAAGCTCTTACTTCTGTATGCTGAAATAATCAAAGAGGGAGGCTGTGCCATCCCTGGAGCTGGAAGAGTCTGATGGCTCTCCTTGCCCCTCCCCTAGGTCTTCCCAGCTTCTCAGGCTTTTCCCCCACTGGGGGTGTCTCGACATCCCTGGGGAAAGGAATAAACAAGAGTGGGAACCAGAAGGCTGATGCTCAGTGTGAACACTTCTGCTGGTGAGCTGGTTCTCAAATGAGTATCTGTTAACTGGCTGTCGATTTGGGGCTGTGGAGCCAGGTTTACCAATCTTCACATCCCCTGGGACAAACATGGTAAGGGAAGCAGGGAGGCGCTGATCTTACCAGGGGACACCTCACCTCGCTGGCTCACCCCACCAACACCAACACCTCCAGCTGTGAGGGCAGTGTGAACTCTTGGCGTGGGATCCACACAAAGAATCCTGCTCAGCTGCTGTGCACCCCACCTTCTCTCTGTGTGACACTGCTGCAAAGGTTTGTTCCCTTAAAAACAAAGGAATCTGGGGGAGCAGTTTCTACTTTAAAGTCCCAGCTCAACCGCATGGACTGCCATCACAGGATATATATAACATGACAAGGCTTCCCTGAAACTCTTCTTGGACTTTTAAAAAAAATTCCAATGTATCTATTGTCTTGCTGCTTTCCAAACAGGCCTTGAGACAAGCATTCCTAGTCTTAGCATCTTAAAATACATCATGATAAGACATAGATGTTACTTTGCTCATCTGACAGGTGACATGCCTTCTCCTCTGGAGCATCTCAGATCAGAGATACCTTCAGTGACTTGCTCTAAAGGTTGAAGGCACAGAGTACGATGCCTCTTGTCTGCAAAGCCCTCCCTGGATAGTTAAAACTTACCCGCTAACCTTGCCCATCCTAGGAGCACCCCCTTGATCAATGGGTCAACAGAAGGCACTTCTCTGAGAAGCCCCAGAAGGAAGGACAGAGAAGTAGGGGGCTGAGCATGGCCAGCACCTTGCCCTGCTTCCCAGCGTGCTGTGAGTTCACTCCTGAGACACCCCGACAAGAGAAGTGTATATAGCCTCCCCCAACACCCACCCACCAAGGAGGAGCAGCCCCAAAGAGGCAAGCAACTTGGCCAGGGTCATGGCTGTGATCCCAGAACTGGAGCCGGCTGGGCAGCTTCACTGACCCTCACTGGTCCTCTGGCATGGGGAGGCTTCCTGGACTCCAGGTCTTGCCTCGGGCAGTTCCTCTCTCCACCCAGAGATGCATTTAGCTATGATCTGACAAGGCTTCCAGCAATATCGTCAGCAGAGACAAGAGCAGGCCCGGCTCTCCTTTCTGTCCATGAGCATGTGGGGAGAGCAGGGCAGGGCTTCAGCTGTCCTTTTGTCAGGCAAGTCGAGCATGTTAGAGGCTTCTCCCCAATTAAGCTTGGCTCAGAGTCAAGGGGAAGCACTCAGCCTTTCTTAGAGCCCATCCTCAAAGGCCCGAGGCCCAGAACACATTGCTCATCTTTCCCTGGGTGGGCGGACTTCAGAGATGTGGGCATGGAGCCCAGTGGGAAGCGTGTGTGTGACTGCAGCAGGGAGGATCAGACCAGGAGGGCAGGCTGCAGGCCAGAGGGATGGATGGATGAGGGACACAGGGGCCAGAAGGAGGAATGGGGTCTAGAGGGGAGAGGAAGTATGGGAAGGGTTAGAGGGTGGAGAGGAGAGGGGACAGGGAGAAGAAGGGAAAGGGGGAGGAGAACAAGATCCAGAGCAAGCAACTGAGAAGTGGCCAGGAAGAAAGGATTGGGGAGATAGACGCCCTGGCCACTCGTGGGGGTGGTGACACTTCCGGGAGAACAAATTTGGAACAGCCTGGCCTCTGTTCCTACTTCATCATTCCCTCTCCCCTTTGTCATTTTAGTCCTGTTCCAAGGAAATATACCAACTCTGTTCAGAGTAGACTGGATCACACAAGCTCTCCAAGGGAAAGAGGAAGATACACCCGTCAGACCTCAGCTTAGCTTCTGGGTAGAAAACAGACCATCTGTTCCCAGTTTTGCTGTGCCCTGCTGAGTCAGGGTCTGTGCTCAGAGTGCCTGTGGATTAGTGATTAGGTTTTTAAGAGCTTGTCAAGTTTTTTCTCTCACCCTGACCAGCAAAGTGTGAGTCAAAAGAAACCTGCCTAATGGCCCCCTCCTTTTTCCTGCCCTCCCCCTTTCCATCTTAACAAGCCTCAGGGGACTGTGGTTCTTTCCTCTGGGAACTGCCTCTTGCCTGCCCCACCCCACCCCCAACACTGCACAGTGAAACGTGCTCCCTTCCTCTGTCATTTGCATCTTAATGTTCCGAACCTACAATCAAGAAGCCTTGTGTGAAAAAATGAAGAGGGAGTTAGAGAAATCTGGGCTAATTCTTAACCTTGATGAATTATACCTAACTATAGAAGCTTCGTGATGAGGCTTTGAAAAAGATACTGAAATCAGTTTACCACCGAGAAAGGTGCCAGATAGAAGCAGAAACAGAGTCCTGATGTTGTCTTTAGCCACAGTGGAGACATTACAGTGTGTGTGTGTGTGTGTGTGTGTGTGTGTGTGTGTGTGTGTGTGTGTGTGTGTGTGTTGGGGGATGGGGATTATAAAACCCCGCCTCATACAGAATCTTTGTTTCAGATTTGGGTTTGGGTTGGATTTGTGTTTGTGTGTGTCTGTGTTGCAGAAAGGGGGACCCCTTCCAGGGCTGGAAACTGAGCTCTGGTCTAACACTGGGAAATGAATTGTCCGAGGAGACACATGTGCTGACAAAGCAAGAGATTTTATTGGGAAATGGCCCCCAGACAGAAAGCAGGAGGGTAAGGGAACCCAGGAGAACTGTTCTGTCACATGGCCCTCAGTCTCGGGTTTTATGGTGATGGGATTAGTTTCCGGGTGGTCTTTAGCCAGTTATTCCAACTCAGAGTCCTTCCTGGCGGTGCATGTCTTCTTCAGCCAAGATGGATGCCAGTGAGAAGCGTTCTGGGACGTGGTTGTAAGGTAGAGTTTGGGCCCAGGCAGAAAAAGGAAAGACGATCTCAACAGAAGTGGTTTACCTTTATTCAGGCAAGGACGGGCAACAGTCGGCCTAACTCACAGGTTGAGTGCAGAGGGATCAGGGAGGCTCCATATTTATAGGGAGGCTTCTGGAAGCGATAAGGGAAACGTTAATCAGGCGGGATGTTTTGGGTATTCTTTAGTTTAGATGGCATGTGTAGTCGGGCAGGGGGTGATAAGTCTTCTGGGCAGGTGTAGCGGATGGAAGGTTTCTGGACAGGGGGTGGTAAGTCCCAGACAGAAGAAGCCTGGAGCATCAGGGTGGGGCCTAAAGTTCTGTTTTGTTTTCTCCGAAGTTGTATGATTCAGCAAGGGCCTTTGAGACTGCTGTTTTCTTTTCTAGGCCCAAAAGACTCCTTCAGTGGTCTGCTATGTGGTGTCTCCTTTTGATCTTTCCCAAACTCCTCCAGTTGGTGATAGCTTATTAGCTCTATGTTCCTCACCAGGACCTCCTGTCATAAAACAACTCATGCAAATGGTTACTATGCCTGGCCAAGGTGGGCGGTCTCAGTCAGCATGCTTCCCCTAACATGTGTAGCAAAGTTTTATTAAAGTATAAAAAGGACAGAGAAAGCTTCTGACAAAGACATCAGAAAGGGGACAGAGTGCCCCCATTGCTAGTCTTATAAAGGCCTTATATATTTTTATCAGACCCATTCCCACAACTTTTCCTTTTCATTATAGGGGACTGGAATGCAAAAGTAGGAAGTCAAGAAACACGTGGAGTAACAGGCAAATTTGGCCTTGGAATGCGGGATGAAGCAGGGCAAAGACTAATAGAATTTTGGCAAGAAAATGCACTGATCATAGCAAACACCCTCTTCCAACAACACAAGAGAAGATTCTACACATGGACATCACCAGATGGTCAACAGCAAAATCAGATTGATTATATTCTTTGCAGCCAAAGATGGAGAAGCTCTATACAGTCAACAAAAACAAGACCAGGAGCTGACTGTGGCTCAGATCATGAACTCCTTATTACCAAATTCAGACTCAAATTGAAGAAAATAGGGAAAATCGCTAGACCATTCAGGTATGACCTAAATCAAATCCCTTATGATTATACAGTGGAAGTGAGAAATAGATTTAAGGGCCTAGATCTGATAGATAGAGTGCCTGATGAACTATGGAATGAGGTTCGTGACATTGTACAGGAGACAGGGATCAAGACCATCCCCATGGAAAAGAAATGCAAAAAATCAAAATGGCTGTCTGGGGAGGCCTTACAAATAGCTGTGAAAAGGAGAGAGGCAAAAAGCAAAGGAGAAAAGGAAAGATATAAGCATCTGAATGCAGAGTTCCAAAGAATAGCAAGAAGAGATAAGAAAGCCTTCTTCAGCGATCAATGCAAAGAAATAGAGGAAAACAACAGAATGGGAAAGACTAGAGATCTCTTCAAGAAAGTCAGAGATACCAAGGGAACATTTCATGCAAGATGGGCTCGATAAAGGACAGAAATGGTATGGACCTAACAGAAGCAGAAGATATTAAGAAGAGGTGGCAAGAATACACGGAAGAACTGTACAAAAAAGATCTTCACGACCCAGATAATCATGATGATGTGATCACTAATCTAGAGCCAGACATCCTGGAATGTGAAGTCAAGTGGGCCTTAGAAAGCATCACTACGAACAAAGCTAGTGGAGGTGATGGAATTCCAGTTGAGCTGTTTCATCCTGAAAGATGATGCTGAAATCCTGAAAGATGATGCTGTGAAAGTGCTGCACTCAATATGCCAGCAAATTTGGAAAACTCAGCAGTGGCCACAGGACTGGAAAAGGTCAATTTTCATTCCAATCCCAAAGAAAGGCAATGCCAAAGAATGCTCAAACTACCACACAATTGCACCCACCTCAGTAAAGTTCAGTTCAGTTCAGTTCAGTTCACTCAGGCATGTCTGACTATTTGTAAACCCATGGACTTCAGCACACCAGACTTCACTGCCCTTCATCAAGTCCCGAAGCTTACTCAAACTCATGTCCATTGAGTTGGTGATGCCATCCAACCATCTTATCCTCTGTTGTCCCCTTCTCCTCCTGCCTTCAATCTTTCCCAGCATCGGGGTCTTTTTCAATGAGTCAGTTCTTCACATCAGGTAGCCAAAATATTGGAGTTTCAGCTTCCACAGCAGTCCCTCCAATGAATACCCAGGACTGATCTCCTTTAGGATGGACTGGTTGGATCTCCTTGCAGTCCAAGGGACTCTCAAGAGTCTTCTCCAGACCACAGTTCAAAAGCATCAATTCTTCAGTACTCAGCTTTCTTTATAGTTCAACTCTCACATCCATACATGACTACTGGAGAAGCCACAGCTTTGACTAGATGGACCTTTGTTGGCAAAATTATATCTCTGCTTTTTAATATGCTGTCTAGGTTGGTCATAACTTTCCTGCCAAGGAGTAAGCATCTTTTAATTTCATGGCTGCAGTCACCATCTGCAGTGATTTTTGGAGCCCAGAAAAATAAAGTCTGTCACTGTTTCCACTGTTTCCCCAACTATTTGCCAGAAGTTATAGGACCAGATGCCATGATCTTAGTTTTCTGAATGTTGAGCTCTAAGCCAACATTTTCACTTTCCTCTTTCACTTTCATCAAGAGGTTCTTTAGTTCTTCACTTTCTGCCATAAGGGTGATGTTGTCTGCATATCTGAGGTTATTGATATTTCTCTCGGCAGTCTTGATTCCAGCTTGTGCTTCTTCCAGCCCAGCGTTTCTCATGATGTACTCTGCATATACGTTAAATAAGCACGGTGACAATATACAGCCTTGACGTACTCCTTTCCTGATTTGGAACCAGTCTTTTGTTCCATGTCCAGTTCTAAGTGTTGCTTCTTGACTTGCACACAGATTTCTCAGGAGCCAGATCAGGTGGTCTGGTATTCCCATCCATTGAAGAATTTACCACATTTTGTTGTGATCCACACAGTCAAAGGCTTTGGCTTAGTCAACACAGCAGAAGTAGATATTTTCCTGGAACTCTCTTGCTTTTTTGATGATCCAGTGGATGTTGGCAGTTTGATCTCTGGTTCCTTTGCCTTTTCTAAAACATGTTTGAACATCTGGAAGTTGACGGCTCACACTGAATCCTGGCTTGGAGAGTTTTGAGCATCATTTTGCTAGTGGCGGCTGCATGGTACTGGAGCAGTGAGTGGCTGAGAGGAGATCCTCCATGTCCAAGGTCGGGAGCAGTGGCTGTGCTTTGCTGAACTGGCCATGAGGAGATACTCCATGTCCAAGGTCAGAGAAACCCCAGTAAGATGGTAGGTGCTGGAGCGGCTGGGTAGAGATACTCCACATCCTAGGTCAAAGAATAAGCCCCAGCAAGACCGTAGGAGGGGCGAATTTGTGTTTAGAATCAAACCCCATGAGACAGTCAGAGGGCTCAAACAAACATTCTATGCACCCAGGACCCCACAGAGACTGAGACGGAAATGTGTCTGAGCATCTCCTGTGGAGTTAAGGGTCAGCAGTGGCCTGCCACAGGGACAGGGGCTCTGCGTGTAGCAGACTTGGGTATAGCATAAGCCCTCTTGGAGGAGGTCGGCACTAACCCCACCATAGAGCTGCCAGAACTTCCACAGGACTAGGAAATAGACTCTTGGAGGGCACAAACAGAACCTGTGTGCACCAGGACCTAGGGGAAAGGAGCAGTGAACCCACTGCGAGTGTCCAGGGGTCTCCAGCGGAGGCATGGGTTGGTGGTGGCCTACTGCAGGGTTGAGGGCAGTGAGTGTAGAAGAACATGCATGGGACCTTTTGAAGGAGATTGTCATTATATTAATTATCTCCACCACAGCTTAGCCCCAGGTAAATAGCAGGGAGGGAACACAGCTCCACCCATCAACAGAAAATTGGATTAAAGATTTACCAAGCATGGCCCTGCCCATCAGAACAGGACCCAGTTTCCCCTTCATCAGTCTCTCTCATCAGGAAGCTTCCATAAGCCTCTCATGGATGTCTTCTCCATCAGAGAGCAGACAGATTGAAAACCACAATCACAGAAAAATAACCAATCTAATCACATCGACCAATTAGCCTTGTCTAACTCAATGAAACTATGAGCCAAGCAGTGTAGGCCACCCAAGACGGATCGGTCATGGTGGAGAGTTCTGACAAAATGTGGTCCACCAGAGAAAGGAATGGCAAACCACTTCAGTATTCTTGTCTTGAGAACCCCAGGAACAGTATGAAAAGGCAAAAAGATAGAACACTGAAAGATAAACTACCCAGGTTGGTAGGTGCCCAACATGTTACTGGAGATCAATGGAGAAATAACTCCAGAAAGAATGAACAGATGGAGCCAAAGCAAAAACAACAGCCAGTTATGGATGGAACTGGTGATGCAAGAAAGGCCCAATGCTATAAAGAGCAATATTGCATAGGAACCCGGAATGTTAGGTCCATGAATCAGGGCAAATTGGAAGTGGCCAAACAGGAGATGGCAAGAGTGAAGGTTGACATTCTAGGAATCAGCGAACTAAAATGGACTGGAATGGGTGAATTTAACTCAGATGACCATTATATCTACTACTGTGGGCAAGAATACCTTAGAATAAATGGAGTAGTCATCATAGTCAACAAAAGAGTCTGAAATGCAGTACTTGGATACAATCTCAAAAACGACAGAATGATCTCTGTTTGTTTCCAAGGCAAACAATTCAATATCATGGTGATCCAAGTCTATACCCAGACCAATATTGCTGAACAGGCTGAAGCTGAATGATGCTATGAAGACCTACAAGACCTTCTAGAACTAACACCCAAAAAAGATGTCTTTTTCATTATAGGGGACTGGAAATCAAAAGTAGGAAGTCAAGAAACACCTGGAGTAACAGGCAAATTTGGCCTTGGAGTACAAAATGAAGCAGGGCAAAGGCTAATAGAGTTTTGCCAAGAGAACGCACTGGTCATAGCAAACACCCTCTTCCAACAACACAAGAAAAGACTCTACACATGGACATCACCAGATGGTCAATAGTAAGATCAGATGATTATATTCTTTGCAGCTAAAGATGGAGAAGCTCTATACAGTCAGCAAAAACAAGACCAGGAGCTGACTGTGGCTCAGATCATGAACTCCTTACTGCCAAATGCAGGCTCAACTTGAAGAAAATAGGGAAAACCACTAGACCATTCAGGTATTCAAATCCCTTATGATTTAAATCCCTTACAGTTATACAGTGGAAGTAAGAAATAGATTTAAGGGGCTAGATCTGATAGACAGAGTACCTGATGAACTATGGACAGAGGTTCGTGACATTGTACAAGAGACAGAGATCAAGACCATCCCCAAGAGAAAGAAATGCAAAAGAGAAAAATGGCTGTCTGAGGAGGCCTTACAAATAGCTGTGAAAAGAAGAGAAGTGAAAAGCAAAGGACAAAAGGAAAGATATACCCATTTGAATGCAGAGTTCCAAAGAATAGCAAGAAGAGATAAGAAAGCCTTCAGTGCAAAGAACTAGAGGAAAACAATAGAATGGGAAAGATTAGAGATCTCTTCAAGAATATTAGAGATACTAAAGGAACATTTCATGCAAAGATGGGCACAATAAAGGACAGAAATCATATGGACGTAACAGAAGCAGAAGATATTAAGAAGTGGTGTCAAGAATACACAGAAGAACTGTACAAAAAACTGTACTGTGGTATTTTTATTCCATATCTTCATTACTGAGATAATCACTCACCTAGAGCCAGACATCCTGGAATGCAAAGTCAAGGGGGCTTTAGGAAGCATCATTACGAACAAAGCTAGTGGAGGTGATGGAATTCCAGTGGAGCTCTTTCAAATCCTAAAAGATGATGCTGTGTTAAGTGCTGCACTCAATATGCCAGCAAATTTGGAAAACTCAGCAGTGGCCACAGGACTGGAAAAGGGCAGTTTTCATTCCAATCCCAAAGAAAGGCAATGGCAAATTTGCTCAAATTGCCGCACAATTGCACTCATTTCACACACTAGTAAATAATGCTCAAAAATTCTCCAAGCCAGGCTTCAGCAATATGTGAACCGTGAACTTCCAGATGTTCAAGTTGGTTTTAGAAAAGGCAGAGGAACCAGAGATCAAATTGCCAGCTTCTGCTGGATCACTGAAAAGCAGGAGAGTTCCAGAAAATAATCTATTTCTGCTTTCTTGACTATGCCAAAGTCTTTGACTGTGTGGACCACAATAAAGTGTGGAAAATTCTGAAAGAGATGGGAATACCAAACCACCTGACTTGCCTCCTGAGAAATCTGTAAACAGGTCAGAAAGCAACAGTTTGAACTGGACATGAAACAACAGACTGGTTCCAAATATAAAAATTATTACATCAAGGCTGTATATTGTCACCCTGCCTATATACACAGTACATCATGAGAAATGCTGGGCTGGATGAAGCACAAGCTGGAATCAAGATTGCCGGGAGAAATATCAATAACCTCAGATATGTAGATGACACCACCCTTATGGCAGAAAGTGAAGAGGAACTAAAGAACCTCTTGATGAAAGTGAAAGAGGAAAGTGAAAAAGTTGGCTTAAAACTCAACATTCAAAAAAACTAAGATCATGGCATCTGGTCCCAGCTCTTCATGGCAAATAGATGGGGAAACAACAGAAACAGTGTCAGACTTTATTTTTGGGGGCTCCAAAAATCACTGCAGATGTTGACTGCAGATATGAAATTAAAAGATGCTTACTCCTTGGAAGAAAACTTATGAGCAACCTAGACAGCATATTAAAAAGCAGAGACATTACTTTGTCAACAAAGGTCCACCTAGTCAAAGCTGTGGCTTTTCCAGTGGTCATGTATGGATGTGAGAGCTGGACTGTAAAGAAAGCTGGGGGCCAAAGAATTTTGAACTGTGGTGTTGGAGAAGACTTTTGAGAGTCCCTTGGACAGTAAGAAGATCCAACAATTTCATCCTAAAAGAAATTAGACGTTACTCTTCATTGGAAGGACTGATGCTGAAGCTGAAACTCCAATAATTTGGTCACCTGATGTGAAGAACTGACTCATTTGAAAAGACCCTGATGCTGTGGAAGATTGAAGTCAGGAGGAGATGGGGACAACAGAGGATGAGATGGTTGGATGGGATCACTAATTCAATGGACATGAGTTTGAGTAAGCTCTGGGAGTTGGTGATGGACAGGGAGGCCTGGAGTGCTGCAGTCCATGGGGTCACAAAGAGTCAGACATGACTGAGCCACTGAACTGACTGAACCAGACCCACTCCCACAACATATGTCTTAATATAGAAAGATTAGTCAGAAGGTTCTTGTTAAGGAGAAACATGTCCTGGAGCAAGATACATTGTTAAATTGACAAAGACAAAGCGCTGTAGAAAAAAAATGTTTATTCTTTGATCCTCCTTGAGAGCTTCAGACCCCTTTCTCCTCCTTGAGAGCCCTGGACCTCTTCCACCTTGAGGGCCCTGGACTCCTTATCAACCTACCTAACAATTTCCTCTCTCACTCTCCCCTTTTTCTTGTAGGAGAATTATGTTGCCAAGGGAAAGGGGTGGTATTTTTATTCCATAACTACTTCCTGCTGGTGAGGGGCATTGTCCCTAAATTGTTGAGGAAACATATTCTCCTAATCCTCATATTGAGGGTCTCTGACCCAGGGGCCCCAAGTAATAGTTGGAGGAGGGGGCACTTGTGAGAGCTTGGATAGCTGATCGTAATCTAAAAGCTTTCACAGTTTGTGATGGACAGGGAGGCCTGGCATGCTGCAGTCCATGGAGTTGCAAAGAGTTGGACATGACTGAACAACTGAACTGAGTTCAAGATTCATGAATAATAAATGAGACTGTGGTTACAGATGTAAGGCAGATGTGGGCTTCCCTGGTGGCTCAGAAGGAAAAGCATATTCCCACAATACAGGAGACCTGGGTTCAATCCCTGCCGGGAAGATCCCCTGGAGAAGGAAATGGAAACCCACTCCAGTACTCTTGCCTGGAAAATTCCATGGGTGGAGGAGCCTGGTAGGCTCCTGTCTCAGATTACAAAGAGTTACACATGGTTGAGCAACTTCACTTCTCATGTATGGCAGAATAGTCATTAAACCAAGTTAAAACATAACCAAAATTAAAAGTCACATTATGTCTATAGTTAAGGTACAATGTATTATATCAGTCCATATTAGATGCCATCAGATCAAGAAGAGGCATCACATATGATTGTAGTTGGTGAAGGTATTTGCAGAGTTGAAGAAAGTATTTTTCTTGAAGTGGAGAAATCAACCATGTGAAGCCTTCAACTGATGAGGAGGTTGAAAACCTGAAAGCTGAGTCACATAGTTAGTTAATTCTAAGGATTCATTTACTTTCTCTGGAAGGAAAGTTCAGTTCAGTTCAGTTCAGTTCAGTTGCTCAGTCATGTCCGACTCTTTGTGACCCCTGGAACTGCAGCATGCCAGGCCTCCCTGTCCATCACCAACTCCCGGAGTCCACCCAACCCGATGTCCATTGAGTCAGTAATGCCATCAAACCATCTCTTTCTCTGTCATCCCCTTCTCCTCCTGCCCTCAATCTTTCCCAGCATCAGGGTCTTTTCCAATGAGTCAGCTCTTTGCATCAGGTGGCCAAAGTATTGGAGTTTCAGCTTCAGCATCAGTCCTTCCAATGAACACCCAGGACTGATCTCCTTTAGGATGGACTGGTTGGATCTCCTTGCAGTCCAAGGGACTCTCAAGAGTCTTCTCCAACACCACAGTTGGAAAGTATCAATTCTTCAGTGCTCAGCTTTCTTTATAGTCAAACTCTCACATCCATACATGACTATTGGAAAAACCATAGCCTTGACTAGACAGACCTTTGCTGGCAAAGTAATGTCTCTGCTTTTTAATATGCTGTCTAGGTTGGTCATAAATTTCCTTCCAAGGAGTAAGTGTCTTTTAATTACATGCCTGCAGTCAACATCTGCAGTGATTTTTGGAGCCCAGAAAAATAAAGTCTGTCACTGTTTCTATTGTTTCCCCATCTATTTTCCATGAAGTGATGGGACCAGATGCCATGATCTTAGTTGTCTGAATGCTGAGTTTTAAGCCAAATTTTTCACTTGTCTCTTTCACTTTCATCAAGAGGCTCTTTAGTTTGTTTTCGCTTTCTGCCATAAGGGTGGTGTCATCTGCATATCTGCGGTTATTGATATTTCTCCCAGCAATCTTGATTCCAGCTTGTGCTTCCTCCAGCCCAGCATTTCTCATGATGTACTCTGCTTATAAGTTAAATAAGCAGGACGACAATATTCAACCTTGATGTACTCCTTTCCCAATTTGGAACCAATCTTTTGTTCCATGTCCAGTTCTTAATACCTGGGGTTCCTCAGGTGTAATTAGAATGGTAGCATGTGTAGGGACCCCTGGGCACCTCTGTCCTGAGGGTTGGCTTTTTATACCTGCTGTGTGAACACTGCAAACCTCACATTCATTCACCCATCCTCTGAGTACCCACTGTGTGTGAGGCCTGGACCCTCCCCAGCGACTGGTTCCTGGACATCACTTCCAGTCTAGCCAGGTGTCACCTCTGCCTTCAGGATCATCCACTGGTCATCCCAGGTCTTCCCAGCTTCTGGCACTGTGCTCTACTGGGGCCACCATACCTCATGGCCATCACCACCTGTGACTGGGGCCACTGTGTCTAATGGCCATCACCACTTGTCCTGGGAGCCACAGCCCATCCCCTGCGAGCAAAGGGCTTTGCAGGCTCCCCTCTCAGCTGGGCTGCTTGGCTCCTGCCAGCCCCAACGGATCCTAGCCTGCAGCCAGGACTGCCCTGGAGCCCACACCATGCCACAGCTGCCAGAGGGCATAGTCAGTCCTGGTGACTCTGGGGAAGACATCTGCCTTCTTTGATTTGCTCTCTGTAAAGAAGGGTCCTCAGGTTGTACTTGGGTCCTGATGTTTTATTTTTTCAGTGGGGATGGTGTGGGGTGGGTGGATAGCACTTTTGGATTTGTTTCCACCTATTAATATTATTAACTTCCCAGCTCTCAGGCTTTGGGATGGCAGCCAAGTGGAGAGCCCTGCAGTCCTCAGAACTGCCCCTCTTCTCCTCTCCTGAAGTATGGGTTCCCTGCTGGGCCCAGCTCCTCTTGTCTTTCTTCTCCCCTTAAAATGAGATCTTTCTGCTATAAATAGACACAGGGCCTGTCTCCCAGTTCACTGGTTCAGCAATTTCAAGGTTTGTCCAAGGACAAGAATGTCTTTGAAAGCCCCCTTCCTCCAGCTGTAGAGGGGGCCCTGTTGGCTTTAGAAGCAGGGAGACCCCCTTAGCCAAGGTCAGGCATGATCAGTTGGTAGCTAGAATCACTGTGGACCAGTTTTGGCTGCCCTCCCTCCCAAAATAGGCCTCTCTGGCCTTGCACCTTGTATTTAATGGCTGTTTTGTTTTGAGCTGCTTTGAAAACAAATCCTGGATATTGGCCACCTGCGTGACTCTGTTCCACTCCTCAGATGAATGGATGGAGCACAGCCTCGTTAGATGATGCAACACGCTGAGGGGAGACACTTGGGACAGGCAGTCTCCAAGGCTCTAAGTGTAGACCGTCTTCCAAGCAGAGCTGCCAGACTTTACAAAGACAAAGCCAATACAGAACTCCCAATTGAATCTGAATTTCGGATAAACTGATGATTTTAGTATGCTGCTGCTTTTAGTCGTTTTGTTGTATCTGACTCTTTGCAACCCCATGGACCATAGCCCATCAGGCTCCTCGGTCCATGGGATTCTCCTGGCAAGAATACTACAGTCGGCTGCCATTGGCTTCTCCAACTTTTGTATGAAAGTTTCTGTATGAGTATGTCCCACATTTTGCATGGAACATACTTATGTTGACATTAAATATGTTGTTGTTTGTTTGTCTGAAATTCGAATCTGGGCATCCCAAAATCCACGTGGCAACCCTTCTGCCAAGGACAAGTCTTATTCTCCCATCTCTTGATAAAATCACTGTCTTCCACTGAGTTTTACTTCTGCACGTTATGAAACCAGTGAACTTTAGGAGATTAATTTTGCTCTTTAAAATTGGAAAAAGAGGGATTTCTTTGGCATTCCAGTGATTAGGACTCAGCTCCACCACTTCAGGGAGTATGGGTTCGATCTCTGGTCAGGGAACTAAGATCCTGCATGCCACATGGCATGGCCAAAAAATAAATAAATTAGGAGAAATAAAAGCCACATGCTTTTAATGTTGTTGTTTAGCTGGTAAGTCATGCCAGACTCTATGACCCCAGGCTCCTCTGTCTGTAGGATTCTCCAGGCAAGAATACAGGAGTGGGTTACCATTTCCTCCTCCAGGGATCTTCCTGACCCAGGGATTGAACCTGTGCTTCCCGCATTGGCAGGTGATTCTTTAGCACTAAGCCACCAGTGAAGACCCATGTTTTTTATACTGATGTATAAATTTTCCCTTTGACTTTTTTTAATCCCTGGAAGTATGTTTTGGCCTGTCCTTCCCACCCACCCCTCCATCTCTCCTGGGTTTAGCAATAGAATCAGTTTCCAGGAAGGAACTAGCAGTGAACTTGATTCTTCTCCACCCAGAGATGTTCAAAGAGATGAAATACTCACACTGGCAAGAGTGCATCTTCACCATCAGAGAGAAGTCAGTGTATCGGCTCTAAGCCCACTGTTTTGACATCTCTAGTCAGAGTTTTCCCCAGCACATGAAGCTTTGACTTGGGAACAGATGGGGTTGTTGTTGTCTGGTCAAACTTCTCTAGATTCAGACTTACTAATGACATTCTTCCATTGAGTGGAACAAGTCTCTAGGGGCTAGGGATGTGTCAGCCTCACCAGCTGGCACAGGTTGTCAGTCCCTGGGAGCTCACTCCTGTTTGAGAAGACACCCATACATAGCCTGGTCAAATGCAGGCCCATCCCCAAAGCACACTTGTTGCTTGCCCAATGGGAGATACTGCTGATTTGGAAACAGGGACTCCACAGCAAGATGCGCACTAAATACCCTCTGACAGCACTCCCCAACAGGGGTGTCAGCCTTCCAGAGTGGCACACATGAGACGCAGGAGGTCATCTCTGCAGCTTCTTGGAGGAGTGGCTTTAGAAGGACCACGAGATGCTCTGACCACCTGCATCGCTTGACCCTGCATTCCTACCTGGGTTCCCTGTGCCCTGAGGTGTTCAGCATGCTCACATCTCCCCCAGGTGTCTGCAATGATCCTAGCTCTGCCACATTCCTGGGCAAGCTGAGCAAATCCTCCCGCAATTCATTTTCTGCTGGAGCTCTGATCCCTGCTGGAGCCCCTGCAGGGAGAGGCCGGCTGAGAGGCTGAGAGCCCTCTGCCCTGGTCCAGGGGTCCTGCCCATTCGCACTCAGCACCTGTGTTGGCCCTTAGTTGGCCAGAAGACAGCAGAGGGGAGCATCTGACAACTTCCCTGTTGCCAGGCAGAGGTGGTCAGTGCAACAGACCCTTCACTCAGGCTATTCATCCACCCTCAGGCTTCTTCCACAAGATTGCTCCTCTTTTAGTATCTATTAAGCAAGCGTTTACTCGGGCTTCCCTTGTGACTCAGTGGAAAAGAACCCACCTACAATGCAGGAGACACAGGAGACACGAGTTCAATCCCTGGGTCAGGAAAATCCCCTGGAGGAGGGCACGGCAACCCACTCTAGTATTCTTGCCTGGAGAGTCCCATGGACAGAGAAGACTGCCAGGCTACAGTCCATAGGGTCACAAAGAGTCAGACGTGACTTAGTGACTGAGCATGTACGTGAGGATTTACTATCCTCTCTCAGTGCCGTTTGGAATGACCTAGACCTTGGCCACAAATGGCTACAGACAGACCCTTTTAGAAAGGCTGCACAGGGGTGTGTGGTCCAGCTGATTTGGGCCTGAGGTGTTGCTTAGTGCATCCCTCTTAGGCCAGATACAGTCCCGGACCTAATAAGGTTAATAGCCTCATGTCTATTTGTGACCATAAGGATGAAGAGAAGGTCATGTCCCCCAGGACCAGAGAGGAGAGCCTTCCCAGTTCTGTGGATGGAGTCAGTCTGCGAGAGGTCTGCTAATCCCCACCCTAGCCTGATTCTCATAGACTGGAGATATTTTCTGCATTTGATTGACTAGGCTGACATTTACAAGCCAAATGATAAATCTTATCTCAATTGGACTCTTATGACTAGAAAACGCCACCCGTAAGCTCTGCGGGTATATTTGCAGAAGTGAATACAATGAAGAAAAAGAGATGAACATACTCACGTGAGCCTGATTTATTAAACTGCGGGTTCAGGTAATGGCCTTGTGTTATCTGCAGGAGGGCTTCTCTGGGGTGATGGTTAGGCCACCTGAACCATCTTCTCCAAGTGGTCCATGAGACACAGCTGACTGCTGAGATGCACATTCCTTCCAGGGGATGTGGGACTCGTGAGAACCTGTTAGACTCCAGTCCTGGCCCGATAAAAGTGTGGGCAGGGCAGGCAGTTTACTGACCAGGACAGCATCTCTCTGATACGTCTGTACCATCTACCTACACCTTGTTCTAGGCTGAGAGATAGTCAGCTCTGGGGCACCGAGGAGGACTAGTACACACGCTTCTTTAGGTCACTGAAAGTCATTGAGCCCAAAGATGGACCACACATGGTGCAGATACTGAGCTGAAGTATTTCTGAAGGATTCAGGGCCACACCCTTAGCAATATGCAGAAATCCAGAGGGCAGGTGTGATTGGAGCAGCCAGTCACAAACATTTGTATTTTTGTTTTCTTGCAATGTGTATTACTGAGGATCCTGGAAAATTTGACTCAAAGAGCAGTGAGTCTGGGCACCTTGAAGGAGGCCAGCCACAGTTCAGCATCAGAGCTGTGTACTGAGCAAGGGCTTGGAGAACCAGGGGGAGTGAGGAGGTGGTGGGAAAAACACACATTATCTGTGTCTTATTAACTTTCTTGATGATAAATTTCTACCTTTTACTTTTAGATTGTCAGAAGAAAAAAAAAAACCCCACAAAACCCAAGCCCAGATAGATCTAAGATTTATTATTTGCAATTTACACAGTTGAGTTCATGTACTTTGAGGACTTCTGGCTGCGCCCGGTGCGCTAAGCGCGGCTGAGAGGAGCTACCCCACGTCAGAGGTCAGGGGCAGAAGCCCGGAAGACCCCATGTCCAGATGGCGGTGGCCAAGAGGAGTTACCCCACGTCCGAGGTCGGGGCAGCGGCTAAGAGTGCCAGGCTGCGACGGCGCAGGAACGGCTGAGAGGAGCCACCTCATGTCCGAGGTCAGGGGCGGTGACTGGAAGGAGCCATCCTGGGTCGGAGGTCAGGGGCGGCGGCTGGGAGGAGCAACCCCACGCCCTGAGGCCGGGGTGGCAATAGGGAGGAGCAACCCCACGTCCAAGGAGTGGTGTAGAGGAGCTATCCCACATAGAAGGTCAGGAAGGGCGGTGGTGAGGAGATACCCTTTGTCCAAGGTAAGGAGCAGCAGCTGTGCTTTGCTGGAGCAGCCGTGAAGAGATACCCCACGCCCAAGGTAAGAGAAACCCAAGTAAGATGGTAGGTGTTGCAAGAGGGCATCAGAGGGCAGACACACTGAAACCATACTCATAGAAAACTAGTCAATCTAATCACTCTAGGACCACAGCCTTGTCTAACTCAATGAAACTAGGCCATGCCTTGTGGGGCCACCCAAGATGGGCGGGTCATGGTGGAGAGGTCTGACAGAATGTGGTCCACTGGAGAAGGGAATGGCAAACCACTTCAGTATTCTTGCCTTGAGAACCCCATGAACAGTATGAAAAGGCAAAATGAAAGGATACTGAAAGAGAACTCCCCAGGTCAGTAGGTGCCCAACACGCTATTGGAGATTAGTGGAGAAATAACTCCAGAAAGAATGAAGGGATGGAGCCAAAGCAAAAACAATACCCAGCTGTGGATGTGACTGGTGACAGAAGCAAGGTCTGATGCTGTAAAGAGCAATGTTGCATAGGAACCTGGAATGTCAGGTCCATGAATCAAGGCAAATTGGAAGTGGTCAAACAAGAGATGGCAAGTGTGAACGTCTACATTCTAGGAATCAGTGAACTAAAATGGACTGGAAAGGGTGAATTTAACTCAGATGACCGTTATATGTACTACTGTGGGCAGGAATTCCTTAGAAGAAATGGAGTAGCCATCATGGTCAACAAAGAGTCTGAAATGCAGTACTTGGATGCAATCTCAAAAACGACAGAATGATCTCAGTTCGTTTCCAAGGCAAACCATTCAATATAATGGTAATTCAAGTCTATGCCCCGACCAGTAACACTGAAGAAGCTGAACTTGAACAGTTCTCTGAAGACCTACAAGACCTTCTAAAACTAACACCCAAAAAAGATGTCCTTTTCATTATAGGGAACTGGAATGCAAAAGTAGGAAGTCAAGAAACACCTGGAGTAACAGGCATATTTGGCCTTGGAGTACAAAATGAAGCAGGGCAAAGACTAATAGAGTTTTGCCAAGAGAACACACTGGTCATAGCAAACACTCTCTTCCAATAACACAAGAGAAGACTCTACACATGGACATCACCAGATGGTCAACACTGAAATCAGATTGATTATATTCTTTGCAGCCAAAGATGGAGAAGCTCTATACAGTCAACAAAAACAAGACTGGGAGCTGACTGTGGCTCAGACCATGAACTCCTTATTGCCAAATTTAGACTTAAACTGAAGAAAGCAGGGAAAACCACTAGACCATTCAGGTATGACCTAAATCAAATCCCTTATGATTATACAGTGGAAGTGAGAAATAGATTTAAGGGTCTAGATCTGATAGATAGAGTGCCTGAAGAACTATGGAATGAGGTTCCTGACATTGTACAGGAGACAGGGATCAAGACCATCCCCATGGAAAAGAAATGCAAAAAACCAAAATGGCTGTCAGGGAGGCCTTACAAATAGCTGTGAAAAGAAGAGAAGTGAAAAGCAAAGGAGAAAAGGAAAGATATAAGCATCTGAATGCAGAGTTCCAAAGAATAGCAAGAAGAGATAAGAAAGCCTTCTTCAGAGATCAATGCAAAGAGATAGAGGAAAAGAACAAAATGGGAAAGACTAGAGATCTCTTCAAGAAAGTTAGAGATACCAAGGGAACATTTCATGCAAGATGGGCTCGATAAAGGACAGAAATGGTATGGACCTAACAGAAGCAGAAGATATTAAGAAGAGGTGGCAAGAATACACAGAAGAACTGTACAAAAAAGATCTTCAGGACCCAGATAATCATGATGGTGTGATCACTCACCTAGAGCCAGACATCCTGGAATGTGAAGTCAAGTGGGCCTTAGAAAGCATCACTATGAACAAAGCTGATGGAGGTGATGGCATTCCAGTAGAGCTGTTTCAGATCCTGAAAGATGATGCTGTGAAAGTGCTGCACTCAATATGCCAGCAAATTTGGAAAACTCAGCAGTGGCCACAGGACTGGAAAAGGGCAGTTTTCATTCCAATCCCAAAGAAAGGCAATGCCAAAGAATGCTCAAACGACCACACAATTGCACTCATCTCACATGCTAGTCAAGTAATGCTCAAAATTCTCCAAGCCAGGCTTCAGCAATACGTGAACCGTGAACTCCCTGATGTTCAAGCTGGTTTTAGAAAAGGCAGAGGAACCAGAGATCAAATTGCCAACATCCGCTGGATCATGGAAAAAGCAAGAGAGTTCCAGAAAAACATCTATTTCTGCTTTATTGACTATGCCAAAGCCTTTGACTGTGTGGATCACAATACACTGTGGAAAATTCTGAAAGAGATGGGATTACCAGACCACCTGACCTGCCTCTTGAAAAATCTGTATGCAGGTCAGGAAGCAACAGTTAGAACTGGACATGGAACAACAGACTGGTTCCAAATAGGAAAAGGAGTACATCAAGGCTGTCTATTGTCACCTTGCTTATTTAACTTCTATTCAGAGTACATCATGAGAAACTCTGGACTGGAAGAAACAGAAGCTGGAATCAAGATTGCCGGGAGAAATATCAATCACCTCAGATATGCAGATGACACCACCCTTATGGCAGAAAGTGAAGAACTAAAGAGGCTCTTGATGAAAGTGAAAGAGGAGAGTGAAAAAGTTGGCTTAAAGCTCAACATTCAGAAAATGAAGATCATGGCATCCGGTCCCATCACTTCATGGGAAATAGATGGGGAAACAGTGGAAACAGTGTCAGGCTTTATTTTTTGGGGCTCCAAAATCACTGCAGATGGTGATTGCAGCCATGAAATTAAAAGATGCTTACTCCTTGGAAGAAAAGTTATGACCAACCTAGATAGCATATTCAAAAGCAGAGACATTACTTTGACTAAGGTCCGTCTAGTCAAGGCTATGGTTTTTCCAGTAGTCATGTATGGATGTGAGAGTTGGACTGTGAAGAAGGCTGAGTGCCAAAGAATTGATGCTTTTGAACTGTGGTGTTGGAGAAGACTCTTGAGAGTCCCTTGGACTGCAAGGAGATCCAATCTGTCCATTCTGAAGGAGATCAGCCCTGGGATTTCTTTGGAAGGAATGATGCTAAAGCTGAAACTCCAGTACTTTGGCCACCTCATGCGAAGAGTTGACTCATTGGAAAAAACTCTGATGCTGGGAGGGATTGCGGGCAGGAGGAGAAGGGGACGACCGAGGATGAGATGGCTGGATGGCACTACTGACTCGATGGATGTAAGTCTGAGTGAACTCCGGGAGTTGGTGATGGACAGGGAGGCCTGGCGTGCTGCGATTCATGGGGTCGCAAAGAGTCGGACACGACTGAGCGACTGAACTGAACTGTCATCTTTCTGACAGTTAAAAGTGTTCTCCCCCTGGAAATTTGGGAGGGCAGATCCCCTATCCCCCGGGCAGTAATTGGAAGCGCAGAATGTAATTGGAAGCACATTATATAATTGAGTGGAGAAAGCAACTCTTCCCGGAAGCAAAAGCCTACTTTGAACGTTGGATGGTATGGGGGCCTTTTGTGTCCTGCCTGGCTATATTTCCAGAGAGCTGGAAAGGCTGACACCCAATGTTTCCTGTAGTGTTTATTTAATGGAACCCCAAATTCCATCATTCTCTATGCTCCCCATCGTCCCTTGTGTGTGTGGCAGGGTCCTTTCTAACATGCACATACTTCTGGGAGACCCAATACAATTCTGCATTTGGAGTGAGCGGTTCTGCCTGCAATGCCACCTTCAGATTCTTCTTTCTTAGATGGCATCTACAGAATAAAACTAGAAAACTATGGATTGCTACTGGTGTTCTTTAACTTCACCATCATGAGTGAGTTTGGCAGGTCATTCTGCCTTGTTGCCCTGGTGATCTTTCCCTGCTTTCTCTGCTTTATCCCATTCAGGTACCCGGGCACAGACTCATGCAGCAGCAGTGTGCCAAACAAGTGATTAGTGGGCATTCTTGTTTTGTGAGTAAGTGTGTATGAGTGTTCAGTTGCTCAGTTGTGTCTGACTCTTTGTGGCCCCATGGACTGTGGCCTGTCAGGCTTCTCTGTCCTTGGAATTTCCCAGGCAAGAATACTGGAGCGGGTTGCCATTTCCTACTCCAGGGGATCTTCCCAACCCAGGGATTGAACCTGTATCCCTTGTGTCTTTTGCATGAAGATGGATTCTTTACCATTGAGTCATCAAGGAAGCCCCTCGTGAGTAAGTGAATTAGGTTAAAGACAAAAAGGTAGTGGCACCAGCTCAGTGCAACAATATCCATGCTGTAGTGATTTCCAGCATAATTTCACTATGGGTTGAATTTTGTCTACCAAAAATGATATGTTGAAATATTAACCCCCAGCACCTGAGAAGGTCACCTTATTTGGAAATAGCATTGCTGCAGATGTAATTCGTTAAGATAAGTCATACCAGAGTAGGGTGGGCCCATAATCTAACCTAACTGGCATCCTTATAAAAAGGAGAAATTTAGACATAGAGACTCACACTCAGCGAAATTGCCTTATGAATGTGAAGATGGCCATGGGCAAGCTGAGGAGAGGGGTCCTGGCAGACCCTTCCCTCACAGCCCTTGGAAGGAACCAGCCCTGCAGACACCCTGATCTTGAACTTCCCGGACTGTGAGCCTTCCAGACTAACAGCGCACTTGGTTGCAGCAGCTCCAGCAAATGTACCCGACTTCTAAGCCTCAGTTGCTCTGTGACTTCACAGGCTAAGGGCCTCCCTGGTAGCTCAGCTGGTAAAGAATCCGCCTGCAATGCAGGAGACCCTGCTTTGATCCCTGGGTTGGGAAGATTGCTGGAGAAGGGATAGGCTACCCACTCCAGTATTCTTGGGCTTCCCTGGTGGCTCAGCTGGTAAAGAATCCATCTGCAATGCGGGAGACCTGGGTCCAATCCCTGGGTTGGGAAGATTGCCTGGGGAAGGGAAGAGCTACTCACTCCAGTATTCTAGCCTGGAGAATTCCATCAACTGTACAATCCATGGGGTCAAAAAGAGTCAGACCTGACTGAGTGACTTTCACTTTCACTTTCCATTCACTTTCTTTCACAGGTTCTTCTGTGAAAACTGAGCACTGTTGAAATTAAGTTGATGATTTTCAGGAGGAACATTACTGAAACAGTGAATAAAACAAATAAAAGACCGGCAAGAGCACAGAAATAAGTGACTGTTATAGAGCGCAGGTCTGCAGGAGCAGAATGTTGCCTGGCCTCAGAGTGGGGATACAGGCACTCGTCTGCTAATGAGGTAACTTTGTGAGAGCCTTTCGGAGCCTCAAAATATTGAATTTTTCCCTCTTTTTAAAAAATTGAAGTATAGCTGATTTACAATAGTGTGTTAATTTCAGGTATACAGCAAAGTAATTCAGTTATACATTATATATATATATGTATATATACATCTGTTATTTCTCAGATTCTTTTCCATTATAGGACCTTGTTGGTTATCTATTTTGTATATAGTAATGTATATATTTTAATACCAAACTCCTAATTTATTCCCCTTCTTTCCCCTTTGGTAACTACAAATCTGTTCTCTATGTCTGTGAGTCTGTTTCTGTTTTATAAAAAAGTTCATTTGTACCAAATTTTTTTTTTTTTTTTAGATTCCACATAAAGCAATATCATATGGCATTTATCCTTCTCTTTCTAACTTACTTCACTTACTATGACAATCTCTGGGTCCATCCATGTTGCTGTCAATGGCATTATTTTGTTTTTTTTTTTGGCTAAGTTATATTTCATTATATATGTGTGTGTGTGTGTGTGTGTGTGTGTGTGTATAGATATATACACACCACTCATTTGTCAGTGGACATTTAGGTCAATTTTTAAAATTTTGCAAAATAGAGTTAAAATATTCCAAAACACAGACTTGTAAAACGTACATCTTTTTACAAACTGTCAAGTGCTAACAGGGCTTCGTATGTGCCACTAGTGCTAAGAACCCGCCTGTCAGTGCAGGAGACATGAGAGATGTGGGTTCGATCCCTGGGTCAGGAAGATCCTCAGGAAGAGGACATGGCTACCCACTCCAGTATCTTTGCCTGGAGAATCACAAGGACAGAGGAGCCTGGCGGGCTACAGTCCAGGGAAGCCGAGAGCTGGACATGACTGAAACGCCTTAGCTTGCATGTACTCACTAAGAACGTGCAGAGAGTTCTCCTCATCTTCTTTCTACACCTGGGGTAGAGTTTGGCCTGACCGCCCAGGAGCCTGTGGTTCTTTCCTGTGACGTGTCAGAGCGCACATCTAGGCCTGCTGTTACACTCAGGCTCTCAACTCTCTCCCTGTCCCCAAACCCTTGAGTGAAAGGGTCATTAACTAATTTTCTCTAAATTAGTCAGTTCAGCTTAAAGTCACCTTACACCAGCAGATCTTATTTTTGACCATGTGTCAGAGTCCCCTGGGCTTGTGACAGCCCCCCAAAGCTGGGTCTATCCACAGGGTTTCCAATTCATGAGATATGGATGTGGCCCCAGGGTCTGCATTTCTAACAAGTCCCCAAAGATGCTCAGGCCACAGTTTGAGAATCATCATCTTGGTCTGACACTACCAGATTTTTTTTTTTTTTTTTGCAAAGTTTTCTTATTATTATCACAATCGTTATTATCATTCTAGCATTTTCCAAACGTGTATGACATAAACAATCTTCATTCACCCTTAAAAAACCAGACAGTAGGAGGAAGTATTTGTAAAAAAAAAAGGGGATTAACACTGGAAAACTCTTTATTGTTTTCCATGAAACCTCTTCAGCACCCCAGAGCAGATATGGAGAAGAGCTTGGCTTCTCCTTATTGGTCCTGTAGTTCCCCGGAAGGCCAACAAGGTGGGCCTCTGGGCCTGCCTCTGGGCCAAGGATACTGCTGGACTCTGCCCTCCTGGGAATGGCCAGACAATATCTGAAGTCCTGCTGGCCCAAGGCTTTCCTGATTTTTTTCCTTGCTAGGATGGTATGGGAGTTAGGGGTAGAGATGTGTCCAAGTGTGCATAAATTCCAAATGAAAAGAGTCATTTTAAAGTTCTAAATGTTAGCAATGATCCCATTTGTACAGTGAAATGTTCCTCTCCTTCTACCTCTAAAGGGACTGCTGGCCCAGTCAAGTGCTGGGTACAGGGCGGCAGTACTATATAGATATAGACATAAATATAGATATCGATATAGTTATATATATGGATATATACAATGTCAGTGTAAGACATGTAATGCAGTTATATATAATACCTATATATGTGTATGTGTATATTAATATATAATGCCTTTATGTACACACACACACATACACATACATATATTTGCATTTTTTGGAGAACTCATTGTATTAGGTCCCTAGAAATCCTATTATTACCCATGCCTGGCTTCTCTGGAACTTACTTCCTGGATGGTTATTAAATGCTGGGATGCAGTTCATCTTCATCTGTTGTTCCTGGTTAACCCCCAGGCCAGTCTTCAGCATAAATAAGACACTATCTCTGATAAAAGTGTGCCTTGTCCCATTTCAAATGCCCACCATCCCAGAGGAGCAGGTCTTCAGTACTGGCTCCCAGATGGCTCAGGTTATTTTCCAGGAAGAGGGGATGAATTTAACCTCATGCTGTTCTTTAAAAAACTAAAAATAGAGCTACCATAGGACCCTGCGTATATCCAGAGAAAAACATGATCTGAAAGGATACATGCACCCCCATGTCTATTGCAGCACTGTTTACAATAGCCAAGACACGGAGGGAACCTAAATGTCCATAGACAGAGGAATAGATAAAGAAGAGGTACATATATACAGTGGAATATTACTCAGCCACTGAAAAGAATGAAATAATACCATTCACAGCAACATGGATGGGCCTAACGAGTGTCACACTGAATGAAGCAAGTCAGAGAAGGAGAAAGATCGTGTGACATCCCTTACATCTGGAATCTAAAAAGAAATGATACAAAAGAACTCACCTACAAAACAGAAAGAGACTCACAGACTTAGAAAATGAACTTATGGTTGCTGGGGGAATGGGATAGTTAGGGACTTTGGGGTGGTCGTGTAAAACACTGCTATATTCAAAATGGATAACCAACAAGGACCTATTGTATAGCTCATGGAACTCTGCTCAATGTTACATTCCAACCTGGATGCGAGAGGGGTTTGGGGGAGAATGGATACCTGTGTATGTATGGCTGAGTCCCTTTGCTGTTCACTTGAAAGTACCACACCATTGTTAATTGGATATACCCCCCCACAACAAAATGAAAAGTTTAAAAGTCTAAACAAATTAAGAAAAATTTAACCTCAGGCTCCGTAAAGATGTGGCTATGAGGGATCCCTCTTTGTCCAAGTGTTACCTGCTACACTGATTCCAGAAGCATCATAAGATAAAGGTGTGATTACTTCAAGGCTACATTTCAAAGTCCTGTAAACAGATGGTAAAGTCCAGTGCACAGGATGAAAGGAGGCGTTTTCTCTTAAGAAGGGTTATAGACTGAGTGGATGCTGACAGCCATGCGCCCCTGTCTTTATCCTTCAATGACAGCTGGGGGCCTCCTACTCCTACCAGCCTTTCATGGACCACCAGGAACAGGGGAGATTAAGAAAGGGAGATGAAGGAAAGTTGTAACAGAAAGAATGACTTCAGTAGATGAGTCTCACAAGAAGAGGGCATGAGGGACACAGTCTCTGAAAGGCTGCTTCTCTTTCTGAATTTCATTTCATCTCACACAAAATCCAGGTGAACGTGTCCCTCTGATGTCTAGTTGGTTCCGTACCTGTGTCACTTTCCCAACTGAGGGTCCACTTGGCAAAACAGCTGGATGCCCCGGACACGGAAAGGACTCTGACTCAGGAGCAGTCTTTCCTTTCCCTGTAGGCAGAGCGTTACTGAATCCGTTCTTAGTAGAGGGCTGGATACCCGCTGCCCCTTCTCATGCATACAATTTCCTACTCTCTCCTTCTAGACTCCCGTGTATGGTGGACTTTGTGCTTGCTAGGGAAACAAAATAAATAGTCTTATTTAGGCTTCAGAGACAAAGCAGAGCAGGCCTCTGACTTTGCTTTCACCTGCCTGAACGCTGTCCTGATTGTGACTGACTGCAAGACTTGCAGCACCGTAGATAAGATAGCGGCCAAATCTTGAGATTGCTGAGCCCCAGGAGCGGGGTTGGCCAATCAAGCCCAGATTAACAACATTCCAAGTTTTATGCATTAACATGAAACCAGAGCTGCTATTTCCTCACAGATTGATGACAATATCAGTTTGCCTCTGTCTTGGGATTACAGGCAGGAACTCAAGTTGTAGTCTTTGAAGTCTCACCCATGGAGCGGATGTGGTGCTTCAGACCTTTTCCCGACTGGGAAAAGATGTGCTGTGATCTGGGACTTCCCAGTGCTGTGGAGTCTTGATGCTGGTCAAAACCCAATTGGTGATGCGTTCTCTGTTGTTTCTCTTTCTCTTTTCTTTTAACGTTAGTGTATTGGAAGTAAGCTAGATGGTTCAATGTTGGGGACTAATTTTGTTAACAAATCCTTTGAACCCAAGATGAAAGTGAAAACTTTCAGCAAAATAGGACTTTACAAATTTTATTAAATAGGCTTAGTTTTGGTTAAAAAGTGTGTGTTTCTCTGGGAAGGAAATTTGTACCTAGTCTTGCTCTTCAGAGCCATGAGAATAAGAAGACTCCCACCTCGCTACCTCACTCCAGGGGCCCCTCCTCTGTTGACACAGCTTCTGGTTCCTGTTCAGTCTCATCTTCTCCACGCAAACATCTCTGGTATTTTCAATCTTTCCTTCTTTGTCAGTATCAGGAGGGTTTTTCACCACCCTGAGCACTATTTTCTATCAGGGCATTAAAGAGGTGCATTTTCCAAAGTCATACTTACGACCCTAAACCCAGAATCACGCGTTATGCTCCTGATGTGGACACACCAGCCTAGAGTGAGCCAGTGTTGGCAGTGGTACATCGGTGCAGGCTGAAATCTCACTGGGTGTGCCCTTGGGAAGGCAAGGGAAAGTTCATCAGGGGTCATGCTGAGCTCCTTGTCCTCTCCTGCTGTTTGTATTTTTTTCATGATGTTCAGTCAGATGTAGCCACAAGAGGAGACATGCGGGAGGGGTACAGACAACAAAAGTTATTATACTCAGATCCGTGCCATAAGTAGGCTATGGGGGTGACAGTGAGCAAGAAAGCAGGCATACTCAAGCAGATGGGGAGCTGAGAAAGTGAGGACCTGTGAGCAAGTGGGGGTAGGATGGAGAATACAACCACAGGTGTGAGGGCATTTCACTACTGTGTCTGAATGTAAACATTAGGTCACTGTTAGGGGAGGGTAAGAAAGGGATCTTGTGACAGGTACCAGCCATGTCACCCGAGTGCACCTAGTCATCTGGGTGGGATGCTCCGAGCCTGTTTGTGGGGCTGTTGAGGCATCAGAAAATATGAAGTTTTGGAATTTACAACACCCTAACCCAAGGTTGATGCCATTAAAGTGTTGCACTCAATATGTCAGCAAATCTGTAAGACCCAAGACTGGCCACAGGACTGAAAAAGGGCAGTCCTCATCCCAATTCCCAAGAAGGGTAGTATTGAAGAATGTTCTAACCATCAGACAATTGCACTCATCTCCCATGCTGGTAAGGTCATGTTTAAAATCTTGCATGCTAGGCTTCAACAGTATGTGAGCCAAGAACTTTCAGATGTCCAAGCTGGGTTTAGAAAAGGCAGAGGAACCAGAGATCAAATTGCCAACACTTGCTGGATCATAGATAAAGCAAGAAAATTCCAGAAAAACATTTACCTCTGTTCCATTGACTATGCTGAAGCCTTTTGTGGATCATAACAAACTGTGGAAAGCTCTTAAAGAGATGGAAATACCAGACCACCTTACCTGTCTCCTGAGAAACCTGTATATGGGTCAAGAAGCAACAGTTAGAACCCTGTATGGAGCAGCTGATTGGTTCAAGATTGAGAAAGGAGTACAACCGGGTTGTCTGCTGTCTGTCACCTGTTTGTTTAACCTGTATGCTGAGCACATCATGAGAAATGCTGGCTGGGTGAGTTGCAAGCTGGAATCAAGATAGGTAGAAGAAACATCAGCAACCTCAGATATGCAGATGATACCACCCTAATGGCAGAAAACGAAGAGGGACTAAAGAGTTTCCTGATGAGGGTGCAGGAGGAGACTGAAGGAGCTGGATTAAAACTAAATATCAAAAAATCAGAACCAAAGATCATGGTATCCGGTCCCATTACTTCATGGCAAATAGAAGGGGAAAAGGTGGGAGCAGTGACAGATTTCCTCTTCTTGGCTCTGTAATCACTGCGGATGGTGACTGCAGCCATGAAATCAGAAGATGATTTCTTCTTTGCAGGAAAACTATGATGAACCTAGGCAGTGTGTTGAAAAGCAGAGACATCATTCTGCCAACAAACGTCCATATAATCAAGGCTGTGGTCTTCCCAGTGGTCATGTACAGTTATGAGAGCAGGACCATAAAGAAGGCAGAAGGCCAAAAAATTGATGCCTTTGAACTGTGGTGTTGGAGGGGCTCCTGAGAGTCCCTTGGACTGCAAGGAGATCAAGCCAGTCAATTGGAAGGGAAATCAACCCTGAATACTCATTGGAAGAACTGATGTTGAAGCTGAAGCTCCAGTATTTTGGTCATCTGATGGTAACAGCCTACTGATTGCAAAAGTCCCTGATGCTGAGAAAGATTGAGGGCAAAAGGAGACAAGGACGTCAGAGGATGAAATGGCTTGATAGTGTCACTGACACAATGGACATGAACTTGGGCAAACTTCGGGAGATGGTGAGGGACAGGGAGGCCTGGCGCGCTGCAGTCCATGGGGGTCACAGAAAGTTGGACACGACTGGGTGACTGAACAAATAAACCTAAGTTTACACCATGAGCCTGCTGGGGCATCTCTTCCAACTCTGGGTGCATGGTGTCAAGATTTTCTAGATATTTCAGGGTGGGGTGTGTGGCATGCATGTCAGCTTAACTAGGTCTTGTTGCCCGTTGACTTGACAGGTAGCTGGATCTGCCTGATTTTCCAGCCCTGGGGTGCAAGCAAAGGCTTGATTTACCTGGGCCAGAATGCTTTGTAAAGAATGTGTCTCCAAATTCCTTTGAAGGTCACTGTTATAGGTTTGGCCTAAGTAGTCAAGAGCCATGCTGCTGTCATAAGGAGAGCTGCCACCAAAAAACAAAACAAAACAAAACATTTCAATGGCCATTCAGAGGCAGGGACAGAAGGAAAGAAACATCAGGCTCCCAAAGGTAATTGAGGTTATAAAATTTCAGTGTCAGGGACTTCCCTGGTCGTCCAGTGGCTAGGACTCTGCACTGCCAATGAAGACAACTCTGGTTTGATCCCTGGTCAGGGAGCTAGATCCCACATGTCACAAATAAAAATCCCACATTTCACAATGAAGAGCAAAGATGCCGCTTGTCACAACTAATACCCAGCACAGCTAAATAAATGAACAAAAATAAAATTACTTAATTAATTTAAAAAAAGATTCAGTGTCTGGAATTCATTTCTCTTTATATTTCACACTGTCAAATGCTCACCGTCATCAGGAAGGCTGAATTAACTCATTGCATTTTCCAGGGGTCTCTTTATCTCTATCTCCATTCAACCAAGATTTGAAGAAGAATTATATGAAAGAGAAGCATTTTATTTCTGACAGAGAACCTTGTATATCCAGCTCCTTTGGGTGAAGATACAATTCAACAGCTAATCTCCATTAGTTGTGTAACTAATTCTATAGTTTACTTTGTACAAGTCACTTTATTTTTGCGGGCTGGTTTCTCAACTGGAAAATAAAACCATTAAACTGAAACATTTCTAGGCTCCCTTTAGCTCTTAGGTGTTAGGCGTGTTCTCGGGCCCCATGGCTTAAGTTTCTGTGGGTCACTGTTACAGATGTTAAAAGACTCTAGCCCCTCTGTCTGTACTTGCTCCCACGTGGGGAGGGCCTGGGTCCCCACCTCTTTTCCCTGTCACTCCAGTGACTTTAACTGGAGGAATTAATGACAGAGCATAACCCTCCAGTTGCTCTGGTCACAGGGACCTACTGAAGGTCAGTGGTCATTGCTGGGGGTCAGGAAATGAAAACCCGCCCTGCACGGTACATTGCTCTTCCTCCTTCAGTGGATGGAGGTCCTAAAACAGGCCTGCCGTGTCAGACAATCACACAGAGACTGAACTTGTGTGTGCTTTCTCGTTGGCCTGGCTGGGCCAGGCTTTCCCCAGATGTGACAGTCACACTGTTCAGTTCCACGCACTGTATCCCTTCCATGGGCTCCAAGTCCAAGAAGATTCTGCAAATGCTTCTTCTCTGGTTCACCTGCCTGATGGCTTCAGAAGTTTCTCTGAGTGCCAAGGACCACCGGAACGGCAAGGACAGGGAAAGAGAGGAAGGCCCTGGGGTGGGGGTGGCTGAGCTGTGGGTCCTGCAGCTGGCTTAGTGCTCGGGTGATATCAGGATGTCACGGGGCCTTAGCCAGCCTCCCCTGGCACCTTCCATATGAATACCAACTTGTGTGTGGTGAGGCCATGGCGTATGAGACCATCACTCGATATTTCTGTGGAAATCACAGAGTTTATTTTTATTTTCAGGAGAAGCATGATAAAGCAGAATGCTCAGATGGTTGACCCCAAAGCCACTTTCAATTACTCTCCTATTAGGTTTTCTGCCATGGATCCACTTTTAAAACATTATAATTCTGTGAATATGGATTATCTGCAAATGGTAAACTACAAACAGTGTTCCATAGCCCACCTACATTGGGATCTTCTGGATGTTCATTAAAAAGCAGATTTCAGTTCCCAATCTTCAGCCTTTGGAACTGGAATGCTTAAGGTCCTGGCACAGAAATCTGTATTTAGAAGCTCCCCTGTGATGTTTACACCATCAAGTTTGAGAATCGAGACTCATTAAAATTTCTATGTGGCCCCCCATTATTGACTTTCTGAATAATGAAGGATCTACTCTGCCAGGAATGCAATGAGCTTATCACATAAAAAGGCTTTTAAACAGATGAATCATAAAAACTCTTCTTCCCAAACCCCCCAAATGGAGGATAAACTGACTTTTTGAAAACATTTATTATGTGGGTTCCTCATCACTAGCCATTGGTTGAGAATGACTTTAACTGGTCCTTCTCTCTGGGTCCCTCAAAGTTCTTGATCAAGCCAGCCCCACTCACCTCCTAAATCTGAAGTTTGTAGCAGCTGAGGATGTTGGGGCGCCCGTGCGGGTGAGGGTGCTGGAGGTGTGCACGTGTAGTAAAGAGGCCAGTCGGCAGCTGGGCGTGGCCTGCAGAATCCCAGCTGGAAAGGTGAGGACAGGAGACTGTAGTAGGAGGAGGACTCTCTAGCTGGGAAGCACTGGTCATTCCTCACCCCAGTATCACGCTTTTATTCTGCTGCCAAACCCAAGGGTGACCAGGTGAGGAGTCTGATACAAACTTGAGTTTTTTTGAGGTCAAAGGTGATTTCCATCAGACAGGTCTCTTGGGGGGAAAAGAACAAACAAACAAAAAAACAGCTGCTGAATTTTGTGCCTCATCCATCTGATGAATCAATCACAATGGAATCTGAAGTTTGAGGCCAAAGAGTCAGCATTTTGTCTTTTTATAGTTGATAGACAGTGACCCTTGCCAAGACTCCAGGCACATGAAGGTAATACCACAACCCATTAAATTTATTATGGGACTGGGAGGTGACAAAAGTGCCTGTAGGGTCAAAGCCTTGTAAAGAAGAACAGAGCTCTGCTTTAGGTCTGAAATCACACACAATGTCAGCACTGCGTTGGAGGCTGGGAGGTTAAGAGGTTGCTTTGAAATCCAGAACTGCTAAGTAAACCAGCCTGTTCATATCTTTCTGTGTTCTTTCTTGCTTCTGAGGAGGGTTCTGAACAATTCATAGTGTAGGTCAGGATTGCAGAGGATCTTAGCTGGGCTGTATTTACCCATGTGTCCTTCCCAGCAGATGCTTTGGTGTTCAGTATGTAAGAGAAGAGTCAGAAATTGCCCCTAGCTGGGCTGAAATAGCAGTGAGAGGTCAGAAGAGCTGGGAGAAGGATGCTAGGCTTCACCAGTTTAGGGATCAGTCCTAGTACCTCCAGGTTCCTAAGCCAGTTTGTGCCCAGGGTTTGTGCCTAGCCCCCGTCACTCTATGCATCATATTTCGGGAGTGGCTGATAGGAGGGAGGGAGCAGACAGAGCTGTCCTCTTGCAGAACACCCCTGCCACCTGGCAGGGACAAGGTCCTCCCTCAACTCTTCTGTCTTATCATCCTCGGCACAGAGAAATCTTCAAACTGGGGCCACCATTAGGTTTGTTGGTGCTGGCAGGGCAAGGAAGAGCTTCCTTTCAGACAAGGGGATTAATCTCAGCTCTTCAGTCTGAGATGAAGAGCAAGAAAAAAAACAGGCCCGCCATCCTCTGCTGGGCCCTCAGTGCATCAGAGTCGCAGCAGGAGTCTGACCTTCCCCAGCTGACTCGCCCACGACCCGACTTGGCAGGCCCCCTGCCCTACCCGCTGTCTCTCACTTGTCACTAGGTGAGTCTGGCCACTGTCAGTTCAGGAGGTTCCTGTGGAAACAGGTGCTCATGACTCCCCAGTCTGTCAAAAATCTGAAGAGCCGGGGGCAAAATTTGCTTCATGCAGACTGCTATTTAGAGGGTGTGATGGAGCCTTCTCAGCAGAGCGTGCGTCCAGAGAGGGCTGTTCCCCAGACTCCCGTGAGCTGTTAGCAGACACCTGCTCCTTGTGTATTAGTAACTCAGAGGGGCCAGTTTCACTTTTTTTTAACTTGTTATTTTGTGGTGGGGTATAGCTGATAAACAATGTTGTGGTAGTTTCAGGTGAATAGCCAAGGGACTCAGCCATATATATACATGTATCCATTCTCCACCAAACTCCTGGATGGCTGGGTTTAAAATTTGGTCTGCAGTGGGGGAAAGTTTGTGCCTTTTCCTCTGCACAAAACCACTGAGTTCATTTCCTCAAACCTTCTCCTTTTATGAATCTAGGAAAGAATCCAGGAAAGAGCTGCTATGGGGATGAAACAAGGAAGGGATCAAACGAGCGCGCCATTTTCCTAATAGATCCACACCAGCCTTGGTCCTTGTTCTCTAGTAAATTACCATTATCAATATTTTACCACGTGCAAATGAGAAGCCTGTGTCATCTGATTCAGTTCAAATCTGTAGCCCACAGATCAGAAGATCCTTCCCAATCAAACCACTTGGTGTAAAGCAAGGGGAGGGCTTCCCAGGTGGTGTTAGTAGTAAAGAACCCATCTGACAAGGCAGAGGATGTAAGAGAGGAGGGTTTGATCCCTGGGTCGATGAAGATCCTCTGGAGGAGGGCATAGCAACCCACTCCAATATTCTTACCTGGAGAATCCCATAGGCAGAAAAGCCTGGCGGGCTACAGTCCACAGGCTCACAAGGAGTCAGACACGACTGAAGCGATTTAGCACAACACAGCACAGCAAGGGAAGCAGCTGGGATTTGGTAATATTTTTTTCCTTTGCACTCAAACATCAAATGCTTTGCCTGTAAGACGGAGAAAGCCTCAGCGTCCTTGGAATCTGATGTATAGGACATGATTTTGCATTGCATCCATCTAGATGTCAAGTTGCACCAAAATCTACTTAGCAGTTAGCAACTCTGGCCTCACACTCACTGAACTACAATGTGCAAGCTCCAAGCCCTCCAACCACTGGGATTCGTTCCGACCAGAGCAGGCTCTGGGGGCCCTTCTAGTTAGATGGGCTCCCACCCAGTCCCAGCTTTGCTGACTTCCAGTCTGCTCTCCTGCAATCTGTATTCTGAGGCTGACCCCCCACGCACCCCCGGACCACCCTGGAGTTGAAAGGCTGGAGAAAGATGGCAAAATGCACGTATTACCCTCAACAAAGGACTGCTGAACTCCTCACTCCCCTCGCCATCTCTGACCCACCCCCCATCAGTGCCCTCAAGGCCACCCTAGTCAGAGCTCTTCCCCGATGACCCCCTCCCATCCGCCAGGGTCATCACCCCTGCCGCTGGTCTTCAAGAGCTGACTCCGTCTCCCATTTATTGTCTCTCCATCCTCTGACCTCAGTCCTTTTCTGTGTAAATCTCTCTGCCCATTTGCTTTTGAGTCTCAAAGTCTCAAAAGTACTCTCCCTTTATGAAGGTAGTGACTTTATGCAAAGGTTTTTCAGTAAATGGAATCCTTTTATTTTTTTAAAGAGAATTTTCCACAGAGTCCAATTTGTGAAGCAGATAAAAGGAGACTTTCCGTGGCTTGACCTCACCTCACCTGTCCACCTCTTCTTTTTACAAAATCTTGAGTCTCTTACATGTCATTGATTCTTTTCCATTATGTCTCAGCTTTTTAAAAGAACGTAAGTAGTCATGTATGGATGTAAGAGTTGGACTGTGAAGAAGGCTGAGTGCCGAAGAATTGATGCTTTTGAACTGTGGTGTTGGAGAAGACTCTTGAGAGTCCCTTGGACTGCAAGGAGATCCAACCAGTCCATTCTGAAGGAGATCAGCCCTGGGATTTCTTTGGAGGGAATGATGCTAAAGCTGAAACTCCAGTACTTTGGCCACCTCATGCGAAGAGTTGACTCATTGGAAAAGACTCTGATGCTGGGAGTGATTGGGGGCAGGAGGAGAAGGGGACGACAGAGGATGAGATGGCTGGATGGCATCACCAACTCGATGGACGTGAGTCGGAGTGAACTCCGGGAGTTGGTGATGGACAGGGAGGCCTGGTGTGCTGCGATTGATGGGGTTGCAAAGAGTCAGACATGACTGAGTGACTGAACTGAACTGAAGTGAAGTAAGAAATAAACTCATCTTTGGCCCTCCTGATCACTGTAGCTTCCATTTAATTTTTACCAGTTCTTTTAATGCATTTCTCAGAGAGGTCATTTACGTGTACACTACTGTGGCTCCACTCAGGGGTCTGTGGGTGGTGAAATGTGGCCCAAAGTTCCTCCCATCCCTATCTTTGCAACGTTTGCAACATGACTACCATGATTATTTATATGACCTTGCCATTCTTCCCATTTCCCTAAATCTGGGCATGGCAGTGTGGCTTTAGCCCATGGTACATAAACAAGTGTGATGTGATCCACAATCAGAGGCTTGGAAAGTGCTTGTGCACTGGGGCTTTGCCTCTTTTTCTGCTAGAAACCCTTGCCTCCACATGAATAAGACCAAGAAAACCTGAAGAACAACGAGAGACATGGAGTTCAACTGGCACCAATGGACAGCCAGCCCTTCTGGCCAGAGATTCGAGTCAGTGTTCTTAGACAAAGCACCAGCCAGCTCCAGGGCTGACTACAGAACTGCTTCAGGGAACCACAGACTTGGGAGCAATAGTAAGAATGTTAAATCTTTATATTTGGGGTGAAGTGTTACACAGCAAAAACTAACTGATACACCCGCAATGACTGGGTTTATATCAATATCATCCTCGTGCTCAGTTGCTAAGTCTTGTCCAACTCTTTGCGACCCAGTGTACTGTAGCCCACCAGGCTCCTTAGTCTATGGAATTCTCCAGGCAAGAAGACTGGAGTGGGTTGTCATTTCCTCCTCCACGGGATCTTCTTGATCCAGGGAATGAACCTGAGTCTCCTGAGTGGCAGGCAGATTCTTTACACTAAGCCACCAGGAAATTCCGCCCCTATCAATAGAAGGACTTATCCTTTTTTGCCTCAATATCTCTGTCCCATTTGAGGTCACCTGCTTTGCTGGAGGTCTTTAAAATGGATGCATATGGGGTGCTCAGGTATCACCTTGCTTCAAGCAAGAGTTAAGTATCTCCTGAGAGATCTTAATTTACATAGGTAACTCTGTTGATATGGCAAGTTAAAACAAACAAACAAAAAAAGACAGTGTAATTCAGGAAAATGGTCTTAGAATATGATTTCTGTGCCTGCTTTTCAGTTGTGGACAAACCTTGATATCAGCAGTGACTCAGTAGTGGACAATAAGCCCAGCCGATCAGTGGTTTATAATTGCGAATTAGACCCTACCTATTCGCATTAGTCAGGGTTCTACAGAGAAACAGAACCAATAGGGTGTGTGTGTGTGCGTGTGTGTGTGTGCGTGTGTGTGTGTGCGTGTGCATGTGCGTGTGTGTTTATAGCCAGAGAGTTATTTATCTTAAGAGAACGACTCATGCAATTTTGAGGGCTGATACGTCTAAAATCTGGAGAGCAGGTGGACAGGCTAGAGATCCAGGGAGGAGTTGAGGCTGTAATTCGCGTTCATAAGGCTATCTGGAGGCATAATTCCCTGTTCCTCAGGGGATCTTAGTCTTTTTTCTACTAAGACTTCAACTCATTTGGTGAGGCCCCCCATATCATGGAGGGCAATCTGCTTTACTCAAAGCCCACTGATTTAAGGGTAAATCGCATCTAAGATGCCTTCACCAAAACATCTGCCATAATATTTGACCAAATATCTGTTTACTGTGGCCCAGCCAAGTTGACACAGAAGATTAATCATGACACTAATCCTGTTGCTGACTGACTCCCCAGACAAAGTCATCATACCTGAGAAAGTCACTGCTGTCCTTGACCATATAGAACTGTCTAGACTAAGAGGCTGGATACAGCAGATTTCTGCATGGCTATGGTCTGGACTGTGTGTATTGTATATGACTAATGGGTCATACCAAACATTCCCTCCATTTGCTTCCCTCCTCAATTCTCACTGATGAATTCTGGAGGAGGGCAAGCTATGCGTCTGAGTAGTCATCTAAATGAGTAGAAATTTAGGAAATAAAAAATACATGGAATTCCACTTTGACAGAATACTATTAGGGATTGCAGGGGTGGAGTTTCCACTTTTTTTTTTTAAATTAAATTTGATTGGAATTACAGTGATGTGACCAGAGAGTAGTAAATGTGTCAGAGATAGAAAGTGTGATTTCACAACCCTTTCTTTACAGGCTTTAAAAGTCTTTGTCAGTTTATGGAAAAAGCTTCTAAAAGTAGAAGGATTAAAGCCACAGGATATAAAGGCTGGGACAAAACAAATGAATGTGGTTAATAATAGATATGTAGGCTCTCAAGGATATTAACATAAATAAAAATTCATCATGAGAAATAATTACATTCCCCATTTTGGCCCACCCTCTAATTCTCCTGGGCATGGAAAAATAATGGGAAGGTTAACATATTTCTCACATTTCTAAGCATGTTATTATTTCTTGCTTACACAAAAATTACATAAAAGCAATCACTTGGAATCTGAGAGTGGATGACATATACTAGACTCGAATAAAAGCTTAACCAAAATAGAAAAGCAATCTGGTATTGCTGACAATATTGTCACAAAAATATTACATTTTATGAAGGGGATTTCTCAGAATTCAATAACAACATGTTTAGCAGTTAAATTGAGTCATTTGCATATAGTGGCAAAGTGAAAATACAATAATCTCATTTTTGCTGCCTAATAGGATTTCCTGGGGCTGGATTGCTGGGGACACACTCATCGCCTTGCTTTCTGCCCATCATATCCTTCCCTCCATGATTTTTTCCTCTCCATCAAGCTTTCAAGCTTTTTCTCTCTTTTTGCTCTACCTTTATTTGCATTCTTCTTCTCCACCCCACACTCTCTTTGTTTCTCCCTTTTCTATCAGTTTCTTATTCACTAAAAGTGACCCCCACTGACTACTATTAACCCATTCCTGGGTATGAGCAGAGAAAATGAATCATCATTTCTCATCTCTCTTCTTACGAGACCTTTTCTCTCAAAGTCTGCCTTATTATTGTTATTATTATTGTTTCTATCCTGGCAATTTTTTCTAGACCAGGTCAAAAGAATTGTTGGACTTGACTATTCACCAGAAGATGCAGATAAAATCCCACAAAATCTGGAAAAGGAGGATTATATGCTTATTGAAGGTATGTGTGTGTATGTGTGTGTATGTATACAAACATTCACATATGTTTTGATTATTTCTTTCTTTGATTATTTCTTTATTGTATGTGTGTGTGTATGTATACAAACATTCACATATGTTTTGATTATTTCTCATCAATAAATTATTTGGATAAACTTTAAACCATCAGGACCAGAAAGGCATGGTGATTAAGAGGGAGGGCTCTGACATTAGATTTAGATGCACACATTTGGGGTTTTTTACTTGGAGTCTCTTTGAGATTCTGAGGCTACATGTGAGTCAGACACTGATGGTGACCCCTGGCCCTTGTCATCTGCTCACCCAAGTTCCTGCTGGAGTGTCCGTTGCTCTCTCACCAGAGGCTCTCCAAGGTAAGTGCCTGTTTGGACTTGGAACTAAGGGAGAACCTGGGAGCCACTGCCCCTGTGATCTCAGGTTTGCCCTTCCTTCTGGGAGCTTGCCGTGCTTCTGGAGGCAGTGTGGGCACCCATCCTTCCATCATGCACCCGTCTCACTCCTCCTTCCCAGCCCTGGGAAATTCTCTCTCTCCCCCTCTTTTCTTTTACATCAAGTGCCTCTTTGCCTCTAACTTCTTCCAAGTCCCTCTGCTTCTTTCAGCCAAGCCCTGGCTCTCTTCTACTACCTCTGCGAATCCTCTTTCTCCTCTGAGCTTACCCAGGACATCTTACAGGCACATTTCCCTTGAAGCAATGGAGTGCAGGACTTTCTTCCATTTGAATGGCTTGGGGAGGAGAGCAGCTAACATGCATTGGGGGGAAAAAGAGAAAATATAGGAAGGAAAAACTTTCAAATTAATTTCAAAACATTATCTAGCTACATAAAAATTAAACATTAGGATTTATTTTTCACCTTGCTGAAACTGAACACTTTTAATAACTTTTCTCAGCTCTACCTTACATGCTTTCATTCTTGAGACAATCTCATCTGTGACTTGGCCATCTCCTAGTTTCTTCATATTTCTCTTCTAAGACCTTTCCCCATAGTTCGTTTGAGCTACTAACACAGAGCACCATAGACCAGGTGGCTTAGAAACAATACAGATTTATTTCTCACAGATGCAGAAGCTGGGAAGTCCAAGGTCAAAGTACTAGCAGATCTAGTTTCTGGTGAGAAGCCACTTCCTGATTCATGGACAGCCAGCTTCTCATTGTGCGCTCACAGGAGAGCAGAAAGCCAGCTTTCATATCTCTTCTTCTAAGGTCACTGCTCCATTTTTGTGAGGGTCCTGCCCTTATGATCTAATAATTTTCAAAAGCCCCTACCTCGTAATATTATCACATAGGAGGTCAGGATTTTTTTAATTGAAATATAGTTGGTTTACCATGTTGTGTTCATTTCTGCTGTACATCACAGTGATTCAGATACACATACACACATTCTTTTTTGGGCTTCCCTGGTGGCTCATCAGTAAAGAATCTGCTTGCAATGCAGGAGATATGGGTTCTATCCCTGAGTCGGGAAAATGCTTGGAGAAGGCAATGGCAACCCACTCCAGTATTCTTGCCTGGGATATCCCATGGACAGAGGAGCCTTGCAGGTTACAGTCCATGAGGTCACAAAGAGTTGGACATGACTTAGCAAGTAAACCACCACCACGGCATTCTTTTTTATGTATAGTTATATATGTACTTTATATATTTATATATATATTCTTTTTCATATTATGTTCCATAGGGTTTATCATAGGATATTGAATATACGGTGGTATTGGAGAAGACTCTTGAGGTCCCTTGGACTGCAAGGAGATCAAACCAGTCAATCCTAAAAGAAATCAGTCCTGAATATTAATTGGAAGGACTGATGCTGAAGCTGAAGTCCCAGTACTTTGGCCACCTGATGCAAAGAACTGACTCATTTGAAAAGACCCTGATGCTGGGAAAGATTGAAGGCAGGAGGAGGAGGGGACGAGAGAGGATGAGATGGTTGCAAGGCATCACTGACTCAACGGACATGAGTTTGAGCAAGCTCTGGAGATTGGTGATGGACAGGGAAGCCTGGAGTGCTGCAGTCCATGGGGTCACAAAGAGTCAGACAGGACAGAGTGACTGAACTGAACTGAACTGATTGAATGTAATTCCATGGGGATTAGGGTTTAAAATATAAATTCTGAGTGGCCACAAAGTTTCAGTCTATAGCATCACTTGTTACCTTGTTTGGTTCCTTCTTAATATAATAATGTTGACTGGGTGATTACCATGCGTCAGCCCTGGGTCTACATTGGTCAAATGAAGTTGTCCCTCTGGCTCCCTCGATTGTTCCCTAAGTGTCACTTACCACAGACTGCCTTGTGTTATAATAATTTCTACAGCTAATAATAATAGATTCAAATTATAAGTTTTGCAAACTCTCCCAGTACACTAGGTCTTAAATTCATCTTTGTAGTTTCCAGAGCACACAAGTAGGAATACAATAAATATTTGATGAATTAATAAATGATAATGATAATGCTATAAAACATTCAAATAGATTTGTAGTGATAACATTTTATTCAAATATTACTAAAAACTCTATGTTTGCTGTTAATAGTTTCATACCTGGGGATGAAACACAACTCTAGGTCTCTGAAGTTAATTAGCAAGTGAAAAGCGAGTGTTCATCACTCAGTAATGTCCAACTCTTTTTGATCCCATGGACTGTAGCCCAACAGGTTCCTCTGTCCATAGGATTCTCTAGGCAAGAACACTAGAGTGGGTTGCTATTCCCTTCTAAGGGGAACTTCCTGACCCAGGACTTGAATCCAGTTCTCTTGCATTGCAGGCAGATTCTTTACTGTCTGAGCCACTAGGGAAGTCCCACTAGTGAGTGAACTAGTACAAATTTCATTAGAGGAAAGAGACGGGTATGGATGACACACAGCAAACACATTGCTGCTGCTGCTATTAAGTCGTTTCAGTTGTGTCCGACTCTGTGCGACCCCATAGATGGCAGCCCACCAGGCTCCCCCGTCCCTGGGATTCTCCAGGCAAGAACATGGGAGTGGGTTGCCATTTCCTTCTCCACTGCATGAAAGTGAAAAGTGAAAGTGAAGTCGCTCAGTCATGTCCAACTCTTAGCGACCCCATGGACTACAGCCCACCAGGCTCCCCCGTCCCTGGGATTCTCCAGGCAAGAACACTGGAG